>NC_134579.1:173609132-174234132 GCF_037038515.1 Microtus pennsylvanicus | reverse complement strand
TTTTGAAATCAATGTTATGGCCAGCAAACTAAGCATAAGCTAATTATTTCATTAAAGAATTGTGCTTTATATTTCATAATTAAATAATAAGAAGAAATTAATTTTAATATTTAAGTATGGCCTTTGGTTAGTACATTTTTATATGATTAATTCACATGGTAATTAAAATTCTACTCATTTGTATCCCAGATGAACTTTAAGGGAATTTTTTTCATGTTCTTGTAGAATATTCTATCAAATCTTTCATTCTGATCCACAGTCAAGTGATGCTTCCAGTCTCCAATGGTTCCTAATGGGAGAAGCACAGGATAGCACCTATATAAGTAGCAGTATCGGGGCACAGTTCACCCAACTCACTCTACTCTCTCTACAGCTCACACTGCACATCACTGAGTTCTCCGGAGGGTTAAGTTGGCTATCTCTCCTCTCATCACAGAAGAAACTTCAGAGCAGCAACATAATAAATAGGTATCACTAGCTACTACCACTGAGTTGTAGCCAATTTTTTTTAAAAAAAAAAAAGATAAACACCTTAAAGGTTAAAAAAATAAAATTTTAAAATTACATTTTACTATGTGCCCATCATTATACTAGGAAAACACTTAGACTTCAAACACAGTCTTTTGAGGTATATGCTGTTTGGTTTTTTTCATTTTTAAACAGAATAAAATGAGACCCAGAGGTTTTTAGCAAGTCAAGTGAAGGTGACATAAAGCTTCATAACAGTTAACATTATGATTTTGCTGAGTAGGAATTGGAAATGATGATTACACTAGTTAAAATGAAAATATCCATTTGGTTTTCTTAGTTGTCTGAGTGGATGATATTATTGTTTGCATTTGGAACGAATGGCGAGCTATCATGGGTAAGACATTTAGGGTTGCTGATGAATGAGATGTAAGAATTGATGTTAAGTGGCAGAAGAGACAAAATAGAAGAGTTCCTGAAAAATATAAAAACCCAGCAATATTTAAATATAAGCTAATACTCACAGCAATGATAAGTTAAAAGGGTATCAAGAGGAAAATGTTCAATCTTAGCTGTATCTCTGGGCATATAATGAGATCATAACAAGTTTATTGCCTGTTCACTTTATTGAATTCATGTCTAAAAAAGTTACCAAAACATTGCTCTAATTTTTATGATGAAAAAATCTCCCACATGAGGAAGCAAAATTTTCAATTTTGTTTTCAATATAAACAGACAGTAAGTTTACTTGTCCAATATTCTAGAAGAATAGTAAATAAAATTGTTCTTGTCTAGGCAGTGCATCACCCTATCTGTAATCCTAGCTTTCATGGAGGATGTGCAGTAAAGACAGGAGGAGGATTATGAATTTAAGGTAGCCGAGGTTACTTAGACTACACTGAGAAGCACTCATTCTCTCTGTCTCTCTCTGTCTTTGTCTCTCTCTCTGTCACTTTCTCTCTCTCTCTCACCCCCTCTCTCTCTCTTTCTCTCAGACACACACACACACACACAACAAAACAAAACAAAACAAAAATAAGGCAAGAAATTCCCAAAAAACAATAGCACATGATGAATTAGATCCTAGGACAATACTGCTGACATACTTTAAAACTTGAGTTATGTGCCTTTTAAGGAAAGAAAGCAGTATTTATTTACTAAGTGAAATTGTCTGATTTTCAGATTTTTTTTACTAAAACTATTAGAAACCCTTCAGGTTCTTTGTCAACTGAAATGCTTGATGCTTCCAAATGTCATTATTACCTGGAGAAATACTTTTAAAACACATATTATTTCTCCAAAATATTTCAGGAGCACTCAACAATTTTTTTTTTGCTACTACAGACCAGTAAATTTCACCTTTGCGGAGAAATGTTCCCTGATCATTTCTTGTCCCAATTTCCTTTCTTATTATATCTTCATAATTTGCTCGGGGGTCAGATTTCATGTTCTGAAATGCAGCTTGTCTCACAACAGCATCCACATCTTCTTCACTCAGTTCTTTCTCCAGAAAACTGCAGATTTTAAGCACTGAGCCACTAAGGTCCTGAAAAAGTCATAGGTTGAGAAGTTACTGACCTTATAATGGAGGTGTGAGTTACAGACCAGTGTGTAACATGAACAGCTATGATTTACTTTTGGAATGCAAAGATTGTTCAACACTTGAAAACATCATAAAAACAGGGTGAAGAAAAACTGAAATTATTATTTATTGTCATTGATCCAGAATAAACCATTAATAAAACACAGCTCTTTGAGACTTTGTAGCCTAAGCTGGTCTGGAATTCAGTATGTAGTCTATGCTGCTCTCAAAGTTAAGATGGTCTTTCTTTCATAACATCCCATAATGGCTGGGATTAGAGGTAGGAGCTACTGCACCCATCTCAATATCTTTGTTGAATAAAACATCAAAAAATGAGAAGAAGAACTCAAGTACATCCATGCAAAACAACTGTGAATCCAATATTTTTGGCTAGAAACACAGTTGGTTGAGAATATGATCATTTTTATCTGATGTCTGCAATCCATCAGATTTTACTACTTCCATTTAACATATTACTGGGAAATCATAAGCATATAATTTAGTCAAGAAAGAGAAACATAGCATCTAAATTACAGGGAAAGAAGTAAAATGTTCTCTGTAAAATGAACAGCAGTATGATCTCATATGACACAAAAACTAGGGAAAGCAAAGAATCTGCTAGAACAGTGAGATTTTACAAAATGTGAGATATAAATCAAATTAACACACAAATATTAGTTGAACTTATAAATACTAGTGATGACTAACAGTAAAGTAAGATTAAAATACATAAACTCTAGAAGGTAGAATTAAAAAACTTAGGAATAAATGTAGAAAAGGTTAGAGACAGGTCCACTGAAACCAGCAAAACATCGATGAAAGAAAAAGAAAACAGAAACAAACAGAACAGCATACACTGATGAATTGGAAAATAGTTGTTATTTATTTATTTGTTTTTTCTGAGACAGGATTTCTCTGAAGTATTGGAGCCTGTCCTGGATCACGCTCTGTAAACCAGGCTGGCCTTAAACTCACAGAGATATGTTTGCCTCTGCCTCCTGAGTACTGGGAATAAAGTGTGTGCCACCATCGGGAAACCGAGGACAGTTATTTTAAAGATGCTATAGAACCAATCCACAAATTCTATGCAGTCTGTAATAAAATTGCAGTGTTTTTCTTTCATTTTTGCAAAAAGAAAAGAAAGGAGAAAAAGAAAATATATTCAAAATTTATATGAAATTTTGACACCTCATAGAGCTACTTCTCTTCTTTTAACATGTGTGCTTCAATGACTGTAGTTAGCTCATCAGGACTGGCAGCAAACCCCTTTACCTACTGAACCATCTCTACCCACAAAGAAGTATTTTAATGTAATGGTGATTCTAACAGTGTGGTTATGACGTGAATATAGAAATCAACCAATAGGAGAGAATAGACTTTCCAGGAAATATCTCTCAATTATAATGGTTAAATAATTTTTGATATGGCTGTTAAGAATGTTAAATGGGAACATCGTTCATTTCAACAAATGTTCTTGGGTAAATCAGATGTGTGTAAGCAAAAGAACAAAGCAGAATCCTCACCTTACAATGTATTTCAAACAAATGAAAATTGGCCAAACATAAAAGCAAGAACCTAAACTACAATGCTCTTAGAGAGACTTAAACGGAATAATTTACCGCACAGGATTTCACAGTAATATTTTGAATATCCCTCTACAAGTACAGAGTCACAATGGGATGATTTACATCATCAGATTTTACAGTAGTGTCTGGGATATGTATCTACAAGTACACACAGCCAAAAATAAATAAATAATTTGATTTTCCTAAACTTAGTAACTCCTATGTAAAAGGGGACAGATTCAATGAAGTGAAAAGTTCACCTATAGAATGAGAATAATATGTCATTTATCTGATACAGGATTACCCTCAGAAATCAACAACTACAAAACCAACCTAAGACTTTAAATAAACAATTCTCAAAAGAAGAGTAGAAACACCCATTAAATACAGGAGAAAAATGCTCTATCACGAGTCATTTGGGAAGTGGAAATTGACAAGAAGTGCACACCACTTGTGTCCTATTATGATGAATATTCCTTAACAAATGACAGAAAATCATAAGCACTAGTGTTGCTGGTAGAAATATAAAGTGGTTCATTTTCAAAGGGAAATGTATAAAACTAGATTCATAAATCAAAAGCAGAACCATTGTATAATCCAACTACTCTACTTCTGGCTTTCACTTCTGATTCCAAACAATTGAACCCAAAATCTCTGAAAGATTTGTACATCCATATTCACAGCATCAGTAAGAGCAACAGCTAAAATATGGAAACAAGTCAAATTTATATCGATTATGGAACATAAATACAATAGGATGTGCAGACAGAGAGAGGGAATTCTGATATATGATGCAATAAACATTGATGATATTGAGGACATCACAGTAAGTAAAATAAGTCAATAAAGATACAACTGCATGTCTCCACTCATGCCAAGTGCTAAGCTTGAAGAAATTAATACAGGAAGAACTTCATGTGGTGATTTTCAAGAACAATAGTAGAAAAAAATAAGAAGTTATGGTTTGACGATAATAGGGTTCAGCTTGCCCAAAAGAATTTAGATAGTGGAAATGACAAATGGTTACATAACAAGTCATGATGGGGAAATGGCACATTTCACATAATGGATTTTAAAATCATAAGTAAGAGTGCAATTGGGGTTAATAACCTGAGTAGGAGTATAGTAGATGTTTATAACAGTTTAGTTTTACCCAGAGAAGTTGCTACATTCTTCATGATGAAGAAGCACTACCCCCAATTCAAGAATAAAAATTAATTTTGGAGATCAGACCTTTGTCTATTGCGGGGTTGGTGAAGATCTTCTCCCAGTCAGTGGGTTGCCTTTTGGTCTTAGTGACAGTGTCCTTTGCTTTACAGAAGCTTCTCAGTTTCAATAGGTCCCATTTATTCAATGTTGCCCTTAATGTCTGTGCTGCTGGGGTTATACATAGGAAGCGATCTCCTGTGCCCATCTGTTGTAGGGTACTTCCCACTTTCTCTTCTATTAGGTTCAGTGTATTCAGACTGATATTAAGGTCTTTGATCCATTTGGACTTGAGTTTTGTGCTTGGTGATAGATATGGGTCTATTTTCATTCTTCTACATGTTGACATCCAGTTGTACCAGCACCATTTGTTGAAGATGCTTTCTTTCTTTCATTGTATACTTTTAGCTCCTTTATCAAAAATGAGGTGTTCATAGGTTTGTGGGTTAAAATCCGGGTCTTCTATATGATTCCATTGGTCGACTTCTCTGTTACTATGCTAATACCACGCTGTCACTAAGACAAAAAGGCAACCTACTGACTGGGAGAAGATCTTCACCAACCCCACAACAGACAAAGGTCTGATCTCCAAAATATATAAAGAACTCAAGAAACTAGACTTTAAAATGCTAATTAACCCAATTAAAAAACGGGGCACTGATCTGAACAGAGAATTCTCAACAGAAGGAGTTCAAATGGCCAAAAGACACTTATGGTCATGCTCAACCTCCTTAGCGATCAGGGAAATGCAAATCAAAACAACTTTGAAATATCATCTTACAACTGTCAGAATGGCTAAAGTCAAAAACATTAATGATAGCCTTTGCTGGAGAGGTTGTGGAGTAAGGGGCACACTCATCCATTGCTGGTGGGAATGCAAACTTGTGCAACCACTTTGGAAATCAGTGTGGCGGTTTCTCAGGAAATTCGAGGTCAACCTACCCCTGGACCCAGCAATACCACTCTTGGGAATATACCCAAGAGATGCCCTATCATATTACAAAAGAATTTGTTCAACTATGTTCATAGCAGCATTATTTGTAATAGCCAGAAACTGGAAACAACCTAGATGTCCTTCAATGGAAGAATGGATGAAGAAAGTATGCAATATATACACATTAGAGTACTACTCAGCGATAAAAAACAATGACTTCTCGAATTTTGCATGCAAATGGATGGAAATAGAAAACAATATCCTGAGTGAGGTAACCCAGACCCAAAAAAGATAAACATGGGATGTACTCACTCATAATTGGTTTCTAGCCATAAATAAACGACATTGAGTCTATAATTTATGATCCTAAAGAAGCTAAATAAGAAGAAGAACCCAAAGAAAAACATATAATTATCCTCCTGGATATGGGAAGTAGACAAGATTGCAGAGCAAAAATTGGGATCTTGCGGGTGGGTTGGGATAGGGGTAAGGGGAGATGGGGAGAGAACTGTGAGAAGGGGAGGATGGGGGGAACTTGGGGAATTGGGATGGTTGGGATAAAGGAAGGATGGATATGGGAGCAGGGAAGCATATATCTTAATTAAGGGATCCATCTTAGGGTGGGCAAGAGACCTGAAGCTAGAGGGGCTCCCAGGTGCCCAGGGGGATGTCCCCAGTTAGTTCCTTAGGCAGCTGAGGATAAGGAACCTCAAATGGCCCTATCCTATAACCACACTGTTGAATATTTTGCATATCACCATAGAACCTTCATCTGGCGATGGATGGAGATAGAGACAGAGACCCATATTGGAGCACCGGAATAAGCTCCCAATGACCCAATGAGGAACAGAAGGAGGGAGAACATGAGCAAGGAAGTCAGAACCATGAGGGGTGCACCCATCCACTGAGACAGAGGGACTGATCTATTGGGAGCTCACCAAGGCCAGCTGGACTGGAACTGAAAAAGCATGGGATAAAACCGGACTCTCTGAACAATGAGGACTGATGAGAAGCCAAAGACAATGGCATTGGGGTTTGATCCTACTTCATGTTCTGGCTTTGTGGGAGCCTAGCCAGTTTGGATGCTCACCTTCCTAGACCTAGATGGAGGGGGGAGGACCTTGGACTTTCCACCTGACTGCTCTTCTGACTGGAGGGGTGGAAAGGAGTGGGAGGAGGGGGAGTGGAGTGGGAGGAAGGGGAGGGAAATGGGAGGATGGGAGGAGGCGGAAATTTATTTTCCAAGAAAAAATAAACAAAAAAGAATAAAAATAATAAATAAGAATGACACATGAATTACCTTTGTAGATGTGAAAATAAATATTGATTATGAGAAGCTTGAAATCCCTTCCATATTTAATGAAAGCTGAGCTTCCAAAGAGTCTATACATTAAATACAAAAAACAGAGAAGGGCTTGCTTCTGCGTGCCAGAAGGTTTAGGACCCTGCTAAGATAACTAGAGTATGTTAGTCTCCATCTTGTATGTGGCCATTTGTGGAAGGAACTTAGTGCGTTGTAGTGAATAAAATAATAGGATCCTAATGCTAAGTGATTTACACAAATGTCTTTGATGCACAGTGACTGACACAAAACCAGGAGCAGAAAGAACATGAAAAACAGAGCAATGCAGCTGAAAGAAAGAGAAACAAGATAATAGAATTTTGGATGTTGCCAATAATGGAGTTATTAGAGAGAATTTCAACATAATATTATATTAAGAAGGTAAAATACAAAAATGTAAATTGCCTCAACCCAATACTACCAATGAGAACAAATTAAAAACAGTCTTTAATTAATAAAAAGTAATCTCAGTGAATAATTTTAGTAGAAACTTCATCTCAGATGAACTCAGCATAGCCAAACTTGGAGCCAGGGGTAGTATAAACTTAACTCTCAGAATGGTACAGAATAAAAAGAAAAATATGTTGGCCCCTGTATGAAGAATTTTGCCTGTCTTAGGTGAGGTTACATACCTTTAATTCCAGAATTCAGGAGGCAGAAACAGGTGGATCTATGTAAGCTCAAGGCTACACAGGTCTAAATAAAGGTTCTAGACAAGCTAGGACTACATACTGAGTTTCTATCTCCACAAAAGAAACAAATTAACAAAAATATAGGGAGTTTTGTATGTGCTACAGATCATTAGACTCCTGTGACTTTCACATTCTTTGTGCAGGATAGTTTCTCAGCAAAAAAGAAATTTCCTAAATCCCCCACTTTTCTCTGTTCATAATTCAAGTCACATTTTATGAAAGAGCAAACTGCTTTTCATATAAATCTAGGAACCCCTCTCTGATTTCCCCCATATTCAGTCTGCAGTGACTACTACAGTAAGGCATATAATACAAACACAATTCTTTATGACTTTTTGCTATACCCATACTTTAGTCCTATAAATAGGAATCTTTTAACACTGTCTGCATTCTATCCATTGCTCTGTTCTTGAGAAAGGAAAACAACAATGTTTCTCTATAGTCATGAACTTCTTAGGGACTCCACTTCTAACCAAACTTATCTGAAATGAACTGCTTTATTGTCTTAGTTGACAGTCAGTGGAGAAGCAAGCATGAATTTTAGACAAAAATTACAAAGTTGTTTCACAGCAATGGACAAGGAAGTCACCAAAATTATCTTAACGTTGGTGGAAATATAATTACTAGAAAATATTGGTAGTTTTCTCTCTGTTTAAAAATATTAATTTCATTTATAATTATGGGTATGATATATGAGAATATTCAGTGGGTAAATCCTCATCTTTAACTGGTCTACTAACATTTACCATTTTCAGTTTTAAACTCATGATGGGGAATGATATTCCAAAGATATTAATTTTGTTCCATTGCTGTAGTTTTTATAACTCTTAAAGTCTCCTCACTGCTTTGGGATTACAGAAATAATCATAAGCATGACCCACAGATCTTGTGTAGTCCTGACTTCAGTCTCACATACTAGTTTCTTGTCCCCTACCCCACACCTTTGACGTCCAAGTCCTTTCCTTACCTGGTTCTAAGTACTCTATTGCTTCACATAAAATTCTGTTTTGTATTTTGCTTTTAGCCATTTTCTTTTTGTTAATTCGTATATATTAACTTGTGAATCCCATGTGACTTTTACCTCCAGAGAAGCCATTATCTTCAATAATACCAGAAGCCTTTATATGAATACTAACGTTTTATTTGGCATCTGTAATAACTACACTTTCTAGTCTAAAATCTCTAAAAGTTTAAAAATAATAGTATGTAGGTGTGTGTGTGTGTGTGTGTGTGTGTGTGTGTGTGTGTGTGCAATGTGTTTGCTGCAAGACAGGAACTAGTGCCATGGTGCATGGGTGGAGCTCAGAAGACAAATTTATGGAGTTATTTCTGGCCTTCCATTTTTATGAAGGTTGTAATGATTTAATTTGCATTTTCAGGCACACATTGAAAGTCCCTATACTCACTTTGCCATGTACCCAGTCAAGATACACTTATGGATTTTTTAATTTGGGTATTTGCTTTTTGACTATTTGCCTTCCTTGTTAGAGCATGAACTCTATAAAAAGGTAAGTCCTTCTTTACTCTTGTTTGGAGCCTGTCACACAGAAGCATTCACTTATTTTCCATCAATCAATATGTCAATAAGTACCAGAATGTGATGAACGTTAACTCTTTTTTTACACAGCATAATAAGATACTGTTCAATTGTGATCAATCAAAAATTATTTTATAGATTCACCTTAGAGATGCTCCAAGATTATTTTTTAAAGGAGGGAGAAATCAGTCTATGGCTCTATTTGTCCATATTTTATAGTAGTTACATGCCTCGCTGCTGTTTTCTAGCCTTTAGTAGTGAGCTGTATCCTCCCTGAGTATATAGTCAAAGGAAATGAAGTCACCATTCAAAACCTTACTGTTATCTAGTGTTGTTGCTATACATCTTCAACCACAATACATGTACTCGCCCTGGTGTCCATAAACAGCTGAAAGACTAAAGAGTTTATGATATATGTCATATACCATATATAAAATAAATTAGCATTCAGAAGTAAAAATGAAATGAAATTCTGTCATCTGCAGTAAAATTTATGAAGATCAGGACATCAGCTTAAGTTAATAAGCCAGACATGAGACAAATTTCATGTGTTCTCTTATGTGTTGAAACTGAAAAGTCAACCTTAGAGTAGAATTGTCTTTAGCAACTGAGGAGAGTGTGAGGGGGAAGAGAGAAATGACAATGCCAGAAGCGTGGCAAGAAAAGATCAATGCACACCCTATTAATTGGCAAGAATATAACATCAAATATAACTCTTGGATGTAATTAATATGTGATAATACAGTTTTTTAATTATGAAAATCATTGGTGGTGTGAAGTTTTGGGTTTGCTTTTGACATAAGAAAATATCACAAAAGATTTTACATAGAGAATAGAATACAGAGAATGTCCAGTGAATGAGGCAGAGGCTGGACATTAGGAATCATCTTAAACAAAAATCCCAAAGAAGAATAAAGTATGAAGATAACGGGGAGAATGTATTTCAACCAAGAGAAGAATGGTGTAAAAGAAATCATTAAAAGATACAACTACCTCATCTTACCTTCTTCATATCTTCATAGCTCAGGAACATAATATTGAAGTCATGTCTGTGTTCATACCAGCCTCTTATGTGGTCAAACCAATTGCTTCCTACCACTGGGGAGAAAAGTAACAAGTAAGAATGCCAAGCTGTGTATCCATGTAGTGGACAACAAACGCTGTGCCTCCTTTTCTGGTTTGGAATTTTTAGAAATAAAATGGAGGGCATGTGGTGGACGTCTATATCCCTATTTAAAATGTTTAATGGTTTGGGGGAACAATTACTTCACATTCATATAAACCTGTCTATATAATGTTACTATAGGAATAGGAAAGAAGTAGTAAAGAAATAAAGGGCCTGAGGCTGCAGGTGGCTTTAAAACATACTGTTTCTTCTTCCTACTTCTCCATAGAGGTCACATGTCTCTGTTTTTCCTCTTGTTCACTGTCTTCAGTGGTGCACAATCTGAATATCATCTTACAAGCAAGTGAAATTCTGATTCCACATGTGATGTGCTGTGAAATCATGAAATAAGGCTCTTGTACACCGTAAAGATTTGTCACTTGTGCACCTGGAAGCCCCTCTAGGTCCAAGTCTCTTCCAACCCTAAGATGGCTCCCTTAATTAAGATATGTGTTTCCCTGCTCCCCTATCCAATCTTCCTTTATCCCAATCATCCCGTTGCCCCAAGTTCTCCCCATCCTACCCTTCTCACTTTTCTCTCCCCGTCCCCCCTTACCCCCTTGCCCCCCCCCTTAAGATCCCGAGGTCCCCAGTTAGTTCCTGGGGCAGCTGAAGATAGGGAACCTGAAATGATCCTATCCTATAGCCATACTGATGAATATTTTGCATATCACCATAGAACCTTCATCTGGCGATGGATGGAGATAGAGACAGAGACCCACACTGGAGTACTGGACTGAGCTCCCAAAGTCCCAATGAGGAACAGAAGGAGGGAGAACATGAGCAAGGAAGTCAGGACCAAGAGGGGTGCACCCACCCACGGAGACAGTGGGGCTGATCTATTGGGAGCTCACCAAGGCCAGCTGGACTGAGACTGAAAAAGCATGGGATAAAACCGGACTCTCTGAATATGGTGGACAATGAGGGCTGCTGAGAAGCCAAGGACAATGGCACTGGGTTTTGATCCTACTTCATGTTCTGGCTGTGTGGGAGCCTAGCCAGTATGGATGTTCACCTTCCTAGACCTAGATGGAGGGGGGAGGACTTTGGACTTTCCACAGGGCAGGGAACCCTGACTGCTCTTCAGACTTGAGAGGGTGGGGAAGAGGAGTGGGGGGAGAGGGAGAGGATTGGGGGGACCTGGAGAGGAGTGGGGTGGGGAGTGCGAGGCTGGGAGGAGGCGGAAATTGTTTTTTTCTCAATAAAACAAAAAGAAAGTTAAAAAAAAAGATTTGTCACTTGTATTGGTTTAATAAAAACTGATTGGCCAGTATCCAAGCAGGAAGTATAGGTGGGGTGACCAGACAAAGAGAATTCTGGGAAGAGGAAAGGCAGAAACAGTATCTTCCAGATGAAGCAAGATGAAAATGCTGCACCCAGAAAGGGTACCAAGTCATATAGTTAAACATATATAAGAATTATGGGTTAACTTAAGTTGTAAGAGCTAGTTAATAAGCCTGATCTAATAGGCCAAACAATTTATATATGATTAACATAAGCCTCTGTGTTTCTTTGGGACTGACTGACTGCAAGTCCATGAGGGACAGAAACTTCTATCTACACTGATAAGCCTCTTGCCTTAATTAATACATCTATGTAGTAGGAGGAACAATTCCATGCTGCAGTATAAAGCCATACACAGACTCAAGCAAAATGTACAACAACCCTCAGCATTTCCTCTGCCAGAATGGATTATTCTACCTTTGTCACTAGTTGGAAAGAATTGATAGAATATCTGTAAACCAAAATACTTCCTACATGACATGCCTTTGTAATCCTGACAATCCTCAAATGGTGCATAAAGATAGAAAACAAAGGTGAAAGTGAATAGAGTTGGCATGCAATTGTCACTAGAGATAAGTTCTTTGTGTTTTGGTTTTTGTTTGTCTGCTATTGTTTTTCTTGTTCCAGTATTCTTTTCTTGTTCCTTTCAAAAAGCAATGTATTGTACCATTTCTTTATACTTTATTCTATATGTCTGATAATTTGGCTTACTTGCACCTTTTATGTAATTCATTTGAGTATGGGTCAATGAATTAATACTTACCTCTACCATCTAGGAATGTTTGCATAAATGTTTCCACAGAATTTGAAGCTTCAAGTAAAACAACCAAATTTGAAAAATGAAAGTAGGAGGTCAAAACATCTTTAGGATTTCTGTATATATAAAGAATCTGTAGGAAGAATTATGTAATTATTTCTTTAATCAAATCTTGGATATGCTTATAAGTTTTTAAATACAATTTTATATATTCAATTGTAACAATAAGCATAATTATTTTTTCTAATCTTTGAGCTGTACAAAGTCTAATGGTTTTATTTATATTTTGTTATTACAAAGAGTACTATAGTAAACAACCTTTCTTATGGCATTTCATGTTTAAGAATGTAGTTTAAAAAGAGGTCAAGTCCGTGATGGGTACACCCACTGAAACACTCTACCTGAGCTAATGGGAGCTCACCAACTCCAATTTAACATGGAAGGACCAAACATAGGTCCAAACTAGACACTCTGAATGTGGGTGAGAGTTGCATACCTGGGGCAGACTGAGGGACCACTGGCAGTGGCATCAGGATTTATCCTTACTGCTTGTACTGGCTTTGGGGAAAACTATAGTGTTTGGATAGGTACATTGCTTAGTCTAGATATAGTAGGGAGGGCCTTGGACCTTCCCCAAAGCAATGTGCCTTACCCTATCTAATGAGTGGGGGGGGTTAGAGTGTAGGGGGCTATGTGGAGGGAAAGGGATGAGGGGAGGAACAAGGAAGAACTTGGATTGATATGTATAACGAAAAAAGATAGCTTGTTTTCTTTTTAAAAAACAATAAAAAATTAAATTGAAAAAGAATGTAGCTCAATTCTCAAAAAGCATATTGTTTGTAATGTTCATAAATGCTGAACATTAATTTGCCTTATGTGATCAAAATATATTATATAAAATTTTTAATTAAAAATTTAAAAGTAAAATTCATTACCCATGAGGGTCAATTGATGGGTATTATGTAATAGCAAATGAGATAAATCCGTAAACAAAAAATAATAATCACATTAATATAACAAGTAATCTATGATCATCAAATAAAAATGATTTTTTCCTTCATATATTTCATAAAAAATAATGTAAAGATGAGTTAAGCTCATAAGTAGGATAAAAACTCACACATAGAAACAATAATCTATGGGTATCTGTCTACAACATTAGCACCTGGGTATCTAGGGCAGGAGGAGGAGCTCATGCCAGCTTTGGCTACATGAAATACTCTCATAAAAGAAATAAAGTAAGCGAGTGAGGAAAAGAATGAGAAAGAAAAACCAAAACACAGAGAATATATCTCTAGGCTTAAAGCAAAGAAAAAATTCTCAAATGTGAATTTATTTAAAAGAAAAATCAGACAGGTCCCATGAACCCCACCTGCACCAGGAAGAAACAGGTGCATTTCTGATATCTTGGCTGGAAAGTCCTGCTCTCTAGGACCTAAACACTGCACTTCCGCCAACCACAGAACCCCCAGAAATCAGGCAGCAGTTCTCTCTCCCATCAACCATCCCCTGCTGCAGGACCCACTGGCTGACCTACACATGAAGGGACAGAAACTCCTGGAGCCACAGGTCCAAACTGAACCCAGAGGAAGAGGCCAGAATTACATTTGGAGGAAGAGCAAACCACCAGAGCTAGAGAACCCACTTGTACCAATTGGAGGAAAAAATGGGTAGCCAGCAGTGTAAGAATACACACAACAACATAAAGAGCAACAGGGCATCACCAGAAATGAGTGGTTCTACAACAACCGGGTCTGAATATTCCAACACACAGATGAAGAAGAAGAAGAAAATGACCTTAAATATAACTTTATGAAAATGATGAAGGCCCTTAAAGTGGAAATGAAAAGTTCCCTTTAAAAAATGGAGGAAAAAGAAAAAAAAACAGTGGAAGAAATCAATAAATCCTTTAAAAACAGTCAAGAATAACATGAAAAAAAATCAAACAAGTGAAGGAAACAGTTCAAATAGAAGCAATAAAGAAAATATAAATTGAGGTCCCCATGGAGCAAAGGACCTTGGAGGAGGGTTAAAGAGGGGAGAGAAGAGGCAGGGAGGGGAGCGGAGAAAAATGTAGAGCTCAATACAAATTAAAAAAAAACCACAAACTGAGGAAATTCTGGATGTGGAAAACCAGGGTAAATGAACAGGAACTGTTGATGCAAGCATAGCCAATAGAATGAAAGATATGGAAGATAATATCTCAGGTGTTGATGATACAATAGAAAAAATTGATTCATCAGTCAAAGAAAATGTTAAATCCAAAAAATTCTTAGCGTGAAACATCCAGGAAATCTGGGATATGATAAAACAACCAAACCTAAAAATAATAGAAATAGAAGAAGGAGAATACCAGCTCAAAGACAGAAAATATTCAACAAAATCATAGAAAACTTTCCCAACATAAAGAAGGAGATGCCAATGAAGATACAAAAGCATACAGAACACCAAATATATTAGACCCCCAAAAATGTATTCTTGAAATATATTAATTAAAACACTAAACATACAGAATTTTAAAAAAGTATACCAAGACTTTCAAGGAAAAAAGGCCAAGTAACATAAAAAGATAGACCCTAAAGAATTATACCAAACTTCTCAATATTAATTCTGAAAGCAAGGAGGTCCTCAGCAGATGTTACGCAGACAATAAGAGATCAAAACCAGATTTAAACACTACTTAGCCACAAAGCCAGCCCTACAGAAAGTACTAGAAGAAAAACTACAATCAAAGGAAGCTAGCTGTACCCACAAAAAATACAGCTAACAGGTAACCTCATATCAGCATTCCCCAAAGGGAAGCACACAAACACGACCACTATCACCAATACCAAATAGGACAGCAATTAACAATCACTAGTCATTAATATCTCTTAATATAAATAGTCTCAATTCACTTATGAAAAGAGACAGGCTATCAGAATGAATACAAAAACAGAACTCATCAAACTGCTTTATAAAACAAACACACCTCAAACTCAAAGACAGTGATTACCTCAGAGTAAGGGTTGGGAAGGGATATTTCAAGCAAATGGACCAAAGAAACAAGTGGGTGTAACTATCCTCATATCTAAGAAAATAGATTTTAAACTAAAATTATTCAAAAGAGATGGAGAAGGACATTTAGCATATGTCAGGCTAGTGGGAGCTCAGGGTTTAAGGACTGACAGGTGGGGAACCTGCATCGGACTGAACTACATGTGGGTGAGAGTTATGTGGCTTGACCTGTTGGAGGGAGACCTGGCAGTCGCATCAGGACCTATCCTGGTTGCCTGAACTTGCTTTTTGGAGTCCATTCCCTATAATGGGTTACCTTACTCAGCCTTGATATCAGGAGAGAGGCTTGCTCCTGCCTCTAGTTAGTATTCCAGACATGTTGATTTCTGAAAGAAGGCCTTACTCCCTCTGAGAAGTGGATGGGGAATAAGAATGGGATAGGTGGAGGACAGGGAAAGAGGATAGAGGGGGAACTGAGGTTGGTATATAAGGATGAAAAGTAATTTTTAAATAAAAATATGAAAAAATAACAAAAGATCAATGTTTGATAACACTAAAATTAAGAATGTTACTGATGAAAACATACATGAGAAAAGCAATGAGGATGAGCTAAAATAGATTCATTTCTAGAAGGGATAGAAAGCAAACTAAACAGAAGAATGTAATAAAACATTGGGCTATTGATAGACTCTTTTCACACAATCAAAAATAACGATGGCCATTAAACATCCAACATTGGCACTCCCATTATGAGGATGAGGATGCAAATTAACATACATTTGAGACACCTTTTCCTAGATGCCATGTTGATAAACATCTAAAGTTCTGATATGTCAAGTTACTAGGGAAACATTAATAAGTCATCTCTTACACATTTCTGCAAAAAAAAATGACAAATCCACTTTCTTCAGAATTACTGCACCACCTTTGTAAGTGGAGAACTCTGGTCACTGTGGCTCTGCAGCTCTATTCATGGGTGTGGGTTCTAGGGAAGCTGCTGGGAGAGTACCAGGAGACACACTCAAGAATTTTCATAGCAGCTGCATCACAGTGGCAAAACATTGGAATAGCCTAATTATTCAGTATTTAGAGAAGGCATTTCATGGATACAGTAAGTCACTAAGCTCTATGACATACTTTGACTTTTTTGTTCTTGAAAACTTTTGGTACCAAATAATATGGGAGGTGGGAACAAAAGATACGAGGTGATAGCATTTTGGCAAAGTCCACATTATGAATATTGTACTCAAAGAATGGTGCTCTGTCTACTGTTTGGATGTTTTCAGTGTTGTTCCTGTGTCCCTCAAAATAAATCAGGCTGAGGATATGCTGTGTCCAGATGGTACCTGTCAAAAGAGTTAACAATCATATTTTCAATGCTGAAGTAGGTTTTAATAATAAATACCAACAGTAATGACATACATTTTATGAATAATTTGGAACTCTCTTTTTCTTTAACACCCCAGGCAGGCTTGCACATGCCAGCTTTTCATTCCCCATTGTCTGTATCGAACACTCAAGTCGGTAAGACTGAACTCTACAACTCTCTGTTTCCTTCTCACTTACAAAGATACAGTAATTTGTAACGATAATCCAGATGATTCTTGTAGTGGCTCTGAGTTTGATATTTCATGTGGAGTCCTTTCAGTAATATTTAACTGCTATTGACATATAACATTTGCAGATATTAACAGGTAAAATGCAGTATTACTACATGTGGATACATACAGTGTGGTCAGATCACACCAGGGATAGTGGCATTTCTGTCTTGGTGACAGTTTTTTCTGTTTGGAGCCTTCTACCTTATTTCTTAATTTTCATAAGATACATAGAAGGTTATAGAATGCCACTTTATTGCTGTTCGCGGGCAATTCTGACTCATTTCTGAAATTACTTACGTATCTTTTAGAACTATGAAAAAACTAATAGAATTAAATATTTCTAGTTTCTATTTCTTATCTTGCTTTGTACTCTCAAAAGCTTCTTTGCCATATGCCCATTAATTGATCATAGCACACATGTAGAAAGAGGAAACCAAAGATTTCAGTGTTATTGACATTTGGTCTCTGGGCTATTGTAGCAAGTCATACAGTGGAAGTATTTGGTAAATACCTGCAAAATTTCAGTTCTATTCCCTTTAAGAATGGACGCCATGTGATCAAATGCTGTTGTGCTTAGGTTTAGCCTTAATTATTAATGGCTATTCCAAATAATTCATTGGTGGCAGTATAGATTTGATTAACCCTTAATTATTAATGACTATTCCAGACAATTCACTGGTAGTGGTATATATTGGATCAACCAGTCACTATTCCCAGTGAGAAGTGATGGTGCACCATATGAAGCAGAACCTGAAATCTTGAAAGAACTGATCATGTCAAGACATCCCAGACTCCAGGGCTTCCGACAATGAATGTGTCAATATCCTGTGTGGCACATTATAATCACGCATCGCCCATTTCATTCTTTCTAAGGACCTCCAGAAGCACCCAGCATCTCATCAGCATCTGAGTTATTTAGTTATTATCTACCGTGAACCAGGGACTGCCTCACGGGGTCCTCCAAGTTTTGTAGTACATTAAACATCTCAAAGATAGAAAGCAAAGTAGGATTTGATACGAACAAAAATATTTTTGCAAAGCATCTTTATTTACTGAAATGGTCAAATGTGGGCTTAAAATCTTGGTGTTGTTGTACAAAGGCAGTGAGGGTGGTGGGGATGTGAAATCTTAACACCTATAGCTTTACTATTTAGTTTGTGTTGACCACTGCAAAAATTTACACCAACACTTGTAAGTTTCCCTTCTGCTGAGGTAGAAGTACCTTTACAAAAGGAACTTCAGTTCATCTTCATGTCCAACAGAAAACAGGAGTCAAACGGGAGTGTTTTTGATTGCTTGTCCTGATGAGCTTCACAAACCAGGAAACCTCACTGTTGCAAGATTTTTTTTTCTATTTTTGAGAATTTTAAGTACATTACAATTGTCTTGGCAATCTTGTCAGCTAAATTGCATGCATTGGAAATTTAATCATTGTCTGAGATAAAGTCTCTACATAATAAAGCATGTATCATTTGCAGAAAAGGTTTTTGATTATATCAGACCTGTTCAACAGGCTAAGGCATCTTGTCATCATTTACCAACAAGTTGCTGTTGGCTTCTTGTTTGATTACCACCCCTCAGCATTTTTCACAATAAATTACAGTATATTCACGGCAAGTGTTCTTACCCTTAGAGACTTGAGTTTTATATATGTTTTGACCATACATTATTCTAAACTATAGGTGATTACAGATACTGTTGTCTGATGGAATTTAGGATATCATTGGATTTGTATGAGGGGTTATCTAGATTAAGTTCATCAAGTTGGACTACAGATGTTAGTTGACAAGGAAACTTCACCTGCCATTGGGACTTCTTCTCCAACATGATGATGTATTCTGGTGCAGCAGTGAGAAAAGAAACTAATATTTTTGAAATGACAGTGGGCAGAAAGAATATTTATGCACTTATTATCAAACCAAGATACCGGCAGTAATGGTGCACATCTTTAATCCCAGAACTTGGGAGACAGAGGCAGGCAGATCTATGTGAGTTCAAGGCCAAACTTGTCTACAAGACCTAGTTCCAGGACACCTCCAAAGCTACAAAAAACACTGTCTAAAAAAACAAATAAACAAGAAAAACAAAGACAAATGCCATATAGTCTACTTATTCCACTCACCAGATTTTGGATATGTGACTATGAAGACATCATCATCTCTAATTTCCTGATCATCCATGTTTTCAACTCTGTTCATATCAACTAAAGATCTTTCAAAGTTATAGCCTTTGAAGTTAAGTAAATATTCACCTTTATTGTTCATAGCGATTTACCTAGAAATATAAATGATAAAATTTTTTTCACTATCGTAGTATTTTCCAATAGTGAGCAATGCTTCTTGAGTGGTCTACATGTGCCAAGCACCACTGAAATGCCCCTCACATATTAATATTTATTATAATAAGCAACTACACATGCTAGATTATTTAAATTTATAACAATCTTACATTACTACATTATTATTGCCACAATATAAAATATTAAAAAACAACATAGCAGAAAGTTAGAAAGGTTTTTCTATAATTCTAGATGGGAAAGGTGATCTTAATTCTAAACATACAAATGGGGAAACTAGAGTACAGAGAATACAACCAACTTATTCAAGGTTTTCCAGTTGGTCAACTTAGAAAGATGACAGCAAAAAATTGGGGCAGAGTATATGTTTGTAACTGAAGAGTTTTTTTTGTATATTAAATTTTTATCCCTTATACTTTTGTTACGAAAACAATAATTTCCTTATGGACTATACTTCAAGTGTCCTCTTCCTAGGGAATGGATGACCTGCTGTCTCTGTGTAGCATCTCTCAGACTTGGCATTTGAGAGACCATTTCTAATAAATATTTTTTGCCTGACCCATGATCCTTAGAAACATCATTCTTGTATAGTCACAAATATTGTATAAAATATTTATAATATTATACTTTTCAACAGAAGAATTTAAAATAAAAATATAGTAAAATATTTTTTAATTATGATACAAAGTACCAGGTTTCTACATTACATTTTTGTACATACTTCTTGGGAGTGATCTTTCCAAACTCTTCTAGATCTTCTCACTCCCTGTCCTTGCAGATGTCCAACCTCATTTTTTACTTAATTGTCATAAATGTTTTATTACCCCGATGTCTTCCTTTCTTCAAACTTTTTCCCTCTTACTGTCTTTTTATTATATACATGACTTATATTTATATTATATTCATATACCTATACATGTATAAAAGCTGGAAACTAGGATCTGTGTATGAGAGAAAATGTGTGATGATTTGTCTTAGTGAGTCTGAGTTACCTCACTTAATATAATGCTTTTCAGTTTCAGCCATTTTTTCTTCAAATTCTATAATTTCATTTTCTTTACAGCTAAATAAAATTCCATTGTATGGATGTACCACACTTTCATTATCCATTCATCAGTAAGTAAATGTTAAAGCAGTGTCCATTTCTTTATTATTGTAAGTAGAGTATCAATAATAATATCCATAAAGCCCCATTAAGAGAATCATTTTCCTTTTGGTCAAGAGAATGAAATCTCTGAATATTACAGTTGGGCATTGCAATGACCTAGATATGGGACTCCCTAGAAAGGCAGGCTTACTTGAAAGCTTGCTAAAGAGCTAAGGGGAATAGTTAGCCTTTTATTGAGAAAATATACTTTTCCTTCCCAGAATTCCAGCCTTCTAGTCTAGTCCCTATAAGCTAACATGAGTTTCTGTTGGGTCTGCTCAACTTTTTTTTTAATTCCCTTTTTGTCTTTTACTTTCAGATGCTAATCAAAAGTAAATATGCTTTCTCCAGTACTGTGGGCCTTTTCATTTATGTCTCAATCTCCGACCCTGCCATGTGACTGCTTGTACACCAAGTGGCTGACCTCTGTGCTGTCTCAACACATAAGGAATGCCCCCTTCCTCTTCTCTGCCTCCTTCCTCCAAGCAGCTTCTGAGGTGTATAGCTTACCTGCTGTGGAGTTTTTCTTTAAAACTCTTTTAATAAAATTATCCTTTGGTCTACGCTTAAATTCTTTTATTACTGAGACAAAGACTCCCAATAGGGAACTATTTTCTCAGTAACAACATGAGCGATTTTGTAGACTCCCCTGGTATTATTCTGGTACTCATGTATTATTCTGGTAATACATGAAAATGTTATATAGAGAGTGAATCTATGTCTCTGTGATAGTATGTTGACTCTCTTGGGTCTGTGTGCAAGAGGAGTAGAACTGACTCAGATTTTAGTTCTATTATTAGAATTTTTGAGAACACTCCATCATGATTTCCATAGTAACTTCACCAGCTTCCACTCCCACTAACAGTGAATGACGGTTCCTCTCTCCTCGCATCCTAACCAGGGTGTGTAGTAAAAATGTACAGTAAAAAGGAAGCGAGTGAGACATGATGAGCAACACATGAATGGACTGATGAGCTCTCCACGGACTAACCCAGGGGCAGCTGGAGAGCATCCATCTGTGGTGTAGGTCGTGGTAGAAAAATACTAGTTTCAGTAGCAAAGGGAAAAACAAAGCAAAAAAAAATCAAAACAGAAGGAGACTCCAGAGTCTGTTCCATAGGCTCAGCTTCAAAGAAGGATTCCCTCCTTCCAGTGTGAGAGTCAATGTTGGGGGCTGGAACCTCAGCTCAAAATAGAGAAGTTTCAGAATATTTGCTCTGTGCTTTTGATACCAGTGCATCTGAGGCGGTCTCTCTTTCTCTCTCTCTCTCTCTCTCTCTCTCTCTCTCTCTCTCTCTCTCTCTCTCTCTCTCTCTCTCTCAGACACACACACACACACACACAAAGAGAGAGATGGGGCAGTGCTAGGAACTGCTAACTGAGCACTGACTAAAAGCCATTTTTAGCAAGAATCTTGTTGAGTTAAAAGTTAGGCCATTCCAGAGGCATAGATTGCTCCCTGCATGGCTTATCATTCAGAGGTAGTTTGGGTTTTTTTGGTTTTTTTTTTTTTTTGACCTGCAGAATATTTCTAGTTACACAAGGAAAACTTCAAGCCAGAATATAGCAATGTTCTGTATATGAATATGTGTGTTGAGCCATTGCTTTTGATGGACTAGAGACAGGCCTGGAAACTGTGCCCATGTGAAAGACCTGTAGAGAAGAGAGAGGGTCATAGGGGCCAGTTTATGTTTAGACAATACATCCCAGATACTGATAAAGTATGGGCCAGGGCAAGAGAGACAGGGCTGAATCTTAACAAGTGAGCAAAACAGTCGACGACACCGGGATAACCCTGTAACAGTGATATAAACTGTTATACAACCATTTACTGCAAAAGGGACACTTCTTCCTGAGATTCCATCTTCTCCTATCATTGACCGTCACCCGTGTGTGTCTCTAGGCCTGTGTGTAGACCTACAAACAGCCTGAGTGCTGGTGAATGAAGCATGTCACATGTACCCATGTCTCCTACATTCTCTTCCACCTCCTGGCCTCCCATGACTGCTCTCCTTTCCTGGCACGGAGAGTTGAACCTTACAGAATTATGTACAGACCTCATCCCCTAATACCCAATTTCAGTTTAGTAGATAAGTTTTGTTCTCTCTCTCTCTCTCTCTCACTCTCCCTTTCTCTTTCTCTCTCCCTCCCTCTCTCTTTCTTTCTCTCTCTCTCTCAGTGTTTTGTTAGGATTGCTTTACATGAGTTGGCCTGGACATGGGGGTCTCCTGCTTCAGCATCCTGAGTGCTAGGATTATTTTTAGGTTTTCTGTTTGTATTTGTTTACTGTTTTCTTTCTTCTTCTCCCTCAGGCTGGTGCTGACTTACCTTCCTTCTAATCTTTACTGTTCCTCACTCTTTTTGACTTTTCCCTCTTCTAATGTTTCTATTCCTCAAACATGAATTACTAGTGTTATCTTCTTCTCCCACGTTCATTTCTCCTTTACTCAGCACTGTTCCTTTATTTACCCTTATTATTTAAGTTGAGAGAGTAACTTGTTTTTAACTAGCTATTAATTACTACTTTTTATCTGAACTAAATTTCAAGAAAGTGATACCTAAAATAAATAAGACTCGAAAAACCAAAAAAAAAATAAGACTAGTTATGCTAATTCAATAAATTTACTTTCATTGAGCGGGGGAATAACTTAAAGACAGATTACATCTTTGCACAATTCAGTGCAGGCAAGTATCTGTATAGTGTCTGTCAGATAAAGCTCTACTTAATGCTTAAATAGGTAAGAGACATCATAGGTTCTAATAACATTAGAATGGCCTATTTCAGTTATTTATGCTCAAAGAATTTTGGTGTGCATTAAGAAAATAAATGTGTTAAAAGTATAAATTGCATGCCAGAAAACAGCATTTAATCTGTTTTAAACCATCTAAGTCACTTGGCCAATACAAGTCAGGGTTTAGATTTCTGCAGAGAAAAAAATAGAAAATCTTTTACCTTAGAGTCATCTGTGTGAAGCGTTCAGAAGTTCTTAATTGAGTATGATTGAAAGATGCAGTCTGGGTCTTAAGCCTCTAGTGATTATATTTTTTTGAGGCAAAGTCCAGATAGTCTGACTAATGAGTAATGGGAGCAGAATACCTGGGGTCTGTTCACTAAAAGTGGTTGCAAGATGGTAGGTGAAGCAATATGTTGACATTAGCCCCATAAAATTTCCACCAAGTGACCTACCTATTCCCTACATTATCATTGTGATTTCCAAAATGTCTGGTCAATAAGCAGTGTGTTAGGTGGCCTCTAAAAACTGAAAGAAAGAAGCTGCCATTCTTTGTTACCTATCATGTTTGGGCACTCAAGTAGTCTGTCTTTTACAGTATTATGAGAGACTTTTAAGAACCATGTCTCTCAGAAGTAAGGGAGATAGGTATGTAGAGAAAGATTCATATAGAACCTTGATATTAGTGTTGTAAGGTGATCTGCATTTCCTTATTATCATTTAAGTCCAAAGAAAGGAGAAAGGCAGAAAATTCAAGAGAAAAGAATAAATAAGGAAAAGCAGGAGAGAAAATGAGGCTTGAAGGATGCCAAACACTTATCTTTACTCACGGATGCAGAACAGCTGAGGAAACAAAACCAAGTCAGCTCAAAGTGATAAAAATGGCAGGATTGAAGGGTTGCTGAGGTACAAATAGCCTTGAAAGAGTTTGTTTTGGCAGGTGCGTAGTGAACTAGGGAAGGCACGAGTACTTCAGCCTTTATAAGTTGGGTAAAAGTTGACTTTTGTAAAAACCTATCATGTTACTCCAGGAACCACAAACAACGACCTGAAAACAAAGTTCATATTTACTCAGTTACTGAAATCCCCAAGCAAATGTAAGAAGGATTTGAAAGCAACAGCTACAATGAACTTGATGACCTCCTTGAACAAAAGGTGATCCTGTTTCAGCCTGTCTGGAGTTCTGGGCCTGGTTCCATTCCTCTAGGTTTTAATTTCAGTCTCCCATGCCCCTGTCCTGTTGTTCATCAAGCTCATCTCTTCCATTAGAAGCAGTTTGTAGTAACAGAGGACTCAGTGGTTTTATAACCTTGCTGAGTAAATAAATTCTCAAGGTGCCATTTCTTAGCAATGCTTTTCCAATCCTGTATGTTTTCTTATGTGTACATGTGACCTGCATTTTATTTCCTACAGTAGTAGGCATTTGCCCCAGTTTTGTCCTTCCATCTTCTCTCATTTCTTAATCCATTCTTCCATCATCTGTTTTCCACATAAGCTGCAATTAGGTAATTTAATGATGATTCTTAGGTTCCCACAAAACACAGAATTTGACCCCAGAAGAGATTCTTAATCTGTTTAATGTAAAACTTTCCGTGATAAGGGAACAGGACATAATCTGAGAGAGGCCAATTTAATCTTTTAAACCTCAAGGCTATTCCTATGTGCTGAGTGTTACAAACTGAAGCAGTGTTTGTAAAATAATCCTACAGTGCCAAGTGTGGAAATCAGTATAGTAGATGGCTTACTCAAAGGAGCAGCCTAGCTAAGCATTTCTGACTGTGAGACACTTGACACTAATTGTCACTGAGCTGAATGCTTTGTGGGTTCTATGAGATATTTTTGATCTTATATATGGTGAAAGCATGAACAAAATTATGTTTCCACTCAAATGTCTTTCATTGAAGTTGGAAGTATGTAAGATAAGAAAGGTTAGCACACTTGGAATGGCAGTGTGTACCTTTAATGCCACCATTTAAGAGGCAGAGGCAGGTGAATCTCTATGAGTTCCAGGCCAGCCTGACCTACATAACAAGTTCCCAGCCAGTTAATGCTACATAGTGAAACCCTATCTCAAAAAACAAAAAAAAAAGTTTTAATCAACCCAATAAAAGCATAACTATCAATAATTCTTATTCATTGTATATTTCTTTAAATTATTAAAAGTAAACAACCAAATAGAAGGTAGGACTAAAATCCTAAATAAGTAACAATATAAAAGAATATTAAGGTATACACTAAACTTTCTATTTTAGAAATATATATAAATTATATATATTTAATTATATATAATTATAAGTCATAAATATAACGTAAAATATTTCACAGAAATTAAGTCACCATTATCAATGTTTTCATCTAAGATATACAATTTGATTGTCTTGTTCAGAAAGGTCTATTACAGGAATATTATGTAACAGTATGTGGTGACTCTGTAACCCTTATGGGAATTTTATTCAATGTTGGATATATTCTTTGTCAGGAATATTAGTTTCATTATTGATAGACATGTGAACAAATCTATTTGTACCCACACTGACTTTGCAACAAGTTTATGAATAACAGTCCTGTGATTTGAAATAACATATTTAGCAATATGCGCAATGCTCTCCAATTTACCATGGCTCAAATGAAATTTATTTCTTTTACCAATTTTATTTAACTTTTAATATTCTATTGGAGAATTTTGTATAATATGTCTTGATCATCTTCACCCACCCTCCCCCAACTCTTCCCATTCCCCTCTCACCCAACTTTGTGTCTTTTTTCCTTTCCTTTCTCTGACCAAACAAGGCCAAAGTATACTGCCTAAATATTATTGGGTGTGTGGTCTTCTACCAGAGTATGATTGATTTACCAGGGCCTATACTTTTAGAGAAAACTGACCTTTCCTCTCTCCGCAGCTTACAGTAGTATCCAAGGTGAAAAATGGAACGTCCTGCCCAGTGCCTCCATGTTGGGATCCAGTCTGCCTTAGACTTGTACAGATCTTGTGTATGGTGTCGCAACCAATGTGAGTTCACATGCACAACTGCACGGCTGTTTCCATTTATTGTCATCCACTGCCACTGGCTCTGACAAACTTTCTGCCTCCTCCTCTGCAATGTTGCCTGAGCCTTTGCAGGAGGGTGCACAGTCTATATTCTCCACTGAGGGTTGGACATTCTGTTGTCCCTTATGCTCTACACCTTGGTGTATGTTGCCTGTATAGTGAACCAAACCAAGCCTCATGGATATGAGGCACATGCTGTTCAAATGAGCTTTATTTCTAAGTTCCAAAATGCAATTCTTTTGATTCCCAGTATCCAGAATAAAACAGAGTCACAGATAATCACAGAACTGCACAGTGCACTGTGTCACTGGGCTCCGTTGTCCCTGTTGTCCAGGGACACTGTGTGTCAGATACACTGTGAGCCTAGAACATTTGAGAGAAGCTGCAGGCCACTGGGGCTCAGTCCTCTCATTCACTGAGGAAAATCTAAACTGGCTTTCATTTCTACCCATTTATCTTTTTACCCTCCTGCTATCCCATATTAATTGTAGCACTTCTTGTTATAATGCCTTAATACATGCAGGAGTACATTTTCCCCTAATCTCCCAAGGAATGTGTAACAGGGTTAGGGAGTGACTCAGTGGGTAAAGGCACTTGCTGCACAAGCATAAGGGGTTAAGATTGAGATACTCAGCATTATAAAAAAAAAAACAAAAAACAATCAGGTATGGCTGGGCATGTTAATTCCAGTGCTATGAAGAACAGAGACAGGAGAGTTCCGGGGTTTGCTGCCAACAGTCTAGCTGAAAGACAAAACTCAGTGAGCTCTGGGTTACATGGGAGATTCTGTCTTATAGGAATAAAGCTAAAGGTAATAAAGTAGGATTTGTGACATTCTTCTCTGCTTTTGGAGTAAAAGATTATGTTGTATGGGAAAGGGGACAAAAAATAAGAGTAGAATTGAAAACTAGTACAGACTTCTCAACCTATGATAGGGCTGAGGCCTTATAAACTCCCAGCAAATTAAAGTACATAGCATACAATGATCTTAATACAGCTATGTTTCTGCACAACCCTGCTCAGCTGCAGTCAATACTGTGGAGTGCTGGTACTTCCCCCTCCATCTCACTGGCCAGCTGGGCTGGTGGCTTCCTGGTTTGGGACAATCATTTATATTTTGTCAATTATATTTTAAATAAATGCTGATTGGTCAGTAGCCAGGCAGGAAGTATAGGTGGGATAAACAGACAGGAAGTACAGGCAGGTCAATGAGAATTCTGGGAAGAGGAAAGCAAGGTGTGTAGTCCTGATCCATCCATAGAAGAAGCAAGATATAACTGTCTCCCTTGCTGAAAAAGGTACCAAGCCACGTGGCTAACATAGACAAGAATAATGGGCTAATATAAGTTATAAGAGTTAATAAGAAGCCTGAGCTAACGGGCCAATCAGTTTATAACTAATATAGACTCTGTGTGATTTCTTTGGGACTTGACGATTGCGGGAACCGGGCAGGACAGAAAACTCAGTCAACAGATTCTTGCTGCTTTCTGGCCTCCCACCAGGGTATATTCCTTATATCATATAACTAGGCTGGGAACAGATCAAAATTTTAGACCCACAGTGTAGCTGCTACAGGATGTATTTTGCTTATGAACTCTCAAGAAGACAGAAAAATTGTGCTTTGGGAACTAGGGTTGTATCTCAGTGGTACAACATTGTATATAAGGGGCCTGGGGTTTGAGCTGCATCACTGAAACACAAAAAAATAAATAAATAAATGCCATTGTCCATGGTTGTGGACATTGTTCAAATGAGTATAATATATATTACTTCAAATTATAGGTAAAATATTTTATAAAATCATTGAATATTCAGTGTAAGTGAAAAGAGATAAATTAATATCTGTATAAATAAAACTAATTTTCTTGTAATAAAACTTTTAAAACTAAAAAAGAAAAAGAAAAAAAGGAAAAAAAACTGAAACACCTGTCAGAAACAATGAAACAAACACATGTTTCAAGTGCTGTAAGTCAGGCATGCCTAACAATAACCCCGCATGGATGCATATTGATGGACCTGATGGTTAAATGGCTTTAAAGTACCTTTTAAAACTTCTTCAGGCTGGAGACAAGGCTCAGCAGTTAAGAGCAGTAGCTGCTCTTCTAGAGGACTGGAGTTCAGTGCCTAGCACCCATATATGACAGTTCACAACTACCTGTGACTCCAGATTCAGGGGAATGAAACCTTCTGGCCTCTATGAGCATCTGCAACAAACATGCAGGCAAATTAAACACACACATGAGGGCAAACTAAAGAGGAAAAAAAGCTTTAATATATATTTATCTGTTCATATTTATTGTATATAGCACTGGATTTTATAAAGACAATTTCTTTTTTGTGGTTTTTCAAGACAGGGTTTCTCTGTAGCTTTGGAGCCTGTCCTGAAACTAGCTCTTGTAGACCAGGCTGGCCTCGAACTCACAGAGATCCACCTGCCTCTGCCTCCCAAGTGCTGGGATTAAAGGAGTGAGCCACTACCGCCCAGCTATAAAGACCATTTCAATCAATTTTTATCATACCCTTTGACAGCATTCACCCAGCCCCTTTATGAGATTTCTGCCATCAAGGGTTAGGACATCTGGGAAATGTGTCAAGAGCCTTAAGCCACCAGGGAAAAGCAAATGAAAACCATGTGAAGATTCTATCTCATCCTGGTCAGAACAGACATGAGAAAGAAAAAAAGTAACAAAAAATCCTGGTGAAGCAGTGAGAAAGAACCTGAGTCCATTAACGATGGAAATGTGAACTCATAAGGAAACAAAAGAATGAAAACAAGATGACTATTTGAACTATTCATATTCTTAGGAATATGTGATAAGAACTCTCTGTCAATATTACCACAGTTATTTATTGTTGCACTGTTCACAAGTATTAGCCAAGTGATAGAATCAGTTCATACAATTTTAATTTGAATTTCTAAGGTTATTGACAAAGAGAGAAATTAATAATTAGTGTTTGAGATTTATTTTTATCTTTATTTTATACTTTTTTGTCCTTTAACCTTGGAAACCATTTGCTTTTCTTATTAATTAAAACAGTCTTCATACACACTGTCAGTGAGAGGTAGGTAAACGTCCTTGATGGAGAGGCCTGGTGATGTGAGTCAAATTCCTGGAATTCAAGAAAGGTAGGAGAGAGCTAGTTTTACAAAGTAGTTCTAGGTTCTCCATATCACACAACTGATGTGGGACATTCACCTGAGAAGACTGTGGATGTGGGTTTAAGTCAATAGACCGTCTTTATGAGCTGGCCGGTGACTACACTGTGTGCTTGGGATCTCAGTGTAGCACTGCACTTTTCTCAGGCTGAGCTTTTAAACACAAAACCATGTACTCGGTTGACATACTTCAATTACCATGAACACTTAGCCAGAAGTAAAACTAGAAAAGTCAAAAAAGCAAGATTAGCACATTATACAGTCTTTTCCAGAACTATGAACTTTGATGAGTTAAGTCTTTGTTTTTATTTTGGCAGGTGGTACTGTGTACATGTGGAGTTTTATGTTCTGAATGGTACTTCCATCATGGAGTCAGTTGTGCTAAGGTCTCAGGACCTACTATACTCTGGGACTCTGTTACACAGTGTCATGCACACCTACACACACACACACACACACACACACACACACACACACAAAGAGAGAGGGAGAGAACTAAATTTAAATTTCTTAGTAAGTATATTCATAATGATTCTGAATATTTATGTATGACATCTATTGGACTGTCCTAAGCCTTTTTATCTTTATAATATTTCACACTTTAGAAAAAGTCTCAGGAGTGGAAGGAGGAACTTGTTTCTATTCTCTACCCATTATCATATGTGGGTTTTTATGTCATATTCCAGTTGAATTATTTATCTCTTTCTCCATTTATCTCCTTCCATAAATGTAAAACCTAGTATCTCTAATGACCCTTAACACATTCAGTTCAAAGACAATCCATATTACAAAATGAGAAATTCTTTGCTGAGCTGTTCATGTCCCTAAGAAGTTTACTCTCATTGGCTTCCACATTTTAAATTGCTTTGTTTTTACAATATGAGTTCTTTTACAAACATTGCCTTAGTTTGTAAGCTTGCAACATAAGGGGTGTGTCAATGTTTATTAGTTTAAATTATTCTTCCATTGTGCCCTTATCAATGAGGAGTTATGCATTAAATAGTTTATGAATCTCTTGATGAATCAAATTATATAATTTGTGGAAACCTGAGAATCATTATTTAAGAGTGGCTTATGTAGGTAACAGGAGACTAGAAAATAAAAGAACATTTTAGAATACAGTATACACACACACACACACACACATGAGATAATTTGCATATTTGAAAAATGAAACAGTGTGGAAGGGCATCATAAAGGAAATAAACCTTGAGGCTTGGAAACTGGATTAATATACTCACTTCACAAAACCCTTTCCACTTTCTACTGCTGCTATGCACTTTTACAAGAAAGTAAACAAAGATAGAATGAGGTCAGAAATTATAAGATAGGCCCTAAGTACGATTTATCAACATACCTCAGAGGTAAGGGAATTTGTCACCAAGGCAGACTTCGGCATTGTCATGATCAGTGAAAGAACTGATTCTTGAAAGTTGTTCTTGTTGTGACCAGATTATTACTCCCAGAGAGACCACCAGAAACCAGAGAAGACCAGACTGCAAAAAGTAAGGGTTTTATTCCAAGCTAGCTTGGAACCTGTCTCCAACACCCTGTCACAGTGAGGTAAAAAGGGGTTAAGAGTTCCTTTGTGGGGTTAGTTTTTTTAAAGGCAAAGATCATAAGCAGCCCTCTGGGTGGTCATGGGGGTTGGTATGGGTGCAAGGTCTTTGTTCCCTCTCCCATCCGTTTAGTCAGCTTGTTCTTTGTTTTCAGAGCAAGGCCACCCTGCCCCTGAGTCAGGTCATCTTTATCAGTCTCCACCAGGTGACCAGGCATCCTTGTGCTTTGGAAATTCCTAAGTGGGGCTGGGGGGGGGGGACACACCCTATCTTTCTGGGAGCATGAAGCTAGTCTGGGGTTTCTAAATTTAAAACATTCTGCCAGGAAATTTCTTCTCGTCCCTTTGAGAATAAGGGATGAGGGCCTCACATTCTCCACTTCTCTTGGTCCTAAAGGAACTCAATCATGAGCCTGCTTGCTATAGCTCATATATTTCATTGCCTCTACTGATATTATCATACATTTCAGTTGTATAAGGCCTGATTGGAGTATACTTCCGTTGCACCATAAATTGTATAGTTCCCAACCTTTGTTTCATATATTTGAGTATTCTATTAATAACATAGGTCCCAAAGGTGAGTATCAGGAGGAAGAGTAACAGAGGACCTATTATGGACGAGACGAGGGGTGGTGAACCAAGAGGATTTGGAATACCAGGCCTCAAACCAACTCTTGTTGGCTTCATGTTTTCTTTTCTTTTTTCTAGGCCTTAGCGGACTTTTGCTATGGAATCTTTTACAATTCCAGAATGGTCTGTATAGAAGCAGCATTCTTCTCCCAAAGCTGCACATAGCCCCTTTTCTTTTTAGGAATAGTAAATCTAGGCCCCTTCTGTTCTGTAGCACCACTTCTGCCAGTGAAGACAGAGATTCTTGCAGGTAGATGATGGAGTCTTCTATTCTTTGAATATCTTCATCTATTGATATGCGGAGATCCCCATAATAATGCTGTTGGGTGACAAGGGAGGCTGCCCCTGTTCCCAATTGTGTTAAGCTGGTTCCCATCAGGATGGCAAGGGTAAAAGCTGTGACCAGCTCTCTCTTTCGTCTAAGAGCATACTGGGTAGCCTCACTAAGGGTTAATAACTCCTCAGCAGCATGGTAGGTTACCTTGGGAGCCAGACATACAAGGACACAAAACCCCTTGGTTGGATTCAGCAGAGTCACATGGGCGCAGGGTGTTAGGCCAAAGGAACATGACCACCAGGTATCATTTGCTGGAACCAAATATCCTGATTGGTTTGTGAGTGGCATACTGTGATTGGAGAGGGGTAAATAGCAGTTAGGTATTGTCCCTATACATAGTTCCTAACCTGAGACTTGTTCTAGGGTCAAGGAGGTATTTGACTACCATCGGCCTGAGGCCCCCTTTTTTCTCTGCCAATTAGAATTGTTGGTTGGGGCCAACACAGCTATTCCTTCATAATAGGGCAGCCTTGCGCTGTATCAGAGCCAGCAGGAGGCAGTTACTTCTGGCTTGGGACTATTTGGAAGTAAGAATGACTGTTGTAGGACTGTAAACATGGGGTTTTCAAGTTCAGAGGATCTACTAGGTATAGGCCCAGCATCCCAGCATGTCTTTAGTGCTGATAAAACTGAGGCGCTGAAGGCAATTGGCAGGGCTGTGGCAATATTTGGCTTGGAAGGGGAGGAAGAATTTTTCTTATCTCAGCTGGGGTTAATTACCTTACTGGGGCCTAATGCTACGGTCAAGGGAGATGTTGCAACGACCCGCAGGGAGAACAAGATCCCTTTGCCTTCTCTTCCTGGAACATAAAATCGTAATCCCCAAGTTTTGCCTGTTAACGGGTTAGCCCTTTTTCCCTCCTCAGTAAAGGTGATACTTGACTCTCCTGGGGTGGTACGAGTAAAAGAGACTAGGTCTCTTTCGCTAGTCCTCCACTGGGAGGCACTAGTTTCACATCCCCAGGCAGCACAGTAAAATACTTCATATCCCTCACACTGGCGGGTTCTCTTTCCCTCCTGAACAAATATACCAGTCACAATGTCGGAAAGCAGGGTAAGAGTCTTGAAGAGTTCGTTCAGTGTTTTCCCAAGAGTCTTTTGCTAAAGTGCATAGGTCAAAAGTTAGCTGGGAGTACCATGTGTCCAGGGGGTGAACTTCAGAGGCCAACTTTAATGTTTGCCCAGTCTCAGGGTTAATCAGGATCCAGGGTAAGTTCCAAGGTGCATGGGGATTTTCAGTACTCCCTGGGTACAGATGAAGTAGCAGGTACCATATCAACAGGGTGAACTGAAGCATAAGAAAATGACCTTAAAAATAACTTTATGAAGATGATTGAGGTCTTTAAAAAAAGAAATGGAAAAAAAGCAAAAATGGAAGGAAATCAAAAAATTCTCTTAAAGAATGTCAAGAAAATCAAGGAAAAAATTGAACAGTTGATGGAAACAAGTAAAACTGTTCAAGACCTGAAAATGGAAATAGAAACAATAAAGAAAACATAAATTGAGAAAATTCTAAAAATGTAAAACCTGTGTAATTAAACAAGAACTATAGGTGCAAGCATCACCAATAGAATACAAGAGATGGAACATATAATCTCTGGCATTGAAGATATAATAGCGTAAACAGATTCATTAGTCAAAGAAAATGTTAAATCTAAAAAATTCCTAACACAAAACATGCAGGAAATCTGGGACACTATGGAGAGATCAAACCTAAGAATAATAGAAATAGAAGAAGGAGAAGAATCCCTGATCAGAGCACAGAAAATATATTCAACAAAATCATTTTAAAAAATCCAATCAAAGGAAGGACATACCTATAAAAGTACAAGAAGCTTACAGAACACAGACTGGAAAAAGACCCCTAACCACATAATAAAGATACTAAATGTACAGAATAAAGAAAAATCATTAAAAACTGCAAAGAAGAAATGCCAAATAACATATAAAAGAAGACCTATCAGAATTACACTTGACTGACTTCTCAATGGAGACTAAATCCAGAAGAGCCTGTACATACCACTTACAGACTCTAAGAGACCATGGATGACAACCCAGACTATAATACTCAGCAAAACTTTAAATTGCAATAAATGGAGAAAACAAGATATTTCATGACAAAGTCAATTTTAATCAATATCTCTTCACAAATCCAGTTCTACAGAGGGTACTTGAAGGAAAACTCTAACTAATAGAAGTTAGCTACATCCACAAAAACACAGACAATAGATAATTTTACATCAGAGAGAAACACACACACACATATACATACATACACAACCACCACCAAAAACAGCAGCAACAACAAAAATATCAGGAATTAATAATCACTGGTTATTAATATCTATATCAGTATCAATGTGATCAATTCACCAATAAAAAGACACAGGCTAACAGAATGGCTATGAAAATAGGATCCATCCTTCTGCTGCATAGAATAAATACACCTCAACATCAAAGACAGACATAAAGGATTAAGGTAAAGGACAGAGTACAAGATTGGAATAAGTTTTTTCAATCAAATGGACTGAAGAAGCAAGCTGGTGTAGCTATTCTAACATCTAACAAAATAGACTTCAAACCAAAATTAATCAAAAGAGATGGAGAAGAACATTATATATTTGTCAAAGGATAAATCCAACAAGATAATGTCTCAATTCTGAACATCTATGCCCCAAATACAAGAACACCCACATTTTCCACCAAGATAATGTCTCAATTCTGAACATCTATGCCCCAAATACAAGAACACCCACATTTTCCACCAAGATAATGTCTCAATTCTGAACATCTATGCCCCAAATACAAGAATACCCACATTTGTAAAAGAAACATTACCAAAGCTTAAATCACATATCAAACCCCACATTAATTTGGGAGACTTCAGCGCCCCACTTTTTCCAATGGACAGGTTTGCCAGGCAGAAACTAAACAAAAATAATAGAACTAACATATGTTATGACTTAAATGGACTTAACAGATATCTACAGAACATTACACTCAAAAACTAAAGAATATTCCTTCTTCCCAGCACCTCACAGAACCTTCTCCAAAATTAACCACATACTCAGTCAGAAAGTGAGTCTTACTAGATACAAAAACAATTGTAACAACCACCTGTATTTTATCATATCACCATGGGTTAAAGTTGGAGTTTAACAACACAAACTACAGAAAGTCTATGAACTCATGGAAACTGAACAACTTTCAATCAAATTCCAGTGGATCAAGGAATAAATATAGAAAGAAATTAAAGACTTTCTACAATTCAATGAAAATGAATGCACAACATATCCAAACTTAAGGACACAATGAAAGGAGTGTTAAGAGAAAAGTTCATAGCACTAAGTGCCTTCAAAAAGAATGTGGAGGAATTTCATACTAGTGACTTAAGAGAACACCTGAAAGCTCTAGAGCAAAAGGAAGAAAACACTCCCAAGAGGGGTAGGTGACAGGAAATAATCAAACTGAGGGCTGAAATCTTTAAAATAGATACAAAAAGAACAATAAAAAGATCAATGAAACAGAGGATTCTTTGAGAAAACTCAGCATGATAAACAAAACTTTATACAAACCAACTAAAAGACACAGAGAAAATACCCTAATTAACAAAATCAAAAACAAAAAGGGGGTCATAAAAACAGACACTGAGGGTATCCAAATAATCATTAGGTGATACTTTAAGAACCTATACTTCACAAAACTAGAAAAATCTAAAAGAAATTAATAATTTGTTTTATGGATGCCACTTACCAAAGATAAATCAAAATCAGATAAAGAGTTTAAATAGATCTGTAACCCCTAAGGAAAGAGAAGTAGTTATTAAGCATATCCCAACCAAAAAATGCCAACACCAGACAGTTTAGTGAAAAATTCTACCAGACTTTCAAAGAAGAGCTAATACCAATATTTCTCAAATTATTTCACAAAATAGAAACAGAAGGAACATTGCCAAGTTTATTTTATGAGGCCACAGTTACTTGATACCCAAACCACACAAAGATTCATCAAAGAAAATTACAAATCAATTTCCTCATAAGCATTGTGGTAGTTTGAATTGGTTCCCATAAGCTCATAGAGAGTGGCACTATTAAGAGGTATTGTCTTGTTGGAACAGCTATTACCTTGTTGGAGGAAGTATGTCAATGTGGGAGCAGTATTTAATGTCTTCTCTATGCTCACTATGCGTAGTGTGGACAGACTCCTTCTGCTGTCTGCCAATAACAATATAGAACTCTCATCTCCATCTCCTGGATCATTTCTGCCTGCACACTACCATGTCACACCATGATGATATAGAACTAAGCATCAGAAATTATAAGATACCCCAATAAAATGTTTTCCTTTATAAGAGTCATGTGGTCATAGTGTCTCTTTACAGCAATAGAAACCCAAGCTAAGACAAACATAGATGCAAAAATATTTTTAAAAAAATACTTAAAACTGAATTCAAGAACACAACAAAAATATCAGCCCCAATGATCCTTTAGTCTTCATCCCAAGATGCAGGGATGGTTAAACACACAAAATTTAGTCCATGTGCTTTGTTGGAAATTATTCTGTAATTATTGGAAATTTCATGTAGGATTTTGTAACAATAGAAGGTTACCTCCTCTTTAAAATGATACCATGGGGTTTAGTTCAATGAAAATGTTCCATTAATCATTTCAAATAGGCCATGAAAAACCAAGCCTCAGAAAAATCTGTCTAGAGAGAATTGTTTATAGTACAGAAAAAAATCATTCTTTAAAGAATTTAATATTTTTTAAAAGTGAAAACATGCAATAAGAAAAAATACACATAAAATTCTAGACTATAAGCAAGGGCATTGGAAATGGTCACCATGCAAGAGTCCTGCAGGGTGGACACTCCACCATGCCCCCACTGGACCTGATAATCTACAAGGCCCACTGTGATCCGCAAAACAAAACATCCACCATGGCATCAGTAGCCTCCTGATTGGAGGAAGAGATGAGTATAAAACAGTGCAAGAATACAGTCAACATCCTACAAAGCAATATGGCATCACCAGAACCTAATGGTTCTACAACAGCAAGATCTGAACATCTCAGTGCAGAAGTATCAGAAGAAAATGATCTTAAAATGGCTTTATGATAGAGGCCCTTAAAGAGAAAATGAAAAATTCTCTTAAAGAAATTGAGAAAAACACAAACAAAAAATTGGCAGAAATCAGTAAGTCCCTTCTTGAAAACCAATAAAAAAACAAACAGGTGAAGGAAACAGTTTAAGATTTGAAGATTACAATAGATGCAATAAAGAAAACATGAACTGAGGGAATTCTGGAAATGGAAAGTCAGGGTAAATGAAAAGGAACTAAAGATGTAAGCATAACCAACAAAGTACAAGAGATAGAAGAATCTCAGGTATTGAAGATATGATAGAGAAATAGATTCATAGGTAAAAGAAAACTTTAAAACCAACAAAGGCATTATATAAAATGTCCAGAAAATCTGGGACACAATGAAAAGACCAAAGCTAAGAATAATAGGCATAGGAAAAGAAAAGAATGCCAGCTCAAAGGCAAAGAAAATATATTCAACAAATTATAACAGAAAACTTTTCCAAACTAAAGAATGAAATACCTGTGAAGGTACAAGAAGCTTACAGAACACCAAATAGAGTAAACCAAAAAAAAGTCCCCTTGCCACATAATAATTAAGACACTAAATATAAAAAGAAAGAAAGAATATAAAAAGCTGCAAATGAAAAATGCCAAGGATTTGTAATGGCAGAGCTATCAGAATAACACCTGATTTCTCAATGTAGACTCTGAAAGCCAGAAGGATCAAGACAAATGTTACAGAGACACTAAGAGACCACAGATGTCAGCCCAGTCTGATTTACCCAGCAAAACTTTCAATCACCATAGATGGAGGAAACAAAATATTTCATGACAAAACCATATTTAAACAATACCTATCCCCAAGCCCATCTTTATAGAAAGTACTAGAAGGAAAAGCAATCTCATTATTTCACTTTAAGGTTAGAGAGAAACAGCCTAAAGTTTTCAAACAGCCAACTTTAATCTATCCAGTAGCCTTACAGTTACAACTGCCAAATAAAAGATGTCCCCAAGGCTGTGCAATTGCTGAATGGACTCCTATGGAAATGCTATATTAAGAAGATTCAAGGAAGTAATAGTTTCATATGACACATATTACATTTTCTGAAGCACATGGTAAAATCATGATCAACTTGTCTGAAAAGACTTGGTTACATCAGTCTTGGAACCTGGTCTGGTAGAAAGATGAATCTAAGATCATTGAACAATGCAGTAGGGATAGAGGCATAGAAATCTCCCAAGACCAACTTTGTGGAGAGGGAGATTACGCTAATGTACAAAGCCAATTTCTATATGATGGTCACACCTTGGATTTATGCCATATAGCAGCTTTGAATGCTTGGGACAGAATTGGAAACATAGGAAAGAAAATTGAGTCATTTGCTGAAGTTATACAAGACCCAAAGGAAACCTTCACAGATTCTTTACATTGATTAACTTTAGCAGTATATAGAATGAAACCAAATTCAGAAGCTAGACAAATAATATTTGAATCTCTGGCTTTTGAAAATGCTAATGTACAATGCATAAGAGTAATTAGGCCATTAAAGAAAAGATCAGCACTCTTGGAGGAATGGGTCTAAGATATAATCAATATTGAATCTCATGACCATGAAAATTCTTAAATAGCAAAGGTGATTTCCAGAGGTCTGAAGAAAAATCAAAATGGCAAGTGTTGAGCCATTGCAGTACATTGAGCTCCATAGAGACAGCGCCGGGGCAAGCGAGAGCTGGATGGGCACTGGGCGACTCTGTGCCTCGCGGACGAAAATCAACTAAACATGGGCAAAGGAGATCCTAAGAAGCCGAGAGGCAAAATGTCCTCGTATGCATTCTTTGTGCAAACCTGCCGGGAGGAACACAAGAAGAAACACCCGGATGCTTCTGTCAACTTCTCAGAGTTCTCCAAGAAGTGCTCAGAAAGGTGGAAGACCATGTCTGCTAAAGAAAAGGGGAAATTTGAAGACATGGCCAAGGCTGACAAGGCTCGTTATGAAAGAGAAATGAAAACCTACATCCCCCCCAAAGGGGAGACCAAAAAGAAGTTCAAGGACCCCAATGCACCCAAGAGGCCTCCTTCTGCCTTCTTCTTGTTCTGTTCTGAGTATCGCCCCAAAATCAAAGGAGAACACCCTGGCTTATCCATTGGTGATGTTGCAAAGAAACTGGGAGAGATGTGGAACAACACTGCTGCAGATGACAAGCAGCCCTATGAAAAGAAGGCTGCCAAGCTGAAGGAGAAGTACGAAAAGGATATTGCTGCTTACAGAGCTAAAGGAAAACCCGATGCAGCGAAAAAGGGGGTGGTCAAGGCGGAAAAGAGCAAGAAAAAGAAGGAAGAGGAAGATGATGAGGAAGACGAAGAGGATGAAGAGGAGGAGGAAGAAGAGGAAGATGAAGATGAGGAAGATGATGATGATGAATAAGTTGGTTCTAGCGCAGTTTTTTTTTCTTGTCTATAAAGCATTTAACCCCCCTGTACACAACTCACTCCTTTTAAAGAAAAAAATTGAAATGTAAGGCTGTGTAAGATTTGTTTTTAAACTGTACAGTGTCTTTTTTTGTATAGTTAACACACTACCGAATGTGTCTTTAGATAGCCCTGTCCTAGTGGTATTTTCAATAGCCACTAACCTTGCCTGGTACAGTCTGGGGGTTGTAAATTGGCATGGAAATTTAAAGCAGGTTCTTGTTGGTGCACAGCACAAATTAGTTATATATGGGGACGGTAGTTTTTTTGTTGTTGTTGTTTTGTTTTTGGTTTTTTTTTTCATCTTCAGTTGTCTCTGATGCAGCTTATACGAAGATAATTGTTGTTCTGTTAACTGAATACCACTCTGTAATTGCAAAAAAAATTGCAGCTGTTTTGTTGACATTCTGAATGCTTCTAAGTAAATACAATTTTTTTTATTAAAAAAAATGGCAAGTGTTTCAATTGCAGTAAACAAGGTCACCTTAAAAGGGATTATAAACATGATATTCCTAGAAACAATGATTTTTCTAAGTATAATCCAAACAGAACAGCTTCCCTTCTGGATTTTGCAGAAAGTGTGGCAAGGTACAGCATTGGACTAATGATTGCAGATCAACAAGGGACAGTCAAGGTACCCTTTGCCAGTGAGAAATGCCTTGTGGAGTCTCTCACAGGTCCCCATGCCAAATTTGATAAAGTAATTTTTCTGTCATCATGGAAGAAACTCCTTACTAGACCAATTAAAGAACCTAATGCCTATTGTAAAAAAAAAAACATAATGCTCAGTATGATTGAAATGCTATAGAAGAGAGAACAAAAGATTCAAGAGAAACTGTAAAGCAAATATTTTGGTAAACTTCTATAAATTAACAAAGACCAAAATTAAAAATACAAATAAATGAAGTTGTCATTGAAGGTCTTAAAGACACAGGTGCTGATGTGGGATGTTCTTCTGTATATGTGTTGCCTTTAACAGTTAATGAATAAAGCAATTTTGGCCAATGGCTTTCCAGAGTAAAACCATGTGGAAAATCCAAACTGAGATATAAAGAGAGAGTAGGCAGAGTCAAGCAGATGCCAGACAGCCACTAAGGAAACAAGACATGTAGAAAATGAGGTAAGACCACAGCCACATGGCAATACATAGATTAATAGAAATGAATTTATTTAAGATGTAAGAGCTAACTAGAAATATGATGAGTCATCAGCCAAACAGTGTTGCAATTAATATAGTTTTTGTATGATTACTTGGATCTGGGTGGCTGGAAAACAAAAGTGCATTCTCTTTTTACAAGGTGCAGATGTCACAATGATTGCAACAGATTCTTGGCATCAAATTTGGCCTATTCAGGAGGCAAATATTCAGCATTTAGGGAATAGAACTTTATGTTATGTAAAACAAAGCACAAGGTGGGTCAAATGTATAGGGCTAGAAGGACAGACAGGGAATTTAAAGCTATATGCGGCTAACATAACAATGATCTTATGGGGGCATGATTTGTTAGAGCAATGGATACTCAGGTTAACATTTCTCCAACCTTAGAAACAAACCACAAATTAACATATATTTCTGGAAAAATATTGGAAGATATAAAGAACAGTCACTGGCCATTCAGGTTGTACAAGAACACAGTACAAAAGCTGCTGATCTTTCAAAGGCACCAACAGCTCTAAACAACCATTTAAAATGGTTGACAGGCAAATCCATATGGGTTTAACAGTGGCCTTTAACAACAGAGAAACTGCAGACCTTAGAACAGCTGCTACAAGAGCAGTTAAATGCTCAGACTATTGAAGAATCAAAAAACCCTTGGATTTCTTCTGTATTTGTTATTAGAAAGAAATCTGGAAAGTGGGGAATGGTAACAAATCTAAGAATTAATAATAAGATAATCCAGCCAATGGGATCTCTACAGTCTGGCTTTACTTTACCTTCTCTATTACTGAAAGGATGACCTCTTATACTAATTGATTTAAAAGAGTATTTCTTCACTATACCTTTACAAGGAAAAAACAAAGAAAAATTTGTCTTTATAGGGCCTGCTTATATTTCTTAGCCTGCTAAGAGATATCAATAGAAGTTCTCCCATAGGGAATGTTAAATAACCACCCTATGCCAGTATTTTGTATGTCAGCTATTGGAAATGATACGTAAGGAATTTCCTCAACCTATAGTTTACCATTACATGGATGACATCTTATTAGCTGATTCAAACATAGATACTTTAGAAAGAATGTTTGAAGAAGTAAAGAAAAGTTGGTCTTGTTGCTGATTACAAATTGCTTTTGAAAAAATATAAAGAGGAGATTCTATTAATTATTTAGGCTATAAAGTAGGCTTATAAAAATTAGACATGAAAATGTGCAAATTAGGAGAAATTGATTACAGTCTCTTAATGACATTCAAAAGTTCCTAAATATGGCCCGCTATTAGGGTAAAAAATGATGAACTGAGTAATTTGTTCAAAACTTTAGATCGTGACTTAAATGACTTGAGGACTTAAATTCAAGATTAATTTAGTTCAAGAGAATTAAAAGATGAAACTGAGAGATAATTGGCTTTGGTGGAAAAGAAATTGCAGGATGCACATATGGGTCATTTCTAGGAGGAAGAAAGCAGAGTCAGAGAGACACTATGGATCCACTGGAGACAGATGCTGGAAATTTTACCTGGTAAGCCACTGCCATGTGGCAATACACAGATGAACAGAAATGGGTTAAATTAAAGGTTAGGAATTAGACAATAAGAAACTAGAGCTAATGGGCAAAGCATTGATTTAATTAATACAGTTTCTGTGTGGTTATTTTGGGTATAAGCTAGCTGGGCAACTGGAAAGAACAAGCAGATCACTTCCCCCATGCAACAATTGGCATTCCAATGTGGTCAACTATATCCATGTAAAACCTGAGAAAGTTTGAAAAAAAATTCTAGACACAAAAATTCCAAGTTTAACACAGCTTCTTGATGTTTGCTGGTGGCATGCTGCAGCTCCTTTATAAGAGAGGCTTTCCTGATTCAGCCTAACAGGAAAAAAAAGCCATACAGTTTTGAAATGCTGGCTTTCTGGTTTGTGCTGTCAGCATAACCTCTGGCTCTTTCAGGCAGGAGGTTCAGCTACAGAGCAATTGAGTTGGGTTTGTGAGAAGAGTGCTGTGGCTTGCTTAATGGTGGTGTGGACTGTCTGTATGCCTAGAAGTGGAAAGGTGTGCATGGCTAAGAAGCAAGAGCAGCTCCTCCATGGTAGATGGAGTGGGGCAAGCAGGCACTGATATATTACCCTGAGCAATGATGCAGCTAAAGCATTTTAAGAAGTGCTCCTAGACAGTAAAGAATTACAGATACACAGTAGGAAAAATTCAGACATAAAAGACCTATAAATGGGTTACAGTGTTGGATAAATGTATGTAGGCTTGTGAGAGAAATGAGAAAGATTATAGAGAGTCATAAAATAAAGTTCATGCTTTAATAAAAAGTAAGATCTTTAAAGAGGCAGAGTACAGATAGTCATAGATTAAAAAAGGAGTAAAAAAAATAATCCACATAAAAATGGAAAATTCACAGAAAGTCTGGATTATGTATATTGTGGGTTTTTTTTTTTTTTGAAGTTTTGACTGTGAAGGAGCTAAGTACAGAGAGACATTTTATTGTATGGGCTGCTAAGCTAAACAAGCATATATGCTCTCAAGGTATCTTGATTCCAAAATTTGTATCTAAGGATATGTTGCTTTGGAAAAGAGGTTTTTCTTCTGTTTCCACAGAAGAGTAAAACCTGTGAAATGCTTTCAGAAAATATGGTTTGATAGACCATGCCCTCCTTAAAGGTCACCATAAATTCCATCAAATAATTGCTCACCTGCTGACTGTGATGAACTTAGCATGCAGGATACACCAAAAGAGACCTGATTAATAGTATCTTCAATCAGCAGGAAGGAGTATGGGCAAAACTATGCCCATATTCTCAAATATTGTTTATAAATGTTTACATTTAAGGAGAGATATGCTACAGAGATTGCATTGATATGGACCTTGGTTTATTGATACAAATTTAAGGTCAATTTTGTTATGTGTATATGTATTTCTAATCTTGATTAAGGTATTGTGATTGCATAGCTCATTTAAAAATATAATATATAATTAAGAAATACAGGTTGATAGATGATCATCTATAATAGTCAAGCTTATAGTTATGTTAGTAAAATTTTCTAGATGTGCTTAGATATATTTCAGATGGGTACGGATTCTTCATGTTTTTCAAAGACTACAGAATATGGCATTTAAAATGTTTTGAGAACTTAGGACTTTTCATGACAGTGAGACACATCCGCTCCTTGTTACAGGGAGGAGCAGGACTGCTTTTTATCCCAGCTGCCCAGCTAGCTTACACCCAAAATAATCACACAGAAACTGCATTCATTTATAAACACTGCCTGGCCCATTAGTTCTAGGCTCTTATTGGCTAACTTTCACATCTTGATTTAACCCATTTCTAATAATCTGTATGTCACCACAAGGTTGTGGCTTACTGAGAAAGATTCAGGCAGCTCCATGGCAGTTCTTTCTCTTTCCCTTCTTCTCAGCATTCAGTTCTGTCTACTATGCCTACCTAACTGCTGCCCTATCAAAAGGCCAAGGCAGTTTCTTTATTCAACCAATGAAAGCAACATATAGACAGAAGAACCTCCTACACTAGCTTTTGGCAGCACCAATTACTTTGAGAGGAAGATGGGCATTGAAGGCGCTCCTTAGTCATTTGGGCAAGAAACTGTTCTTGCCTGAACTGTTGAACTAGACATTCAGTACCCACAGAAAATGACTACTGAAGTTGCCGAAAAGTGAGATGATCCTTCAAGATTTTTGCTTCATGAAAGACTATGTGAGACATTCCGCAAGATACCAAAGAAAGTTACTGAACTGTCTTTGAAATCTCTTGCTTCATGAAAATGTCTGCTGGATACCATAGGCCTGAAGGCCAAAGATGGATGCCCCAATGGTACAGAAAAACTTTGGGTGACTGTCTAGGTAGCAATATGTCTCTGTCAATTCTAGAGTTTTAGAAGTTGCTAACAATGTACTTCCTGTTTACTTAGGCAATATTATATCCTTTTGGTGTCTTTGATGGAGTTGAAGAATAGATATAGTTTATAGTTTTCTTTAGTTATGATAAAATATAAAGTAAATAAAAATATTGTAACTGTAATTCTTGTTTGATACCAATTATATCTAATTTTACTATGTTAAAGTTAAAAACTTTCCTTTTTATTTAAACAGAAAAGGGGAGGTGATGTGGGGATCCCTTCTATGTGTTGCTTTTCTTAGTTAATGAATAAAGAAACTGTCTTGGCCTGTTGATAGGGCAGATCTTAAATAGGCGGGAAAGATGGAACTGAATTCTGGGAGGAAGAAAATAGAGTCAGAGAGATGCCACGGATCCCCTGGAAACAGATGCTGAGAATTTCACCGGGTAAGGCACAGCCATGTGGCAATACACAGATTAATAGAAATAGGTTAACTTAAAATGTAAGAATTAGCCAATAAGAAACTCGAGCTAATGGGCCAAGCAGTGATTTAATTAATACAGTTTCTGTGTAGTTATTTTGGGTGTAAGCTTAGCCAGGTGGCTGGGAAGAGCAAGCAGCTCACTCTCCCATGCAACAGGAAAACCTTTTCCCAACCCTTTACTCTGAGGTAATGTCTGTCTTTGAGGTTGAGGTGTGTTTCTTGTATACAGCATAAGGTTGGATAATATTTTTGTACCTATTCTTTGATCCCTGTAATTTTTTATAGGTGACTTGAGTCTATTGATATTAAGAGATATTAGTGACCAGTGCTTGTTAATTCATATTATTTTTCAGTGATAGTGGCTGTGTGTTTCTCTGCTTTGGGTTGTGCTCATAGGAGATTATCTATTGCCTATGTTTATGTGGGTGCAGTTAGCTTCCTTGGGTTGGGGATTTTTTTATAATACTTTCTGTAAGCCTGGGTTTCTGGGTATGTATTTTTTAAATCTGGTTTTGATATGGAATATAGTTTTCTCCATCTATGATGATTGAAAGCTTTGCTGTGTGTAGTAATCTGGGCTTGCTTGTGTGGTCTCTTAGTGTCTAAAGTACATCTGCCCAGGACGTTCTGGTTTTCATAATTTCCATTGAGAATTTGGGGATAATTCTGTTAGGTCTACCTTTATATGTGCTTGATCTTTTAGCTTTGCAGCTCTTAATATTCTTTCTTTATTCTGTATGTTTTGCATTTTAATTATTATATGACAAGGGGATTTTCTTTTTTTTGATCCAATCTATTTGGGGTTCTGTAAGCTTCTTGTACCTTAATAGGGATATACTTCTTAGGTTGGGAACATTTTCTTCTATGAGTTTGTTGAATATATTTACTGTGCATTTGAGCTGGAGTTCTTTTTCTTATACTTCTATTATTCTTAGGTTTGGTCTTTTTATAGTGTCCCGGTTTTCAAGATGTTTTTTGTTAAGAATTTGTTGGATATAATGTTTTCTTTGACCAGAGAATCATTTTCCTCTATAATATCTTCAGCACCTGAGATACTATGTCATTGGGCCTTAGTTCAATCCTTGCAGGGGGTGTCTATGTCTTTGGGAATTGTTCTTGGTGTGCTCTGTACTATCAATGTCTATGTTTCATAGAGTTCAGAGGATGGGGTAGGTATTGAGGGAGCCTACCTACAAGAAACTCTCTTCCTAGCTGCCTAGAGAAGCCAAAACAGTTGGGGGAGCAGCCCGGGGTTTTGCTCCACTGTGGAGGTCCTATAGAGAGGGGTGTCTAAGCAGGTGTATGGTCACCCACCTTTTGGTCCTCACTGTATTGTAACAAGCTGTGTTTTAGAATTCCTTCAAAGTTGCAGAATAGGTGAGTTTGCGAGTGAGATGGGGCTAGTAGCTTGCAGGGTTTGGTGGGTTGGAGTGGGTATTGGGGCAACTTACCTGCAAGATACTCTAGTGCTGGCTGACTAGAGAAGTCAAGCCTATAAATTTTCTTGTAGATATGTTAGCCACACAAATTTACATCTAGCTCAGCTGATTGTGGCCAGTGCCTGTTTGTTCCTTGATGGAGGAAGGTCATTGGTTAAGTAATAAAGAAACTGCTTGGCCTCATAGGTTAAAACGTAGGTGGGAGGAATAAACAGAACAGAATGCTGGGAGGAAGAGGAAGTGAGCTCAGAGGCCATGCTTCCCTCTCCTGAGCAGATGCAAGGAAGGTCCGACCCAGGATAGGCGTAGGCTAGAATCTTCCTTGTATGCGCACCTAATGGTGCTACACACACATTAATAGAAATAGGCCAAGCAGTGTTTAAAAGAATACAGTTTGTGTATTGTTATTTCGGGGCATAAGCTAGCCAGGCGACCAGGAGCTGGGGTGGCAGGAACACAGCCTGTAGCTCCTACAACAGTTCCTGACCAGTCTTGAATGTATGAGTTTATTATGTTCCCTGCGTCTTGGTGATAGCTCAACTATTACTGTTCAAATAGCTGCCTGGGCTCAGAATTTGCCTTGGGGATTTCTGGCGAGTGAATCTGTTGTAATAACAGAGTCGTGTCCATTTAGTTATAGATATTAAAGTTATTTTATGCTGTTCTACCCTATTAAAAAAATAGCTATAGGAATTGGATATAGTTAAAATCTGTAATAATATTAACTCAAAATTTATAACTCCATATTGAACCTGTCCTGGGAATCAAAATGTCATTTGTCATCATCTTAACTTAGTACAGCCACATGGGCAGTCAGAATTTTGACTAAGGTTGGAAAAGAGGGAAGTTCTGTGACTTCATTGATATCATGACTAAAGATGACTACATGGAATGGGATGACTAAGGAGATAACAAAAATATTGTGGATTATAATGGATTTTTGTATGATAATTCCTGTTCTGTTCTGTTCTGTCCTGTTCCTGGAAACAAGGTTTATGAAAGGTGGGATTTAAAACAATGCTGGTTTGCTTAGCTATTAAATCTGCACCTCCATAAATTTAAGGACAGAGATGTACCTTGTTGGCAGCCCTTTTGTAACGTAAGATTAAGGCTCTTAATATTGACTTTAGAGACACTGAATTGTTTACACTGTTGAAAGTTGGCTTTGTCTTGAAGTTCCCAGTCTCTTTGTGGACTGTACTTATGGGTTAAAAGTCTTATCTTGATATTTAAAGAACTTCCGTTCAGAAATTGTTATTTCTTAAGGCTAAACTAAACAGGGATAAGGATTTAAAATCCTTATCTTAACTGCCAGTCACCTCCTAAAGATCAACTTCTTTGATACCTTCAGATTTAATTTCTCAGAAATGTTTTCAGAGTTAAGCCTAAAACAAGTAACTAGAAGCAAACAACATTTATCCAGTTTAGATGTGCTTAACAGATAATGATCCTCAAATGCTTCAGAGATCTGAGAATATGGCATTTAAAATGTTTGATAAAAATGCTTTTCATGATAGAGACAAGCCAGCTCCTGGCAGCACCCCTATCTCCTCCAAAGAAGATGAGTGAGCACAGAAGAATCTCTACCTGGAGTTTGCTTTAAACATAACAAATCCAGTCACAGAGCTTAAAAAAAAACTGCCTTTCATCTAAACTACTACCAAGACCTTGTCCAAACTTTGGACAAGCAAGAAACTGGGGAATCGATACCCAGCTTGGCTAAGACAAGGTAGGCTGGTCACCCCAAATTCCTACTCCACAGAAATATCTGTCAGATCTTCTGGGCCTGGCAGCTGAAGACTGAGGTTGCCCTAGGATTTCTCTTCCCATTGACCATGGAGGTACCTTGGGTTACTGTCCAGATATACAGTAAGTCTGTTTTATTTTTAATGGGTTCTGAAGCTGCTTGGTATGCACGTCTGCTTACTCAGGTGAAATTTTTCCTTTCCAGATCTCATAGTATTTGATAGGCTACTGATAGCTCCACCAGTTTATCAGGTCTCCCCTTTGTCCCCCAAGGCTACAACTGCTTTAGTAGTTCAGTAAGTTTCTTGCTAAAAATACAGATGGATTTGCCTTGTTCACAGGCTTCATGGTAAAGGATAAATAGGTTTCAGATGGAATGTTTCACTAAAGGAACATGAAAAAACAATTTAAGATATAAAAATGCAAGCTATAAAGATCTAAGTAAATGATTTAAGGAATACAAAGATGTTTGGGACTTCTGTACTCTTTCTATGCTATTAGTACACTAGTATTTTGGAGGTTCAGAATTTTAACATTCATAAATGAAGTTCTGGGAAACTAATAGAATACCAAATATTTACTATTCAGTCACAAGCTCAAGATTTTAAATTTCCTTTGGTTGTCTCCTAAGTATAGACTTAAAGGTATGTTTCATAAGGCAAAAAGTAAGCTCTCTAGATATAGGAAAAGGGTTCATGCTTTCTAACCCAAAGCTATAATCTTTGTTATGACACCAAGGTGTAAATCTTGACAGCTGTTTTACAGACACCTGCATGTTTCTGGAAAAGAGTTCTGCTATATCAAGGAATCTGGCCTGGTGGAAACTAATATTGCATCAATTCACTCCACAAATTGTCTAAAAAAAAAACTTCATCAATACAACCAGGGCACATCTCCACTCCATTTTCTCTGGCAGTCTTCACTCTTCCCATGACTAGCCCTGTTCATAGGTCTTATGGTAACAATCCATTTTTGTCCTAGTAGTGTCGCTTCTCTGCTTCCTCAAGGAACAGATCACTGACGTCTCCAGAATGACAGTTAACCAAATGCTTCTTAATCCAACAGCCCATCCCATGTCATCCCATCCAATAGAAAGTAGCCAGATTTGAACCAGTGCCCTTATATCAAAGAAGGTTGGGATTTTTGACTGGAACAGCTTGCTCCTACAGGGGCCTCATTCCTGCCTCTATAAATGCCACCCTCTCAGAAAAACCACGATGTGAGAACTTCTCCCCTGAAGCTGCCAGTGGCCCAATCCATGACTGAAGCATTATGATTGGGCACAAACCCAGCTTGTGGTAAACACATCACTTCCACACACAAAGAATATTCATGCTCCCTCCTTTAGATGGCCATGTGATTTTCTCCTGTCCCTTACTCACCCCAATCCCCAGAATAGCTTTGCTCAGAATATATCTGGTCTTTTACTTTTTAATTCATCTTTAATATGACTTACTGCACTGACAGAAACCTAGTATCAGAATAGAGAAAAACCTATTAGATAGTACACATATTTATTCAGAGCCTTTGATTTTTCTTCTGACTGCAATAAAGAGTTGGTGAGGACAACTCACAAACCAGTACCCCAACAACTGTTCATTGAAGGTAATAAGTATATATTTGCATCATTAGAATCTAAGAGTGTATTCTCTGAAGTTGTGTAAAAGTCCTACATCCACCTGAAGGGTATCTCTGCCCTGAAACTTCTTGTTCCTTGTTCACAGTGGGTATTTGATGTGGGAGTGTCATATATCAATCTGTTGATTTCATTGGCTAAGCAATAAAGGAACTGCCTCGGCCCATTTCATTGGTTAGAAGATAGGTGGGAGGAGTAGACAGAACAGAACACTGGGAGGAAGAGGAAGTGAGGTCAGACTCGACAGCTCTCCTCTCCTGAGCAGACGCAGGAGAGACGCCATGCTGCCCGCTCCAGGGAAGACGCACGCTATGAAGCTCCAACCCAGGATGGACTTAGGCTAGAATCTTCCCGGTAAGCGCACCTAGGGGCGCTACACAGATGATTAGAAATGGGCCAGAGCAGTGTTTAAAAGAATACAGTGTCCGTGTAATTATTTGGGGCATAAGCTAGCCGAGCCAGGCGGCTGGGGATTTGGGGACGCAACCCTGCCGCCGCTAATACTACTACAGGTATTGTTCTTGTTCTCTTGACTTTAGATATGCTTTCTCATATTATTCTTTCCTGGATGATACATTGTTAATGCTCTTGACTGGAAATACTGGCTGTCTTCCTTTGACTTTCCCTATCACCCCTATTGGTTCCTCATTTTACCTTGGGAACCTCATTGTACCTGAAAACCTGTTGTTCAAATAGCAGTTATTGTAGGCTTTACCAACTCTCTTTTTCTTGTTAGCAAGATTTTGCTAAGAACTTTAAAGGCTTAATGAAATCTAAAATCTCACTAAGCAGTCTCTTCTAATATGTTTCTATTATTTCAGCTCCCACTATATTTCTACCACTAATTTATGGTGTTCTTTTCAGTTTCTTAGACTTTCTTCTTTTTCTTCTTTTTCTTTTTCTTCTTCTTCTTCTTCTTCTTCTTCTTCTTCTTCTTCTTCTTCTTCTTCTTCTTCTTCTTCTCCTCCTCCTCCTCCTCCTCCTCCTCCTCTTCTTCTTCTCCTCCTCCTCCTCCTCCTCCTCCTCCTTCTTCTTCTGCCTCTTCCTCCTCTCTTTCTTCCCCCTCCTCCTTCTCTTCCTCCTCCTCTGGTGTAGGAGGTCCTTCTGTCCATGTGTTGCATTCATTGGTTAATGAATAAAGAAACTGCCTTGGCCTAGTTGATAGGGCAGAACTTAGGTAGGCAGTGAAGACATAACTGAGTGCTGGGAAGAAAAAAGATGGAGTAGGAGAGGAATGCCACAGAGCCACCAGAGACAGACATTCTGAATCTTTCGTGGTAAGCCACTGCCATCTGGCAATATACAGATTAATAGAAATGGGTTAAATCAAGATGTGAGAGTTAGCCAATAAGAGGCTAGAACTAATGGACCAAGTAATGATTTAATTAATATAATTTCTAAAACTATGCCCATATTCCCAAATATTGTTTATAAATGTTCTTTTATATTTAAAGGGGAATATAATATAGATATGAATAATTTGCATTGGTATAAATCTTGGTTTATTGATACAAATTTAAGGTCAATTTTGTTATATGTATATTTCTGCTCTTGAATAAGGTATTGTATTTATATAGCACATTTTAAAAATATAATGTATAATTAATAAATATAGGATAATAGATAGTCATCTATAATAATTAAGCTTGTATTCTTGTTAGTTATATTTTCTAGATGTATAGAGATATATTTCAGTTAGATATGTTTTCTTCAAATTTTTCAGAGACCTTCAAAATATGGCATTTAAAATGTTTTATAAACTTAGAACTTTTAATGACAGTGAGACACATCTGTTCCTGACAGCATCAAGCTATTTCAAAAGGATGATGGACATTGAAGAGACTTCTTATGGAGTTGGTTAGCCATTTGGAAAAGAAACTGCTCTTTAATGGACTGCTTCACTGGATATGCATGACCCACAGAGAAATGACTGCTGAACTTGCCTAAAGGTGAGATGTTCCTACTTCATGAGTCTCTGAGACATTCTGCAGGATACTGAAGAAAATAACTGACTAGCTTTCAATATAGATGAAACTGTCTTTGAAAATTCCTGCTTAATGGAAAAGTCTTCTGGACACTATGGGCCTGTAGGCTGAGATGGATGCCCCAACAATACAAAAGAACTTTGGGTGACTGTCAAGGCAGCGAGATATCTGTCTATTCTAGAGTCTTGAAAGTTGCTTTACAGTATACTTCTTGTTTACTTAGGTAATATTATATCCTTCTGGTGTCTTTGATGGAGTTGAAGAATAGATTTATAGTTATAGTTTTCCTTCGTTATGATAAAAGATAAAGTAGATATAAATATTGTAACTAATTCTTGCTTGATAACTGTTTTGTTATATATAATTTTACTATGTTAAAGTTAAAGCCTTTCTTTTTGTTTAAACAAAAATGGGAAAATGGTGTAGGAGGTTCTTCTGTCCATGTGTTGCTTTCATTGGTTGAATAAAAGAAACTACCATGTCCTAGTTGATAGGGCAGAACTTAGATAGACAGAGAAGACAGAACTGAATGCTGGGAGGAAGAAAGGTGAAGTAGAAGAAGAATACCCTGGAGCCACCAGAGACAGACATGCTGAATCTTTCTGAGTAATCCACTGCCATGTGGCAATATATAGATTAATAGAAATGGGTTAAATTAAGATGTGAGAGTTAGCCAATAAGAGGCTAGAACTAATGTGCCAAGCAGTGATTTAATTAATACAACTTCTGTGTGGTTATTTCATAGATGAGCTAGCAGGGCAGCCAGGACAAATAAGTGGGCCCCCCCTTCCTTTCAACACTCCTCTTTCTCCTCTTCTTCTTTCTTCTCCTCCTCTGTTGTGGGAGGTCCTTCCTCTCCTCCAGCCAATAGCCACTGAGATACCAGCCCATTGGGGCGTGGTCTCTCTCCCTTTAAAAAAGTGGCCACTTCCCTTCTTGCTCTCTCTTACTTCCTGCTCCTCTTCCGGCAACTAGACTTCCTTCCTGGTTGCACAGAGGGCTGTTGTCTGGGACGATGATCTGTAAGATTTTTCCCCTTTAAATAAATAACCATTCTATTAATCATAATTCCAAACTGGTGTGGGATTGTTGTGACTTACACCTTTGCCTTCATCTGGCGCCCAACGTTTGGTTTTAAGACCCCTCCTTCCCCCTCTCGGCTGCCTGCCGCCAGCTCAGCTTGGCGCAAGCCCTCCCTCCCTCATCCGTGGCCTGTGCCTTGCCGTGTGGAGCCAGCTTTTCTTGCTGCAGTTCTTTATATTTTCCCTTTAGACACCTCAGATTGACTTCAAGTCCCCATGCACCCTATCATTTGCCTCCCCACGTGGATTTAAACTCCACAGGCCCGTGTAGTCTCTGCCCATGTGGATTGCTCTTTTCTGAGTCGTTTTTAAATCTCCCTTGCAAGCACAGCACTTGAGTGGCACGAACCAGAGCACAAGCAGTTGCCGAAAGCTGCAACCCCTCGGGGCAACTCTGTCACGTGGAGGCATAAGCGGCTTCCAGGTTGTTCTTCTCTACCCCTGGATTCTGGGTTTCTGGTTCCGTCTCTGGAATTGATTTAATTACATTTACTTTGTTGAAAAACTCGCACTTTCCAGTTTTTAACATCTACTAAGGCAGACACTGAAACAGGACACCGTTTTTGTCACAACTCAGCAACAGCGCTACCTGTTGGATAATAGGTAATATGGCAGTTTTCATTTCTAACACAAATTTTACTGCTTTGTTTTTACTAATACAATGGATTAGTAAATTTTTATTTACTAATACAATGGATTACATCATACAAGGTTTATATGATTATGGGGATACCTTAATTTGCTTGTTACTAGGTTTCAGTTTTCTTTTCCATATCCTATCATTAAGGAAGAATATGGCACTCCTAAGAACGATAGAATCTTTACAAACTAATAATGAACAACTAATTGACAGGATTAAAATTATTGAAAATCAGAGGTTATCTGAACAAGTGGATACTATGACAGACAAAATTGACTCCATATCCAAGGGTATTAGAAAGTTACCTGAAAGGGTTCAGGCTGTTGAATTTGACGTTCAGACTTTATCACAAAGTTTGGATAAGGTAACGGACAGAATGTACCTCCAAGATGGGAATCTACAAGATATACAAGAAAAGTTTAAGGAGGACATGTTATCTTTGAAGGAAAAAATTAAAGCTTTGGAATCACAGGTGCAGAATGGGGACCAAAATATTGATACCTCAGTGAAATCACTTGAAACATATACATGTCAGGAGATTCAAGATTTAAGAGTGACAATGATAAAAAGATTTGAAAAGATTGAAGAAATTATTGTAGCTGGTGAACAGAGTAAGAAGGCACAAGGACAGGATACAATGCCTCCACCAGCTATTAGAACTGGCTTACCCAGGGTTTTAGCGACATACCCTATACTTAATTCTGACAAAGCATCAACTTCTAAAGGCTCAAAGGGAGTCAAAGAAGCTAGATGGACACCAATAGCAATGAATGATCTAAAAGAAATTAAGCAAGCTATTGCTAATTTTGGCTTGCACTCTGCATATGTTAAGGAAATGATAAGGATTTGGACTTCTAATGCTAGAGCTACCCCCCATTATTTCCATCAGTTAGTGTCTACAGTTTTAGATGATGGACCTTCCTTGATGTTTGGAATCTATTTCATAGAAGAATCCAAACATATGGAACAGCAAGGAAGAGCAAAAGGTGTGACGGTTTCCCAAGATCAAATTCTTGGTGCAGGAGAATATGCTGATCCACAGGTCCAAGCTCTTTATGACAATGAAGTACGGTGTCTATGTCACCAAGCAGCTTTAAATGCTTGGAATAGGATACAAGATCCAGCAAAAAGGGTTGAATCATATACCAGGATCAGGCAGGGACAGAGAGAACACTTTATTGACTTTTTGCAAAGATTAATTAAGGCTCTGGACATAAGGGTAACAGACCCAGAATCTAGACGGATACTTCTTGAATCTCTAGCTTTTGAGAATGCAAACATAGAATGCAAAAAGATAATTGGGCCTTTAAAGTCTAGATCAGCACATATGGATGAATGGATTCAGCATACAATGAATGTTGAGATGTTTAGCTATAATGATGAATCTTGAGTAGGAGAAGCGATTTCCAAAGCAATGAGGAGACATCAAACTGCCAGGTGTTTTAATTGTGGTAAACTAGGACATCTGAAAAGGGATTGCAGGCAAAGAATTTCTAGGAATAATATCTCTTCTGGGAGTGACAAAAATAGGAGACTTCGGCCTTCAGGTATATGTAGAAGATGCGGTAAAGGCCGACATTGGTCCAATGAATGCAGGTCAACAACAGACAAAGCAGGCAACCCGATACCATCGGAAAACTCCTTGAGCGGCCTCTCGCAGGCCCCCAAGCCAACAGTGGCCCAGTCATTCCCAGTCACAATGGAGAATGTGCCTCACCGAGAAAATTAAAAGCTCCAATTTCTACTGTAAAAAGTAATACTGGTCTAAATGATGAATTACGTGTGGAGGATGAGTCAAAAAACCCAGTAGGACAGAGTAAACGTATATTTTGGCAGACTTCTATTAATGATCAAAGACCAAAGCTAAGAGTCTCTATAAATGGCACTTTTATTGAAGGCTTATTAGACACAGGTGCGGATGTAAGTATCATTACTCCAGAATCTTGGCATCTGAATTGGCCCCTTCAAAAGTTAGATGTTCAGTTCCTAGGAATTGGAACCCTATCTCGTGTAAAACAAAGCACAAGATGGGTTGAACGCATAGGGCCCAAAGGGCAGATATAAAGACTAAAGCCATATATAGCTAATATTGCAATAAATTTATGGGGCCGTGACCTGCTACAGCAATGGAATACCCAGATTAACATTCCTGTAGTTCCAGGAACTCATAAAGATATGATGAGGTATTATGGAAAAAGGTCACCAGCCATTCGGGCTGTACAAGAACATACAGCAAATACCAAACCTTTAGAAGTACCAACAGCCCTACCTTTAAAATGGCTAACTGAGAAGCCAATAGGGATCAAACAGTGGCCTTTAGCTAAAGAAAATTACAGGCATTGGAACAGCTGGTGCAAGAGCAACTAGATGCTCACCATATTGAAGAATCAACCAGCCCTTGGAATTCTCCTGTGTTTGTTGTAAAAAAGAAATCTGGTAAATGGAGAACGGTGACAGATTTAAGAGCTGTCAGCAAGGTAATTCAACCTATGGGCCCACTACAATCTGGAATTCTTTTGCCTTCTCTTACCCAAAGGATGGCCTCTTATACTTATTGATTTGGAAGATTGTTTTTTCACTATACCATTATAAGAAAAGAATAGAGAAAAATTTGCCTTCACAGTGCCTACTTATAATAATTCTCAGCCTAATAGGAGCTATCAATGGACTATCCTCCCTCAGGATATGCTCAATAGTCCTACATTTTGCCAATATTTTGTAAGTAAACCATTGGAAATAATTCGTAAACAGTTCCCAAGTCCATAATTTATTATTACATGGATGACATCTTGTTATCTGATTCAAATAAAGATACTTTAGAAAGGATGTTTGAAGAAGTAAAGAAAGTCTTGCCTAGGTGGGGATTACAAATTGCCCCTGAAAAGATTCAAAGAAGAAATTCTATTAATTACCTAGGTTACAGAATAGTGTTAGAGAAAATTAAAACGCAAAGGCACAAATTAGGAGAGACCGGTTAAAGACTCTTAATGACTTCCAAAGATTGTTAGGAGATATTTCCAGTCTACGACCAGCTGTTGGGATAACACCTGATCTAATAGTTCATTTAAACAAAACCTTAGATGGTGATAAAGATTTGAATACTCCAAGAAAACTGACAGCCAAAGCAGAAAAGGAACTGACAATGATTGAGGAAAAAGTACAGGAGGCACATGTGGATAGGGTGAACCCAAATCTTAACTGCATCCTAGTCATATTGCCTTCCAGAATTTCTCCTACAGGGATTCTAATGCAGATGGAAGATATTATTTTAGAGTGAATATTTATACCTAATAAACCAAGTAAAAAATTAAAAACTTATGTGGAAAAAGTTTCTGAATTAATTATAAAAGGTAAGCTGAGACTTTGTCAACTAGCAGGTATAGACCCAGCAGAAATTATAGTGCCTTTTACTACTGAAGAAATAAAAAAGTTATGGGAAGACAATGAACCATGACAAAGAGCTTGTGCTAATTTTTGGGGAGAAATTAATAGCAACTATCCCAAAAGTGGTAGACTTAACCTCATAACGCAAACTTCTTGGATTCTTCCTAGAATTGTACGTGATGCTCCAATACCTGGAGGCCGTACGTTCTATACTGATGCAAATAAATCAGGGAAAGCAGGTTACAAGTCAGATGAATTGAGTAAGGTGGAACAAAGCCCTTATAATTCTGTCCAGAAGGCAGAATTATATGCCATTCTTATGGTGCTAAGGGATTTTAAAGAACCTCTTAATATAGTTACAGATTCACAATATGCAGAAAGAGTTATCTTGCATATTGAAACCGCTGAATTTATACCAGATGACACAGAGTTGACTTCATTGTTTATCCAGGTACAAGACATAATCAGGAACAGGCTTTGTCCGATCTACATAATACACATTTGGTCCCATAAAAGTCTGCCTGGTCCTATAGCACAAGGAAACGCTCAGATTGATCAATTATTGATTGGAAGCATGTTTCAGGCCTCAGAATTTCATAAAAAACATCATGTCAATAGTAAAGGCCTAAAGAAAGAATTTTCCATTACATGGCAACAAGCTAAGGACATTATACAGAGATGTCCTACTTGTTCTTTCTATAATCAAACACCGTTGCCTGCAGGGAGTAACCCAAAGGGTACTACGAGAAATGAAATCTGGCAAATGGATGTGTCCCACTTTATGGAATTTGGTAAATTAAAATATGTACACCACACCATAGACACATATTCAGGTTTTCAATGGGCTACTGCCCTGAGCTCAGAAAAGGCTGATTCAGTAATCACACATTTATTAGAAGTTATGGCCATCATGGGTATACCTGCACAAATAAAGACAGATAATGGTCCAGCATATTTGTCTAAGAAAATGAAACGCTTTTTTGATTATTATAATATAAAACATATTACAGGTATACCAAATAATCCTACAGGTCAGGCAGTTATAGAAAGATCAAATTGTACTATAAAGGACATGCTGAACAAACAGAAAGGGACAGAAAATACCCTCAGAAATAGATTGCATAATGCTTTATTAATGTTGAATTTTCTTAATGCTAATGAGAGAGGAACAACAGCAGCAGAAAGACACTGGATAATGGAAAAGTCTGCTGTACTAAATCAACCGATTTATTTCAAAGATGTGCTGACCTCTCAATGGAAGCCAGGAGATGTGCTACGTTGGAGAAGAGGTTTTGCTCTTGTTTCCACAGGAGAAGAAAAATTGTGGATACCATCAAAATTAATAAAGATTCGATTTAAAGAGGAGAAACCTCTTGGAAAGGAGAAATGACAGCTCATCCACAATGATAATATTCATACGGGTGGTAAGAAAAACATATAGTAAGGGGGCAGGGTTCTCTTCTTATCTTTGCAGGAAAACACTCATCTTCAAAAAATTCAAGGGACCCTGGATGTTTGAATACTGACAGATGGAAACTATTTACAACCCAATAAGAATCAGCAAGAAAATCAAACAGGTCTCGTAAGTAAAATTATTCTACTCTTATCTTTAAATATGTATTAATGTGCATTTATTTATTAATACATAGAGCTGTTTTTGAAGTTGGACTCTGGCTTAGTCCCTCTCCAATTCCAAGCCTGTTGGTAAGAAAATAACCCAGAGTTTCTGTCTCATGTCAAGAGCCATGATATGGGACAGAAAGAAATAATGAGTTTAGAATACATCTTTGCTTTTCTTCATATCTATCATACCTTTCATTGAATATATCTATCATGTCTTTCATTGAATATATGTATGTCTATATATGTCTATATGATTAATGTTTAAGTTTTTCACAATGAACAATGAGTTTTTCCTGCAGTGACATTTGAAGTTTCCAGGAAGAAGATGGGGCCCCACAACAACAACTCCACCTGGTTGATATGATGTCATGATACTGATAGTGCTACTACAAGACCTGTTTTGGGTACCAGCTGCACAAGACAGTTCCAACTTGGTTAGCTGAAATGGTGCACATCTTGTACAACATTCTGGCCAGACCTCCACAAAATACTCAGAGACTATTTGCAATTTTAAAAGACATTGATCTTGAAATTTAACCATCATTTTACTTTCACTGGATCCCCCAGAAAGAACGTCACCCCCATGACAGCTGGAAGTAATTCTAGAGAACGACGTCCCCTCTCCCAGTAAAGTTTGCCCTTGGGTTTAGGGACATCATTTAGGGGTTGATTATAATTAGTATATGGTTGAAGGTTGGGGGAGGAATTTTATAAGCTCAGGGATCATTTGAAAAAAAAACAAAATAAAAGAGGGATAATGGGATAATAGATTGGTACTTGTTGGTACTTGTGAGTTATTGTTTTGAGACAAATATATTAGTATCGATTCTTATATAGATACAAAGTTAAATTATATTGACTATTGTATGCATGCATGTTTCTACCTCTGTTTAAAACATTTTTTTATGTGTTGACATACATTGTATTGATATATATATAGTATATATTTACCATATTGCAGTGTACATTTCTACCTCTGATTAAGATACTTATAGATTGTTTATGTATTAATATATATTTACCATACTGCAATGTATATTTGTACATTGTTTATATTTGGAAGTCATTGTCCTCATTTGTTTCACAGTCGTTTATTGTCTTAGTCTTTAAGTTAGATAGGTATTGAGAATTATATAGATAGATACTATTCTAAGTTTGTCATTTATAATTAGACTAATCAGGTTCTTTCGATACATAGAGATTATATTCAGTATAGATAGAAAATCTTCAACCTCTTCAAAGAGCTGTAGAAAATGGCCTTTGATCTAACTCAGAGTTTTGTGGTAGTGAGACACAATTGCTCCTGGCAACACTGATCTATTACTGAGACAATGTTGAACACCAAAGACACTCCACCTGGAGCCTTTCTTTTTGGCAGAACTGGCCTTTGGGCAAAGAAATGCCCATACCTCAACCACTGACAGAGATACAGAGCATGCATCAATGGATAAAACAGTACTGTCATATCCTGCCAAGACGGGTTAAGATAGTTTTGAAAAGTTGCTTGCCTTTGAAAATGGTATGTCAGTTATGTTTGGCCTTAGCCAAAGTTGGTTGCTTCAACACTGCAAACGTGACTTTGGGTGATTGCCCAGGTAGCCAGTTGTCTCTGTGATTTGTTGCATGTTTTGGAAGTTGTTTTACTGAATTTCCTAATTACCCAGGTAACATTATTTCCCTTCTCAGATCTTCGATGGGGTTGAAAACTATATAAATGTAGTTACTTTCCACTCATGACTTGGCCAAGCTATTTATTATGCAAGACCTAAGCTAGTTAGAATAGGATATTTGTACTTATTGTATATAATTTCATAGTAGGTTTAGAACTCTCTTACTTAAACAAAAGGGGGAGGTGTTTCGGGAGGTCCTTCCGCAACTCCAGCCAATAGCCGCTGAGATACCAGCCCATTGGGGCGTGGTCTCTCTCCCTTTAAAAAAGCGGCCAATTCCCTTCTCACTCTCTCTTACTTCCTGCTCCACCTCTGGCAACTAGACTTCCTTCCTGGTTGCGCAGAGGGCTGTTGTCTGGGACGGTGATCTGTAAGTTTTTCCCCTTTAAATAAATAACCATTTTATTAATCATAATTCCAAACTGGTGTGGGATTGTTGTGACTTACACCTTCGCCTTCACTTCTCCTCCTTCTCCTCCTCCTCCTCCTCCTCCTCCTCCCCTTCTTCTTCTTCTTCTTCTTCTTCTTCTTCTTCTTCTTCTTCTTCTTTATCTTCTTCTTCTTTATCTTCTTCTTCTTCTTCTTCTTCTCTTTCTTCTTCTTCTTCTTCCCTGTCTCCCAATCTTTCTTTCTTTCTTTCATCTTTCTTGGTATTAAGTCAAAGTGTGCCTCTATTCAGGACAGTTCCACTTTGTCTCTAACTACAAACTTTCCTCCTTCAAGCCTCTGCCATATCCATCTCTCTTGCTACTCTCTCCCAGATTTCATCAGCAGCTCATTCAGTTGCCTTCAGGCTCCCTACCCTTCATCACAGGTGTGCATGAGACAGGTATCTCTATAGTCAACAAACAGGTTGAAACACACTACCAGAAATAAAGAATGGCTATCTTATTGATTTCATTGATTTTATTTTATTTTTACAGGATAAAAATGAGCTCCCACAGACATACTACTATTCCGTTCCCTACCTAGAAGGTAGGGAGATACATGCCACAGGGTTGTACAAAAGATGTGTGATAATATGAGCATGGTTCCCGGAGCTGTGACTGAATATAGCAGGTAGTTACCCAAAGTTTAGTTCACAGCATCAATAACATTATATGTAACAGCAAAACAAAATCTAATGTGCATTGTCTACAAAGGTTGGTAAAAATAGTAATCAATCCATCATATATAAGTATAAAATCATCAAAAAAACAAAAATAATGAACAAAATATTCAGATTTTATTGAGTAGGGAAACACATCTTCTTCCCTCTTTTCTGTTGTTGAAATTCTGATATTTTTTCAATGCTTTGTTATAATTTTCCAAATTAAAATTTCTAATATTCCCACCACCACCTTTTTGAGTCAGGAAAAGTTGAAGATTTATTGTGTGAACAGCAAGATGTTTCTTGATACAAAATATATTTTCTAATTCTTATGTCCATTGGTGTTTGGCTTGCATTCATATCTGTATGAGGATATTTGATCTTGTAGACTGGAATGATAAACAGCTGTGAGCTGGCACGTCAGTTCTGGGAATTGAACTCGAGTCCTCTGGAAAAGCAGTCTATGCTCTTAACTGCTGAGCCATTTCTTTACAGTTCTTAATCAAAAATTTAATCATAAAATATGAAACAAAATGTCCACTTCAGAGAATTCTTTGTAGAGATTTTTATACATTGCAAAGCACCATTTTTTTTATTCTTTAGTGCACAGTCCCAACGTTAACTAGGACCCAAACTAATTTAATTTTGAAATTTAAAATCATTCATTAAACTCATTGCAATTTATCCAGGCAGTGTTTACTCATTTTGTTCCTTAATAAAGCTTGGCATTTAATAATTAAGATACAGAAACATATCAATTGATAGAAAAGCAAGCCTTTCGCTTAATGGGCTTTTATGTTTATTTTATACTAACATTGGAACTCTAGTCTTCATTCATATCCCAGACAAACTTCAAGGGAAAGTTTTTCATGTTCTTCTTGAATATCATATCAAATCGTTCATTCTGCTTAACTGTCAGATGATGCTTCCAGTCTCCAATGGTACCTAGTGGGATAAGCATAGGGACAGCCCGTAGGTAGTGAATAAAAATAGCAAAGGTCACTTTAACAACTCCATGTCTTCTCCAACCCATGCTAGGTAACCATGAGTGTTCTGTGGAGTTTGATTCCTCACCTTTCGTTACAGAAGACAGAACAGGGAAAGACACCTACACAAAACACAACAAATGCCCTGCTAGATCACTGCCCCATGTGTTAAAGAACCAATCATAACCCATTCTTTAGGAAGAAACAAAAAAACTTCAAATATGAATACTTGAGAATTTTTGAAGTAATCTACTATATGTCTAGCATAATACAAACCAACAATATTAATCGATAAAATGTAATATATACCCCAAGGTTGTAGTTATATATGTTCATGTTTCAGTCTTATATTTTATCCCATTGGTCTGTATGTCTATTTTATGCCAGTACCATGCCGGGTTTATTATTATTACTCTATAATGTATTTTGATATCTGGAATGAATATCCCTACAATATTATTTTTTTTGGTTATTATTTCTTTGGCTATCCAAGGTTTTTTCTGACTACAAATGAATTTTAGGTTGGCCTTTTTTAAAATTTCTGAGTACTATGCTGTGGATATTTTGATCGGGATTTCATTGGATCTACATTGCTTTTGGTAAGATAGTCATTTTCTCTATCTATATTAAATCTACAAAACCATGAACATGGAGGTCTTTCCATTTTCTAATGTCTTCCTCAAACTCTTCAAAGATTTAAGCTTTTTCATTGCAGAGGTCTTTCACCTTCTTGGTTAGGTTTATTCTAGTGTATTTTATTGCCTTTGATGTGCTTGTAAGTAGGATTGTGTCCTTAATCTTTCTTTTAGCATGTTTGTTGGTGGTCTATAGAAAGGCTACATATTTCTGTACGCTGGTTTATATCCTGGAACTCTCCTGAAATTGTTGCTTGTTTCTACAGGGGTTTTGTTGGAATTTTAGATTCTCTTATGTATAATATCATATCATATTCAAATAGGAAAAATTTTCCTTCTTTTTTTTCCTGTCTATATCTCTTGAATTTTCTTCTCCTGCCTTATTGTTTTAGCTGGTGCTTCAAGCACTTTGCTAAAATGCAGTGGATTGGATATAATAGCAAACAACCCTCTCTCATTCTTGGTTTTCATGAGAGAGCTTTTAAGTTTTTCTCAATTTAAGATAATGTTGGCTGTTGTGGAAGGTCCTTCCGCTCCTCCAGCCAATAGCCGCTGAGATACCAGCCCATTGGGGCGTGGTCTCTCTCCCTTTAAAAATGTGGCCAATTCCCTCCTTGCTCTCTTACTTCCAGCTCCGCTTCTGGCAACAAGACTCCCTTCCTGATTGTGCAGAGGGCTGTTGTCTGGGACAGTGATCTGTAAGTTTTTTCCCCTTTAAATAAATAACCATCCTATTAATCATAATTCCAAACTGGTGTGGGATTGTTTGTGATTTACGCCTTCACACTCAACATACGAAACAGTAAGAATCAAAATGAGGTCATCGGTTTAAGAGGGAGTGAGAAGAGCACATGGGAGAGGCCAGAGGGAGGGGACATGTCAAGGGTTAAAAGGACAGGGAAGGAGATAAGTGATACACCATTTTAATGAAAATTTCTAATAAAAAATTAAAAGAGTATTTAAGGGCCAGAAAAAAAATGCAATTGCATAGTTCCATAATTGGAGGGCTTTTTAAAATTATTTTGTTATTTGCCTCAAATGTATATTCCGTGTGAAGAGAGAGAGAGAGAGAGAGATACATACAATTCAAACTTGTAAATTCCTCCATTTTCATTAAAAAATTAAAAGCCAAAAACTTTCAATTAGTGATATCAAGGTTACAGAGGACAGCAGAGCTGCCACTGTTACAATTTTACAGGATACACATTTGCAACCACCATTACATCCTTTTAAAAAGGAAACAAACACTGAGTGGTGGTAGCACATGCCTTTTATCCCAGCACTCAGGAAGCAGAATCAGGCTGATTTTTGTGAGTTCAAGTCCAGCCTATTCTATAACAGCTAGTTCCAGAACAGCTAGGACTGTTACATAGAAAAACCCTATCTCAAAAAAAAAAATGGAAACAATAAACATTTTATTTTCTGCTTGAACATGTGATTATACAAACTATTTCTTGCATTTGGAAGGACAGTAAATTAATATTGGTATGAGAATAGATGAGCACTGGTCTAGTTGGAGAATAAGAAGTAAAGGAATGTTAATTGGGAGAAGATAAAAAAGGAACATTTTTGCAAATTATCAAAAGTAACATCAATTTCAATAAAGCATTTACACATTATTTACAGCCAAAGTCTATCATAGTCATCAGCAATGAATAACTTAAAGTAATCAAGATACATGTCGAGTTATGCTTTAGAATGTTACATTAAATAATATAGTGAATTAAAATTTGAGCTTTGAGTTTCAAGAATATCAGTTTAGGTGAGTTTATTTTTTCTTAACAAGTGCTGACACATAATTAGGTCACAATGCCTGCATATGGTTGCTCATGCCTGTGTTCCCACGACAAGTGAGGCAGAGACAAGACTAGGTGTCAGAGGTAATCCTCAGTTACACATAGCAAGTTCAAAACCAGCCTGAGTCACATGAATGAGACCATGAATAAAAATTGAAAAGAAAATATTAATTGTTTATATGTAAGTTTGAATCACAGATGATAGGGTAAATAAGACATGGCTGTAATTATGGCAATGAATAAAAGTGGGGTATGAGGAAGGAGTGGCTAAACCTCCTGCACTTTAAAATACAGTGAAATAAACAGAAGTAAAATTAAAATTCTTGTGGACTAACCAAGTGAGTACCCTCAAATCTATTCTGAGCACTTACAAGCAAGAGGCAGGAGGAAATCAAATTCTAGGCGAGCCTGAGCTACACAATGTCTGTGATGCCAGCCTGAACCAAGTAGTACTAATTTCTTTCAAAATCAATAAATTCACCCCATTTCAAAAATATCCATAGGACAATACTCCTGACATGTCTTAAAAGAGTTGAATCATATGAGTCCTACAGGTTGATTGTTGCCAACCACTCCCTCCTCCTTCCTCTACCACTTAGAGGGAAAACAGGCATGAACAATCATATACAGGTTTTGTGTGTCAGCAGTTGTGAAAAAAGAATGACCTACCCTAAACTGATAATCTATAAGATCACAAGTCAAAATTTTAATTTATTAAATCATTTAATGTAACATTCTAAAACATAATTTGACATATATATTTCATTCCTCATAAGGAAGGAAAACCACACATTAAATAAGTAAAACTATTGTGGTTTATTCTAAAATACTATTAAATTTCCTGATAAATTCTTTTAGTTCAGTGTCCATTAATATTTTTTATGTTCCCTAGGTTCCCAGTGCCTTTATCACCTGGAGAAACACATTGGAAGCACAGTACTATTGCTCCAAGGGAAGAGACTGGGGGAAGTCTCAGTACTTTCATTTTTACAAGCCAGTGATTCTCACCTTTGCGCAGGAAATAGCCATTGCTTCTTGCCCCAATTTCCTTGTTTATAATATTACCATAATTTGCTCGCGGGTCAGATTTCATGTTCTGAAATGTAGCTTGTCTCACAACAGCATCCAGATCTTCTTCACTCAGTTCTTTCTCCAGAAAACTGCAGATTTTAAGCACAGAGCCCCTGAGGTCCTGAAAAGTCATGGGTTGAGGAATTATTAACTTTATGATGGTGGTCTGAGTTACAGCCAAACTTGTGACATAACCATGTAGAATTCCTTCCTAGAAATCAAAGACGGCTCAACAAATGCTAAAGGAAAAATAAATTAATATGATTATTTCAATTGATACAGAAAATAATTTCAGTAAAACAGCACAAAGCAGTAGAAAGTACTTCAAATACAAAAGGCTACATGTAAACACCTACACATAAAATACTTAATAGAAAACATATAAAAATGTTCAGGTCGTGTTGAGAATCACTCAAACGTTCCTACCTCTCTTTGCTACAACCTTGGGAATAAATAAAAAAAAAAGAGGATTGTAAACTAGAAACATATGAAACAGATCATGTGGTTTTCAGTTCAGAAAGAACAATCAAATAACAATTCCATTTACAATTGTACAATGTACAATACCAGGTGAATTTCTATACATTAATAAGGAAACTGTATCAACATTGCATCAATAACAACAAAAATCTTAGCATTAAAGTTAACAAAGGCAGTGAGATAGCCTATTGAAACTATCCAACCATTACTGAAAGAAATACAGGAAAACAAAACAGAGAATTGTCTAATACATATGAATTGCAACACAGTATTGTTTTGGTTTTTTGAGACAAGGTTTCTCTGTAGCTTTGGAGCCTGTCCTGGAACTAGCTCTTGTAGATCAGGCTTGTAGATTTGGGGGAGGAGTATATGTTTGTTTGTTTGTTTGTTTAGGTTGATTTCTTTTTTTCGTTTTTTGAGACAGGGTTTGTCTGTAGCTTTGGAGTCAGTTCTAGAACTAGATCTTGTAGACTAAGTTGGCCTCGAATTCACAGAGATCCTCCTGACTCTGCCACCTGAGTGCTGGAATTAGAGGCATGCACCACCACCTGGCCATATTTCTAGATTTTGAAAGTTTGTAAAAAAAAAATCATGGAACCCAAAATGCTATATTAATACTATAAATAGAGTATATAACACAAATTCCTTTTCTGGAACTCCATGAATCATCTAAATGAACCATCATAATTTGTATAAATGACTCTGCATTAAATTACTGTTATTTGTAACAAAATATTTGATAAAATATGTTTAGTAAAATTTTGAATATAAAGTTACAACTTCCACTTTTTTGAAATAAACACCAATGAACAAAACAAGTTCAAATAGACTCTTAGAAAATATTAGTAGCTGATTTAAATACCTCATTTTCAATTCTGGATAGGTCATCAAATTAAAAATCAACATAGAAAACTCAGTTAAATTGCATCATAGATTAAAAGGATATAACCATTATTTATGGAAAATTCTATCTATATTTATCTGAGCTCTATTAAGATAAAACACTGACCAAAACAATGTAGGAAGAAAAAGAATTATTTCACATTGGAGGTGATAGTCCATCCATCAACAAGAAGCGGCAAGAACTAAAGCAGAAATACGGAGAAATAGTCCTTACTGACTTGCTCCTCCTGACATGCTTTCTTTTCTTTATCTTTCTTTTATGTGGAAGAAACTTATGTGGCCCATACAATAACTATATCATGGTTAGTAACTTACCTTCTACAAATAACTTTGTTGTGTAATAACCATGAAGTGACATGAAGAAATGAAAAACTCTTTAGATAAGAATAGAATCACAGATGTTATAAATACTAAAATTATATGAACAATTTTATATAACTCTGGTTATTAATTCAAGGAGACAAAAGACAAAAATAAAAATTGTCCAAAGTCGTAGACTCTGGCTGAGAATGTAGATTGGAAAGAGAACATTTGTATGTCGTGTATGAGACTCGGGTTTCAATCACCAGCATAGAAACAAACAAAACCAAGATACTGAAGGCAATGTGCCAGGTAAGATATTGGGTGCAGTAAGTCAATTCACCGTGGATAACAGTATGGATCTTACACAATTAAGTATAGGCCCACCATAATCCAGTGACCCCATTCCTAGCTGTATGTCCAATGAACATAAAGTCAGCATTCAAATCATTATCAGAACCCTATGTTGTTGCACTCTTCTCTCTAGTCAAGGCATGGAATGTGCCTAGATACGAATCAATATATAAAAGAATAAAAAAGCACTATATATACAAAAATAGAGTACTATTTTGACGCAAAGAAAAGTAAAAATCTGTTGTTGGTAATGGACAAACCTTAAACTACCAGATTATGTGAAATCAACAAATACAAAGAAATAGAAATCACGTCTCTCTCCCATGGGGAAAAAAAAGTACAATAGTCATTCTGAAAGTTGAACTATAATTATAAGGAATTAGGAAAAGTCTGAGAAAAGAAAGAATGAGAATGTAAAAAATAAGACCAGTGCATGCCGTGTTCATAGATGACAATACCACACTGAATCAACTAACACAAACATTTGGGGGGGGGCTGATAATCTCTTAAAGAGACAAGTCTACGCTATGTATGTCAGATTGTCTGTGTTGACACAAGAAGAAATAACAAGAGGAGACCACAGGGAGAAGAGAGTGCTGAGGAAGACCAGCAGGGCTTGAATGTCAGGAACCTCCATCAACACAAAACCCAAAAATGGCTTTTTGGTGGTATGAGGACAGCAGGGAGCGTGTGGTTTAAACTCAGAGATGATAAGTAATTTTCAAAACAACTACCTCATCTTACCTTCTTCATATCTTCATAGCTCAGGAACATTATACTGAAATCATGTCTGTGTTCATACCAGCCTCTAATGTGATCAAACCAACGGCTTCCTACAACTGAAGAGAAAATAACTGAGTAACACAGTCAAGGCGCTGAACTTACTGAGCAACAAATGATATTCTTTCTTTGATAGTTTAGAGTATTCAGAAGAAAAAATGAAGCCCCTACCATTGGATGTCTATGGGACTATTTCAAAGAGTTGTTTTTGTGTGACAATTACACAAGGCTCATACCAATCTACCTATTTAGGGATGCAGCAAGACAGACACTGAGAAATTCTAGGGGCGGGGGCAGGGTAGATTGTTCAATGGTTAAAACACTGGCTGCTCTTGCAGAGGACCAGGATTTGGTTCTCTGTACCCACAGGGTGGCTCAGAAACCATCTGTAATTTCAGTTCCCTGAAAATCTGAAGCTCTCTGCTGACTTCTGACATCACTTCACGCATGTTGTATATACTTACATCCAGCAAAATGCTCACAAAACAAAATAAATAAATCTAAAACCTTTCAATAAAGAAATTCAAGTGTGTGACCTCAAAGATACCCTTCAGGGACATTTATATTTCTCCTCTCTCTGAAAGCATATGTCTTCATTTCTCATGTCCTATCTGAAGAACAGTGTTTTCTTGCAACAACGAAATAGAAGCTGATTATAAGGTTAGCAATGTGTGAGATCCTGATTCCATACCCCACAGCCTCTTTCATTAATCAGTTTTCCTCAGTAGTGACATTAATGATTCCAGTTTCCCAACAAGTATGGGTCATGCAGAGCTTACATTCACCTTCAACTTTCGCTATATGACTCTTCCTATGCCAATAGATAGAAAGAACAAATAAAATACTTGTAAATCTTTTGCGGTCTAGCCAAAGTGCTTCCTAAATAATATAGAGAGCGCATTTCAAGTTGGCAATCCTCAAATAGTCCTGACAGTGGCAGGATAATAGTTGTGTGTCTGGTTATTTTGGTTCAGAATTATTACCCTTTCTAAGCTTCTCCTGCCACCTCTGTCTCTTAGATACATGTTTCTACTTTGAGATGCCTTAAATATCATCTGTGTTTTATAAACAAGTGAGAGGGAATAAATGTAGTTACCTTTTCCATCTAGAAATTTTTCCAGATAATGTTCTATGGTTTCTGTAGCTTCTAGAGTAGCCACCCAATTTGAGAAATGAAAAAATGAGATCAAAACGTCTTTGGGATTTCTATAAATATAAAGAATCTGCAGAAAAAAATACAAAGTTGCTTTAGTAATTCTTGGTTATTCTAATAAGTTCTAAACAATTAAATGATAGCACTTGTCCAAATAAATTTTTATTTACATCTAGGTAATATTTATGAAAATGTAGTTGGTTATCAACTTTTTGTTTCATGTTATAAAGTGAATACTTCCATTTACATATTATTCCACACATGTGCAAGAATACAAGTCAATGTTATTTTTATATTTTTATTATTAAATTATTAAATTTATTAATAAATTATTAAAGTACATTATTTTTAAAGTTAATAAATGTGGCAAACATGTTTTCCATATAGCTTAGTGCTATAACAATTGATATTCATTAAGTTTTCTGAGATAGCTTATATATAGCCAAGGTAGCAGTGGAAATAAGTGGAAAATATAAGAATGAAATATTATGTTGCTATAAACATCAACAGTATGTACATGTAATTTAAAAAGTAATATCTCTCTACTGTTATGAATGATAATTAGTGAGTTTGTTAAGAGCATTATACCAAAAACAAACACATTTCTAATCTTGAAACAAGGAAATATTTCTTAAATAAGGTTGTTGTTGTATTAGGTTTTTGTTTGTTTTTTGAGAAAGAAATTAAAGTTGGGTGGATAAGGAGGGGGAGAGGATCTAGAAGGGCTTGAGGGAAGGGAAGAATATGTTCAAAATATATTTAAACTTAAAATTGTTTTAAGTGATAAAAATACAATTAAAATAAAATAAGCAAGTGATGAATTTATATTTTAAAAAGTCAACATGTTTGATTATACTAAATTAAGAATGTTACTAATCAAATTAAACCACAAAGTTCCAAAACATGAGACAGGCCTTAAGTAGAGCAGCATGCAGAAGTGACAGAATTAACACCAGTACGAAAATTATGCTAAAATTATAGTAAGGAAAAGCTGGACCAATGGTAGAATCTTTTCACAGGATTATCACTGGCCATGGTCAGTAATATCAAATTTTTTAATCTCATTATTGAACAGCCATATGAAAATTAAGACCAGTGTGAGTCTTCATTCAATAACTGGCACATTGAAAAACATTGAAGTCCAACATGTAAAGTTACTAGAGGAAAAACAAGAACTGGTTCTTTGTAGGTTTGAGCAATAACTGATTATCCACTTTCTTCAGAAATAATCCACCTCCTCTATGAGCTGACTTCCCGGGCACTGTGGCTCTGCAGTTCTATCCACAGATGAGGGTTCTAGGGAAGCTTGCGGAGGAGTACCCAAAAGACGTACTCGAGAATAACCAGGGAGATGTACATCATAACACTAATATGGAAATACATTTTTTATTTAATACTTAAGGTATTTTGTCTGTTCAAAAAGCTCTATGACATACTTTAGTCTTTTTATTCTTGAGACCTTTTGGCACTAAGTAATATGGAAGGTGGGAAGCAAAGATGCGAGGTGACGGCATATTGACATAGTCTAAATTATGTATATTGTACTCAAAGAATGGTACTCTGTCCATTGTTTCGATGTTTTCAGTACTATTCCGGTGGCTGTCAAAATAAATCAGGCTGAGAATCTGCTGGGTCCAGATGGTACCTGTAAAAAGAGGTAACAATCCTATTTTCAGCCTTGAGGTACGTTTAGGTAATAAATAGCTATAGTAACTTCATTCATCTTCAAGTCTTCGATGCTTTTTTTAATATTCCATGTATGCTAACACGCAAGTATAATTTTTGTTTGATTTTTATCTGTGTTCTGTAATAACACTAGAAAAGACAAAATCAAGGGCTCTAAATTCCTTTTTTAATAGTATAATTGTTTTGTTATGATTTCTTGATAGAGATTATTCAAATTATTCCTATAGCTTCTCTGTATTCTGTGTTCCAAGAAAAGTCTTTTTGTAGTATTACAAACTTCTAATAGACAAATAGCATTTGTAGATTAATGGGTATGTTCTTATAATACTGCGCATGTACACCCTGTGCTAAAATCACATCAAGGCAAGCCACATTAACTTATTGCTAACTTTTATTCAGTTTGTAGTTCTTGATCTTCATAATATATTCATCTAGGGTATAGGATGCCCTTTAGCTGTGTTACAGGCATTGCTCTTCCTCCGAGACTCTCTTACAAGTTAGGTATTACAATTTTAGAAAACTTAAAAAAATTGAAGCCCAACCCTAGGTCTCCATGTTCCCATGAATGGATTATAAATACATTGTACCGAAAAAAGAGGTCAAGGTTTCCAGTTTACTTACTAATTCTTGGATTAATAACCATTAAAGTAAGATGACAACAATAAAAGTATTTGGGAAATACATATAAAAACCCAACACTTTTTCCAGTTCAAATGGATCTGGGTGTAATCAAATGCAATGGTACTAATGGTCGGCCTTATTTATTAGTGACGATTCTAAATGATTTGCCAGTGTAAATTTGACTTGAACATTCACTCTTGTTATTCTGAGGATGGCATTATGGTGAATTTCATGAAACGGTCCCTGAAATTTTGAAATAACCATTCTTAGGAAGATGTCACTGACTCCAGAGGTGTAACAATTGGAGTGTCTGACATCTTGCATGAGCCATCACAATCATAATCATTGTCCTAGCCTTCATCCAGGACTTTTAGGAGCAATTGACAATACTCTGGAAAATACCAGATTATTTAAGGCGCCAAACCAAAGGAGTGATATGATGAAGAGGCTTGATTTATCCTTTTCTCTTATTGCCATGACAAGGATAGGTTGCCAGTATGGACCACAGCCAGGATACAGTTCATGCTGAGGTGTATAAATGTACATCTAGAAACATATTGGTCCCAGGTTCACAAAAGGAAGAATTTACTAAAATATTTCTGTAAGACCTTGGTGTAGTTATACACTAGAAAAATAACAAATCTCCAAATACTTTTGTCTCACCAGAAAAAAATACCTAAGGAGATTTCAGAGCAGTAGGATAGGTGAAGATTGATGGAAAATGACCCTCTGAAAGAAAGTCATGCTTTCTCTTGGCCGTACCATGAGTGTCAAACAGAACAAAAACAAAAACCTATTATTTCTGACCAAAGTCTCTTTAACTATACACCAATATTTATAAAAATGCAACAGTTTAACATGTTACTGTGTACAAAGCAACAGATTTTTCAGGACTTGGCAAGTCCTTGAGTTTAAGATCTACGGTAAAATGAAATGGTTATTCCCAGAGTCATGAAGTTCTGCGATACATACAAACATTCCAGAATAGAAAGCAAGGCAGAAAGTATACAATGAAATTAATTTTGAAGTGATATTTTTATCTTTGCATACTTGCACATGTGCCTATGTGTGTTTCTGGTGTATATCTAGTGAATGTGTGTGTGGTGCACTTGTGGATATGGTGGACAAGTGTGTGTGAGAGAAAAATTTGTGCATGTACTCGCTTGTATGTGAGTGCAGCCTGGTGTGTGTGTAGTGTTACGAATACAGTTGCCTTTAGTCCTGGTTAAAAAATGTTCATTTTCTGAGTATGTGGTCCAGCTGGATTCTGCGGATTCTCCTGTCTCTGTCTGCCACCTCACCACAGGAAGCTCAAGATTACAGACACACATTACCATATCTGGCCTACAAGGGTTTAAGTGATCCCATCTCAGGTTTTCATCTTTCAAGGCCAAGACACGCATTTCACTCAACAGCCATCACCTCAGCCTTGAAAAGGTTTTCTGTACATACCATGTACAATCCCCTTGTCTGTAGTGTTTGGCAATAGCCATACATGAACTATTTTTTAAAAGGGATGTGAAATTTTAAGGACAGATTTATTTCTTAAATTGTATCAACCACAGTAAAAACACAAACAAAAATATCCAAGTGTTGATTCTGGTGACTCATTTGTCACCATTGAAAGAGAATTTTCCTGTCCCCAGCAGAACATCACTGCTCCAGCACTGATGGATTTCACACCTCAAGAAAACAAGTGTGTGTGTGTGTGTGTGTGTGTGTGTGTGTGTGTGTGTGTGTGTGTGTTTGTACACATGCATACTGGTGAGTGTAAAAACTTCTTTTCTCAGTAATTTATTTATTTTTATTTTATGTGCACTGGTGTTTTGTCTCTATATATGTCTGTGTGAGGATGTCACATCTTGGAGTTATAGACAGTTGTTAGCTGCCATGTAGGTGCTGGGAGCTGAACCTGGGTCTTCTGGAAGAACACTCTTAAATTGTATTAAGTAGATCTCAGTTCCTATAGAATACTTTTAAAGCAAGCGATATGTGTTTAAAATTTATTCTAAACAATGAAGCATTTGCAAATTTGCATTCAGGAGAAATTATTTCAGATGACGTGATCCCTGTCCAACAGACCAAACAGGTCAGCGCTCACCAAGTGTGTGCTCCTTGCTCTATGTTGCACATCTCATTCTCACAACATTCCTGCTTTCTACCAGAGTACACACTATATTCTCTGATAGTGGCTTTTTCTCCTACAGATTGGGGTTTTATTTAGATTTTATCTGATCATAAATTGTTATGTAAATATAGGTTTTCTGCTTGTGGAGAGTAGACAGGAGCCATGTTTCCACACATAATTGTAAACCAAAGAAGACATTAAGAGCACATGCCCACTCCTGGCACTTACCAGATTTTGGATAGGTTACTAAGAAGACATCATCATCTCTAATTTCAAAATCTTCCATCATTTCTAAATGTTCAACATCTGTAATCAATTTCTCAAAATTATATCCTTTAAAGTTAAGCAAATATTCATCTGTGTTATCCATAATTATTCACCTAGAGGTAAATACATAGAATACATTCTGTAGGTCAAGTATTATACAATATTGAATAACAATTGCTGGGAGGTTAATATGGGCCAAGCACCATTTAGATATATTATGTGTATAAATATTTACTGTGAAAAATAAATTACATAAGTTATCTAAATTTCATAATACGTTAATGTTGCTTTATTTTTCAAATCACCTCATTAAATATGAGGAAAAGAAGAGTTAGTACATTTTTCTGTAACTCCATGTAGATTATCGAGATTGTCACAATTCTAAGCATACAGATGAAAAAAATGGGGCTACAGAGAGGGCAACTAAATTATTCAAGGTTGCCCAGCTAGCCACCCTCAGAAGATTTCATAACAAAAAGTTGGGCACAGAGGACATACAGATAATCTAGAACACTTTGCATTTTTTTCCTGCATGTTTTCATCCTCATAAAAATAAGAAACTCTCCAAGGTGGATTTTTTGTATTTGATATAAGGTTTAGATAACCTGCTCTCTCCAAACAAGGCTTCTGTAACTTATCTGCTGAGCTGCTCTTGAAATGAGCAGCACCAATATCAGAGCTTCTGAAAGTAACTCATAGCTACAGTAACTTACACTTATAGTTATAGTAACTTATAGTTTCAAGGTCTCCTATGAAACTTTCCATAATTTTAATTTCCAAACAAAGAATCTAACATCAGAACTGCAATTTAATCTAAATAATAAATGAATTAGAAATATAAATCAAACAATCTCAAGATAATTATGTCCTTGCCAAAGTTTGATCAAGCCAAATATCTCCACTGGGTCTGACAAAGAACTCTCTATTTGAAGATTAAAGTGACCAGAGAATGTTCACAGTTCTCATAGTACCTTAGCACTAGTATGCATCCAGAATTGTTTCTTTTTAAAAATTCTGCCTCTGAGAAATTCAATTTGATAAAATTTGAAAATACAGCATTGACTAAATTGCATGTCAATAATCCACACTTAATTCAGTATGTAGATGATTTGAGTGAGGCAAGCACTTGCTATATAGTCTAAGCTGGTCCAGAACTCAGTGTGTATACCAGGCTAGTGTCAATGTGCATGGATGATATTGGCTGTGATGGAATTACATCCATGCAACATGCATGACTAATTTCTTTACAGAAATCTATCAGGTAGATGACCATTAAATAAGAATCACCTAGAAGGCTTATTACTGTGAACCACAACTTAAGATGTCTAATTGGGAAACTTCTGCCTTGCAGGTTCTTTCCCTAACAACTCAAGTCCAACCATCCTCACCATAGAGTGTTGGAAATGAAAAGGTTGAGCTGAAGGAACACACACACAGGAATTTCAGTGGAGGTAAATGGCACTGGTATTAAAAAAGAAAGCTTAAATTTATCCTTGGTAGTATGCTGAAGGAACTAAACAGCACATAATAGAAATCAGTGGAGAGTCCATTCATAGAGAATATTGCTGGAGTGAAGAGAAGACTAAAGAGAGTCTACCACATCTCACCTGACACCCACAGTACTTCCACATACTGTCTATACATCACTACATGCTCCAACCCGACTGTCCTGGGTAGGTGTGTTAGAATGCCTCTGAAAGCACACTGGATGAAATTTCCGTTTGTTCATAATTGTATTCAGTCACACAGCTGAGCTATCTTTTAAAAGAAAGAGAAAGAGGGGAGGCAGTAGAGACAGGAGAGAAGAGGAAGAAAAGGAGAGAGAGAATTTCCTTCTCTAAAACAAGGAAAGAGGGTCTAAAGAAGGTTCATTTTGGAAATAGACATCAGAGGTTTTTACTGACAGCAGGAAAAATGATCATATGGAGAAAGCAAGTGTATGTCTTCTTCATATATTTTGCAATGAAGCTCACAAAAAGAAGAAAAACAAATTAATGAGAAAAAATATTGAGACAAGGTCTCTTTATGTAACCCTGGCTGGCCTGGAACTCACTATATAGACCAGGCTCATCTCCAGTTAGCAGAGATCTACCTTCTTCTGCCTCCAGAGTGCTGCAATTAAAGTCATGCAAATTCATGTCTAGACTATAAGAAGAGAATTGTACATGTATTATGCAGAAGACAGGGAAAGCCTTGGTATTGTCTAAATCTATACTTTTCTACTCACAGTTTGTAGATCAATGGAAGAAGCAAAACCAGTTCTGATGGAATGTTAAGAAATGCAGGAGTTGATGGCTGTTGAGGTGTAAATGTTCCCTGCCACGGTTTTCTTGACCAATTAGAAGCGTTCTGGGAAGAGTAAAGTGAACTAGGTTCAGATATGTTGGGTAAGACTGTGCTGGAAGTAGGAAACCAGAGACTTTTGGAGCATGAAATAAGTTAAACATTAGGAGATTATAGTTAAACATTACAGAGATCTGGAAGATATATTTTACATTTACTTAGTTATAAGGATTTTTTATGTAAAGAGCAAGTTATATTTGACACCTATAGTTACAACTTACTTGGATAAATTCTGGAAATGATGATAACCAAATCCTTTTAAGGGTATCTGAGTAGCTAGTTTCAATTTTTCAGGGAGTTATTGCTCTGTTCTTTATCCCAGTTTGTCCTGGCTAAAGATTTTTTTGTTTGTTTTTGGTTTTTGTTTTTGTCAACTTGACACAAGCTAGGGCATCTGTGAATAGGGAACCTCACTTGAGTTTTCATCAAATCTCCCTGTACGGGAGACTGTGGAGCATTTTCTCAATAGTGATTGATGTAAGGAGCTGAGCCCACTGTGGGAGGTACCATCCTGGATGAATTGTGCAGGGCTGCTCCAACACACACACACACACACACACACACACACACACACACACACTAAGCAAGGCATGGAGTGTAAGTCATAAGCAGCAATCCTCCATAGTGTCTACTTGAGGTCCTGCTCCCAGGTTTTTGCCTTGATTTTTTGCCCAAACTTCCCTTTACAGTGGGGTATCAGCTGTAAAATAAAATAAACTTTTTCCTGTCCAAGTTACTTTTGGTCCTGATTTTATCACAGCAACAGAGAGAAAATTAAGTCACCATTTGTGCTGGTTAGGGCTAGTTTTATGTCAACTTCTCACAAATTAGAGTTATCTAAAAGGAGGGCACCTCAATTGAGAAAATTTCTGTAAGAGGTCAGGCTATAAAGCATTTTCTTAATTAGTGGTTTATTGGGCGACCGTTGTGAGTTGTGCCATCTCTAGGTGGGTGGTTCTGTGTTCTGTAAGACAGCAGGCTGAGCAAGTCATGGAGAGCAACCTAATAAGCCACACTACCCCAAGACCTTTGCATCAAATCCTGCCTCCAGATCCTGTCCTGTAGTTTCTGTCCTGACTTCCTTCAGTGATGAACAGTGACGTGAAAGTGCAAGCTTCCCAACACGCTTTTGGTTATGGTGTTTCATCAACAGCAGCAGTAGCCCTAAGACACCATCCTATTGTTAATTGCACCTACGCAATTACTTCCACCATCGCAAAAACAGATCACACCAATGAAGGTTCCAGTCATTTTTTTAAAAAATCTTTTCATATATTAATTTTTTTCCAATGCCTTTAGAGGACCCTTCTTAGTGATTTCCTTGTAACCCTGATCCTCTTCTTAGATGTAGATATTACCTGCATTTGGCTTTCTTCAATAATGGGTTTTTGTTCAAAGCCTGTTTTCAGTATCTTCTCTCATGTCCTTGCCCATTTTTCAGTCTTCTGTTTCCCACATTCACTGCTGTTAGGTAATGATTCTCAGGTTCCCACAAAACACAGAATTTGGCCCCAGGAGAGATTCTTAAACTGTTCAATGCACAAATCTTTCCTGGTGAGATAATAGAACATAATCTAAGGGTAATTCAAGCTTCTAAACATTGAATTTGTCCCATTGTACATAATGCTTTAAACTGAGGAAATATTTGTAAAATAGTCCAGGTTATGAAGGAAGCAGTGTACTGAATATGGATATCAATGGGATAAAACTACTTACTAAAATGAACAGTTAAGCCAAGACCTTCTGGTTGTGTTAATATGAACTGTCTTTGAACTAGACGCTTTCAGGGTCTTAGAAGATATATAGATCTCATGAACATAGAAGGGATAGGAGAAAGGGAAACAGGACACTTGTAACAAAATGCAAACAATCTATGACATAATGATTAATAGAAGGTACAACAAATTCCCCCTTTCACTAATAAAACTTTTACTAAAGTTTGAAAATATAGAGATTAATAGATTTAACCCAATCCATGAGAATTTTTTGCAATAAATACACAAAATAAAAAACTGAAATTTATTGTTTATGAAGAATTTTTTCAAATGAGTAAGAAAAGCAACCAAATCCATAGGAAAGGGGATCAAAATTGTGACTAGATAAACACAAAATAAATTCCAGTGAGTGTTAAGATTTATGTTGTTCTTTCTTTTTAATAATTATGGGAATACAAAACACATCACGGACTGATTCTATAACTTGATTATTGTGAATAGACACATGGATATACCCATACCCCTCTGACAAGGTCTCTGAACCAAGGCTATATACTCAAGAGGATGGCTGAGTCAATGGCCATTTTAGTTTTGTCAAGGGCCATGAGAGGTATAGCAGCGTTCAATAGGTTGACCTACCAGATGAATGGTTCTCTGGTAAGAAGCCCCACCTGGCAGGGCCATGGAGTTACTAGCTGTGGAAATCAGTTGCTTCTGCAGTTGCTTCTGTCCATAGATTTCTCTCATGAGTCACTTTATTTCTTCCCTAAGAATAGCTTTAGGCATTTCCCATTTCCTGTGATGTGATGTGATGTGATGTGGTGTGTGTGTGTGTGTGTGTGTGTGTGTGTGTGTGTGTGTGTGTATCTGTGGGTAGTCTGAAAGAAGACTTTTCATTTGACTGTATAATTCTGATATATAGAATGTATATTGGATACCTTGAATTCTCCCACAGCTGACTTGGGACAGCGCAACCTCAGTTTACCCCTGTTCTATTATTTACTAATAGAGATACAGAAAAAAGCTTTAGATTACTTAACCAACTCTAAAGAAAGGAATTTTTTCTAACTCAGATATCAGTGGAAACAACTGTCCCGGTGTGTAGTAGGATGATCTAACCCATGTCTAATATCCTTATTGCCACTTGAGTGTGGCTTACCGGGACGAGTCTAACAGGCATCCATCTCAGAGATGAGGAGTGGCAGGGCTGCTTCCCACCACCCAGCTAGTTTTACCCAAAATAATTACACGGAAATTGTATTCTTTTAAACACTGCCTGGCCCATTAGTTATAACCTCTTATTGGCTAGCTCTTACATATTGATCTAACCCATTTCTAATATCCCTGTAACACCACGAGGTGTCTTACCAGGGAAGATCTCAACCTGCGTCTGTGTCCGGTGGGAGAATCATGGTGACTGACTGAATCTGCATCTTTCTCCCAGGATTCTGTTCTGTTTACTCCGCCTACCTAATTTTCTGTCTTATCAAAGGCCAAGCAGTTTCTTTATTAAGTAACCAATGAAAGCATCAAATAGACAGATGACCCTCCTTCATCACTGATGTTTGGCACAGAGACTGAAAGTATCTCTGGGTTTGACACTATACAGCCATAGTTTTTCCCTTTGACAAAGAAGTTAAAACTGTACAATAGAAAAAAATAAAGCATCTTCAACAAATGGTGCTGGTATAACTGAATGTTGGCATATAGAAGAATGCAAATAGATCCATATCTATCACCATGAACAAAACTCAAGTCCAAATGGGTCAAAGACCACAACATAAATCCGGCCACACTAAAGCTCATATAAGAGAAAGTGGGAAGTAGCCTTGATCACATAGGCACAGGAGACCACTTCCTAAATATAACACCAATAGCACAGACACTGAGAGCAACTATTAACAGTCAGTAAGACAAAACAGCTGCCTAGAAAATGGGAAAAGATCTTCACCAACCCCAATATGATAGAGGACTGATCTCCAAAATATATAAAGAACTCAAGAAACTAGACATCAAATTACCAAATAATCCAATAAAATAAAATGAGGTACAGACCTAAACAGAGAACTCTCAACAGAAGAATCTCAAGTGGCCAAAAGCCACTTATGAAAATGTTCAACATCTTAGTCATCAGGGAAATGAAAATTAAAACAATTCTGAGATACCATCTTATAATTGTCAGGATGGCTTAGATCAAAAACACTGATGAAAGGTTATGCTGGAGAGAATGTGGAGTAAGGAGAGTACTCCTCCATTGATTGTGGAAGTGTGTGTAGCAGGCCCCTCTGTCCATGTGTTGCTTTCATTGGTTAATGAATAAAGAAACTACCTTGGCCTAGTTGATAGAACAGAACTTATGTAGGCAGGGAAGATACAACTGAATATTGGGAGGAAGAAAGGTGGAGTAGGTGAGAGACACCATGTAACCACTAGAGAGAGATGTGTTGAATACATCCTGGTAAGTCACTGTCATGTGGTGATACACAGATTAATAGAAATGGGTTAAATTAAGATGTAAGAATTAGCCAATAAGAAACTAGAGCTAATGGGCCAAGCAGTGATTTAATTAATACAATTTCTGTGTGGTTATTTCAGGGCTAAGCTAGCTGGACAGCTGGGACAAAAAAAAAAAAGGACCTTCCTCCCTGCAACAATTGGCACTCAATAGAAGTGCAAACTTGCTCAGCTGCTGTGGAAATCAGTATGGAAATTTCTTAGAAAATTAAGAATCAGTCTACTTCAAGATCCAGCAATACTACTTTTGGGATATACACAAAGACACACACTCACACCACAAGAACATTTGCTCAACTGTGTTCATAGTAGCATTATTCGAAATACTCAGTATTTGGAAACAACCTAGATGCCCCTCAACCGAAGAATGGATAAAGAAAATGTAGTACATTTACACAATGGAATACTACTCAGAAGTAAAAAACAAAAACATCTTTAAATTTGCAGACAAATTGATGGAACTAGAAAAAAGCATCCTGAGTAAGGTAAATTAGACACAGAAAGACAAATATACTATGTACTCACTCACAAGTAGATACCAGACATAAAGCAAAAGACAGTTCACAATTCCAGAGAAGCTAGAACCCTCTTTCTGGAAACAGATGGAAGAAGATGCAGAGATCCACAACTAACCACTGAGCCATACTCCTGGAGCCCAATTGGAGTAAGGGAGGACCAATAACATGAACAAAGGGGTGAAGACCAAGATGGGAAAAACCACAGAATCAGCTGACCCAAGCTAGTGGGAGGTAACTGACTCCAGACTGACAAACGGGGAACTTGCATAGAACTGAACTAGGCCCCCTGAATACAGATGACAATGGTGTAGCCTGGGAAGTATATGCAGTCACTGGCAGTGGGACCAGGCTCTAGCTCTAATGCATGAACTGACTTTGTGGAGCACATTCTCTATGGAGAAATACCTTGTTCAGCCTAGGCATAGGGAAAGGCCTTGGTGCTTCCTCAACAAGGTAATGGGACAGATTTAGTTGACTTTCCAAGGAAGGCCTTACCCCAGATGGGTGGTGGGGTAAAGGGAGAGGGGGAGTAAGAAGAAAGTAGGAAAGGGAAACTGAGATTTGTATGTAATAAATTAATAGATATATAAATAATAAGTAAAATGTGAAAAAGAAAAAAAAATAATTGAACTCAGAACTTTCCTCCTGCTTAGTAAGTGCTCTACCACTGAACAATATCCTCAACCATTGTTTTTAAAAGATGTATTTATTTTTATATGTATGAGTGTTTTTACTTGCATATAAGTGTGTGTACTTTTTTAAAAACTAATAATATGTTTACATTCTAAAAAATAAAAAAAGAATACATAATAGCACACAAAGTCCCCTCCTAAGTCCCCCTAATGAGTTAATCTTTCTGTCTTCATTAACCTCCTTTCCCCTTAAGAGTTCACAGAGGCTTTCACAAACCACTCCCACTTTGAGCCATAAAGTAAGCTGACAGTTACAGCTTTGTGTGAAAGTCCTTACCTGCTTTTTATAAACCTAAAGGAATTCCAGTCCTGTACCTTGTTATTGCCAGAGAATTGTTGATTGTGTCTGTACGTGTGTATAAACTAGAAACTTTGCCAGGCAGTGGTGGCACACGCCTTCCAGTCTGGACTACAAGAGATAGCTCCAGGACAAGCTCTGAAGCTACAGAGAAACCCTGTTTTGAAAAACCAAAAGAAAAGAAGAGAGAAAAGAAAAGGAAAGAAAGAAAAGCAAAGAAATCTAGAAAGTTTTGTAGCAGGGCAGAAGAATAAATGGGACATGATGAGAAGAAGACATGTATGAACTGAACCATTCCTCAGATCCCTTTAGCTTTCTCTAGTGTTCTTTCTGGGTCCTGAGAGGTTTAGAAGGTTGACAGAAAGGCTGACTGGGAGAAGATCTTCACCAACCTTGCAACTGACAAAGGTCTGATCTCCAAAATATATAAAGAACTCAAGAAACTAGACCGTAAAAGGCTAATCAACCCAATTATAAAATGGGGCAATGAGCTGAACAGAGAATTCTCAACAGAAGATGTTCAAATGGCCAAAAGACACTTAAGGTCATGCTCAACTTCCTTAGCAATCAGGGAAATGCAAATCAAAACAACTTTGAGATACCATCTTACACCTGTCAGAATGGCTAAAATAAAAAACACTAATGACAGCCTTTGCTGGAGAGGTTGTGGAGAAAGGGGTACACTCATCCATTGCTGGTGGGGATGCAATCTTGTGCAACCACTTTGGAAAGCAGTGTGGCGATTTCTCAGGAAATTCGGGATCAACCTACCCCTGGACCCAGCAATACCACTCTTGTGAATATACCCAAGAGATGCCCTATCATACAACAAAAGTATATGCTCAACTATGTTCATAGCAGCATTGTTTGTAATAGCCAGAACCTGGAAACAACCGAGATGCCCTTCAATGGAAGAATGGATGAAGAAAGTATGGAATATATACATATTAGAGTACTACTCAGCAGTAAAAAACAATGACTTCTTGAATTTTGCATGCAAATGGACAGAAATAGAAAACACTATCTGGAGTGAGGTAAGCCAGACCCAAAAAGAGGAACATGGGATGTACTCACTCATATTTGGTGTCTAGCCATAAATAAAAGACATTTAGCCTATAATTCGTGATCCTAGAGAAGCTAAATAAGAAGGTGAACCCTAAGAAAAACATATAGACATCCTCCTGGATATTAACCTTCATCAGGCGATGAAAGGAGACAGAGACAGATTTCCACCAAGGTCCAAACCAGGAGCAGAAGGAGAGAGAGCATGAGCAAGGAACTCAGGGCCATGAGGGGTGCACCCACATACTGAGACAATGGGGATGTTCTTTCGGGAACTCACCAAGGCCAGCTGGACTGGGTCTGAAAAAGCATGGGATAATACTGGACTCACTGAACATAGCAGACAATGAGGACTGCTGAGAAGTCAAGAACAATGGCACTGGGTTTTGATCCTACTGCACGTACTGGCTTTGTGGGAGTCTAGGCTGTTTGGATGTTCACCCTAATAGATCTGGAAGGAGGTGGGAGGTCCTCTGACTCCCCACAGGGCAGGGAACCCTGACTGCTCTTAGGGCTGATGAGAGAGGGGGAGTTGACTGGGGGAGGGGGGGATATGGGAGGCGGTGGAGGGGAAGAGACAGAAATCTTTAATAAATAAATTAATTAATAAAAAAAGAAGGTTGGTAAATAAATAAATTAATAAAAAAAGAAGGTTGGTACCCCAGTAAACCTCGATATTTCCACAGTTGCTGCATCACTTTACATTCCCATTAGCAACACTAGTGCTTATTTCTTTCCTTTATGATGTCCGTTCTGACCAGACTTGTGGAATCTCAGCATTGTTTTCATTGATATTCCCCCAATATCTAAAGAATTAAAACATTTTCAAAAACTCATCTTTTTTAGCCTTTGATGAGAGAAAAGGAGAATGAAACAGGTAGGAGAACAGTGAGTATGGTCACTATAAAGAATATACTAGAAAGAAATTATTTTTGGTAACTACAATAGAATTTACAATGAGTATAAACCAATAAAAGAGTTCTAAAGTGCTTGATATCCATTGAAACATCAGATCTCTCACATAAGTTATAACTTATCGAGCCATAAACTCTTGGCCCCAGTAACAATGCCAAGTGTGGGTTTTATTTTGTGGAATGGACTTTAAATCCAATAGGAAAATAGTTGGTAACTCCTATAATAGTAATGTCATTGTTACACCAGTGGGCGTGTCTTACCAGGCCAGTCATTACTGTAATTTACAAGGTTCACATCTAGTAATAGTGATGATCACTTTTCTTTTCCAGTACTATGCATAGAACTTTCCAACATTATGAAAGATACCCAGTAGGGATGAAGTTTCCAGGTGAGTATTAACTTGCTTTCTCAATATTTTTTCAGACAAGTATATGGTAATATAGCAATGGAGTCTTACTGTCAAGTTCTGGAGGGTAATGAAAAGTATTTTCAATAGCCCTCAATGTTTGGTGATTGCCTATGGAACCTCACTGCTCAAAAACTCAGGCAAAAGAAATAACTCTTCCAAGCTTTCTGCTTGAATAATGTAAACATGATTAAATAAAATCGCCCATAGGCTAAGAGGTGCAGCAAGCAACTAGTTGACAGGAAAAAAATTACAGAGTGTAAGAGGAAGTCGGGAGGATGGGGAGAGACACACACACAGGAAGTAGAAGGGAGAGACATCTGATTGAAGGAGATTTTGTTTAAGATGGTGTAGGAGGACACTTTTTTTTCTGGGACAATGGGGAAGGAGGAAGTAGTTGGGTACTTTCTCTATCTCTCTCGGCTAGCAGGGTTTCACCCCAGCATCTGGCTCCCAAGTGTTTATTGATAAAATAGAACTATAGAGACATTTTCAAAACAACAGATATGTGCACCATTCAACCCTCATCAGAGAAGTTTCTTTCTGCAGTAGATAGTGATTGACATAAAGACCTACAACTTGCCAAGGTGAAAAGAATAAGAGACTGTGATATGCTTAGCCCCATATGGGTTTTCTATATCTTATCTCTTCCTCCTCCTTCCCCCTCTGCAATGATCATTGCAGATGAAGGGGCAGAAAATATAAAATCCAGAGGCAGTGGATCACGATAATATGGCAGTGTTTTCTGGACACCTCAGAGAAATTGAACATAGGAACTGATGGTGGTGATTTTGACAGCATTTTGACCTGTACAAGCTCAAGTCAGACAAAATTCCAGCATGAAGAGGGAAGGTGCCATGAAGTTCAATTCCTAGCTGAGAAGCTGCTGGCAAATGATAGATCTTGGGAGAGGGAGAGTTTATTTTACTTAATAGTATGATGGTTGGTAGGCTGACCATGCTCCAGTGGATATCCACATACCCACAAGTACTTAGGCAACACATACTGGGCTCAACATAGTTTTTTAAAAAAATAAGAACAGGTTCAAGATGAGTCTGGTCTACAAGAGTTAGTTACAGGACAGGCTCCAAAGCTACAGAGAAACCCTGTCTCAAAACAAAATGAGAACAGAAATTTGACTAAGTAGGATAGTGGCTGTGGATTTAGAAGAAGTTGTGGAAATGGGGTGGATATGATGAAAATACATTGTTCTCCCTAACAATATAGGCTATTTCAATTGCCCTTGGTTGCTGCCCAGAGGTTGAAGGTGAGTTCCCACTGTTGAAGATACCATGTACTTTGAACACAGGATTCAAAGGTCCAAACTAAATCTGGCCTGAAAGCCTCTTTCAGAGAAATAGCTTTCACAATACCTAAAGGTGTTAGGCAAGCTTCCAAGGGAGGGAAGCAACCAAAAGTTTTACACAGGTGTAATAACTGTGATCCACAACAATGACCAACATGGCAAGATAGTCCTGATGGTATAATAGTGGCATTAATATCTTGATTGTTCTAATTGGAGATGGAGTCCACTCAATAAGAGGGAAATCACGTCTGGTATTGGAAGCCTATGAATTTCCCTGGGCTAATGAGGTCATGGATCTTAGAGAGGAACCTTATATTGGCACTTTATTTACTAAATCAGTGTAATTCCTAACTGCATTCTAACTATTTATTCTTATGACTGTTGATCTTACTTATCATCAAATAAACTTCTCTTTGCAATACATAAAGGCTACTACAAAAAATTTTTGGGGTCAAAATACAGAGTGTCAGGAACCAGCCTCAACAAAAATACCATTTGTCAGGGTAGGGGTACTGGGATTTAGAAATATTAATAAAGAATATGAATACATAAAATATTACAACAGAAAAACTTAGAATAGTACCAGAAAGAAGATCCAGTGAATACTGAAATCACCCAAGGTAGGAGTAAGACAAAAAAAACTGCATTAACATGATACAAGAAATGAATAGAACAGTTGAAGACTGCAGGCTACAACAATAGTTAACAATAGTTAAACATTCTACTGCTAGAATGCTAGTGCATTCACACTGTAGACCAAACCATTCTGTAGGCAAACCAATCCCTGGGTGGAATCCAATGTTTTCTCCTTAAGAGAACTGGGATCTTAGTTGGATCCTTAGACTTTTCTTTGAGGTAGAAACATATCTACTTCAATATTCCTGAAATATAAGGTCTGGGAATAACCTTGAGAGAGCAGAACTTTCTGATCTGAATCTAGATGGGACCTTTGTTTGAGGTAGAAACACAATAACCTTGAAGGAATCAAGGTAAGTTCCAACCCTCTTACCTTTGGTCAATGTGAAAATAGGCTCACATTTTTGGGTGTACACACAGACAATCATGGGTGCTCAGTCCCATTGATTACATCTACAGGACAACTTCTGCACCTAAGAAAAAGGAGTGAAAAGCTCTAAGAGCAAAAGGACCAGGAAATCTGATATGAGATTGTACATACTTTCAGATAGGGCATGAAAGTTCTTACCCATGATAACTCGACCATATTATCCCCTCAACAAGACCTGACCCAATACAACACCAATAGATATACTAACATGGAAGGGGAGAGCCTCTCATAGCTCCACATCTAAACACAGAGTTACAAGCAACTAATGAATGCTGAGAGTAGGAGAAATGGTCTTCTCCAGGCATGAGCCCTAGCTGGGCTGGAATCTAACCAGTTGGTCATCCCTGAAATCATATATGTGCAAGTTAGAAAATTGCATTTATATACTTATACATTTATATATATGTAGTATTATATAATATACATATATGTAACCATAACAATTGAATAAAAAGAAGACATAAGTTTAAGTAGGACTGGAGGGAGGAAAGGGAAGGGGATCAATCTTTTAATTTCAAAATATTTTTAAAAACAAAAAAACTATGTACAAAAAATTTAAAAATATTATATGGAATTCTTAAAAACTAATAAAAATGAGAAAAAAGAAAAACCTATGAAGTTCTCAATGTAATAACAATTAAAAAAACAAGCTTTCTACCAATACTTTCAATTATGCAATCTGTCTCTGAAAGTTTTATTACTACACCATTAAATAGCAGTGTATGTTTGCTTCACTGGCCTTTGCAGTTGTTTTTAAACCATGTTTTCTATTTTGTTTATGAGGAATATTAATTCCTTTAATGATAAAATTGTGAATTAATTTCATTTCACCTATATTGAATAGTCAATGATTTTATAAACAAATTACCCTATGACTTGAAGTAACATTTTACTTACATAGTGTTCCCAACAATGACAGTGTATGATTATTTTTGTGGTGATGTGGATCAAAACTCTAGGCCTCTTGTTTGCAAGTCAAATATTATACAACCCTAGCTCCCAATATGACATCACAGAAATTCAAAAGCAAACATTCTACATTCAGTTGAAACTAGACTTTGTATTTAAATATTTGATCTTTCCCAACCTAAGTAACAAGCCACAACCCCAGCTGGCCAGTAATATGGAGGGGAATACAACAGAACTCCACAGTATTCTCTGCAGCTGAGTGAGGTTGCTCGGTAACATAGGTGTATCATGTGTGTTATCATATATAACACTAAATTTGCTGAGGGTTTATTAGGGCTCAGCCCTTTCATAGGTTGAGAAGTTTATATGAACTTTCTGTTTTACTCTTATTTCTTGCGTTATCTTTTACACTATAGTGATTATAGTTCATTTATACTATTTTTTTCTTTCTTTTTTCTTTTTTTATTAGATACCAAAAAAACGTATGCCACCTCTTTTGCTTATTTCCTTCAATGTTTTTTTTCTTTTTTTTATTGATAAAAGGAGAATAAAGAAAAGAAAAAAAAAACAAATTTCCACCTCCTCCCAGCCTCCCATTTCCCTCCCCCTCCTCCCATTCTTGCCCCCCTCCTACCACCCCTCTCCCTTTCCCCCCACTTTTCTCCCCCTCCCTCTCCAGTCCAAAGAGCAGTCAGGGTTCCCTGCCCTGTGGTAAGTCCTAGGTCCTCCCCCCTCTGTCCATATATAGGAAGGTGAACATCCAAACTGGCTAGGCTCCCACCAAGCCAGTACATTGCGTTGGATCAAAACCGCGTATCATTGTCCTTGGCGTCTCATCAGCCCTCAATGTTCGTCATGTTCAGAGAGTCCAGTTTTATCCCATGCTTTTTTTGATAACAGTCCAGCTGGCCTTGGTGAGCTCCCAGTAGATCAGCTCCACTGTCTCAGTGGGTGGGTGCACCCCTCGTGGTCCCGACTTCTTTGCTCATGTTCTCCCTCCTTCTGCTCCTCCTTGGGACCTTGGGAGCTCTATCCAGTGTTCCAGTGTGGGTCTCTGTCTCTATCTCCATCCATCGCCAGATGAAAGTTCTAGGATGATATGCATGATATTCGTCAGTATTGCTCTAGGATAGGGTCATTTCAGGTTCCCTATCCTCATCTGCCCAAGGAACTAACTGGGGGCCTCAGCTTGGGCACCTGGGATCCCCTCTAGGGTCAAGTCTCCTGCCCATCCTAAAGTGGGTCCTTTAACTAAGAAATGGGGTTCCGTGCTCCCCTATCCAACCTTCCTTTATCCCGATCCTCCGGTTTTCCCAAGTCCCCCCTCCTTTCCTTGTGCCTTTTCTCTCCCCATCTCACCTTACCCTCATCCCACCCCACCCCCAACATCCCACTTTTCTCCCCGGCAATTTTGTCTACTTCCCTTATCCAAGAGGATAACTATATGTTTTTCCTTGGGTTCACCTTCTTACTTAGCTTCTTTAGATTCGCCTATTATAGACTCCGTGACCCCTATTTATGGCTAGAAACCAATTATGAGTGAGTACATCCCATGCTCATCTTTTTGGGTCTGGGATACCTCACTCAGGATAGTGTTTTCTATTTCCATCCATTTGCATGCAAAATTCGAGAAGTCATTGTTTTTTACCGCAGCGTAGTACTCTAATGCATATATTCTACACTTTCTTCATCCATTCTTCCATTGAAGGGCATCTAAGTTGTTTCCAGGTTCTGGCTATTACAAATAGTACTGCTATGAACATAGTTGAACAAATGCTTTTGACATATGATAGAGCATCTCTTGGGTAAATTCCCAAGAGTGGTATTGCTGGGTCGAGGGGTAGGTTGATCCCGAATTTCCTGAGAAACCAAAACACTGACTTCCACAGTGGTTGCACAAGATTGCATTCCCACCAGCAATGGATGAGGGTACCCCTTCCTTTACAACCTCTCCAGCAAAGGCTATTCTTGGTGTTTTTGACTTTAGCCATTCTGACAGGTGTAAGATGATATCTCAAAGTTGTTTTGATTTGCATTTCCCTGATTGCTAAGGAAGTTGAGCATGACCTTAAGTGTCTTTTGGCCATTTGAACTTCTTCTGTTGAGAATTCTCTGTTCAGTTCAGTGCCCCATTTTTTAATTGGGTTAATTAGCCTCTTAAAGTCTAGTTTCTTGAGTTCTCTATATATTTTGGAGATCAGACCTTTGTCTGTTGTGGGGTTGGTGAAGATCTTCTCCCAGTCAGTAGGTTGCCTTTGTGTCTTAGTGACAGTGTCCTTTGCTTTACAGAAGCTTCTCAGTTTTAGTAGGTCCCATTTATTCAATGTTGCCCTTAATGTCTGTGCTTCTGGGGTTATACCTAAGAAGCGGATCACCTGTGCCCATCTGTTGTAGGGTATTTCCCACTTTCTCTTCTATCAGGTTCAGTGTTTTCGGGCTGATATTGAGGTCTTTAATCCATTTAGACTTGAGTTTTGTGCACGGTGATAGATATGGGTCTATTTTCATTCTTCTACAGGTTGACATCCAGTTGTGCCAGCACCATTTGTTGAAGATGCTTTCTTTCTTCCATTGTATACTTTTAACTCCTTTATCGAAAATGAGGTGTTCATAGGTTTGTGGGATTAAATCCGGGTCTTCTATACGATTCCATTGGTCGACTTCTCTGTTTTTATGCCAGTACCACCCTGTTTTCATTACTGTAGCTCTGTAATAGAGTTTGAAGTCAGGGATGGTAATGCCTCCAGACAATCCTTTATTGTATAGGATTGTTTTGGCTATCCTGGGTTTTTTGTTTTTCCATATAAAGTTGATTATTGTCCTCTCCAGATCTGTGAAGAATTTTGATGGGATCTTGATGGGGATTGCATTGAATCTATAAATTGCCTTTGGTAGAATTGCCATTTTTACTATGTTGATCCTCCCAATCGAACAATCTAAACAGACCTGTAAGTCGCGAAGAATTAGAAGCTGTTATCAAAAACCTCCCTACCAAAAAAAGCCCAGGGCCAGATGGGTTCAATGCGGAATTTTACCAGAACTTCCAAGAAGACCTAATTCCTATACTCCTTAATGTATTCCACAATATAGAAACAGAAGGGTCATTACCAAATTCCTTTTATGAAGCTACAGTTACTCTGATACCAAAACCACACAAAGACTCAACCAGGAAAGAGAATTACAGGCCGATCTCACTCATGAATATCGACGCAAAAATCCTCAACAAAATACTGGCAAACCGAATCCAAGAACACATCCGAAAAATTATACATTATGATCAAGTAGGCTTCATTCCAGAGATGCAGGGCTGGTTCAACATACGAAAATCTATCAATGTAATCCAGCATATAAATAAACTGAAAGAAAAAAACCATATGATCATTTCATTAGATGCTGAAAAAGCATTTGACAAAATTCAACATCCATTTATGTTAAAAGTCTTGGAGAGATTAGGGATACAAGGGTCATACCTAAATATAATAAAAGCTATATACAGCAAGCCGACAGCTAACATCAAATTAAACGGAGAGAAACTCAAAGCCATCCCGCTAAACTCAGGAACACGACAAGGCTGTCCACTTTCGCCATACCCCTTCAATATAGTGCTGGAAGTTCTAGCAATAGCAATAAGACAACATAATGGGATCAAGGGGATTCGAATTGGAAAGGAAGAAGTGAAACTTTCGTTATTTGCAGATGATATGATAGTGTACATAAGCGACCCCCAAAACTCCACCAAAGAACTTTTACAGCTGATAAACAGCTTTAGTAATGTGGCAGGATACAAGATCAACTCCAAAAAATCAGTCGCCCTCTTATACACAAAGGATATGGAAGCAGAGAGGGAAATCAGAGAAGCTTCTCCATTCACGATAGCCACAAACAGCATAAAATATCTTGGGGTAAATCTAACCAAGGAAGTGAAAGATTTATTTGACAAGAACTTTAAGGCATTGAAGAAAGAAATTGAGGAGGTATCATTTATACTATTTTAAAGTATGCAGGGTGCTCTCCAGTTGTTTTGATTCCTACATGCCCTGTGATTGCCCTTTTGAATGACCTCATATCATCTCATATGTGCTTGTTTACTTTATGTTTGTTGTTTGAAGAAGGTCCTTGGGTTCCTGGGAGTTCCTGTGTGAAATAGGCATATAAATATAAAACACCCAAACAGTAACACAAACTGCTCCCAAGAAGAACTAAATTTCTCATTCTAATGTTTGATGAATGTTTAAAGACACCACAGTGGTGTGGAATGGTACCATGAAAACCCAAAGGGCTAATTTTAACAAGAAGAAGTAGCTGCAGACAGAATGCAGAGAACTGTTGGGTGGGTTGCCTGACAGGATCCAGGGAAACAGCTATCCCAACTGAGATCTAGGAGTTCTCCATCAAAGGTATGTCTAGTGTCATCAGTGGAATCAAACCCTAAGATGGGTTAGAGTTTCCATTGGACTGAAGACTAGAGAAAGGAAACTGGAGAGTCAGGGTGATGGAAAAATCAATGTTCTCTGGAATTAAGTCAGTGTCTTAGAAAAATCATCTGGTTCTACATTGGGAACCACCTAGTATGCACAAGAGTTCATGCTGAAAATACACATTCCGTTGTAGAAGGACAAGAAGTCCATCACCTGCATGTACTAAGGAATTACAAAAATGCACAATCAATATAGGATGACAAGAGGATAAAGAAAAATGGATATAAATGAAAGCCCTTCTAGATGTTCCCCAGTGTATGAGAGAACTGAATCCCAGTAACCTGTAGGTACTCTCAAATGTCCTAGGATGAGAGTGCATCTGATACACCCACCTTCCTTGACAGCAGAGCTCAGTGACACAGCACTGGAGCCAGAATTTCTGTGTCCAGCAGTTGCTTCTTAAATAACCACACCAAAACTTAATATTAATTATAAATGCTCGACCAATAGCTTAGGTTTTTTACTAACTATCTCTTGCAACTTAAGTTAACCCGTATTTCCTTTCTAAGTTCTTCCATATAGCTTATGATTGTTATCTCATTTTCTTGTAAATTCTTTTTTAATAAGAATTTTTAATGCAATCTTTTCTCATTTTACATAGCTAACCCCATTCCCACTACCTAACCCTCCCACTATACTCCATCCACTCCTCAGAAAGAGTAAGGTTTCCCATGGGGAATCAACAAATTCTAGCACTTGAATTCGAGGCAAGACCAAGGCTGAGGAAGGTATCTTTCCAAAGAGAATGTGCTCCTAAATGCCAGTTCAAGCACTAGGGTTAAATCTTGGTCTCACGGCCAGTAGCCCCACAGACTGTCCAAGCCTCACAACTGTCCCCTACATTCAGTGGGCCTATTTTGGTCCTATGCAGATTCCTCCACTATTAATCCAGAGTCAGTGGATTCTCATTAGCTCAGGTCAGCTGTTTCTGTGGTTATAACCATCATGGTCTTCACCCTTTTGCTAATATTATTGTTCCTCATTCTCTTGGACTGGTCTCTGGAAGTTCAGCCCAATGCTTCACTGTAGATCTCTGTATCTGCTCCCATTAGTTACTGGATGAAGATTCTATAACACACCTATGAACACCTGATGTTTGACAAAGAAGCTAAAATTATAAAATAGAAAAAAGAAAGCATCTTCAACAAATGGTGCTGGCATAGCTGAATGTCAACATGTAGAAGAATGCAAATAGATCCATATCTATCACCATGCACAAAACTCAAGTCCAAATGGATCAAAGACCTCAACATAAATCCAGTCACACTGAACCTCATAGAAGGCACATGGGCACAGGAAACCACTTTCTAAATATAATACCCAGTATCACAGACACTGAGAGCAACAATTAATAAATGGAACCTCCTAAAACTGAGAAGCTTCTGTAAGGCAAAGGACATAGTCACTATGGCAAAGCAACTGCCTAGAGAGTAGAAAAAGATCATTACCAACCCCACATTGGACAGAGGACTGATTTCCAAAAATACATGAAAAACTCAAGAAACTAGACATCAAATTACCAAATAATCCAATCAAAAAATGGGGTACAAATCTAAACAGAGAACTCTCAACAAAATAGTTGCAAATGGCCAAAAGATCCTTAAGAAATTGCTCAACATCCTTAGTCATCAGGGAAAATGCAAATCAAAAGGATTCTGAGATACCATCCAGTCAGAATGGCTAAGATCAAAAACACCAATTACAGCTTATGCTGGAGAGGATGTGGAGTAAGGGTAAAACTCCTCCAATTGCTGGTGGCACACTTTGGAAATCAGTGTGGTGGTTTCTCAGAAAATTGAGAATCACTGTACCTCAGAACCCAGCAACACCACTTTGGGGCATATACCCAAAGAATGTACACTCATACCACAAGGACCTTTACTCAGTTGTCTTCATAGTAGCATTATTCATAATAGCCAGTACCTGGAAACCACCTAGATGCCCCTTAACTAAAGAAAGAATAAAGAAAATGTGGTACAATTACACAATGGAGTACTACTCAGCTGTAAAACGTAATGATGTTTTGAAAATTGCATGCAAATCATGGAACTAGAAAAGCCATCTTGAGTGAGGTAACCCCGACCCAGATAGACAAACATGGTATGTACTAACTCATATGTGGATATTAGACGTAAAGCCTACATTCCACAATCCCAGAGAAGCTAGGTAACAAGGAGAACTCTAAGAGTGACATACATGGATCCCCCTGGGAAGGGGAAACAGAAAATACCTCCTGAGAAATTTGAAAGGTGGGAGAAGAGAGGATGGTAGGGGAAAGGAAGGGAGAAGGGGGGAGAGGAGAAGGGAGAGAATGGAATGTTCAAGAAGGGGGAAGGACAGTGAGGGAGAGAAGGGAAAGAGATATCTTGATTGAGGGAGCCATTAAATGGCTAACAAGAAATATGGCACTAGGGTAATTCCCAGGAAACCAGAAGGATGACCCCAGTTAAGACTCTAAGCAACAGTGATGAGAACACATAAACTGGCCTTCCCCTGTAATCAGATTGATGACTACTTTTATTGTTACCTTATTTTCTACACATCCTGTTTTCTCTGCATTCAGCTGTGACCCTCCAGTTCCTCCCTTCTTCCCAATGTCTTTAGTCAAGTTTTCCCACCTAACCTTCTCCTGTCCAGCTATTAGCCAGTCAGCTTCTTTATTAAGTCAATCACAGTATAATTTACACATTGTACAGAAGGTTTTTTCCACAGCACAGTGAACTGGACAGTTGTAGGGATTTTCTCCTGACTACCTTGAGTGATAACTTGCCTCTGTAGCCTGGCTTCCTAGGAGAGCATCCCCTATATAGCACATTGCTATCCTGGGGAAGTACTAGAGCTTTAAATCCACAGTAGTACTTTTTTTTCTATAACAGACTGTTATCATATTTTCTGAAATCAAACATAAACATTTGTTAAAAGAAATTTGAATTCACAAATTTCATCACTCAGTTTTACAGATAGGGAAATTTGTGTTGGGTTTTATTCTGAAATCCAAAAGTCAAAAGAATTGCATGTTAGCAATAGAAATGAAGTTCAGTGGGGGAGCACACACCTCCCATTCATGAGACTGGGTTTGGCTCAGTATTGCTAATGTGTACAAAAAGAATTTATTTGCATTTTGAACCATGATAAACTGGGGACCTGTGGGGGGCCACAAATGTGAGTTATGTTCCACCTTGACTAAAGGTCGGAGAGTTTGAGCTTATTTTTATTCTTCCAAAGTTATTGACAGCAGGTGGGGCTACTAACAAGACATCCTGACCTAGGGTGTAGTTACTTGGTGTTTTGGACATTAAGATGGTTTATAGAGATGTGTCCACTCCACCCTGACCAAAGGCCAGAGAATTCAAATTTATTCCTGCTCTTTCATTTTTAAACAGGAGGTTTGACCCAGGGAATGGCTTCCTATAGGATACTTGGCCTAGGATGTATTTGCAGAGTCCACATTCAGTTTTCACTGAGGTGCCCTCCTAGCACTTTCCTATGTCTCTGTATTTCTTTTATATCTCTGTCTATTCTGCCTAACATTTCTGTTCCACATGGCCCTACCCTGGAAGGTACGAACCCATTGAGGCTGGACCCCAACTGATGTTGCTCCTCCGTGTGGCTTACAACAGGGACCGTTTTGCATATGGGTAAATATGCTACTTCAAATCACAGGGCCATTATTCATAAGTTTGTTGCATAGTCAGTATGGATGAAAATAGATTAACTCACATGTCTATCATTAATGAAACTAATATTCTTGACAAATGAAAGATCCAAAATTGAATAAAATACTCATATGGGTTAAAGAAGAGACACATACTGCTCTATAAATGATCTTTCTAAACAAGACAATCAAATTTGATAGCATAGATTAAAATGTTGATAGATACGATTATATGATTTTCTTTTTTAATTATTTATTTTTATATGTATGGGCACTCTGCCTGCAGGTACATCGGTGCACCACAGAGGCAAGAAGAGGGAATTGTCAGAGCCCTAGAAGAAGTGCTGCAGACAGTTGTGAGTGGCCAGGACTGTGTTTGGAATCAAAGTCAGCTCTCTGGAAGAGCAGTAAGTGCTCTTAGCTGCTGAGCCATCTCTAGCCTCAAATAACCTAACTGTGGATCCTACACTTCCTGGTCATCCTGCAGGGGCTATACTGCCCAATACCTCCTCTCTCTTCCCATCCCATCCAGCTTACATCCAGATCCCCCCACCCCCTGTCTCCCTCCCTTCCTCCCTTCTTTGGCGGCATAGCACCTCCCAGCTCAGCCTGCTTGGGCGCTGGGACCTAACCCGAATCGGGAGGGCAAAGGGGAGGGCGGTAGTTCCTCTGCCTCCATAGCCTGCCTGCAGCAAGCATGGTGGGCCCTTTGTTTGCGAGCTACCCAAGCAGCACGGAGTTTCGATCTGGGCACCGGGAGAGACATCATTGTGGTGAGTGAGTGCTGCGGCAGCCGGAAACAGGGAACTAAGACGTTCCTCATCTATCCTACACTTCCTGGTCATCCTGCAGGGGCTATACTGCCCGATACCTCCTCTCTCTTCCTATCCCATCCAGCTTACATCCAGATCCCCCACTCCCTGTCTCCCTCCCTCCCCTCTTTGGCGGCATACCACCTCCCAGCTCAGCCTGCTTGGGTGCTGGGACCTAACCTGAATCGGGAGGGCAAAGGGGAGGATGGTAGTTCCTTTGTCTCCATAGCCTGCCTGCAGCAAGCAGGGTGGGCCCTTTGTTTGCGAGCTACCCAAGCAGCACGGAGTTTCGATCTGGACACCAGGAGAAACATCACGGGGAAGTGACATCACTGGGAAGGTACATCAATGGGCAAGAAGACCTGATCCTGTAAAAGAAGATCCATAGGGGAGCATTCGGAGGAAAAGATGGGCAGGCGCCAATGCAAGAATTCACCCAACAATCTGAATAACAACATGAAACCACCAGAACCCAGCGACCTCACAACAGGAGGACATGAACACCTTAATCAAGAAGAAGTAGAAAAAAACTGACTTTATGAAAGTGATAGAGGCCCTTAAACAGCATATAAAAAATGCCCTAATAGAAATGGATGAGAAGTATAACAGAAAGTTTGAGGAATTGAGTAAATCAGTGAATGATACCCTAGGAAACCAAGGAAAAACAATCAAGCAGATAATGGAAACAGTTCATGACTTGAAAACTGAAATGGAGGCAAAGAAGAAAACACAAACAGAGGGCCGGCTGGGCATGGAAAATCTAGGTAAACGAAAAGAGACTACAGAAACAAGCATAACCAGCAGAATACAAGAGATAGAAGAAAGAATCTCAGATTCTGAAGATAACATAAAGAAAATAAACACACCGATCAAAGAAAACAGCAAGCCCAACAAACTCTCATCACAAAACATTCAGGAAATATGGGACACAATAAAAAGACCAAACCTAAGAATAATTGGAGTAGAAGAAGGAGAAGAAGTGCAGCTCAATGGTCCAGAAAATATACTTAATAAAATTATAGAAGAAAACTTTCCTAACCTGAAGAAAGATGAACCTATGAAGGTTCAAGAAGCATACAGAACACCAAATAGGCTGGATCAAAAAAAAATCCCCTCTCCATAAAATAATCAAAACACAAAATATACAGAATAAAGAAAGAGTATTAAGAGCTGCAAAGGAAAAAGGCCAAGTTACTTATAAAGGTAAACCTATCAGACTTACACCTGACTTCTCTATGGAAACCATGAAAGCCAGAAGGTCCTGGATAGACATACTGCAAAAACTAAGAGACTATGGATGCAAGCCCAGACTACTATACCCAGCCAAGCTTTCGTTCACTATAAATGGAGAAAACAAAATTTTCCAAGATAAAAACAAATTTAAACAATGCGTAGCCACAAATCCAGCCTTACAGAAAATAATAGAAGGAAAATCACTAACCAAGGAGTCCCACAATGACCACAATAACTCAGACATCTAGAGACCCTTCACCAGCGCAACTCAAAGAAGGGAAACACACAAATCCTACTACTAAAAAAGTGACCGGAGTTAACAACCACTGGTCATTAATATCACTTAATGTTAATGGGCTCAACTCACCTATAAAAAGGCACAGGCTAAGAGATTGGATACAAAAACAGGATCCAACTTTCTGATCTTTACAAGAAACACACCTCAACCACAAAGACAGGCACCTACTCAGAGTAAAGGGCTGGGAAAAGGCTTATCAAGCAAATGGACCTAAGAAACAAGCAGGTGTGGCCATACTAATTTCTAACAAAGTTGACTTCAAACTTAAATCAATCATAAGAGATGGAGAGGGACATTTTATACTCGTAACAGGAACAATTCATCAGGATGAAGTCTCAATCCTGAATATCTACGCCCCTAATATAAAAGCACCCATGTACGTAAAAGAAACATTACTAAAACTCAAGGCAGCCATCAAACCATACACACTAATAGTAGGAGACTTCAACACTCCTCTCTCACCAATGGACAGGTCAATCAAACAGAAACCTAACAGAGAAATTAGAGAATTAATGGAGGTAATGAAGCAAATGGACTTAACCGACATCTATAGATTATTCCACCCAAATAGGAAAGAATATACCTTCTTCTCTGCAGCTCATGGAACCTTCTCGAAAATTGACCACATACTCGGTAGCAAAGCTAACTTACACAGTTACAAAAAAATATTAGTAATCACCTGTGTCTTATCAGATCACCATGGATTAAAGTTAGAATTCAACAACAATGCTACCCCAAGAAAGCCTACGAACTTATGGAAACTGAACAGTCAACTACTGAACCATACCTGGATTAAGGAAGAAATAAATAAAGAAATTAAAGTCTTCCTTGAATTCAATGAAAATAAAGATACAACATACTCGAACTTATGAAACACTATGAAATCAGTGCTAAGAGGAGAGTTCATCGCACTAAGTGCCCACTTAAAGAAAACAGAGAAAGCACATATTGGAGACTTAACAGCCCACCTGGAAGCTCTTGAAAAAAAAGAAGTAGACTCACCTAGGAGGAGTAGAAGACTGGAAATAATCAAACTGAGGGCTGAAATCAACAAAATAGAAACACAGAAAACAATCCAAAGAATCAATGAAACAAAAAGCTGGATCCTGGAGAAAATCAAGAAGATTGACAAACCCCTATCCAAACTTATCAAACGGCAGAGAGAGAATACGCAAATTAATAAGATCAGAAATGAAAAGGGGGACATAACCACAGACACAGAGGAAATTCAGAGAATCATTAGATCTTACTACAAAAGCCTGTATAACACAAAACTGGAAAATGTAAAAGAAATGGACACTTTTTTAGATAAATACCATATACCAAAGTTAAACCAGGACCAGGTGAACAATCTAAACAGACCTGTTGGTCGCGAAGAATTAGAAGCTGTTATCAAAAACCTCCCTACCAAAAAAAAGCGCAGGACCAGATGGTTTCAATGCGGAATTCTACCAGAACTTCCAAGAGGAGCTAATACCTATACTCCTTAATGTATTCCACAATATAGAAGCAGAAGGGTCATTACCAAATTCCTTTTATGAAGCTACAGTTACTCTGATACCAAAACCACACAAAGACTCAACCAGGAAAGAGAATTACAGGCCAATCTCACTCATGAACATCGATGCAAAAATCCTCAACAAAATACTGGCAAACCGAATCCAAGAACACATCCGAAAAATTATACATTATGATCAAGTAGGCTTCATTCCAGAGATGCAGGGCTGGTTCAACATACGAAAATCTATCAATGTAATCCAGCATACAAATAAACTGAAAGAAAAAAAACTATATGATCATCTCATTACATGCTGAAAAAACATTTGACAAAATTCAACATCCATTTATGATAAAAGTATTGGAGAGTTTAGGGATACAAGGGTCATACCTAAATATAATAAAAGCTATATACAGCAAGCCGACAGCTAACATCAAATTAAACGGAGAGAAACTCAAAGCCATCCCGCTAAACTCAGGAACACGACAAGGCTGTCCACTCTCGCCATACCTCTTCAATATAGTGCTTGAAGTTCTAGCAATAGCAATAAGACAACATAATGGGATCAAGGGGATTCGAATTGGAAAGGAAGAAGTGAAACTTTCGTTATTTGCAGATGATATGATAGTGTACATAAGCGACCCCCAAAACTCCACCAAAGAACTTTTACAGCTGATAAACAGCTTTAGTAATGTGGCAGGATACAAGATCAACTCCAAAAAATCAGTCGCCCTCTTATACACAAAGGATATGGAAGCAGAGATGAAAATCAGAGAAGCTTCACCATTCACAATAGCCACAAACAGCATAAAATATCTTGAGGTAAATCTAACCAAGGAAGTGAAAGATCTATTTGACAAGAACTTTAAGGCATTGAAGAAAGAAATTGAAGAGGATACCAGAAAATGGATGGACCTCCCTTGTTCTTGGATTGGGAGGATCAACATAGTAAAAATGGCAATTCTACCAAAGGCAATTTATAGATTCAATGCAATCCCCATCAAGATCCCATCAAAATTCTTCACAGATCTGGAGAGGACAATAATCAACTTTATATGGTAAAACAAAAAACCCAGGATAGCCAAAACAATCCTATACAATAAAGGATCTTCTGGAGGCATTACCATCCCTGACTTCAAACTCTATTACAGAGCTACAGTAATGAAAACAGTGTGGTACTGGCATAAAAACAGAGAAGTCGACCAATGGAATCATATAGAAGACCCGGATTTTAACCCACAAACCTATGAACACCTCATTTTCGATAAAGGAGTTGAAAGTATACAATGGAAGAAAGAAAGCATCTTCAACAAATGGTGCTGGCACAACTGGATGTCAACCTGTAGAAGAATGAAAATAGACCCATATCTATCACCATGCACAAAACTCAAGTCCAAATGGATTAAAGACCTCAATATCAGCCCGAACACACTGAACCTGATAGAAGAGAAAGTGGGAAATACCCTACAACAGATGGGCACAGGAGATCGCTTCCTATGTATAACCCCAGCAGCACAGACATTAAGGGCAACATTGAATAAATGGGACCTACTAAAACTGAGAAGCTTCTGTAAAGCAAAGGACACTGTCATTAAGACAAAAAAGCAACCTACTGACTGGGAGAAGATCTTCACCAACCCCGCAACAGACAAAGGTCTGATCTCCAAAATATATAGAGAACTCAAGAAACTAGACTTTAAAATGCTAATTTACCCAATTAAAAAATGGGGCACTGAACTGAACAGAGAATTCTCAACAGAAGAACTTCAAATGGCCAAAAGACACTTAAGGTTGTGTTCAACTTCCTTAGCAATCAGGGAAATGCAAATCAAAACAACTTTGAGATATCATCTTACACCTGTCAGAATGGCTAAAGTCAAAAACACCAAGAATAGCCTTTGCTGGAGAGGTTGTGGAGGAAGGGGTACCCTCATCCATTGCTGGTGGGAATGCAATCTTGTGCAACCACTGTGGAAATCAGTGTTTCAGTTTCTCAGGAAATTCGGGATCAACCTACCCCTCGACCCAGCAATACCACTCTTGGGAATATACCCAAGAGATGCCCTATCATATGACAAAAGCATTTGTTCAACTATGTTCATAGCAGTACTATTTGTAATAGCCAGAACGTGAAAACAACCTAGATGCCCTTCAATGGAAGAATGGATGAAGAAAGTATGGAATATATACATATTAGAGTACTACGCGGCGGTAAAAAACAATGACTTCTCGAATTTTGCATGCAAATGGATGGAAATAGAAAACACTATCCTGAGTGAGGTATCCCAGACCCAAAAAGATGAGCATGGGATGTACTCACTCATAATTGGTTTCTAGCCATAAATAAGGGTCATGGAGACTACAATTGGTGAACCAAAAGAAACTAAATAAGATGGTGAACCCAAGGAAAAACATATAGTTATCCTCTTGGCTATGGGAAGTAGACAAAATTGCCGGGGAAAAAATTGGGATCTTGGGGGTGGGGTGGTATGGGGGTAAGGGGAGATAGGGAGAGAATAGTTAGAAGGGAAGGAGAGGGGGACTTGGGGAAACAGGAGGATTGGGATAATGGAAGGTTGGACAGGGGAGCACGAAACCACAATTCTTAGTTAAGGGAGCCACTTTAGGGTTGGCAAGAGACTTGACCCTAGAGTGGCTCCCAGGAGCCCATGGTGATGTCCCCAGTCAGTCCCTTGGGCAGCTGAGGATAGGCAACCTGAAATGACCCTATCCTATAGCAATACTGACAAATATCTTGCATACCACCATAGAATCTTCATCTGGCGATGGATGGAGAAAGAGACAGAGACCCACACTGGAGCACTGGTCTGAGCTCTCAAGGTCCCAATGAGGAGCCGAAGGAAGAAGATGAACAAGGAAGTCAGGACCATGAGGGGTGCATCCACCCACTGAGACAAGGGGGCTGATCTATTGGAGCTCACCAAGGCCAGCTGGACTGTGACTGAAAAAGCATGGGATAAAACCGGAGTCTCTGAACATGGCGAACAATGAGGGCTGATGAGAAGCCAAGGACATTGGCACGGGGTTTTGACCCTACTTCATGTTCTGGCTTTGTGGGAGCCTAGCCAGTTTGGTTGTTCACCTTCCTAGACATGGAAGGAGGGGGGCGGACCTTGGACTTTCCACAGGGCAGGGAACCCTGACTGCTCTATGGACTGGAGAGGGAGGAGGAGAGGAGTTTGGGAGGAGGGGGAGGGAAATGGGAGGCTGGGAGGAAGCGGATACTTTTTTTTTCCTTTTCTCAATAAATAAAAAAAAAGAGAAAAAAAATAACCTAATTGTGTGGAACACTTAAATATTGTATTTCCATGACAATGGACAATTAGAGTTTAATATGTACTTTAAAACCCAATTCAATTTTCTTTTGTCTTTTTTATTTATTCATATTTGTTCTTTATTCCATTGAGATTTTTAAGTTTTTCTTACTAATTTAAAGAAATTCTTTATAAAAAATGACATAAGCTGAATATTTAATAGTTACACATGTTACAAACAACTGGAATAATTTTTATTTTACATTTTAATTTATTTTATCTTATATGCATGAGTATTTCTGTGTGTGTGTGTGTGTGTGTGTGTACCATATACATGCTCAATACTTGTGGAAATCATCAGATCCCCTGGAGATAAAGAATGTTTGTAAGTCATCATGTGGGTACTGGATCCATATCCAGGTCCTCTATAAGGGCAATGAGTGCTCTTGTTCGCTGAGCCATTTCTCCAAGCACCTGGATTTTTTTTTAGATTTATTTATTTATTGTGTATACAATGTTCTGCCTATATGTCTGCCTGCAGGCCAGAAGAGGGCACCAGATCTCATCACAGATGATTTTGAGCCACCATATGGTGACTGGGAATTGAACTTGGGACCTCTGGAAGAAGGAGCAGTACTCTTAACCACTAAGCCATCTCTCCAGCCCCCTGGATTTTATCTTTATATAATTACAAAAAGATTTCTTCATGTTTCATTTCAATAATTGTATGCTCTCTCTCTCTCTCTGTATGTATGTATATATATATATATGTATATATACGTGTGTGTGTGTGTGTATGTGTAATCTAAGTGTTTCATAGAACCCTAAAATCATTCACTTTAGTATAAATTTTGGTTAGTTAATCAGGAATTCTCAGCTGGACTGTTCCTTTTAATAAGTAGTCTCCTACTACATTGATTTCCACATTTTGCATTATGTTGTCCTCATAGAGTGGATTATTCTACAAACATTGCCTTGGTTTATAACATCATTCATACTGACTCAGGCTTGGTGTTTAAAAGCTTAAATTACCCCCCAGCTTACATCCTGTTCTCTAACGGGGGATGATTTGTACACAGAACAGATTAAGCCTTCCTCCTGGGGTAAAAGTCTGTGTTTTGTGGGAACCTGAGAATTATTACCTAAGAGTAGTGGGAACCAGAAGGCTGAAGAATAAGACTAAGAGATAAAAGAAGATGGTGGAAGCAAACTGGGACAAAAGCCCATTACTGGAGGAAACAGGCGAGCAGGAAATACCTAACTTTAGGAAAAGGAATAGACATTTCTACTGGTCTGCATTCTCACTTCAGCCAGCAAGATTTGAGACCCTGCAGATCCCAACCCCTGCCACTCACTCTCACAGCCCTGTCCTCAGCCTGGCTGGGCAGGTTAAAGGTCTCAGAACCTCACCTTTGCCACACACATTTTGCCCTACTTTGATCTCTCTTGCTGAGAGATCAAACAAAAGCAAACACTTGGCAATCTCCCACAGGCACGCCTATGAGTCAATCTGATCTGGGTGCTCTCTCAATTGATACTCCCTTCTCAGGTGGCTCTAGGGTATCAAGTTCAGAACTAAAACTGCCTAGGACACAGTTTTACTTCTCTATACACCAATCCTGGTCGGGCAGGTGAGGAGTGCTTCAGTCTTCTGCCCCTGCTATGCATTCCCACTCCTTGGGTCCCAGCCAGGCAGGTTAGAGGTCTCAGGAACGTCAGCCTCCAGTGAGTGCACCTTTAAACTTCTCTGTGGGTCCACACTGGCCAGACGGCATAAAGATGGTGCCTGTTGCACACTCCTCCAGCTCTGCCTTCAACCAACCCAGACAGCTTAGAAATCTCGTGACTTCCACCTCCAGCACACACTGCCTCTGATGTGTGTCCCCACACCACGTGGACAACATGGAGGTCTCAGGAGTCTGTCCCTGCCGTGCCCTCTTGATGTTCCTCAGCCAGTTTTGTCAGATTAGGAATATTTGGGACCTTCCACCCCCACTGCATACTTCTTCAACACCAAGCGGCCCCTGTTGCTTATGCCAGAGAAGTGCAACCTCCCCACATCGCTGCTCCCTGACGAAAGGAGAAGTTGCTCACTAGCCCACATCTGATACACTCACGATGTTCCATACACATTCCAGCTTAGAGATCCAGGATCCTCCGGCTGGCGAAACAAAGCTCAGCCTGTGAGGTGAGAAGTTACATGAAACCACTACCCACTGTGGAGGCCACTACCACACCCCACTAACTCAATTTATTCAGTATCCTCTTTAGATCTGTCTTAGTAGTCATAAATTACCACTGCCAGGTTTTATTATGGAAACGTTCTCCATCCATTATGACAGATTTTGTTTTGTTTTGTTTTGTTTTTTACTGGGTAAAGATGTGTGGGCTGACACTGATGAATATCTTGCATATCACCGTAGAACTTGGTTTTGATTTGAGGGGATGTTGCAAAGATAGATGGAAGATGTGAGGGACCGGGAGATGAGTGGGATTGGAAATGCATGATGTAAATTCACAAAGAAAAAAAGTTGTTTAAAAAAGTGCTCACATGTGTCCCAACAGGTATTCATTTCCTCTCTGGTCTCCAAATAACTAGCAGTAGCAAGCTGCAATGTTTCCATTAGTTCTAAGGCTAGTGAGAGAGAGTGATGTTTTATTTTTGTTTTAATAAATAAAGCTTGCCTAAAGATCAGAAGGGCAAAGCTAAGCCACTAGAGGTCAGGCAGCGGTGGCACACCCTTTAAATCCCAGGATTTGGGAGACAGAGGCAGATGGATCTCTATGAGTTCAAGGCTACCCTGGGCTACACAAGATCAATGCAGAAACAAACCCAGTTGCTGGTGCCTCACCTTTGATCTAAGTTCTAGGGATCGATATACCTTTAATCCCAGCACTAGAGGGAATATAAAATGAGAGGAGAGAGAGCCTTTGGCTGCTTAGTTTGCAGTCACCCAGCCTTGGTAGAGCGGTAAGTCTTCTCTAGTGGCTTGACTGCTTTGCTTTTCTGGTTTTCCGGTTTACCCTAATTTCTGTCTCTGCGTTTTTATTAGTAGTACTACAGTGAAATTCTTGAAAAGTCATTAAATCACTTACTATTTCCACATGGTGACCGTTTTATATTTGTTACCATTTCTTTAAGGGTTTCCTTCCACTCATAGAGAGCTGAATATTGTCATGCATGTCATACCTCACGGTTTTAGAGATAGAACTCTCCTTTTGAAAAATATATTTCTTATAAAAATCAGTGTCTCAGAAAGGTGTAGTGGTGCACACTTTTAACCCTAGAACTGGGGAGGTAGAAGAGGATCTCTGTCAGTTCAAGGCCAGCCTTCTCTACATAGTAAGTTTCAGACCTGACACAACTAAACAGTGAGTCCTTGTCTCAAATAAAATAAAATATAAATTTGATGTCTCAATAGATTGAGCAGTTTGCTCCATCATTTAATAGATTAAATATTAACTTCATTTACAAAATATTTACATGGATTGCTATATTATATATCCAGAATCAAAGCTTCTACCATTAGTTTTGAAAACATGGTTAATTGTCATCTTATCTTTAGGGTTCTTTAAAACACAGTTTGAAGTTAAAATAATAATTTTAAGTTTTAAATACATGTGAAATAAACCTAAGTTTTATTAAGCACAATATATTTTAAAACCCTGTTAAAAGCAGGATGCTGAGTGCTGGATGGTGGTCACCCATGCCTTTAATCCCAGCACTTAAGAGGCAGAAGCAAACAAGTCTCTGAGTTAGAGGCCAGACTGATCTAAAGAGTGAGTATCAGGAAAGCCAGAGCTATTACACAGAGACACCCTGTCTCAAAAAAACAGAAAACAAAATAATAATAAAGGATGTTGGAGAAAACAATCAAAAGGAGTTTCCATAACACAATTTTTAAAATGCAAGGTTATATATCATTTCATCTGGCTATTTTTAATCTACTTCTGAACAAATTATTTCATAGAAACCTTAGATGTCCACATCTGAAAGATGCATATAAACAATCTAAGACTGCTATCCAACACAAGGAAAAGGAAAGAAGGAAGAAAGGGGCTGTAAAAAACTTCCCTGGGGGCTGGAGAGATGGCTCAGCAGTCAAGAGCACTGGCTGATCGTCCAGAGATCCTGAGTTCAATTCCCAGCAGCCATATAGTGGAATCTGATGCCCTCTCCTGGCACATCTCTAAGAGACTACATCACTGTGTATTTCTCCAGTCAAGCACACAGGCACAAGGAGAGACCACTACTGTCCCAAACCTGGGGAAGTACATGAAGTTCTGGAGACACATCCAGACTACTGGATGTGAAAGGCTGCTTGCCATTCCCAGATTAGAATTAACTGTCTTTGCATCCCATCATAATTTATTTCTGATTCCTTTTACTGGGTATTCTATGTTGTGAGGGTAATTGATAAATATAAAAAAGACTGTTTTGGTTTGGATCTTAAATATCCCTAAGTTAAAGGCTTCATTGCTAGCCTACAGCATCATTGGGACACAGTAGTAGAGCCTACAAGGAAATACTGTCGTTGGAGGCAGTCACTGTTCTCGAAGAGTATTTTGGAAACTCGCACTACTTCTTACCTTTCTTTTCTTTTCTTTTTTTTTTTTGCCACCATCAGGGGATAGCTTTGCTCCTTTTACATGCATGATTTATCCCTTCATGGGTCCAAAGAGAGGCCTAAGGGACTAGGAGCTTAAACGATGCACCAAAATAAATCTTTCTACTCTTAAGTTGATTTTCTCAGCTATTGTGTTTCAGTGATATAAAGACAGCTAATGCGGGAAAAAGTGACCTTAAGGTGCTGTTGGTGGTAGTGCCAGTATCTAATGATGGAAGTTAGTAGCCTTTACAACTCTTATGAGAGGAGTCTGGCAAAGTTTGGAGAAGAATGTTGTAGAGCCTAGTGGGCACTTCTTGTGGATGCTCAGGGAATTAGAACGCTGACAGAAATACAGACAATTTCCTGGGCTCACCACTAAGAGTCTGACTTCAGTTTTGGGGGGATTTTGGACTTAGACCTCTGAGCAATACTAGAACTGATAGAACATAGTGGTTCTTGGAGATAGACTAATTGTATTTTGACTTAAGAGCTGAACACGAATCTTCACTGACCAGTGCAAAATGTTATGGTTTTGATCTTTCTTCTCCTTTTATTGAGAATAGATTTTTTTCTTACATAATGTATCCTGAATATGATTTCCCTTCTCTCTACTCCTCCAGGTTCCTCCCTACCTCCTCTCCCATCCAGACCCACTCCCTTTCTGTCTCTCATTAGAAAAAAAAACAGGCTTCTAAGGAGTAATAATAAAATATACTATAAAATAAAACAAAACTAACACAATAGAAGTGGATAAAACAAATAGAAGGAAAGGAGCTCAAGAGAAGGCACGAGAGACAGAGACCACTCATTTGTACTCAGGAATCCCATAGAACACAAAACTGGAAACCATAATATATACACAGAAGTGCAGAAGATATGGTTTTTATTTTAAATGTTCTCCAAAGGTCTCTATGTTGAATGCTTGATCAACCAGTCTGGGACACCATGCTTGTAGTGGATGACTGTGGGGGGGGGGAGCAGGGTGTGAAACCTAGGAGAAGGAAGTTAGGACCCTGGGGGTATGCCACTGAAAGGAATATTGGGAACTGTGGCCCCTTCTCCATTTTTGCTTCCTGTCCACCATTAAATGAGCTGCCTTGCTCCACTAGTCACTCTACGACATGATGTTCAAATCCAATGCAAAGTTCCAGCCAATGATGCGGTAAAACCTGAGACATTTACTCTAGGTTGTCATTAGTTGTCTCACCATTTTGCCACAGTGACAATGCAGTGATGCGAATGAGAATGACCCCAACAATCTCATAAATTTGAATGATTGGTCCCTAGCTGGTGAAACTATTTCAGAAGGATTAGGATCTGTGGCCTTGTTGGAGAAGATGTGTCACTGGGCTTGGGCCTTGGGGTTTCAAAAGCCCACGCCAATTCACTGGTGCCCTCCCTGTTCCTACCTCCTGCCAATACCTAGATAAGATTTGAAAAGTAAAATTTATAAATGTTTCCATTACCAGGTTAGGTCAGAGGAAGGAAATAGATTAATTACCTCAAAGAATGTGTCCACAATGGCAAATATCTAGTATGATGTCATTAGGTATTTTCCTCTTCATCCACATGTCTGTATATTCAGTCCATCATTAGAGTAAAACAAAAAAAGCCCAAATTTTGTGCCCAAAATGCTAAAATGTTTTCAGGTAATTTTTGTTCATTCCATAAATATTTTAGAAAATCACTAAAATCTCAAATAAATGTCTTTCAGTTACATGAGATTATTTGAATGTCATTAATGAAAATTAGTTTATTCTAATAAATAAGTAAACATTCTTCTTTCATGATGGAATTTATTTCTCTATGTAAGGTATATTTCCTTTTCATAATATATTTTTATTAGAAAATTGCATGCACATCCTTTGACCATAATCACACTCAACTCCTCCTAAGTCCTCTCAGGTTCACCCCCAACTCCTTACAACCCCAACTTCACCCCTCTTTTGTAGTTTAATAACTCACAGACTCCAATTTGTCCTGTTCAAATACTCCTGGGTATGGGCCATTCATCAGAGAGCAGCCTACATCTGAGCCACGCCTTTAAACTATTGCCCTGCGCACACTGCAGAAGCCATTAGTTGTCCACAGCCCCTCCAGCTAGCGGTCCTGTCAGTGTCCTCCCTTCCTGTACTAGAGTGCTGACTGGCTTCAACTTGTGCAGGCAATTACGGCTGCTGTGGATTCATGAGTACAGCAGTCCTGCCATGTCCAAAAGACACGGCTTAGCTTGGCTCCTCTCCAACTTCTGACTCTTACAGTCTTTCTGCCTCCTCTTCTGACCTGTTTCTTGAGCCTGGATTCTATAGTAAAGATATCTATCCCCTTTGCGGCTGAGTGCTCTGCTGACACACACGAGTCTGCATTTTCACTAGTTCGAGTTTCTACAGTAAACAACTGCAGAAAGAAACGCCTCTGCGGAAGTCTGAGAGCTGCACTGGTCTATGGGTAAATCAGATTTATTTTTCCAAGTGACTGATCCTCCGTGCTTCAGTTCACCTGGGCCTACTACACTTATCCGGTGTGTGGACAAGAAAATAGCCTCCATTATATTTCACCATTTGCAATGAAGATAAAAGAGATGGAAAATCCTTAAGACAAAGCTTGTACCAGTTACCATAAAAAGTATTTATACTTTTAATATTCTTTAATTTTCCTATTTTATTTGTGCACGTGTGTGTGTGTGTGTGTGTGTGTGTGTGTGTGTGTGTGTGTGTGGTGTGAGAGAGGAAGAGAGTGAGAGACAGGGAAGGGGGAGACCTGTGGCATTCAGAGGAAAATATGCAGCAGTTTGCTCTACCCTGTGGCCATGTGATCACACCCAGGTTATTGGGCTCAGCAGGAGATACCTGTACCCTGAGCCATCTCACTGGCCCACTTCTAATTTAACTTTACATTTTACTATCAAGATTCCCTTCTTTGATATTAATTTTAGATCCTTTTGTTGCTCAGAGCTGCGGATTGCACAAGAGTGCTGAGGTTAAAATGGATGAATGCTTTAACCACTAGGTGGCACTCGAGAACAACGCACTCTGAAGACCATTGACTTCGTTTGGCTGATAGATGGCGACATTGTCTTTGCATAAACTAAGGATTGTATAGTCACATTACAGCTGCCATGAAGACCCTATGCTTAGAGAAAAAGACCCTATGCATGAGAAAAAAAAATATTTAGTTAGCAATGTATTTAATTACATGATATCTCAAAATGAAATTCAGATATATCTCATTTCTGTTAAAACCTAACAGTTAAACCAAAATCTTTTCCATCATAAATAAAATAGAACAATAAAAGGAAAAGCAACCCATACTCCATAGCTCCAGTATAAACACTGCTTTCTCTTTGACAGCTACCAATATTCTTGAAGCTAGGTGACCTGTGTGACTCCGAGTTCACAGGTTTCTTCACAACCAAGCTGTCTTCTGTATCTGGTGTTTTCTCGCTAATGTCTACCTCAACACTCAGTTCACCTCTAAGGGAATACTAGATCATTTACTCTGAGCCAAATATGAGTTATCACGGCTCAAGAACACGGATTGTCCCAAAAGGACATTCCAACACAGAAGCAGTTACTTGGATTTTTTCTAGTCACAGAACAAAAGAAAGTCAGAGATTAAGGCATTTATCAAATCTATTAGTGGGGTACCCAGTAGGTAGGCTGCAGCAAAGCAGGGAGATGTTCCAAAGATTTTCGTTCTTACCCGAAGGCAGCATTAGTGATCTGCTGATGTACACACCCCCAAAATTGTACCTAAGCCGATCCAGGCAGGGGGTCAAATGCTACTAAGATGACCTACAACAAGCAACACAAGCTTGACTCTGGATCTGCAACTTTTCTACTCTCCATAATCACCAAGTTCTTAGCAGCCCCTTGGTCTTGTAGAACCTTTAATATAGGTGTGGGGCTTGTTGTGGGCAACCTCCGCTCATACTAATTTGTACCCTAGGAGCCACTCCTATAACTGAGTCCAAATTAAATAAATCTAAAACTTCAGCTCTTACATCGCATTTAATTTTCTCATAACCAGTAAAGACTGAAACTCTGTGATCCCCACTATGGAACAAGGAGTTATTTTCTATCTAACCATCTTTCTGAGATTCTCACCCCATCATAAAGATAGTACATTAAGCCTAAAAGCTGTGCAGTGTTAAACCTCCAATCAGGATCAAGACGATTTCAGTCCCCCTCCTAATAAACCCTTCTTCCTGTGTGTTCCATGAGATCATAGGCCTCCAGAGGAAGCCCAGTGTCTGAACATCAGCAGAGGCAGATCTTCCACTCTGACCTGTTTTCTTGATCTTTGCTGACCTTTACCGATGTGCTTTATTCTACCTGGACGGTGTCTCTTACATGACGTGTGGTAGCTGCGGAGTTTGCCTGGTACTCTCTTTCAACACACTCAGTGGCTTCTTGATTCCTGCCAGAGTCTCCTGTAGATGCCCTTGGCCCTGTTTCATCATTTAACAGAAACCTAGCGGAGCTCTGTACTAAGGGAAAAAGTGATCAGCCATAGTGTATACCCAACTCTTCTATATGGACTTTTCTCATCCACAAGTTTTAATTGTTTAAACTGGGTCTAATTTACACACTACTCAAGAGTACTAGCCCACTGACAGATTTTGTAAAATATATATTTCTGTCAATCCAGATTTCCAGCTAATCTCCTCTACCTCATAGGCAATACGTACTTTCATTTTAACAGAGCGTCTCCTGTTTGGAACATTTATATGAATGGCATGATTTTCCTGCACACACTGTCTCTACATCTTTTCTAGTGTGACCCAGTGTGTTCCTTCTCACAGTAGCATTCTTCTCCATAAAAATGACACAGTCACCTGCTGATGACATTTCACTTGTTTCCAGTTTGGACTTTTCTGATTAAAGTTGTTGTGAATAGTCTTGAATAGAATTTGAGATTCTAAAAAAAAAAAAAAAAAAAAAAAAAAAAAAGTAAAACTCTGGCTCACAGAGAGGATGAACTCATCTGCATCACTCCAGCGTCAACAGGGCAGATCCAGCTGCTCCAAACTCCCACCAGGCTGTCAGTAGTCTTAATTTTAGATATTTGAATATATATTATTTTAATGTCATCTAGATTCCTTTACTTTCCTGAGATAAAAATCCACAAGCAATATGACCTAACAATACTAGTAACTTGAAAACAAAATCAATATGCTGTTTTACATATATATATATATATATATATATATATATATATATATATATATGTAAATACTTAGGCAATAAAGGATATATTTGTGAAGAAAATGCCTAAGTAGTACTAACAATACATTAAAAAGTCGCTAAATCATTCACATATAAACAGAATTACTATAAATCCGATTACTATAAATGCATAAAGCATACTATGCCTGGGAAACTGATGAGACATAACAGCTATTTTATTAAATGCCGAAAACTCCTCGCACATTTTTGAATGTGACAAAGTAAAATTTATCCTTTGGTTGTGCGATGATTATTTTCTAATGCTACCAGTGACTAATAAAACTGCAACATAAGCTTGGGCACATTCTATACTCAGCTACATATGGACTGTTCCCAGCAAGAAACACTTAGTACATTAGAAATCTGTGCAGGATTTGGGACTCTTTTCTTTTCTCATTAACATATGTTCTATATTTTGTGAAATATTAATATTTGTAAAAATTATTTCTATATTTTATTAAAATAAAATATCAAAATGCTTCCAGTAACTGAAGTCCCACTGAAAAAAAAGATGTAGGGAGAACAGATTATTAATTTAATTGTAACATTTTGAAAAATTAATTTTTAGAGTTAAGAATAAAATGAGATAGCCTTTTTGGTAAAAATCATATAGGTCACATGGAAGCTAACACATTAACTAATTAACTATTTTCTTTTTCTTTTCTTTCTTTCTTTCTTTTTTTTTTTTTTGATTTGGGACTCTTTAACATCATGGTTTCACCAAGGGGACAAGTTGTTGGAAGCATTACCAATGCTGTACAGATTCATTTACACAAGCTTGGGGTCAGTGAGAAGCCACTGAACACACACACTGAGAACCATCCCACAAACGTGCCTGTCAGTTCTACCATCATTTCCTATTAATTCAGCATGGTGTTTTATTTTTGTAACTTTTACTTAAAATTTAAATACCACACTTATTAGCTACTTATATGAAACACAGATGAAAAATGTTCCAAAGAACAGCTTTTCTTGAAAAATTGTTACACAAAACTTAACAGCTGTAAATCAGAATTCAAACAAAACAGAAGGCTAGCCAGATGTGGTAGTACACACCTATTTTCTCTGCGTTCAGAGAACTGAGGCTGGAGGACTATAAATCCTGAGCTACACTATGAGATCCTATTTCAAGAAATCAAACGCTAAGTTATCTACAATTTAAAAACAAATACAAAACAAAACACAAACAAAGCCTAATAGTAAGAACTGAATTGCTTGAGTCTTGCTCTTTTAAAATAGCACAGTACAGTGCTAAGTATATAGCCCAAAGGTAGAACACTGCCCTTCATGTAGGAGGCCCAGGGTTTGACTGGGAGGAATTTTTAAAAAAATGACTTAAATCAAATTCCACATCTACCAAATCTTCTTAGAATTATTGTAACTCACTTCCTATTATTCATAACATACTACTGCCCATATTGTTTAGAAGCAGAAAAGAATTATATCCCAAGGAATCAGATCTGAAAGCAGACAATGAAGACTTTACAGTATCGAGTAGCAGTTCACATAAACTGTAAACAACACGCTGTAAAGACTAGTTGGCGTGAACGTTTTAGGTGACATCCTCCCACAGATCAGCTGCAGTGAGTAGGTATGTATCTCTAATAATGTGCACAATGAACCTGGGGGTGGGGGGAGAGATACATTCATTATACACACAAAATCATACTTAATAGGTAACAAATCTTGAACAAAGATTTTTTTTTTTTTTTGGTTTTTCGAGACAGGGTTTCTCTGTGGTTTTGGAGCCTGTCCTGGAACTAGCTCTTGTAGACCAGGCTGGTCTCAAACTGACAGAGATCCGCCTGCCTCTGCCTCCCGAGTGCTGAGATTAAAGGTGTGCGCCACCACCGCCCGGCTTGAACAAAGATTTAATAGCACTTCCACTTATCCCCAGGCAAGCATTCATTACTGGGCTGGTTTTAATTCTGGAGCTGATTTTATTTAGTTCTGAAAGTAAAGTTGTAGTATATTTCATGTCATAGTACTTACAGAATCAAACACACACATAATTTTATTGCAATCAAAGGTTAAATCGTAACTGCAAACACTAATCATCAGGATTCAGTTGGTAGAGCTTGTCATGGGTTTGTGCCCCACGTTGGGCACCAATTTGTTGAGCAAAGCTGCTCCTTTGTTTCCTTACTACCCAGACTCCTGAAATAATCACACAGAAACTGTGTTATTTGCAATAATGTTTGGCCAATAGCTTAAATGTATTTCTGGCTAACTCTTACATCTTAAAGTAACCCATTTCTATTATTTTATATTTTTACAAGGCTCATGACCTACCAGCAAAATTCCAGCTGACAGCTCTTTTCCCTCTGGCAGCTACATGGCTTCTCCTGACTCCACCTTCTTTCTCCCAGAATTCAGTTTAGTTTTCCCTGCATAGCTCTATTCTGCCCTATCACAGGCCCAAAACAGCCTCTTTACTAACCAATGGTTGGTATTCATTGCTTGTGTAAGATTCAAAAGCCTAATGTTCCACACAAAGGATTTGCAATGCAAATGTTCTTCGTCTCTTTGCAATCTATCAAAATCAAGACCAGTAACCCAACAGAATATCCCCATCCCCAATTCCGGCTACATTCTTTAGAAAGACTACTACCTACCTCTCCTAACTTGCTACTTTAGTAAGGCCATGCTTTCCCAACAGTATCTGCTAGCTGGCCTCTCGTACTCTCTCTACCTCCTTTTCTACCTATCTCTCCTTTGGTTCAGTATTCCTGAAATACTTACCTGAATCACACATTTAAAAGATATGTAATGCAGTTTAGCATTGATGGTTCAGGACCATGGACAGTGGCCGGGTATTTTCTTGTAATGAGGACCAACTGAAAATTTTTTTTAGGTTTTTTTTTTTATTGAGAAAAGGAAAAAAAGTTTCCGCCTCCTCCCAGCCTCCCATTTCCCTCCCCCTCCTCCCACCCTTCTCCCCCTCCCCCCACTCCTCTCCCCCTCCCTCTCCAGTCCAAAGAGCAGTCAGGGTTCCCTGCCCTGTGGGAAGTCCAAGGTCCGCCCCCCTCCGTCCATGTCTAGGAAGGTGAGCGTCCAAACTGGCTAGGCTCCCACACAGCCAGAACATGAAGTAGGATCAAAACCCCGTGCCATTGTCCTTGGCTTCTCATCAGACCTCATTGTTTGCCATGTTCAGAGAGTCCGGTTTTATCCCATGCTTTTTCAGCCACAGTCCAGCTGGCCTTGGTGAGCTCCCAATAGATCAGCATAGTATTAAACCCATTTGTTGTGGTGGCTAAAAGTGGTAAGGGTCTAGTCACAATATTAAAACTCTGGACTGTGTTCTTTCTCTTCATGGATAGGAAAACAGTAACACTACTACAAAGGACAAATGGCACACAGCAGCTATCCAGTGATACAGTGACTTGTTCAGCTTACTGCACGTATCTTTTAAGTGACTGTCCCCGGTAAACAACTAGAAAGCAAGTCTGTGTTTTGAAACTGCCCATCTACAGTGTCGATGCAATTACCAAGACTGAATCAAGGATGAGAAGTGGGTGTGAATCAGAATGCAAATTAGTTCTAGATATAAAATAAATAAGCACAAGCCATTGTTCTTTGATGAGTGTATTTTAATAATCAAAACAACCTCTTTGGCCATCTTTTGATACTAGTGAATTGACAAGGGTCACATGAACTTTGACCTGAGCAGAAGCAGCCTGACAACTTATTATCTTTTTGGCAATATGTGTCGCAGGCTAAGCAGTGGCTAAGCAGCAAATAAGCTAACACCACCCACTTTTATACGCACTGCATGTGCCACTGCTTCTGAAAAGCTACACCTCCAGTTGACTGGTTTTTTTTCCCAGTTACTCCATGTAAACGTGTGACCATCTTGACACATACTCCTGGCTTGCTCTACTACCTGACACAAAACGTTACAAAATAGAAGCACTTCAGGTGATGTCAGCTTGTAGCCCCAACAATGGGTATTGTAATACACAGTAACAACTCACAGGCATCTTCTAGAAACTTCTATAAACTCATCTTTAGCTGCTTAATACAGTTTGTAAAGTAAAATGAGCTCTTCAATGAGATGACAGTGACACCCCCCCCCTTTAGTTTGACCTCAACTGGACAATATTCAAATAACTTTTTATGTTTTGCCTCAGATCACCACTTCCTCAATTTGCCCCCGAGGAGTCTTACTGGTAGACAGCATGAAAGGATAAGGACTCAGGACCCTTATTCAAGAATGTGGGTGGAAATAGAAAACTGACTTGAACTCTTAAGAGAATTCTCATTTTTCCCATAACTCACACATTCCATACCCAGTGTTCCTCTGTGCCACAAGGTCCCAGTATGATGACATGTATTTACTTTCTTATCCTACTATTTCTATATCGCTTGGCACAAACAGAAAAAAAACAAACAAGCTTCCCCACAAGCAAGTGGTCAGATATAGCTTCCAATGCCCTTGGTCAGGCTGCTACACAAGTGGAATCACAGGCTTATTCCCAAAATATGAATCCATCCGTGACTTATATTCACGTGACAAATCTTGAAGTGCCACTAGAACGAGCCAGGTTGTCTTTGTTATCACTTGCTTTTCACTACAGTTTAGAATAACCATGGCAGAAACCCACTTCAGTATCAAAATATCTAATAATCTTGAAAATCATCAGAAGGGAGAGATTCCTAGGCACATCAAGGTCAGAGACCTGACCTTGGACAAGTATTCTTTGTTTTTTCATAATCTCATTTGAACAGATTCTTCCAGGTTCCAAGGCTCTTTTAAGGAAAAAGAAATGCTCATATAATACAAATTTTTGGTTCTCTCTACATAGAAATGCTTAAAGTTATTGCAGCCACCTGTCATCAAGATCAATCAAAAAATCCTCAAACAGTCTTAAATTCCATAATGATAGTTTAATCTTAAGTAGTTTTATTTTAGTCATAATTCTCACTCCAAAAATATCTGTGAAATTGATATTGCATTTGTGGGTATATGTCACGTATTTTTGACTGGAGGTAGCTACCTGGAATAGCACAAGCGATTCCCACTAGGGTCAAGTCATCCTTCTAAAACTGTAGTGAATGGATAGTATTCACCAAGTCTGGCTCTCTTACCTGATGCCCCAACCAACCATCTTAATTCAATACAAAGATGGCATCCCATATACATGTATCTGGATTTATTTCTCTTTTAAGTAATGAACAATCCCAATAGACCCTTTGGACTAGTTAAGTGGCAGGGAAAACACCAACAGGGCAGTGTTCATCAGAAATGTGGGTTAGAATACCTCTAGAACTGCTATAATGAGACTGAACTATTCTGAAGTCAGACTGGGACCCAGTTTGTGGATCTAACCTGAGAAAAGCTCAGGGTGTAGACCTCAAAATCCTCAAATACTGCCACTGCTATAATAAAGTCTATTTTATTCCTCCCTATATAATATTTCAGCTCCTAATTTTTTTAAGACTCAAAATGGTGCCCAGAGTCCAGGTTATTTTTCTATTCACTGGAGTCTTCTTGTAAGACACTTGCAACCCAATCTAACTGTTGACTCCAACACAGAAATCCTGGGTACTCCAATTTCTCATTTGTAAACCCACACACAACAGTAGTATCCTATGTGTTCAAGTGAAGGGCTCTCTTCAACACTAAATGACTTTAAATATTTAGACTGTTCATCAATAAGAGGAAGCAAACATTTTATATTTGAAATTTTATGGGCAGTTTATTAAGGTCAATGTTGAAAGCTATCAGAAGAATATTCTCCTGAAAAATATGTTTTTTTCTTAGAAAAAAACGAAAGAAAGATCCAAACCCCTCTCAGTATAGCCACAGATGCTGTGGCGGTCACGCCTCTCTGGAATCAGGGACAGTCTGTCAGTCTGAGGAGTCGCTTCCTGCAGCAACAGGATTGTAGTCGGGATCATCATCACCATCCTCCAGTTCCAAGTCATCCATTTCCTGGAACAAGGACTCATCCACCTCCACATTGTTCCCGGCTGTGAAGAGCAAGACAGTCTCGCCTTATACTCCAGAGACACGCCCACTGTGAACTCCCAGGAAAACACACCCACCTTGGACTCCCAGGCTACCAGTGAAAATCTTTCCAAACTAAGTTATCAGCAGAGACTTTGATAATAGAAGAGCAACTTCAGGCTTCATGGTCATAGTCTAAAGTCTCACTGTTTTAAGAAAAGGCTCATAGAATATTTAATGACAATGAAGCATGTCTTTTACACGGTGGACGATCACTGAGATCAACCCCACAGATCATCTATCTAATCTAGTGATAGCTGATATACATATCACTCAAGCACTTCTTAACTTTCTGTCAGATACAACTTGCCTTATACACTTGCCTACTTCCCTTTCTGTACAACAGATGACAAAGGCTCTCATGTCTACGTCTATGTCTAAGCATTGGCCAGGCTCTGCCTCAGCACCAAACCCTGTGATGGCCTGAGTCAGATAGAATAGAGTAACACAGCACTCCCCAGTCTGTGCAAATGGTATCTTCCCTCTCTCTGGGAGTGTAGCTTACTCACATTCAATCCAATAAGAATATAAAGAGAGCTTTGAGTAGTTCAGACCTAAAACTAGACTATACCAAATCCAGGCCAAAGAACAACTGACTTGGAGGTAGTGAAGGTTTCTCAAATATCGTAGGGGTACACCTGAATCCACCAAGAACATAAGTGTCAGTGTGAAGTAGTTCTAGAAGTACAGAAAAGGCAGAAGGAAAAAGTAAGATCTTGACACTTCTATTTAGCAGACAAGATTCTTGAGGGAAAATACCTTGAAGTAACACAGGCAAGGCCAGACTGAGAGACACTGTGGTTTTTTTTTCCCTATCGAAGAATTTTAAAGTTTTATGGTTAAATATAAGTTTCACCGTCTCAGAACCAGAGCAGGAAATATAGAATGTTTAAGGCCCTGAGAAGGAAAAAGAGATTCAGAGGCTGGAGAGATGGTAAGAGCACTGGCTGCCCTTCCAGGGGATCAAGATTCAATCCCAAACACCCATATGGTGGCTCACAACCCTCTCCAGTTTCAGGAGATGTGGTGCCCTCTTTTGGACTCCATGGCAACTAAGCACACATACAGTAAAACACATATGCAGTCAAATACTCATACACATAAAATAAACAAACCTTTAAAAGAAAAAGGAGAAAGAGATTCAGAGAAATTAGATAGGTACAATAAAAGTTCATGCAAAAATAATAAAGCCTTCAAATAAGAGAAGGAGATTGCTGGGAGACATTTCCAAGGTAGACTCAACAATTGAGGTAGACTCAATTTTCTTTGGGAAATCTAGAGATAAACAGAAATCCTTACCTAAGAGAAGAAGAAAGCAGTCAAGAATAACTGAAGACAAGCATGTTGGAGCACACTTCTAATCCAAGCACTTGAGAGGCACAGGCAGGAGGATTTAAGTTCAAGGCCAGCCTGGTCTACATAGTAAGTTCCAAGCCAGCCACTGCTATACAGTGAGACACTAAGGAGGAGGGAAGAAAGAGAGAAGGGAAGGAAAAGTAAAGATAATAAAGTTTCTATAGCACAAGAGAATGAGATGAGGCTTTGGAGAGCTGGAAATCCTCAAGAAAACAAAAAAAGAATATCCCACTGAATTTCTAACTTTTTTTGTTCGTCTTGAGAGTCTCACTCTGTAGCCTAGACAGGCCTGTAACTCACAGTGCAGAACAGTATAAATGGTGAGCCTCCATGCCCAGCTTTGGGTTTCGTTTTTAAGATCATAAAAATAAAAATCTTGGCCTATCTGCTAGAGAAGATTTGAGGAAAAAGAAATATTGAGGGCTGGCAGTGTAGCTCAATGACAGTGTTTACTTGCATACACAAGGCCTGGGTTCAGTTCTTAACACCAGGAACAGAGTGAGTGCCAGTAAGTACCCCATGAGGTCAGGAAGAATGGCTTAGCCGTGAGCCACATCAACAGTGCCTAAGCTTCTCCAGCACACAATCAGCACACAATGTTTGAGAGGCCAAACCTAGAAAAACTCCAAATGACAGGAGACATAAGATAAAGAGACCTACAACCCTAAGAAGGTGCTACTCCTGCGACCAAGTGGGACCAAGCATGAAAGCCAGTCTAAAAACACAAGCAAGCCATCAGCTGCGAGAGGCCAGGCAATGGTCCAGTTTGCCGTGAGCATAGCGACAAGGACAGTACAGTAAGCATCTCAGGATGGGTAGCTGGTAGACGCAGAGAGAACAAAGGAGGTAAGGGGAGGAGCAAGTGAGGCGAGCACAGGGACAAGATGCCCAACAGCTGCAAAAGCAGGAGGAAGGGCCCTGCCAGCAGAGGAAGCGAGGAGTTTCACATCTGGGTCTTCTCCACACCGGGAGCAGATCGTGGATTTGGTTCTTTAACGTCTAATATAGACTTTTGAGGAAAACATCCCCTGAATTATGCTGCTCAGTTTTCCAGTTGACAGAGGCTCATGTACTATGAGAATGCCACCCTGATAAAACTTGAAAAACACACATTGCTAGACAATTTAAACATTTAGATAGAGTGTATAAATTGATCATCTACTAGAACTTATCTTTAGAATGTGATTTTTCACAGGTTTGGCAGGATAATTTCACACTAAATACAAATATAATTTGCTTTTCATGGAATAAGAAGATGATGTGTTACATCCATGAGGAAGTCTAACAGTATCTTACCGTCCTCCAGGAACTGGATATCAGATGTGTCAAGATTATGATCTGTTTCAAATAACTGTTTCCCTAAAAGAAATAAATATGCTTAATTCAAAAGGGATAGTATTCCTTCATTCCCTACAACCACTTAAAAGGGTACGACCTCAATAAAAGAAATCTGGACATCTGTATTTCTGGGAATTTCAATAAATTTATGGATTGTGCAGTAGCTTAGAAGTTAGGACCTGTATTCACACTAAAACAGAAAAAATGAAAAACCAAAGCTCCTCAGGCCTGGAAGACTATGGGTTTGGTTCTCTCACTCTGAAGACTTTTGATCCTCAATATTCTTATTCCAGGATCCAGAATACAAAACAAGACTCGCCAATTACCAAACAAAGATATACAACAAACAGTAGCTATGAAATGTGTGTGACGAGACACACGTTTGTCATGGCAACCTGTCCTGGTCATCTTTGCTGTCAGGGACGGCACAGCTGCGGGGTGGCAGAAGTCACTATGCCAGAGAGGCACCCATACCACTCAGTTTGTTCTTTCCTGCTTGTTCTTCTTCTTTCATCCGCTTCTTTTTAATTTCCAGGAGTTCTGCATCAAATTTGGCTTTCCAACTCAAGAAATTCTCAATCGTAACAGGAGTGCCATGGAACAGTTTCTTAGGAAACAAAAGACGCAAGCATCATACCAATGAGGCAGTCATTTAACAAACATAGCAAAGGTCTTTGTCTCCCATCTCCCAGACGCACAACCACCGAGGTGAAGAACACTAATGACTCCACCTGCACTAGCTCTCCTTAGTTTCAGCAGCTTCCTCTGGAAAAGGCAATTATTCTTCTTCTAAATATCGGAAAAAATTAAGATAATATGCAATGTACTTACTGTACTCGTCATAGCTACTTACTATTAAGCAAAGTTCTTGGTTTTAATATATTTTGGATAAACATCAATTTATAACACTGCCATCACTTTTTTACTTTACTCGAGCTTGATGCTGGTCTGTATGATTAGGAACTTAGGACATTCTGATTTACAATACAAGAATGATTTACAATTCTTGGTCTTACATGAGTGAGCTTTATCAATCTGTCACTTGTTACTCACATGTTATCAACCACACCTAGTTAAATTTACTTTTTAGTTCACTATTGTGACTTCCAAAAAGCCTAAATAAAATAATCAGAAAAAATGAAAAGCTAAATATCAAACAAGCCGACTAAGAGATGTAAAAAAAAAAAAATTAGATTTTCAAGTATACCTTCTCTGCTTCTTCTGCTTCCTTTTCTTTCTGTTTCTTTTCTTCCTCTCTTCTGGTTTTTATCTGATCGACTATCTCATTTAACTTTTCTTGAACGGCTGTCACAAGGGTGAAGATCATCACCATGCCGAGATTCTCCTCAGCCTGTATAAAACAGAGAGGTAGCAAGAAATACACTTCTCAGGAAAGAAAATCTTGTCCGAAGTACCAGTGTTTAGTATAATAATTAGAACCCATGTTTAGAAGATGATCCCTCGTTCAGTTATACCACATAGTTGGGTAAGTGAACATTTAAAACTGGAGTACGGAGTCAGAAGCAGTAGCCTGTAAAACCCAGCACTTGTGAGATGGAAACAGAAGGATCAGAAATGCTTGGCTACATAGGGAGTTCAAGGCCACCCTGGGCTATAAGGCCCTTGTCTTTAATGACTATGCCATGGACCTAGGAAACAAGAAGGTATTGTCCTAAAATCTGTCAATACAGACTTCCAACAAAAACTAGTAGGAAGGATAAAGCAGTGTCATTTCTTAATGATTAAGAGAATTTCAAGAAGACATTATGATTCTAAGCATATATATGTCCAGAACACAGGCAGGTACACGCAATTTTATAAAATGAATACTATTAGATGTAACATCGAAGACTAATCCCAGCACAACAGAGTGGATGACTGCAATACCCCAAAGAGTTATGAGCTGCCATGTGGGTGCTGAGAATCGAACCCACGTCCCATGCAAGAGCAGTAAGTACTCTGAAGTGCTGAGCCCGCCTTGCCAGGCCCCTTAGCTCTTTCTGTTGGTTAGTTGGCTAAGTGTCCATCCTGTTTATCTTTTCAAAGGTCCATTTCTAGTTTTGTTGATTCTTTTTTTTTTCCATTTCATTCATTTTGGCCATACATTTAACAATTTCTTTCAGTCTACTGATTTGGGGTTTAAATCCTTCCATTTCTATAGCTTTAAGGTATCTTTAAGTTATTTGAGATCTTGCTTATTTCTTAATGTAGTTATCTACATTAACATAAATTTCCTTCTTTGGACTGTTCTCATTGTATTCCATAGGATCTGGTGTGCTGTGTTTTCATTTTCATTTGTTCCCAGGAATGTTTTATTCCCCTCTTGACTATCATTGTACTATGAGTGTACTGTTTAATCTCTATGCATTTGTGCATGCTCTAGAATTTCTCTTGCTGGAATTATTTCAGTTTTCCTGTATATTCTGAGACTTGAACTACATGCTAATATATGATCTGTTTTAGGTTAAGTTCTTCAGTGTTTGGATGGAATGTTATATCTACGGTATTTAGGTATTTCTCTGTAACTCCAGTTCCAGGGGGCCCAATGCCCTCGGCTGGTCTTCATAGGCACCAAGTACACACACAGTGCACATGTATACGTACATACGGGGTAGCACGGTAAACCTGGTCAAATGAGGATGATTGCAGAGATCCAGACCCTAATGGAGAACCTACTATTACTGTTTTGTTAAAGGTTGTATCGTTCAACAGTCTTCTAAGTATGTATGTTTGTACTTATGGATTAATGCTGTTTCCAACCTTGGAGAGGAGAACTGCTCAAAATCCTGAAAATAGTGACTGCTGACTCCTCATCCCGAAATGGCACACGTATCAGTTCATCCTATCCCCCAAAGTTCAGAGAACGTCATGGAAGAGGGTGTGGGAAAACTAAGAGCCAGAGGCTAGGGAGGTGTTCTGAGTCTTCTGGGCATGACACAGTCATTGTGGTCATGAGTTCACTACAGCTGTGGAAACATACACAAGGCTCGCATTGGGTCAAACCTGGCAAAATTCCAACAGTGAAAGTAGAGGACACCAACCCCACCCTTAGCTGAAAAGCCATGGGCAGCTGACAGCTACTATGGAAGGAGTCATTTTTCTTTGGGCATGGCCGATGGGGGTTGCCCATGCTCCAGTGAATGGTCTCTAGCCAAGCAAATATTGATTATTTAAAGGAAGGGCTGGAGAGGTTAAAAACACAAACTGCGCTTTCAGAAGATGAGAGTACAGTTCCCAGCCCCAGCACCAGACAGTCACAACTACCTGTAACTCGGGTGTCCAACACCCAGAAGGCGCCTGTACCCCACCTGAAAACAGACTCACCTAGAGACACACATACTTAAAAAAAACCTTAAAAACAACAACAACAAAAAAGGAAGAACAGTATATGAGGATGGATGGGAGGAGTTTTGCTGAGGGAAGGTCTGGAGGTAACATATACACACACATGAAATTCTCCTGCCTTTTTCAAAGATACCTTGTGGTTGTATATCATCAATTCTGATTGGTTAATATACTATTTACATATATTTAAAAACATTTTCTAGCCATCATTTAATATTAAGGTCAATAAAATATGCTACTATAAAGCCAAATTATTTCCTTACCTGCAATGCCAGTAATTTTAAAATGTCTGAGACATCATTATCTTCTAGATTTTCCTGGGAGAATATTTCATAAAGGGGAGCTTCATCGGGGTATTTTTCACTATATGTAAACTTGAGAGTAGTCTGGACAGCTAAGGCATAAGATAAAAGTTTAACGGAAACACATTAAAAGTATTAAAAAAAATCAGTGTTTCTATTGAGTCAATAATTTATAACATTAATGAAAAGTAGAACAACAGAATTACTAATTTAAACAACAACCTCAAAGAGATGAGTCGAACAAAGGGAAAGAAATCCTTTCCTTCCTGTGATACACATTTATCACCTAGTGGCATTTTATTATACTGTATTTCAGAGGACAGACAATATCCATTTAAAAAAATCCTGGCAAACAAAATCTTAATTAAAAATATTAGCTTTTGCATGTACTCCTTTGTGGGAGCCTAGCCTGTTTGGATGCTCACCTTCCTAGAACTGGATGGCGAGGGGAGGACCTTGGACTTCCCACAAGGGCAGGGAACCCTGACTGCTCTTCAGACTGGAGAGGAGGGGAAGGGGAGTGGGGAGTGAGGGGAGGGGAGGGGAGGGAAAAGGGAGGCGGAGAGGAGGCGGAAATTTTTAATAAAAAAATATATATTAGCTTTTCTGTATTTGTTTATTTATTTATTCTTTTTTATTTGTTTGTTTGTTTGTTTTCCGAAACAGGGTTTCTCTGTGTAGCCTTGGGTATAGATCAGGCTGACCTCTAACTACTACTGTCTCACATCAGCCTTTACTAGAGGAAGTTCCTGACTGCAGAGGACTTGGATGTAGGCTGATTCATATTCCAAAGGCACAATAATAGGATGCTGCTAACTGCGTAGGTAGGTGACACATTTTTACACTGGGCAGTTTGAAAGGTTAGCTGGGAATTTTTGAGCTAGACTCTTCTACACTAATATTTTAACTTTGTGGATTATGCCAAGTTATAAACTTGCCATTTAAGAATGCAAGTCTTTATTTTGTTTATTTGTTTTTTTAGACAGTATCTTTGCAAAACAATCCTGGCTGTCCTGGAACTTGCTCTGTAGACCAGGCTGGCCTTGAACTCACAGAGATCTGCCTACCTGTGCCTCTCGAGTGCTGGGATTAAAGGCGTGCGCCACCACCAACTGGCTGAGAGTGCAATTCTTCTGAGTAGACTAGTGCAAGATAAACACTGCAGCCCAGCACATGGGTGCTCTGGTCACAGACAGCTTGGAGGCAGTCAAAAATAATAACCCTTTGTAATTTTATCTATGGTCTTTTATTTAGAGTTTGTCATTCCTGTTATTCACTGTTTTATTTTTAAAACCTAGTGATTAAAAATATATTCATTTGCTTTGTATGAAGAGGTGTCCCACAAAGCACATGCGGAGATCAGAGAACTTACAGATGCTGATTCTCCCACCACGTAGGTTTTGGGAATCGAACTGAGGTTGCCAGACTTAGCAGCAAGTGCCCTTTCTCTCTGATGAGCTCCACAACCCACTGCTTATGATGAAGTAATTCAAATCCATGTTGCTTTCAATTCGAAGGCTAAATCCTACAGGAGTGATTTTGCTTTAATCTTCATGTTAAATATCATTATATGGGTCTCTTGCACAATTCCACAAGCTGAGCACTAAGGAGGTTGACCTATGCCGATCATAAATTTCAGAACAGCCACTGGGCTACACAGCGAGACCCTACATCTAAAGAAATTTTTTTTTTTAAATTTTGATCAGATTAGGTAAGTTTTAAAAAGCACAAACAAATCTTAGTTGGGAACACAGGCTGCTCAGTGGCAGAATGCTTGCCTATGTGTGTTCATGGCCTTCATTCAGTCCCAGTACTGTAAATAAAAAGTATTTGAGAGGCAGGCAAAAGGACTGAGTGTGCAAGGCCAGCATGGGTCATACAGGTAGATCCTGTCTGGGACCTAGACGCAAGGTCTCGTATGTACCAGGTAATACCACTGTATTACAGACCTCAGCCCAATAACAACGTATTGAAAACCAGTAACTGCTAAGACATTAAAATCACAAAAAGCAAATTAACACATAAAATTCACCACAGTCTAGTGTGGGAAGTCCTTCTGTATATGTGTTGCTTTTATTGGTTAATGAATAAAGCTGCTTTCAGTCAATGACTTAGCAAAGGAAAGCCAGATGGGAAATCCAAACAGAGATGTAGAGAGAGAGTAGGTGGAGTTAGTGAGACACCATGTAGCCACCCCAGGAGACTGCGCCAGAACCTTACCAAGAAACCATGAGCCTTGTCGTAAAATATAAAATAATAGAAATGGATTACCTTAAGATATAAGAGCTAGCTGAAATATGCTTAAGCCATTCACCAACAGTATTGCAAATAATACAGTTTCTGGGTGATTATTTCAGGTCTGGGAGGCTGGGAACAAACAAGCAGCCTCCACCAACAACAGTAAGCATATGAGCATCTACTTCTACTCTCTGGAGTTCTAGAATTTATTCTTTCCATGAGCATTACCCAAGATTGTTCTTAAAGACACAGTGTAAACAACTGCAATAAACTTTATTTTGCAGATACATTAAAATGCACTTAACTCTTTTAAGTAGTTAAGTTTTTTGTTTATTTTTGATTAGGTACTTTCGTTGGCTAGGTATATTTATGCCTGCTATAGTTTCACTGACCAGAATTCAAAATCACCTTTCCTCCATCTCCTAAATGATAGAACTATAAGCAGGTATTACTATACCTACTAAAAAGTATAAGCTTTAAAACAAAAACAAAAAAACTTACTGCTTCTAATATAGGCAATACCAGGTATCCATTATAGAAAAGTATGATAGCCTTGATTCTATGCATATCATTGGATCATTTCACTATATGCAAACTTACTAAATCAGAACTTAATAGTAACTATTTGCCAACTATCTATAACTATCTACCAATCCAAAGTCAGACTGAAAGGCTAGAGATAGCCCATGGTAAAGCACTTGCCGTACAAGTGAGAGGACTAAATGCTTGGAATCCACATAAAAGCACAGTAAAATAACACACATGGAATTTCAATGACAAGATGGCAGGCAGACACAGGACAACCTCCCAAAGTTCACAGGCCAGGCAAAGCAAAGACTAGACCTCCACACATTGTAAACACGCAACCACACATGAGTGTGCATGCACACACATACTCCAGGGGCTGGAGAGATGGCTCAGCAGTTACCAGCACGAGCTGCTCCTCCAGAGGACCTAGGTTTAATTCTCAGCACCCACATGGTGGCTCACAACCATCCATCACTCTAGTTCTAGGAGATATGATCCCTTCTTCTAGCCTCTACATAGAGCAAGCATGTACACTTACATACAAGAATATAAACACTCATATACCTAAAAAAACAATAAATACTAAAAAAATAAAAACCAAAAAGAGGGGAATTAAGATTGAAGAAACAAAATGTATAAAGACATAACTACAATCTCGAACCTAACAGGTACATCATCACAATTTCTTCAATATTAAAATAAGCAAACTTCCCTAAGTAGGTCATCACTTACTGGTTAAAATAGAACTATTATTATTGTAACATCCCATGTATCTGATATTTTCCTTATAATAATATCCCTTAAGTAGAAATGCAGATAGGGTTATTTTCTTACATCCCCTGTTCCGCAGTCTAACAAGGGTAAACGTCCCCTGCTCCGTGACCTAACACATGTAAATGTCTACATCCCCTGCTCCGTGATCTAACACATGTAAATGTCTACATCCCCTGCTCCGTGATCTAACACATGTAAATGTCTACATCCCCTGCTCCATGACCTAACACATGTAAATGTCTACATCCCCTGCTCTGTGATCTAACAGATCTCTTGGACTAATCTAAACAGCATATTTCTCTATTCACCAACACTGAAAAAACCTATGGAGGAGATGAAATATCTTCATGTTAATTTGTCTTAAGGATTAATGAGACTAATTTTTAAGTAACCATTTATAATGCCATGTCTAGAATCTATGTTTCAATTCCCTGTTTACTCTTTTACTAATCAGTTCATTAAAATGAAGTATAGGTCCAGCACTCAGGAGGCAGAGGCAAGCAGATCTCTGTAAGCTCCAGGCTAGCCTGGTCTACAAAGCAAGTAAGTTCCAGGACATCCAGGGTTCTTACATAAGGAAACCCTATCTCAGAATAAATTTAAATAAATAAATAAAATGAAGCATAGGCACAAAAACAGCATGACCTAGGCACCGTTTCAAGCCATTTTTTTAAATTAAGATGAACTATACACAACTATTATTACAGGAGTGTTATTAGCTTCCAATGAAGGTACTGTTCAGAATATGAGAATGACCTCCAGAAACTTTAGTAAGAAAATGAAATTTCGGTCTCAGTGAGCATCACCACGCCATTCTACATGCATACAAACTGGTTTACATGGTAAAGTGATGCTGAGGAGCTAGGGGTCGGGGGGAGGCTTAGAGCAGTATTTATTTGAAACTTCAATGAATGTACTAACATTGTAGAAAGTTATATATAGACCTCAAAGGAATGAAAGATTGCAAAATATTGTGATGTGAAACTCATTTTCGATGATTAAAAAACATACCATTTTCAAGCGAATTCACTAGAACTGACTGACTCCTCCCAAGAGAACTCTGTCACCACCGGAAATAAACATTCTTGAGACTGTCAACTTAATCATAACTTTTAAAATTACTATATTAACTGACTTAGACCAAAAATGGATAACCTTCATATTATCACCAAGCTTAACTTATTTAGCTTACTAATTTTAAAGCTGTTTTATTGTGGGAAGTAATGATGAGTAGATAGGTGTACATAACAGCAAATGCTCAATAAATAATCTACACTTCCAAAAAAAAATAGCAGCATTGGAGAAGCAGAAGTCACTTGACAAATGCTTTGAACACAAATTGACTTGACAAATGCTTTGAACACAAATTGCCTTCTTTTCATCTGCTGTACTATTAACCTAAAGGCTTCGCTTCTAAACATGCAGCATACTGTGCCAGATGCTGAAGCCTGGGCTGCCTCTGCCTCCAGCAGCCACACCTACACAGCAAACAGAAGCCACAAGCACACAGCAACAGTGCCTCAGCAGCTCCGCAGCTGCACTGCCCTGCAGTGACTGCAGAGGGAGCAAAGTTCCTGTGGAGCCCAGAAAAACCAGAGTAATTTCACCATGCTTACTTTCATCGTTTTCTCCAGCCTCTGACGTCACAGTGATGGTGAAGCTGGGTGGGCTTTCTGATAATACTGCAAGAAAACACACAGAGCAGTTATTAGGATGCTTCCCGCAGCAGACACTTCCAGCAATATTACTGTTCAGCACTAGAAATTCATACCTCACCTGTATTTTCATTTCAACAAATACAGACTAACAGAACACTAAAATGATAAACTCACTATTTCGACCAGGAGTAATCTTAATCTGAAAAGAAGTACTTTTAGTTAAATACCTCTCTAATCAATTAAATATTAAGTCATTTGTATTGTATTCCAAAATCTATCAGTATATAAAAAATGCATTAATGCATTCCAAAAACATCACAATCAGAATGGTAAATAAAAACTTTAGAATTTTTTTCACCAACCACTACCCATAGATATTCATGTTATAATGGTTTACTATATTATCTTGTTATTTTCTACATGTTTAAATGAAGTCAAATCTAATCTTTCCAAAAGAATGAGCCTTTACCATCTTTCACACAATTATAATAGAAGTTAGATAAGAATGTGAACATCACTGGGTGGTGGTGCACGCCTTTAATCCCAGCCCTCAGAAGGCAGAGACAGGCCAATCTCTGAATTCGAGGCGAGGGCAAGTCTGATCTACAAAGTGAGTTCCAGGACAGTCAAGGCTACATAGAGAAACTCTGTCTCAAAAACACAAAAAACAAAAAAAAGAATCTAAACATCAAATTACTTAAAACCCCTACTAAGGCCGGACAATGTAAGTCAACATTTACACAGACGAGGAGCTTTCAGAGACTACTTTAGAACACGTCCAATAACATCTGTCGATCATCTATCTACTCCCATGCAAGAGTATTAATAAAATGCTGTAAGGAACCCCAGATCTTGCCCAGCGTCTTATGGAAAGAGAGCAAATACTGACCTAATGGACATAACAAAGGAAACATTAAAAACCAAGTGAGAAGTAAGCAGGAAGCCGCTAACTGCAGGGGTGCTTACAGCACCTCAACTTCACCCACCCGGGGACGCACTGACTTGGCAAGGCTGCCAGCAGCTGTGTGAACTCTGGAGAGCACAGGTCACTCAAGAAGCCACCATGGAGACCACAGGGCTTTAATCTGCCCAGGCACTGAAACCACCACAGACACACATTATCAGTAATGTTTTTAAGGCAGAGGCCCTCATTGTGCCTCGGGTTTTGATTGATGAGTGTCTAAGAAAACTCAAAAGCAGTTTGCCCAAACGACGAAGCACTCTCCCTGGACTCAAACTGTACACCACAGTCTCAGACAACACACCCCTTCTTAAAAAGAGACACTGGAACATTCTTATAAGCTCCCAAAGAGGAGCTGTTACTGATCTTAAATGTTTATTACAATACATTACATATGATCCATAATTCTTCCTTAGCATTAACACATCACAAAATGTAAAGACTGACACAGAAATAAATGACGCACCAACCAACAAGGATTCAGGGAAGCTACTAGCCTAGCAGATGGCCATGCTGACTGAGTACCACACTGTACTTGTGTTGTGTTATGCAGTTAAGCCAAAATCCTTTAAATCCAATACCAAGACCATGGGTTTAGAGTCTTAACAACAGTCTACCAAATTTAAAACATTAAACACAAAACAATTTACCTTATATACCACTAAAAAAAGCTGCCAATCAAACTATGATACATAAGTTTTTGTGTCAATCACGTTCAAATATAAGACGTGCATCTCAGAAACAGTTACACACATCATCACCTTCAGGCTACAGATGTGGACACAGAGCCTTCACACCAATTACCTACATACAGTACTGCAGCTATAAGTGGCAAGACACACAGGCCTTCACTGCAAAAGGAAAAAAACACCTCATTTCCAGGTGATAAATTTCAGGGACATTATCTGAATGAGGTTGAAAGCCACGAATGGTACATTAGCAAGCAGAGACAAAGAAGGAGGAAGCGCGTGAGGGTGGCCGAGGACAAGGGCTCAGAAGCTAAGAACTTTTAGAAGAACTATGTTTTCTGTAGGATGGACATGTCAGTGGGCTAGTGAAAGGACATTTCACAGTGTGATCCCAGACAGCAACAGTTTCAGCAGCTGGCACTGTGTCTCTGCGCAGGACACTACATCCAGCAAGAGCGCACAGGATAGGAGGCAAACGAAACCAGGCAACTTGTACAATCAATCAGACAAGGATAATGAGGTCTGAACTAGGACGGGAGCCATGGGAACAGCAGGAAATTAAGATGGTGATGACAGGCCGACTTTGCAGCTGTGAACATAGTGCCACCAAACCAAATACAGAAGTAATCAGACATGGTATATTTCAAATAGAGGGCAACCTGCAGAGGTGAGGAGTGGGCAATCACAAACAAGCAAAGAGGAGAACCAAGCAAGGCCTTAATTCAATTTGGATCTTCTGGTAATAGCTGAAGCTACCAGGCTATGGAGATCAGTAGAATTAGATTAATGAGACCTAAAATTAGAGAGGCAAGATAAAAGGCAAAGGCCAACAGCAGCTTTGTAAGGAATCCTTAATTTGGAGAAAAAAGTGAAAGGAAGAAAACTGTCAGAGTAAAAGTGGCAGCCACAGAAGGCAGTAACAAACAATATATAAGCGTTACACACATCACAGGAAGAGTCTCAGGGTGGAAGATAATCCTGCTACCCCGTCAGACCCAGCGCCATCTCTGCTCCCTCTGTTTCTCAGCAAGGAGGTTAACACCACTGCTTTTATAAACAGTCCTCAGGACCGGTCTGGTGGCAACTGCCTGTAACCCCAGCATTTAGGAGGTAGAGGTAGGGCAGTCAGGAATTCAAGGATGCCCTCAGCAACACAGGGCACTGGAGGCTAGCCCGAGCTATGTAAGCCCTGACAAAGGGAGGGAGGAGGGCAAACAACATAAACTAAAAGCCGCTCTCTATGTGTCCTCAGTGAGTTAAGATGACTTAGAGAAAGAGGTAGGGCTATACAGTCCAAACACTAGAAAACCTAGTCCTTGTGAAAACACTTTGTGCATGGAGGACCCTGACAGATCAGATCTAACCCCGACAAGGCGCCAGTCATCTGGTTCATGTTCATGGGTTAGTGGTCTTTCATTTCCTTGCTTCCCACTTCTTACTCTATGCCCTAGCAATGCCATCACTTGTTCTCAGCAGAGTGCACCTGCTGTGGAATATCTATTTAACTGGGCAACAATGGGCTACATTTGTCTATGCTGCATTTGTTCAACAATGTAAAGATGTGTTGCTCTGCTGCCTAAGGCACCTGACTGGCCTAATAAAAAGCTGAACATCAATAGCTAGGCCGTGGAGGGACAGGTGGGGCTGGCAGCAGAAAGAATATAAGAAGGGAGAGGAATCTAGGCTTGAGAAGAGACAGGACGAGAAGGGGGAAAGAGGGAGACGCCTGGGGCCAGCCAGTCAGGCAGCTGCCAGTAGCCAGACACGGAGTAGGAAATACGGAATGAAAGAAAGGTAAAAAGCCCTGAGGCAAAACACAGATGCAGAAAAAATGGTTAAACTAAGTTATAAGAGCTAGTGGGGTAAGTATAAACCAAGGCCAATAATTCATAACTAACAATAGGTTTCATGTCATGATTTGGAAGCTGGATGGTGGCCCAAAAGAAAGTCTACTACATGTATCAAGAGTCCTGGTTCTGCACTGTGTTCCTCTGAAAGACTGTTCCCCTAGTTCCACTTAACTGATCATCTCTCAGTTTTCCAAAACAACTTGGGCTATCACCTCTCCTTGACTATACTAGCCTACTTCCCTAACAGCCTTAATTCTTAATTGTGTAACCAAAAAATACTTAGTAAATGAAGACACCTAAAGGACACAGAGAGATTAGCAAGAATAACACTAAACAGCTAATTTCAGAGACAAGAATGGGGAGAAAAGGTGAAGCAAAAGAAGTAGATTACCAATCTAAAAGAAACCAAAAGAGGCCTGTAAGGGCATGGCAACAAAAAACCATAGGACCACAAAGGTAACAGGGACAGGAATCTCCCTGGCATTTCTAAGGTGTGCTGATGTCCAATTGCAGCAGAAAATCTAACTATCAGCTAATGAAGAGAAAGAAGGATACGGCCCCATTAAGAGAAGTATCAACAACTAAAAGGTGTGTTTCTAAAAGGAATAGCTCATGCTTATTGAACTGTTACAAAATAGTTACATTACTTCCCACCAAACACTTGAAGAAATCCAGGCTTGCAGAGGACACAGCACCAAGTTGCCATTTTAAAGAGGGGAAAATAAAGGAAAATGGGTACCTAAGAAAAAGAAATGCCAGAAAACTCTATATGATGGAGTAAGTTCCTGCTATTAAAAATGAAAAGATATGCCTTCTGAGTTACCAGAAAATTTCCTTAAAAGACTGTTAGTTCCCCACCCTAGCCCAACTCCAATCCTTTATCTATGTCGCAGCCACTGCCGCTACCAACTCGACCAAGATGGTGAGACCACACCTTAAGGATGACAAAACTAAAAGCCCTTCCTAAAGGACTTTCCTGAATGGGTGCTGCCATGAGACTTTCACATACAATAAAAATCAATTTCTTACTTTTAAAACTTTGTTATTGAGGTTGTATGTCACAACTGAATCTGAAATAAATTAATTAAAATAAAATGAGGGAGGGGATAATGCTAATGTAGGGATGGGAAAATCACTCAATTGTATTTGCAAAAATTAATGATCCCTAAATTCTGTTTTGTTCTTCAAGATGGGGTTTCACAACGAAACCTAGGCTGGCTTGGAATTTCCAAGCCTCCTGACTCAGGCTTTTAAGTGCCACACCTGGTACATTCCTGAGTTCTGCGGATAGAGCAATCCCATTCTAATGCACTCTTGTTCAAAAGCACTGCTGCGGGTTATGTTGTGTGCATAAGTGTGGTGTGTATGCATATATCTGTGTGCTTGTGTGTGCTTATGTGTGTATGTGTACATGAGTGTGGTGTGTATGTGTATGTCTGTTTGCTTGTGTGTGCTTATGTGTGTGTGGTGTGTGCATGTCTGTGATGTGTGTGTCAGTGTGCTTGTGTGTGCTTATGTGGGGGGGGGGCGTGTGCTCACGCGTGCCCAGGTGTCAAGAAACCTACAGAGACCACAAAAGGTGTTGGATCCCCTAGAGTTAGAGTTACAGGCAGGTATGGGGCGCCTGACATGGGTTTCTAGTTAGAGGAGCAAGTGTTCTTAAGCCCTGAGCATCTCCAGCCCAGGATCAAAATACTTTTGAGAAAAGTAGGGGGTTTCTGGGCATAGTGGAAGGAATTAATGAGCAATCAGAGGAGACGCTAGTTGATTCAGAGAAGACCATGAAATAGATGGAATTGAGAATTTTGTTAAAAACATAATGGAGGTGAAGTCTAAAAAGCTATGCCAACAGACTATACAAACAACCTTGGTTTTTCACAAAAAATAAAACAAAATACCTATTAAATAAATCATATACTTAATAGGAGGTATATCTAGCCTTTCAGAAAGTATTTCTAAAAAAAATGTGCTTTCAAAATATCATCTCTACTCTTCCTTTATGATACAATCAAAACTGTTGAGTGTTACTGACTTCTATTCAAAGGAGACTGAAGAACACATACAGAATTAAGTCCACTCTTGGTAAAGCACTTGGTTTTGGTTAACTGAAGGCCAACCACTGGCTTTCAAAAGACTACCCACTATAACATATCCTAATGCAGATTTGGAAATAACTAAACTCCACTACCTTAGCAGATCCTAGTCAAGTGAAGCGTTACTGATGGAGAATGGTATCAAGAGAGTACACTTCCCTTGCAAGGCTAGTTGTTAGGAAGGTGGGTCAAAGTGCAACCAAGCACAGAACAGGCGAAAAGAAACTGCAGTAAGGTGATGGCTCACGGCAAAGACAACACTGGACTAGCAGGTCATCGCAAACAGAACGGCAGCAAATCTAAGTTTCAGCAAGGTTTGTGGGCCAAAAGTTGACGCTTTGCTATCACACAAGGTCATGTGTGCCTAACAAATGCTCCTCTCCTAGTTCACAAGTACCCACTTCAAGGTAGGGTAGGTGGGGCAGGGCGAGATCCAGTTCCTTCAGCAGCTGGAACATCTGCCAAATTCAGTCATAAAAGTGATTCAAAACGAAGTGAGACATCTGCAAACTACTGTTTTGGGCAAACCGACATGAGGTAACTTTCTTAAACCTAAGTGTAAGTACGGAAACATAAATGGGACAAGCCGCCAAACAGCAAACCTTAGAGATCCCACAATTTCCAAGATCAAGCACAGAAATATTTTACTTCAAAGTCCTACCTTTTCCCTGAAAGATTTCATAAGAAAACGACCAAGATCAATGCAAAAATCCCTAAGAAGCATAAAATAAGATGTTATATTTATTGCAAAATGTGTACAGATGCGGACAGGAATTATCCACAGGCTCACCTACTAACTATGGAATAGTTGAATGCATCGAAAGAGTCATAAATTGTCATCTGTTACCTGGCACAGGCCCCTGAAGCACGTGTGTGTATGACCAGAATTTCATATACTACAGTTATGATACTGTTTTAGGACTTAACATATGTCACCTTTGTAAGACGCACAACACAGTAGTTAGCAAAGGGTACCTTCACATCAAAAACAAGTTAAGAATAGCACACACCTCTGCATTTTTGCTTCTGCCTAAAAGGGTCGTGTCGTGCCTATTCTATTTCTAAAGTACTAGAATGGTCTGAACATCATGATTAAGATGATCTGGCAACTGACCCTAGTGTTCCATTTCAGTTTGACAGTGACATATAAGGGAGCCAGACTCCATACACACTCACCCGGGTAGTGACACCCTCAAACCCCTCTTCCCTCATCCCCTTAACATCCTCAGCACAGCTTACTGCTGGTGAAAGAGAGCATGAACACAACCGGAGCTACACAGGGGTAGGAGAGACATCTGCCTGTTGGCAAAACAGAACAAAATTTGCTACCATTGCAAGCAGATGATCAAAGGGTGGAGTCAAGAAAAAGCTAATCTAAACAATGAGAGAGTGGGTTTGGAGTTCAGGAGTTAAAGCAATATCCCTTCGGCTCTTAATTCAGACAAACAGTGATACACAAGACTTGGAGGAAGGGCTGTGGAATATAACCCCACCAAACCAGAGCCTACACGTTCAAACTGGTTTTACCTTGACTAATCTCAAGTCTAAGAAAAGCCATAGATAGGTTATCCACGAAAACAGGCTCACGGGGAAGAATTCTCCTAATAATTGATTACTTTCTCACACATATTTTCTCTGGGTCAAAATCTGCTCTTCCTTCACCTCAGCTGAACCCGGATCCCACACCTAAGTCTACAGGGTGAAAGAAACAGCTAAGAACTGAGGACCTCTGGCAGGAGGACTCCGAGCACAAGCCACTTGCCTTCCCTGAGCCTTCAGAACCTCGACGAAGTCTAAGACACTGTGCGGTCTCACACCTAAGAGCCACAGCGGCCACGTCGTACATCAGAGGCATTCTGCAGAATGCCCCGATCATTCTTATACTTAAGCAAACCTGACAAACTCGAGCGTGCTGCTCTCAAAACTCAGCATGTCAACCAGCTGCTGCTCCACAAGAGGGTAAAACGGAGAAAAGAAAGATAAGAAAAAGATCCTCCGCGACTCTGGCGAAACTCAGGGCACTCCGAGAGTTTGTTTCCGCGTGCTTCGGTGAATCTCGGGTGGCTGCAGTTACGCGAAACCAAAGCGCACGGGATGGCTCCAGGGCCTCGGCGGGGCCACCCGGTCCTTCCGATTTCAGGACAGTGGGGAAGGCAGCGGGCAGGGCGCTGGGAACTGAGTCGAGAACCCGGGAGGGAGGGAGGGCCGCGCGGCCCCGGCCTCCGCCCCAGCCGCCAAAGTCACCTGTGAAGGAGTCGGGATAGATGGACTCCAGAGCCTCCAACTCGTTGCGCTGCTCCTCGCCGTAATCTGTCATCGTGGCCCGCGCTGCTGCCCGTGCATCGGCGCGACACCCCGGAGGCACGCTGCAGCGGACACGGCGGCCGCCGGCTGCCGGGCGGGCGCACGCGCAGAGTCCGGATGGGAAGGCCTGGCCCCACACCTGGCCCGGTCTGCAGCGAAACAGCCCGGCTCGGCCGGCCGCCCAAGGCCTGGGTCGGAGTTCGACTCGTCGTGCCTGGACTGCGGGCCGCTGATTCGTTGTCGGACCACGGCCGCTCGGGATTGGCTGGAGCGTGACGGCAAGAGACGGTCGGGCGTTCGGGAAGGACCGGCGAGGGCCTTCGCTCGGGCTCTGCGGGCTTCGGCTGGAGAAGCCGGGCGGAGCTGCATCCTCGTTCTGCGCTCGATATGTCTGGGCTGAAAGTCTGGGTCTCCCGTAGGGGGCGGTGGCGTCGCCGAGGGCGGGGCGCGGAGTCCGTCGGCTTCCGCCTTTCCAGGTTCCAGGCCCAGCCTGGGGGCCTGAGCATCTTGAGGGATCGATGCTGGCCTGGTTCTGCCGTCACTTAAGGCCTAGATCAGGGCAGACTCTTGTAAATTGAACTGGGGAGGTCTGGGGATCGCTGCGGCCTGGGTTCTGGGTAACTCGGAGCGATATGCGAATTCTGGAGATCGCTGCTGCCTTGGTTCTGGGGTCACTCAAGGGCTAGAACAGGGCGAACTCCCGTCAACCGAGCTCGGAGGTCTGGGGATCGCTGCTGGCTTAATTCTGGCGTCTCTCGGGGATAGCTGGGAAGTTTGGGGACCTAAGGTGCTTTGCTGCCCTCGTTCTGGGTCACTCAAGGGTTAGATCAGGGAGGACTCTTTTAAACCGAGCTGGGAGGTCTGGGGACCCGCAGGGCGCTTGTCCGGGCTGCTGCGGAAGCAGTGGATCCCGGCCGAACCGGGAGGCTAGACTTCGAGCCTGTGGTTCAGATCTTGGGCTCCACGTTAAAGTTGTGAAATAAACTAGGCGGAAAGTTGGCCTCAAGATGTTTAAAGTTGTCTTTCAACGAACATATGAAGGTTATGGGTTTTAGGAACAGTTTTGACATTGTAAAAATTGCGGTAAAATACTGAGAAAAGTACCCAACCTTTGATTTAGTTCCCCTTCTGCGAATAGACTTTTCAGCCTCAAGTTCATGACAACAATCAAAATGTCAATAACCGTAACTGCTAAAACCAAGAAAACAGTCAAATCCATTTTTTGTGAAATGAGCGTTAAACAGTTAGTTGGGCTTATATTTGTTTATCATGAAGGAGTACGTGTTAACGTAAACAAGATGTGGGGAAAATAAACCGGCATACTAAAAATATTCATTCCAATTTTTTTCTTTCTTGTGTATTAAAGCTCGCTTTACTTGTATAATTTTCTCTTGCTAAATTATGATGGTTCCCTAGATGAGTATTTAGGTTTTCTAGGTTTTGACTGGTTGCTGTTACTGCTTGGATGGCTCTTGCAGTCTAGCCTAAGGTTGCTGGAATTCGTGCGACCCCTACTCTGGCCTCAGTAGTGCTGTAATTGTAGGTGTGAGCCACAGTGTTCCACTTACACACCCAATTTTGTGATGCTTTGTTTTTTTATTGCCACGTATTGCTTACTAACAACAGAGGAATACATTATATCGAATGTATTCAAGCACACTTTTGTTCTAACTTCTTGTTTTAAATACATTAAGTGTTGTTTTTTTTTTTTTTTGTATTTTAAACTTTAAAGGAGAGAAGGAGCCAACTCCTGAGATACTTAGTATCAGGGTCCACAAAGTAACATTTCAAATAGAAGTTGCTTTTTTGTTTGCTCAAAGGAAGTCCAATGTTTTGTTACAAGGATGGACTACCTGGAGCAGCTGCTTTACGATTTTTTTGTTTGTTTTGTTTTCAAGACAGTGTTTCTCTGTAACCCTGGCTGTCCTACAACTCTCTCTGTAGACCAGAATGGCTTTGAACTCAGAGGTTTGCCAAGGGTGTGTGCCACCACTGCTAAGCTGCTGCACAGCTCTTACGGAAACAGTTTCCTTGGCAGGTTGGAAGCCAGTGTGGAGCACGCTCAGTGATCTGTACCTGGATTGTGGGGAATTCTTGAAGTGTTGGGAAAGCGGCTCAGAGTTTGTATTTGAGACATGCCAAATGGGACACATCTGAAAGTAGAGAGTTGGGATGCTGTGGCAATAAGTTAAGCAAACCTATGCTGATTTGGACAGGCATGGGATCAAGTTCAAGATATATTTTGAAAATAAAAGTGTCAGGATTTTATGCTGGTGAGAAAGGGCAGAATCAAGGTAACTTCTGGCTAGACTAACTTGGATGATAAAGTTCTGATGATCAAAAATGACAGGTGGACCGTATGTTTGACAAAGATGGTGACATTTTAAGGACACACAAATGCTAACAGCGTAACAATGAAAACAACCTGTCAAAGTAGGTGAGGTACAAACAACCAGCACAGGAGTTACAGGAAGGCTGTATTTGCACTTGTCCATCTAGTAAGTGAAATTCCGCTCTATTTGATCACCACTTTATTAAGTGACATTTTGCTACATCCCTAACATGTCTACCTGACTCAGAGACACAGAAAAGTCTAGTCCTCACCCTCATTGAAGAAGCTGCTTTCCAAAGCAGACTAAGAAACAGAAACCACATTAATGAACAGGCAGAGAACAACTGTATGTGGGTTACCCAGCCCCAACCGATACATATTGAACACGGTGTGTCCATCCACCTAAGTAAGGCTCAGGGAACATAGCAGAAGAGGGAGGGGGAAATTGTAAGACCAGGAAATCTGCAAGATTGTCTTCTAAATATGACAAGTATCTGTGCCCATGAAATATAAATAGGATAGCTTAAACAAGACCTGAACAATGACAACATCAATTGACAAGCCAACATGCAAGGGGAAATCCATAGGGCCTTATCACTTGATGAAAAGCCACAGATAATTACCAGCTCCTGAGAGAATTAGTCTTCCCCACAGATGGCACCCTAGATGGTTATCCAGTCTCAAGTGGTCAGCCCTAAAATGTGTACATACAAACAACACTAAATAGACTCAGAAGAGTGTATTTTTATACATGTTCCCATACATATGTAACAATAAAAAATAAGAAGTCATTGGTTTGAAAGAGGGAGTGTAAAAGGTTGGAGGGGGATATGATAAAATATAAATTCATTTTAATAAAATTTTAAGATCTACAATTGCCAAAAATAAAAGGAATCTTGGATAAACTATTTTTCTTGTGTTTATTATATGTTAGTAAACTAAAGTTTCCATAAATGCTTGTGTGTGTGTGTGTGTGTGTGTGTGTTTTGCTGGAGATCAAACCCAGGGATTTGCATAGATCTGCTCTACCACTGAGTTGCATCCTCAGTCCTCGGGAGAAACAGTGCCTTAGGAGAGTTCCAGGGCTGCTGTTATGAAGAAACATGTAACTCCTGCTTTGTCATACACGAATGGGGATTATTAAGCATCTCCGGTTGATCTCTTGATTTCATTCTACAGTAATGGGCTCTTGTAGAATGGAAAGTCCATAACTAGAATTGTAGAAAATTATCAAAGGAAAATTATCTTTTTAGTGCTTCTGTTTTAACTTGCAATTAATGGTGTTAGGAACAGGCCTATTTCAGGCTCTACCAGGCAGCACACAATGTAATGAGAGTGGTCGTCAAGATTCAGGGGCCAGAATTAAGAAACCTCTGCTTTTACACCTATATAAATAAGAAACCTCTGCTTTTACACCTATATAAATTTTAAGATTGCAGAAAATCCATGAATTACTATGTATTAAAGTATGCTGCAAACTAAAAATACAATACCAGTTTACTAAAGATTTTTAAAAATACAATGTTGACCAGAAACAGCAGGAATAAGGGTCCTGAGATGAGGTGTTAAGTGAGAGGACCAGAGGTAAGACGTGAAGATGAAAAAGGAGACAAAAGCAATAGTTGAGATCAGGAATTACTGCATGAACTGATAATTTATGAAAAAGAATAGCGTTTCTGTTGGTGGCCTTGTTACTCGTCTAACAGCCAAATGCTAATATTGTTTTATTTTTTTCTTTTATTGAAAATAAATATTTTTCTCACACAATATTTCCTGATTAGTTTTCCCTCTTTCTACTCTCAGCTTGTACTCCACTCTCCTCCCATCCAGATCTTCCCCCTTTCTGTCTCCCATTCGAAAACAGTCTTCTAAGGAAATATAAAATAAATAATATCATTTATATAATTAATATAAATACAAAACTCAGCCCATCAGAATAAGACAAAACAAATGGGAGAGGAGGAGGCCAATAAAAAACACAAGAAACAGATATAGATGCAGAGACCCCACTTGTTTACACACTCAGGAATCCCATAAAAAAAAAAACACTAAAGTAGAAGCCATAATATTTTGGCAAAGGATCTGTAAGCTAAAAAAGATGAGAAAAATTACATATAAATAAAATAAATTTATAAACAAAAGGAAAGGCTCTGACATGATATGAGACAAGGAACTTACCTCCAAAGATGTCATTGAGTTTATTTTTTGTTGGCCAGTTTGTTTCCCCAGTGAGACTCCCTTGGAGAAAGTTAATCTTCATTTGCAAGTGGTAATCAGTTGGAGATAGCTTGTGAGTTAGGGATGGAGGTATGTGTCCACCTCTTTCAGCTGTAGAACCCCATCTGGTGCAGACCTGTGCAGAGGCTGTACATGTTGCCTCAGTCTCTGTGAGTTCGTGTGTGTATTGATCCTTTGATTTACAGGGTCTTATTTCCTTAGTATCCTCCATTCCCTCTGGCTCTTACACTCTTTCCATCTCTTATGCAGGGTTTGATGGAGGCAATTTTTTTATGTAGGCACTTAGTGGTATGAAGTTGCCTATTAAAACCATCTTCATTGTGTCCTATAAGTTTCCATTGGTATGTATTCATTTTCATTCAATTTTAAAAAGCTTTTAATTTCCTTCTTAATCTCAATCTTGACCCATTTTTTATTTAGAATTGAGTGTTTTGCAGTCTCTCAACTTCTCCATAGTATCTGGCTGTGGATCTTTGTATTTGTTCCCATTGGATTCACGAGGAAGCTTCCCTGATGATGACTGAGGAAGATAGTCATTTATGAATGTAGCAGAATGGAATTAGAAGTCGTTTTTTCAAACTTTTTTTTAAAAAAAAAAACAATAGTATTTGGTTTTATCCTAGATCCCTGAGCTATTTAATTTCAGATCTTTGGTCACCTAAGTAGTGTTGGGTATGGGTTCCATCTTGTGTGGTAGGCCATACGTCAAATCAAACTGGTGGATTACTCCCACAAGTGTTTTGCCACCATTACACTAGAGTATCTTGCAAGCATAAACACTATTGTAGTTCAAAAGGTTTGTGATTGGGTTAGTGGTTACTTATCTCCTTTGGTAGCAGGTAGAACAGCTTCCTGTACCAAAAACTCTAGCACATAGGGGTGAAGGCTCTATGTAGGCACCAGCTCCACTTCTCTGTGTTCTATGAGTTGTGCAGGTGTGCTGAGGCCCAAAAATGTGAGCCTATTCCCACCTTGACCAAAGGTGAGAGTTGGAACTCACCTCTATTCCTTCAAGGTTATTGTCTGTTTCTACCTCAAACAAAGGTCCCACCTAGATTTAGATGAGAGAGTTCTGCTCTTTTTTTTTTTTTTTTGAGTTCTGCTCTCTTAAGGTTATTGTTAATAGTTGGGGCTAATAGCCAGATCTTGTATTTCAGAAATAAAGAACTAGATATGTTTCTACCTCCAACAGAAATCGAAGGATCCAACTAAGGTTCCAGTTCTCTTAAGGAGATAAGGGATTCTACCCAGAGAGGGGTTTGCCTACAGAATATTTTGGTCTAGGGTATGAGCATGATTTGTTCTAACAACAGAATGTTTAACTATGGATGTAGCCTGTGACCTTCAACTGGTCTGTTCATTTCCTTGTATCATATCTTACTCCTACCTTTGGGGTCAGGTTATTTCAAACAATTGGAAATTAAGTGTGGGTGATTTACGTACTCACTGAAACTCCCTCCCAGTACTATTCTAGGTTTTCTATTTTATTAGTTTCACATCTTTCTACTCTTTACTTATATTTCTAATCCCCATGCCCCTACCTGGCAAGTGGTATTTTTGTCAAGGCTAGTCCCTGACAGCAATGCTGTCATTAGCAATGGAAACATGCTGTCAGCTTATGGAAAGCAACCTAAGGTGATAACAACCTGTGTTGTTTGGGAACTCCTGTTGGACCCTTTTGGCCAACAACTCCATTATATATAATCAAATCCCAGCACTGGAAACTTCATTTAGTGATAAGTTGATTACTTGGATCTCTGTCTCCCTATTACTTACTGTGGAATAATCCTTCCGTACATTGTGCAAATGTGTCGCTCTCATTGATAATAAAAAGTTGATTGGCAGATAGCTAGGCAGGATTTTGGGGACAGAGAGAATGTTGGGGAAAAGGGCAGAGTCCGAGGAGTCTCGAGTCAGACAAAGAAGAAGCAACATGGGAAGTTCATAGATGAGGTAAATGATTCTTGGGGAAGCACACAGATGAAAAGAAATGGGTTAATTTAAGTTGTAAAGACTGGCTGGAGACAAGCCTCAGCTATGCTGAGCATTTATAATTAATAATAAGTCTCTGTGTCATTATTCAGGAACTGGCTGGCTGTACAGAAAAGCCTACACATATATGTGGGCTATGTAGATTCACAAAAAAAAAAACCTGAGAAAGCTTTAAAAAAGAAGGTTCTGAATACAGAAAAACAGAGCCAGCTATGGCTTCCTAGTCTCACAATGTCATTCCAGCTGCAGCTCAGAGATGTTTCCTCAGCCACCAATCCCTGTGCACTGGAGCTACTCACTAAGCTGAGCAGGGCTGGCAGCTGACATGGCAGTTTAAGATTCATCACATACAATCAGAAAACAATATAGATGCTCAGTACAAACAGATCCAGATGGAGGAAAACTCTAGATGGGTTACAGTGTGTTTAAAACTACACATAGTCTTGGGAGAGAGAAGGGAAAATGTTATATATAATCATAGATTAAAAAATAGTTTAAAAATAATAATGTACAGTTCTTTAAAAGGAGTAAAATAAAAATATGAGCCATGTAAAGATGGGAAATAAACAGAGTCTGGATTCTGTATGTCATTGTGTCGTCTTTAGATTCTCTGATTGCTAATGAAGAAACGACAGTTGTTAAAACACATTAGATTATGAAAACTTCTGTATTAAACCAACCTATATGTTTTTAAAATGCCTTGACTTCAAAATGAAGTCAAAATATATGTTAGAGAAAGAGGTTATGCTTTTATTTCTACAGAAAATGAGATGCTGTGGATCCATTCCATGTTGATAGGGATCAGGTTTGTATATTTTATCAAGTCAAACATAAAACAAAAAAAATCATCTTTGGTTAACTTGTGTATAACACAGCCTATACTTGTATTAATGCATATATGTATGATACCTTTAAAAGTTTATGTATTTTCGGAGCAAGTGGCCCAGGCACCAATAAAAGTGAATGGCCCAGATGATCCAGCATCTCATACTGCCTTTGTTAATCTCCTTAGAATTCTGCAGCCAAAACAGCTTTCAGGTAACTAGTTGAAATTCCCCAGCCTCACAAACTACTCTAAGACTTAACAATTATCCGAATTTCCTCAAGGTTTCTCTCAAAGATACCAACACACCAAGACAACAGGAAATAGTCTAAAGAATAATGACCATATAACCAAAAGATGGGGTATGGGTTGATTTTGGTTTTTCAATGGGGAGGGGTAGTTACAACTTGTTATTGGTCATCGTCAGAAAAGCTAAACAAAAGAGTTAAAATCAAAGATCTTCCTAAAGAAAAATGATATGATATAGAAATGTTGAGATAAAATAGACTATTGAGTCTACTTTAATACAAAAACAACTATTAATTGTGTAATATTTTGATATTGTTATGACAAATAAAACTTGCTTGAGGTCAGAGGGCACAAGTAGCCACTAGCCGACCAAAATTAACCGTAGACATTCGGAGGACTGTAGAGAGAGGAAACAGGAAGTAGTAAGGTGGAACAGAGAGAAGATCTTGGCCCTTTTGGATGGAGGAGTGGAAGAGTTGGGAAGTAACTGGTGGCTGCTCCCAATTCTCTGGTTTTTTAAGTTTTTACCCCAATATTTGACTCCCAATTCTTTATTGGTAAAGACTAATTAGATTAACACTTCAGTTAATCTCAAAATATTTTACATTGTTATGGATTTTGGATTATTGATACAAATTTAAAAAGTTAATTTTGGGGCCAGGTGGTGGTGGTACATGTCTTTAATCCCAGCACTTGGGAGGCAGAAGGATCTCTGTGAGTTCAGGGCCAGCCTGGTCTACAAGAGCTAGTTCCAGTACAAGCTCCAAAGTTACAGAGAAACCCAGTCTTGAGAAAAACAAACAAACAAACAAACAAAAATGTTAATTTTTTATGATGTTTGTATGTTTCTGCTCTTGTTTGGGATATTGTGTTCTGTATAGCTCACTTGAAAATGTAATGTATAATTAAGAAATACAGATTAATAGTCATCTATAATACCCAAACTTGTAGTCATATTAGGTATATTTTAAGGTTAAACAGATATATATTTAGATAAGTAGATATATGATCTTCACAAACTTTATTATTTATTTATTTTTCAAACACTTTAAAGATCTGCAGAATATGCCAATTGATATGTTTAATAACCTATAGCTTTTCTTTATGGTGTGACACATCTGCTCTTGACAGCACCAGTTTACTTCAAAAGATGATGGGTATTGAAGAAACTCCTTCTTACTACCCATCTCAACTGTCTGAACACACCCATAAACCCCATTTCTAACTCTCCATTAGCTTTGCATAGACCTCCCATCCTGAGAAGGGAGTGGGACCCCAGGGTCTGTGAACATTTCCTTACCTGATGAGTGATGGGAAGATATCTAAGGGACAAATATCCCTAAGGTCATTTAGTGACAGAGCTGTGGTAGGGTGCCTTGGGACAGTGCTGAATACATTAGAAACCGCTGTAAAATGTACATGAGGAAGATCTGGAGGCTAGGAATATTTAGGGACGTTTTGTTGTTGTTTTTAAAATATCTAGCCAACTCCTGAAAAAAATGAGTGGTTGTCATGGCAACCTTGGTTCCACATGGCACAGAGAAGTACATGCAAGGGGTTGTGAGGGAGCCAGAGAAAGCCGCCTGGTTTATAATTTAATTTGGGAGAATGAAATTCACCCAAAATGATTTATTAGATATGATTTATTTTTCTTACAAAATGGTTATAGTTTTTTTTTTAGTTTTTCTTTCAGTTTTGAAATTCAGACCTCTATGGATGAATTCCAGTGGAAATGCACAGAGAACTTTCCGGTCAAAGAACCCTGCCCCATTGCACAGGCATGCTCTTCAACCCCTCCTACCCTGTGGAGGGTTCTGAGGGAACGGTCCTCACTGACAGGTGTGACTGAGCACCTCTTCCCTGCCCCTTGGTGATTAGAACAGGGATTGAATGTCCTCTGCTCCCTGTGTGGTTACTCTACGAGTTCTTCTGTCCCTGTGTCTTCTACTCCCTGTATAGTTACCCTAGAAGCCCTGTGTCTTCCACTCCCTGTACAGTTACCCTAAGAAGTCCTGTGTCTTCCACGCCCTCCCTCTCCAGTCTGAAGAGCAGTCAGGATTCCCTGCCCTGTGGAAAGTCCAAAGTCCTCCCCCCTCCATCCTGGTCTAGGAAGGTGAACATCCAAACTGGCTAGGCTCCCACAAAGCCAGAACATGAAGTAGGATCAAAACCCAGTGCCATTGTCCTTGGCTTCTCAGCAGCCCTCATTGTCCGCCATATTCAGAGAGTCCGGTTTTATCCCATGCTTTTTCAGTCACAGTCCAGCTGGCCTTGGTGAGCTCCCAATAGATCAGCCCCACTGTCTCCATGGGTGGGTGCACCCCTTGTGGTCCTGACTTCTTTGCTCATGTTCTCCCTCCTTCTGCTCCTCATTGGAACATTGGGAGCTCAGTCTGGTGCTCCAGTGTGGGTCTCTTTCTCTATCTCCATCCATCGCCAGATGAAGGTTCTATGGTGATATGCAAGATATTCATCAGTATGGCTATAGGATAGGGTCATTTCAGGTTCCCTATCCTCAGCTGCCCCAGGAACTAACTGGGGGTATCGCCCTGGGCACCTGGGAGCCCCTCTAGGTCCATGTCTCTTGCCAACCCTAAGATGGCTCTCTTAATTAAGATATGTGCTTCCCTGCTCCCCTATCCAACCTTCCTTTATCCCAATCATCCTGTTTCCCCAAGTTCCCCCCATCCTCCCCTTCTCACTTTTCTCTCCCCATCTTCCCTTACACTCCTCCCAGTCCACCCCCCAAGATCCCAGATGTCATTTCTTTTAATGGCCGAGTAATACTCCATTAGGTAAATGTACCACATTTTCTCTATCCATTCTTCTATTGAGGGACATCTAGGTTGTTTCAAATTTCTTGCTATTATGAATAGAGCAGCAATGAGCATGCTTGTGCAGGTATCTTTCTGGTTGGATTAAGGATGGTTTGAGTACATGCTCAAGAATGATATAATAGGATTGTGAGGTAGATCAGTTCCCATCTTCCTGAGAAATCCCCCACATAGATTTTCAGTGACTGTACAAGTACTCTAGTCAGCAATGGATGGGTTTTTCACTTGCTAAACATCTTCACCAGCATGAGCTGCAACTGGTGTTATTAATCTTAGCTATTATGACAGGTGTAAGATGAAGTAATCTCAAAGTAGTTTTGATTTGCATTTCCATAATGGCTAAGGATATTGAACATTCTTTAAGTATTTCTTGGCCATTTGAGTTTCCTCTATTGAGAATTCATTGTTTAGATCTTTATGCAATTTTTCAATTGAATTATTTGATTTGTTGAAAGACAATGGCTCCCATAGGCTCACAGGGAATGACACTATTAGGAGGTATGGCCTTGCTGGAGGTGTGGCTTCTTTGGAGGTAGTGTGTCACTGTGGGTGGGTTTTGAGGTTACAGAAGAGCAAGCCAGGTCTAGTGGCTTGGTGACTCCTCCTGCTGACGTGGACCCAGATATAGAACTCCCAGCTACCTCTACCATGTTTACCCATGTGCCACCACGTTTCCTGCCATGACACAATAATGAACTAAACCTCTGAATTTAAGCCAGCCCCAATTAAGTGTTTTCCTTTATAAGAGTTGCTGTGGCCTTGGTCGCTCTTCACAGCAATAAAACCCTAAGACAATTTCCTTCAGTTGTCCTACTGCTCTATCTAGAACTTCAAGTTCTGTATTGAATAGAGTGTAGAGGGTAGACAGCCTTGTCTTGTTCCTAATTTTAGCAGAATTACTTTGAGTTTCTCTTAATGCTGGCTATAGACTTGCTGTAAACTGCCTTTATTATATTTAGGTACATCCCTAATCTCTCTAAGACTTTTATCATGAAGCAATGTTAGATTTTGTCAAAGGCCTTTCCTATATCTGAAGATATGATCCTGTTGGTTTTGTCTTTTTGTTTGTTTATTTGGAGGATTACATTTATTAATATATATATATATATATATATATATATATATATATATATATATATATATATATATATGGAACCATCTTTGCATCTCTGGGAAGTAAGTGACTTGATCATGGTAGATGATCTTAGATTTGTTTAGCACTTTTTTTTTTTTTTTAGAATTTTTGCATCTATCTTCATAAGGGAAATTGGTCCGTTGAGTTTTTGTGTGGCTTAGGTATTGGGGTAACTGTTGTCTCATGAAATGAATTGGGCAATATTCTTTTCCATTTTGGTTAGTAGAATAATTTGAGGAATATTAGCATTAATTCTTCTTTGAAAGTCTGGTAAAATTTTTGGTTGGAAGAGTTTTACTGCTTCTTTTTCACTAGGGGTTATAGGTCTGTTCAAATTACTTATCTGATATTGATTTAACTTGGGTAAGTGGTATGTATTGAGAAAAGTATCCATTTCTTTTAAATTTTCCAACTTGGTGGAATGCAGGTTTAAAGTGTGACCTGATGATTCTCTGGATTTCCACAGTGTTTGTTGTTATGTCCCCTTTTTCATTTTTGATTTTTGTTAACTTGGATATTCTCTCTCTGTCTTAGTAAGGGTTAGTCAATCTTACTGATTTTCTCAAAGGGCAAACTCTTTGTTTCATTAAATCTTTCTTTGTATTGTATTTTTTGCCTATTTGTTTGTCTCTAGTTTATTTATTTCAGTCATGAGTTTGATTATTTCTTGCTGTCACTCTTTTGGGGTATGATTTCTTCTCTTTGCTTTAAAGCTTTCGGGTATGCTGTTAAGTTGCTCGTATGAGATCTCTCCATTTTTTTTATGTAGGAATTTAGAGTTATGAGCTTGCATCTTAGAACTGCCTTCCTTGTATCTCTTAAGCTTGGGTATGTTGTGTATTAATTTTCATTCAACTCCAAGAAAGTGTTAATTTCTTCCTTGACCCATTTTTCACACAGTGGTGAGTTGTTCAGTTTCCAAGAGTTTATAAGTTTTCTGTGGTTTCTGTTGTTTTTGCTGTCCTGCTTTTTGTAGGAGCTAGCCATGATAAGCTAAATATGAACAGATCAACCAAAGGAAGTTCTTTACTTCCAACCATTATCACCTGCCAGAGTAGGACTCAGCCATCCATAAATTTAATGGAGGCCTGAATCTCAGTAGTTATACCTGGTTGCAGGAAGGACCATAAACTAAGATTAGCTGAGCACCATTCAAAGGAAATGCCTAAAGTTCCAACAGCTGTAGATAGGAACACCTGCCAGCACACACTCACCAGGACACCCCTAGACAAATGTCAGCCAATCAGGGGTCCTGAACCTCAGAAATCCCTCACCTCCACCACTCTAAAAACCCAACTCTAACTGAGCCCTGGGCTCTCTGTTTATTACAATACTTTGGACATGCGGAGAGACCGAGTTTGCAAAGTTGCATAAAATAAAGGCTCTTTGTTTTTACATACGGGGACTTGGTCTCCTTGTTGGCTTTTGGAGGACTTTGTGGATTTGGGCATAACACTTTTAATATATGATGGTCAGATAAGATTTACAGTGTCATTTCAATTTTGTTACATGTGTTGAGACTTGCTTTGTGTACCAGGATGTGGTCAGTTTTGGAGAAAGTTGTGTGAGGGGCTGAAAGGTATTCTGGAAGGAGGTATATTGTTTTGTGTTTGGGTCAAATGTTCTGTAATTATCTAAGTTCATTTTGCTTATAGCTTCACTTAACTCCTCTAGGACTGGGGCAGAGAGTGAGGAGAGGCCACAACTGGACGTCTGCTGAAGAGCTGCGGGTGAGACATGGTACTAGATTTGGAGAAGAAGCCTGAAAACCTGAGACTTGACCTTCTTCACTGGCCTTCTTGCTTATCTGGCAATCTTGACTGGTGGGTTCCCAGGGAGTGCAGGCTAAAGGTGGGGGCTGGGACGACAGGATGAGTGGAGGAAAAGATCTGATTGACAGAAAAGGGGGGCGGGAGGCAGAGCAGCGTGTGATTTATTACACAGTTCAGAAGACCGGCTATTTGTTTCCCTGACTGGAGTACCTGAGGGTTCCCAAGAAATGCCTGCTGGAGTCTGGGAAGAAGGGGGTCTGGAAGGTGGGAGGGTTGGGGTGTGGAGGGTGGGGGATTAGGAGGGTGGGGGAAGTGGAGGTGAGGGGGTGAGGGGGGTCTGGGAGGTGAGGGGGAGCTGGGATAATGCTATGAGTGTGGAAAGGGATTTTGGAGGGTAGGATCTGCGCCATCCATCCACTGGAGCTGGGGACAGGGTACTGTGGAGGAGAGGCCATGGCATCCTCATCCCTGCCTCACCTACTACCCCTTTCTAACTCCTCACCTTTTTATAAGAAATAAAAAGGGAGAAATGTTAGTATTCAGGCATCCATACTGGCCTGACCTTGGGGTCCTGACAAAATACCTCCTCAGCTGCAGCCACTAAGAGCACCTCCTGTGCACATTCGCTATGCACCCTTTTAAAGGGGCCCTGCCCACCTCCCATCTCTCTCTCTTTTTCTGTCTTCCCCCACTCTGCCTCTCTCTTCTCTTCTGCCACTCCTGTCCCCAGAGGCCAGTCTCTCCACCCTGCCCTTCCCTCGTTTTAAGTTCCCATTACCCTAATAAAAACCACTCCACATGAACTCTGTCACATGGTGTCTTTCTCTCTTGAAGCCCTTTTTAAATTACAACAGCACCCCTTCAAGGGCCATGAAACTGGCCTGCTTTTTTATCTTGTAAATGTATTCGAACTCTGTCTTGGGGAGAAAGACTTGAGTCTTCTGTCTCCACGCGTGCTCCCTTACAAATAAACTCCTTTGCCAAATTAGTTAGATTATTAAAGTGTGCAATAATAAAGCTGTCTGTCTTTTAAAGCAATGCATCACATTAAAATGTATTTCTAAATTTCCTGGGCCCACTAGGCTGGAGAGGTTGGATGGCTGAGCAGTTAACAGCACTTGCTGCTCTTCCAGACCACCTGAGTTCAGTTTTCAGCATCCCCATGACATGTACAAAACCTACTATAACTCCAGCTCCAGGGGATCTGATGCCCTCTTCTGGCCTTTCTGGCCACCCACAGGCACATGATGTACATGTAGAGAAACAACACACACACAGAGAGACACATATATACACAATAAATCTTTTTTAAAAAAAAGACTTAATGGGCCCATCTAAGTTATAGTGGGTTTACTGATGAAGACTTAGAATAAATGAGGAGGTACATATATATCTGTTGCAAACATAACGACTGTGGCTTTGATTCCCAGAGCCCATGTAGAAACTAGGCAGGTGTGACAACTACTTGCAACCCCAACACTTGGGAAGCAGAGTTAGGATCGCCGGGTAAGCTGGTTGTCAGTTCTGGGTTCAACCACAAACCCTGCTTTTTTGAATAAAGTATAAGGCATCTAAGGACGATACCTGATGTCAGCTTGGGCCTCCACCTACAAGCACACACATGCATCCACAGCCCCTGTGTACTCATTTGAATATGCATACATACATGCATGCATACCATGCACATGCCTACACACACACACACACACACACACACTGTGTTGTCTATTCCCTGTCTCTTCCAGTTCAGTCTAAGCAGCCAGTTCTTCCTGTTGTTCAGTGTCAAATGTTCCTTTGTCATTTTGTATGCCACCATCTTCCTTTGATTTGTTTTAAGACAGGATCTTATTACATAACTCACAGAGGTTCCCCCTGCCCTTGTCTCCTGAGTGCTGGGATTAAAGGCATGCACCCCCACATCTGGCTACAGTAGATTTTGTTTGCTTGTCTTAAGGCTATAAACTTGAACCAAGTTCCAACAGTCTTGGCAGCAGAAGTGCAGCAACAGAACAGTCCCGAGCCTTCAGTGTGGTTCAACCCTGGGAAACCAGCTCTGGAGGATTTAGGCAAGACTGTGAGTTTACAGCTAGCCTGAGCTATAGTATGAGAATTTGTGTTATAATAATAATAATAACAACAAATAACCATAAGAAAATTCTAAGTTTTATTACATTAAGTTCTATATTTCATTAAATTTATGAAATTAAGTCCTAAACATCTTCTTATTTTGTTAGTATGCATTTAAATATACACAATAATCAGTTCCTTATGACATTTTCCTACGTGTGTATGAGTTTGACCCTACTCACCTCCATTACCCTCTCTTGTCCCTCTCCTCCCACTGACCCCTTCCTCTTCCTAGTCAGATCCCCTTCTACTTTCATGTCCTGTGTGTACAGTAGGAGGTGGGGGGGACAGACAGACAGACAGACAGACAGACAGACAGACCTAATGGATTTCCTTAGGCTTAATTAAAGAGTCCACAGGTCTGTCCCACGATTCTACCTGAAGACCCTAAGAAAGTCCTATCCCGAGCTGCTGGATGTTCGGACAGCCCAACCTGGGTGCTGGGATGTAACGGGAATGCAGGGTCCTGCCCACTCTGCAGGCTGGGGATGCAGGCAGGAGTTGACATTTGAGGGTCAAGCGCCTGGAATCGCTGTCCATATGAGGGCGTAAAGTCCATGATGTAAGCTGCAATTCTACCCGGTTTCACCAGCGTGCCCCTTCCGATACCCTGCATGCTTCAGAGAAAGCTCAAAGGCCAGGCGCCCTGATGATCAGCTAAATTCAATAATAATCATTACCTCTTGTTCTGTCTGTAATAACCTGCTCTTTGGTTTGGGGGACAGATGAGAGATGCTTTGGGCTTTATGTTCAGAAAACAAAAGCAAATACACAACAAGAACAAAACCTTTCTCAAAGTATTTCAGTTAGTCTACTGGTGACTTTTTTCAAATGAAAGAACGGCAGAGTAGTCTTTCTTTCCCATGACAGGCCAGATTGATGTATGAACATACAGTCCATAAAGTCCCATAGAAATTGAGATTCCTTTAAGTTTTGTTTTTGTTTTATTTGTTCTTTTTTTTTTTTTTTTTTTTTTTTTTTTTTTTTTTTTTTTTTTTTTTTTTGCTGGGCATGCCTTTAATCCTGGCACTTGGGATGCAAATGCAGGGGCAGGCAGGTCTCTGAGTCAAGACCAGCTTAGTCTACAGAACAAGTTCCAGGAACAGCCAAAGTTTATACAGTGAATCCTGTCTCAAAAAAAAAAAGTGTGTATATGTATATATACATTTGCTATGACATTTGCTTTCCTACATTTCAAAAAAATGAAATATATATGTTGAAATTATCTTATAGTACACAGTTCTATTTTTGTTAACTGCCAACTAAAAGAAAATATATTTGTAGTTTACGAATGAAGCCTGTAGACTAAGGAGTGATGTATTTCTGTAATCCCAGTGTTCAGTCAGCTGAGGTTCTAGGAGTATCATTATTTCGGTACCAGCTTTAGCTACACAGTGATTTTGAGACAAGCCTCAGCTACACAGTGAGACTTTGGGGGTAGGGGGAGGCATCTATGAATCCAATAAAGCTAATATGAGCTCTTCCCTTTGCAGTGTGCAATACCTTAAAGTTGGATCGCATTGTATTTTATTTCCTTACAAACCATTATAGAGATGGATGATGGATTGATGGAAAGATGGGTAATTGATAGGTAGATAGATGGTAGATTCTAGGAGCAACAATTTTGCCTAAGTGGACTGCCAGTGCAGGTACAACCTTGTGCTAGAAACATCCTTGACGAGAACCCACTGCTTGTGGGATTCCTAAACTCTTGAGAAGTGTTGGTAGCGCCACCTCCGTACCACACTATCACCCTAGAATAAATTTCTATAGACTCAGTTGTTTTAAGAGATGTCAACTTATCATCATGTAGCTTATAAGAACTATATAAAATTCTTACCAATCTGATGTAGGTCCCTGTGGGTCAGCCGGGCTGTGTTCCTTCTGCTCCCTGTAGGAAGCATCTACATCTTTGCCTCTTTGTAGAGGAGACTCACGTTCTTTAGTTCACGGTACATCTGCGACACTGCACACTCACTAATTACCTTGCCTTTTCTTGGGTTGTGATATACTCCAAATTGAAACATTTGTTCCAGGAGGGAGGTTCCTCAAGATTTGGGAAGTAAACAATTCAAGAGTCCTGGGGAGCCCCAAAACTTACCTGTTTCACAAGATTTCTTCTTTCCCAAAGTTGCATAAACAGGATAGTGCAGAGAGTGCCAGGGTCTAGCTTCTTTAAGTTGTCACCCATGTGTGATGGATGGGCTTTTGGGTGATGCACTTGCCTTTGAGACACCCCTACTCCCATAAGCAACCCCTCACTTGTACCCCTCATCTAAAAATACTTAACTTGGTCACATTTGCAAAGTGTATCATTCCATAAAAATCACACTAACAAATGGCAAAGGATAGGATACGCTGGTCTTCAAGGATGAGTTCTGTGGCATCCTTTAGGTATGAAGATGAGGCTTAGGCAGAAAGAGGGGACTCAAATGTGACATATCACCTTCTTGGAGCCAAGGGTGAGGATGAGGTGACTGGGAACACGGCCAATGAGCCCTGTCCCTTGCTGCACAGCTCAGCACTGTGGAATGCAGGATGAGAAGTTGGGCAGCTGGGCCTGCACGCTGACTTCCCCACATAATATGATGTGCCCTTCAGTACTCGGCCTCGGCGTGTCTCAATGGTTTCGTTAATAAAACAGGAGAAGTTATTTGTTGTGTGATATTTTGATTGTGTTCTGACAAATAAAGCTTTCTTGGAGTCAGAGGGTGGAGCAAGCTACTAGCTGACCTTAGAGGTTTGCAGGATTGTAGACAGAGAGGAAACAGGAAGTAGAAAGGCAGGTCTGAGAGAGGATGGGGGGGGGGCTTTTGAATGGAGGAACGGAAGAGGTAGGAAGCAACTGGTGACTGCTCCCTGTTCTCTGATCTTTCAGGTTCTTACCCCAATATTTGATCCCCAATTTTTTATTGATAAAGATTAATTAGATTACCACTTCAGTTATTTTGTGAGTGTCAAACTGGCTGGATTCTGGAGACTGATGAATTACTTGTAACCTGGTAAAATAGTTGTACATATAGGCAAGTGCTCTGTTTGTGTAAGACTTTAAAAAATATATCTGTCGACCCTCACATTATTTGATGTCATTTTGTGAAGCTGCTTCCTAATATGTGACCCAATCTGCCTGATTTATAAGTCGCTGGCACATGGTGAGTGCCGTGAGCTACTTTCATCTCCTTAAATTGGGCCTTCAGTTATTCCGAATTCTTGAGACCCGAAGCGTTTTGTTTTGTTTTCAGGTTGGGGACATTTGTGTAGATTTCCTGGTCGAGCATTCCTAATCCATCGAGCTGCTGTTTTAAATGTTTCAAATTTTGGAGCTCTTCAGAGTTCTTTTTTTTTTTAATGTTTCATTTGTACTGTGGTCACTGACTACAGATAGGTGCCCATGCTCGTCAAAACCACGAGATGGCAGCAGAGGAAACCATACTTCAGGGGATGTGGTCTCCTTAGAGACTGACCTTAGAGACGCTATATCAGTCTTGAGCTTAGCACCGACAAATGATGTAGACCAAGAGCAATGTGGTTTGCCTGCCTAGAGCCACCATTCCTGGTTCCGTTCAGAAGTCATATCTGCGGACCGGACACCATCCAGCTCACATAACCAACCTTAAATCTGGCTTTCTCCAGGACTGCCACCCTGTTCTTTCTGAATCATATTTAAATTTTGTTATACTGCATTTTGAAACTAAAATTGTGTCTCTATACCTGGTATTTTTGGAGATAACATATATATATATATATATATATATATATATATATATATATATATATATGTTTTATTTAAGTGTGTGTGTGTGTGTATGTCTGTGTGTACACAGGCACATATGGGTCATTTATGTGCAGTAGCCCAAGGAGAGCAGAAGACGGTGACGGGTCCCCTGGGTCTAGAGTTACATGTGGTTATAAACTACCACACACAGGTGCTGGGAGCAGCATACAACTCCTCAACGTTGAGCCCCACACTGCCATTTCTAGTTACAATTATTCATTGGAATTTTTCAACAAAAGTGCAGCTGGAAACGAGCACAGAGGAGGATGGCAATGTGTAAGTAAGTTCTGTACAAATCAGCGTGGATAACGTAAAGCAGTCGGAATCCGCCATAGTTAAGCTTTGGGAAGGAGGTGGTCCAAATTCTGGTGGAGGAGTGGGGTTGGCAAAGCAGAAGTCAGCAAGTCTCTCTCTGCCAAGTCAGAAGCACTTGGCAGCAAAACACAAAGTAGGATTAGCACATATAATTGATCTTAATTATATGTTTTATAATTACGTAAATCCATTAAGCATAAAGGGGAGGAAGTGCCATGTTCTTAATGAAAAATGTTTTCCCTAACTAGTTATGGAACAAAAGAGTACAGCAAAAGCATGTGCATTGTGTATGTGGCGTGGGGGGGGTAAATTTATTTTACCTAAAATGCATGATACATAAAGCAATGAAATCCCAAGAATATATACTATTCTTCAAATGTTCATATAGACGCTAAGAATTCTTGGGAACTGTGTGGATGAGGTTTTTTCCATCTCCTTTACCAAAAAGCCATGGTCTTAACGATCTGGCTCAGAAGGTAAACCTTCTATGTTCTGCTCTGAGTGTGATATAGAAAGGGATTCAGAAGCCAGCACAGGGTGATTCCTTGTGTTGTTATAGACAACTATAAAAATTCCTGGTGATGTAACACTCTAACTTCATACATTCTTTGGTTGTGCTGTTAACTGAAAACCTTATTAGAGTCCCTTTTTATGGAAAAGGTCCTGAAAACGAATAGACCACTTCTGAGCATAGTGATAATGATTAATTTTGTAGTAAGTCCCAGCAGAGGAAATTCAAAAGCTCTTGTAGCCATGGAGACTGAGAATTCTAGAGCTTTGAGAGAAGGTTGAGAATAAAATAATGTTTTCTATATTTAATACTCTGGTATTAGAGGGAACCTGAATGGCCTTCTACAGCATACATTGTCTTTGTTTTCAAAATTGCCTGTGTAACATTGTATCATCACTGAGTACACAGTTAGTTGGTAAGGTAGAGTTAGCTTTCCAAGACCCCCTGAAATAAGTCACTCTCAATGCTCTCTCAAACATAGAATTCTAGTAGATGTTCCTCCAGAACGCTAAAGAGTCAACTTGGTGAGGAAGCAACACATTCTAGAAAACTCTATACACATTAATTAACTGTATAACAATAAACATAAACTTTTTATCAGATTAGGAAGGGACTTCAGTAGTTCATTTGGTTCAGCTCCTTTGCCTTGCAGAAGGATTCGTTATCCCCTCTTTATAAGTCAGAGGTAGGCCTCCAGAGCGATGGTTCGCCATTGCTAAGGTTGATGGTGGTTACTGGTGAGGACAGGGCAGTCTCCTGACCTAGCCCAGTGTTATACTCAACAGTCTTCCATTGGGGAAACTCCTGAAAAGGTTTTGTTTTCTCAGAAATTCTTTCTTGTTTCTATCAAGCCAAAATACCCAAAATTTGACATACAATATAATCCCCCATAACTGTATACAAAATTACTACTAAGAAATTGGTGGTGGCTGGGCAGTTGTGGTGTATGCCTTTAATCCCTGAAGTGGCATTTCAATTGTATTTTAATAAATAAAGCTTTTATTTATTTTTCTCTCTGAGGATCAGAAAAGTAAAATAGCCACACTGGCAAGACTTATAAACCAGTCAGAAATAACACACACCTTTAATCTCAGTAGACACACTAGCTTGCCATAGAAACCAGTTGGTAGTGGTTCATGTCTTTAATCCCAGCTCTGAAGAGGATTATAAAATGGGAGGAGACAGCTCTCAGTCAAAGTCTCACTCGAAGATTCCTGGAGGCAGGACCACCATTTTCAGACTGAGGTTGAAGTAAAAGCCAGTGGCTGGCTGCTTTGCTTTTTGGACCTCAGGTTGAACCCCAATTTCACTCTCTGAGTTTTTATTAATCATGCTTCAGTTCCCAGCACTAAGGAGGCAGAGGCAGGCAATTGTCTGAGTTCAAGGCCAGCCTGGTCTACAAAGTGAGTTTCAAGACTGCTAGGGCTGTTACACAGAGAAACCCTGTCTGAAAAAAATAATAATAAAGGAAAGAAAGAAAGAAAGAAACTGGTGGCATTTTAAATAATCCAGTTATTTGATCTCCTTGAGAGTAAAGCTGACCTTTGGCAGTTGGTTCTCTGGCAATCAAAAGTCATTTTGACTAAAGACAAGAATAAACCAAAGCTTTCAGATCTTTTCGTGATCCGGTGACGCGTGTGCTTAAGCGAACATAGCAGAAATCAGGTCTGAAGCAAACCTAATCAAGATATGCTAGACTAAGTCAGATGTTAAAGCTTACAGCTAGCAACGCCTGGCAGGGAAAACTGGTGCCCTCCTCGGGCTCTACTTCTTTATTTTTAGAGTTGTGTACATGCGTGAGTCTCTCTGGGGTTGCGATCCTGTGAGGCGGGGGCCTGCGGAGGACAGCGGCATTGGATGCTCTGGATCTGGAGCGCTAAGGAGTTCTCCGAGGCCATTTTATTCTACCTTCCCCTCTAGTAGGCTACATATTCCGATTCGAGAAAAGAGAAGAAGGCAATAGAATGTTTCATTTAAATGAAGACATGGAGAAAACCAAAGACTAGAGTGAGGAAAGACAGTGGTAGAAGACAGAATTCAGAGCGGAAGGAGGAACCTCGATTTTGGTTTGCGTTCATTGAATCGCTTTCCATCTTCGCAACAGCTCTCTGAGGTCGTTAATATGGGCGTGTGGCAAAATACCACTCGCACTGATTTTCACACGGGTACCCACTGACAGAGCTAAATGCCTATTTGACATGACTTGAAATTCCGTGCCCATTTAAAATGGACCAACATGACGCAATAGTCATCATGACCCCATGTTGATATTTCATAAGAATGGGAGGTTGTCTCTCTATAAATTGGTTTTAGAATTAAGATGTTGGGTGGACTTCTGTAAATAGTGTCAGAGAGATAGAAAAGGAAGAGTTTGCACTGGAACCTTAGCATCAGAAAATCAAGCGCCCTGAACTTTGAAAGGTGCAGCTATCAAGGCTTCAGTTCAATACCTTCTTGTCTGTCTTCCTCATTTTCCTCAACCACCCTTTCTCCGAGGAAGCTATAGGGACCCTGTGTGGTGTCACCCACACATAGAATATTGGGTATGGAAATATCTCTCCAGTCCTGGCACGAAGGAATGCGAATATGTTTGATGTCTTCACTCCCAGGAATGAAACCAAACACTTTCTTGATGCGATGTCTGATGAGAAGTCGTGAGTGTTCCTCGGCGGCTTGTTCAAAGAGCGCCCTCTCACTCTGGAGGTGGTTGGACCAGTAGTGATGCTGCATAGAGGTGAGGGGAGAGCAGCATCTTCCCAGACATTTGGAGACCAGAAAAGCAATGGTTGCCAAAATGATCAAAATCCAGCCCAGCATCTACGCATAATTAGTAGGAAGATAATTAGTAGGCACAAGCATCCATCAATACATCACATATTCCAGAAGCAGTCACGGTACGAGGGAGTCCTACAAACCTCAGAACTAAAATGTGGGTCTTTCCTTCCAGTTTTTAATATATAATATATAGTGATGGTCATTTGATGAGGAAATAGCTGTGATGGGAGGACAGTGCCGCCTTCATATGGCAGAGGAATGTGACCTTTTCATGTGGGATGGGTTCTAAGTACTGCCCTTGAAGTGATAGACGCTATAAACCACCAATCAACCTTATATAAAATGCTAAAGCCTTGTCTTTTGCTAGGACCCAATTTCGCTTCTCAATCATTAGGTACAGACCTACACGTTTGTTGGGGGCTTAATTAGTATTAGATAATGATGCTGTCAGAGGCACTAATGGCAGCCTCCCAAGCTGTCCTCAACGACCTGCTCCCAAGCACTCATAGACTTATCTCCCTGCATTCTTCTTATCTTTGCAGTCAAAAAAGTCAGGAAACAACTATAGGCTCTCCCTTAAAGTTCCTTATTGTTTTCTTTGTTTAGATAAACTAGCTTTATTTGTGACTACTTAGTATCTGCTTTTTATTTTTATATTTATTATTATTATTTATTTATTTATTTTTGAGACAGGGTTTCTCTGTGTAAAGCCCTAGCTGTCCTGAAACTAGATCTGTAGATCAGACTGACCTCGAACTCACTGCAATCCCCCTGCCTCTGCCTCCCAAGTGCTAGGATTAAAGGCAGTGTACCACCACTGGCACTGGCAGTATCTGACTTTTTCCTTTCTTTCTTTTTTCTTTTTGTCTTAGAATCATTTTGTTCCCTTCTGTACCATTCTTTAAGAAATATTTGGCAACTGGAAGGTAAAGTGAAGACAGACTTTTAGGCATGCTAACAGTACACAGTCACAGGTGGGCATTACAAATGTCTTTCTCCTACAAGCTTTCCCAAGCTCTTCTGGCTGAGCTGGTTTTATGACTAGTCAGAATGAAATAAACAAACAACACTAAAGAAAACCCCAAAATCAATTGTGACAGAGTATATCTTAGTGAAAATTTTCTTTTCTTTTTCTCCATTCGAATATTATTGCAGTATTTCAGGATTCTGTGTCTTGGTAGTAATTTTTCTAACAGAACAGTATCAAAATAACTGAAGGAGAGCAGGTCAAAAGCCAGGGAAGTCTTTGCAATTAGTACCTTAAGATAGATGAAGCTTTTATGATATTTCAGTGCCTTGAAAATATGTTTTAACTCAGCCCCTAGAGAAACTGATGACTTTTTCTTGCCAAAATGAAAAATTGCACTTCTGAAATTGAACCTAAAAGTATTCCAGGCTCATGTCTTCCTCCTAGCCCATCCCACTCTCTGCCGCCACTAATTTGTTCATGAACATTATATTTAGAGCCACCATTGGACATTTTAAAACTATAATTGAGCTTCCTCAATTTTAGAAATTTCAGAAGAGATTTTAAATATAGAAGAACACAAATGTAAAAAAAAACAGAAAAATGAGATTTAGTAATACGGCACTATTCTGATAATATAATAATTCTAACATTCATTATTTTAACGAACTGGACACAGTCATGAGCTCTTTAAATGTGTTAGTTAATTTTCTTATTCACAACCATTTAGGTGGCATATTCTATTATTAGCTTTCTTTCACAGCTGAGGAAAGTTGGTACAACTTAATAAACAACGTGCCAGTCATGAGTGATAAAGCAATAGGAGAGAAGCTGGCCTACTGACTTCCAGCAGCTTAACTCTGTGTGCAGCTGCCGAGTGGGATTCATTCAGTTGCATGGGATCTAGCATGTGCTGTGTAATCAGATAACAGGAGAAACAGCAGACACGGGATACCTTCATAGGAACCATAATAGGTTTGAGATAGTACCACAGAAAAGGAAGTCATAAACTCACTTGTGACTGGTATCTGTGGAGAAGAGCCACTTCGTCTCTTACTGGCATCACATCAGAAGGAGCAGACGTGTAGCATGGAAACCCAGCTAGGATCTCTTCCCGTTTGCTGGCAGTGACATTAGCGAACATTGGGTACTGGTCCACAGAGGCATACTCACTTGCCGCACATTCATAGTAGGTGCCTGTCATCAGGGTCACTGTCAGCCACGTCAGTGGAGCAACCAGCGCCCTCCCAGTGATGTTGAAGAACATGAGGCAGGCCAGCCTCCTCTCGAGCGGGCTGCTTCTCCGGTACGGAGGGGTACAGCTGCAGCAGCAGTATTCGCTGGCGACCGTCCACATCTGGCCTCTGAGAGCATAGCCGGCAATCAGAAGGATCAAGGCAGGAACCAGGAGGAAAGCCGAACCGTAGTAGAAGTTCTTTCCGGCTTGACAGGGACAACTGAATGTGTAAGAGGAGAACAGTTGCTGCACACAAATAGTCAAGACCGCAATCAAAGAATTGGTGCACGTTCCGCTTCTCTGTAGGGACGAGAGAAGACAATTGAGACTTGGGCTCATGGCGGAAGCTCTGACCCAGCTAGCTGGTGGCCCTTTCTGATCTCTGGACTCCACCAGCTGGGACCATTTTATAGGATTACACTGGTTTGACTGGTTGTGTCAAGTGACCCATCATCCTGATGTGTTTAAAGGATCCGTAGACTCTTCTCATGTTCTTTGTAAATCCCGAGCTAATAAATTCATACCAGATAGTAGCTGTGAGAAAGAGGAGGGACCTGAGTTCTGTGGGAAAAGAGAACTTTGCAACGTCCCTTCATGGACGACCACGGCACACTTGCCAGACTGACACCCTCCATCTTGCTATGCAGCACTTTGTAAAACACAAAATGTTAAACATCAGTCAACACAGCCTAGGAAGCGAAACAGAGGCACTCTTAAGGCAGTGACAGATTCTATTGCCAAAGCATCACAAAACACAGAGAAACAGAAACTAACAAATATTAGAGAAATCCAAAATTTCAAGGTGGTCCCAAAATGTTGTCTAAAAGAAAGGGGGCGAGGCATAACAAAACCTCTCCTAAACAAATATGTTTGTCGACAGAATGTTGCCATATGGTGATTTAAAAGTTAAATTGCAAACTTATTTTGATGATATCCTTTGCTTGTATGAAAATGTGATTATTTGTAATAGTTGTATAGTTTTAAATAAGAATATAATGACCAAACATGTAAGCTGTTTGTGCTATTTAATTAGGAAATATTTACCATACAATTTCTTCGTACAGGGTACTGGACAGAGTTTGGTTGGATTTATAAATCTTTTTTTCTCAGACTCTAGGGTAGATGTGGTAAAGCATATCTTTAGTAAAATGAGACAGTATAATGAGAAATTCGAGGTGCAATACAGAATAAACAATATAGTAAAAAAGCATACGAGGACACATGACATAGAAAATATAATTAGGCCCGAGCCACAGGGCTTGAATTCCAGTACTTGGGAGGCAGAGGCAGGCAGAACTCTGAGTTCAAACCCAGCCTGGTCTTTGTAGTAAGTTCCAGCACAGCCAGGACTACGGGAGAGACTCTGTCTCTAAAGACCAAGAAAATGAACTCTAGAAATACAAATGTATACCAACAGAAAGTGGACATGTGTTGTTGCGAGAGTGGAGAAGGAGGAATATGAAGAGAGGTGAAGAGCCACGAGAAAACCTTTGGGAAGTATACATTTCTACCTCAGTGTTCGGATTTGTAGAAGAAATGCCAACACTATCAAAAGACTTTTTCTTTTCCCAAGAAAGTAGGCCAGGGAATTCCAAACAAGGTCACACCAGGAAGTAGCAGCCTAGGTCAGAAGGTGGGAGAAGGAAGAGAAAGCCTAGACCACAACCTTTACTAGAGTATCTGTGGGGAAGATAAGGCAGGGCAGGGAATACTTAAGCTTGGTTTTTAAACAAATCTATTGACTTTGGGGTGTAGAGATTATCCTTATATATCTGCAGCCTGGCAAGGGTTGATTAGGGCAGGAGAATATTAATTCAATTTGTGAGCATTCGATAAGGTAATGGCTCTGGCATTTGACCTCTGGCTCACTGGGGAAATACAAATAGCTTATTATTTGGTCCTATAATTAATGGATACCAAATAGATAAACATAGGACAGGGTGATAGCAATGTTAACTACACTGACTAAAAATGATCTCTGTACTTATCAAACTATGTATCAAATATGTCTTAATCAACCATAAACATTTAAATTGTGATCACTGAAAGACTAGATATACCATCTTTAGACCACTTAAAACATAGAGGGAATAAAAGGAAAATCTTTATAGGAAAGGAGAGAGTAAGCAAAGACAAAAGAATGATAATGAGAAAAGACAAAACCACAGTATAAATGAGACCAGGTGCATCAATAATAACAATAAAATATTTTCAATAGCTATCCATGACTGCCTACTCTCTGCGAGGCATTGTGTCAAGAACACTGAATCTCCTCAACAGTCCAGTGTTGAGATATGACAAGATTAAAGAACTTGCCTAGCACCACACACAGATGAATGGAGGAGTGAAGACTAGGACCCAGGTAGCCTGGGACATGTCTTTATCCACCACATCAGAACTAGTTTAAACCTGCCCACGCTGTGCTGCTTACAAGTGACACTCCCCAAACGACCACACACAAAGCGTGAAAGCAAAGACATGGGATCACGGGTCACTGGGAGTAACAGAATCAGGAGACAGCAAGACTGGCTAACTGCATGCTCCATCATCATTAAAACAATACATCACAAAGATAGGAAAATGTCAATGTGTACATCCATGATCGCATCACTCTAAATGATATGAAAGGAAGATCTGGCCTAATAAAAAAGAAAGACTTTTAATGTAACACTAAACAAGTGAGATGCACCTGCGCGGTTTCGGCGTAATGCCGAAAGCAAAATTTCAGACAGAGACTATGGGAGTCCGGACCTCCCTTCTCCAACCAGATCCACGTATCTTTCCGACACGGGTTGAGCCCCGAAGGCTCCAGACGCCCCTGGAACGTCTTCCAAGGCTGCGAGGGAAAGTCCGAACTCGTCAGTTCCTTTCTACCTCGCCAGATTCAGAGCACTCAGATCTGAGCGTACAGAGCTTAACAAAGAACACAAATGACACAGACACAGACTAACAAATCGGTGCTGGCCAGCTTACCTCCCGGTGGTGGGTCAGTAGCTCCTGGGTGGAGGTCTTCAATTCCCGGCCAATGCACCAAATGAAAGACCCTCAGAGAGGACCTTTCCTCTCTGATGAAGACCCCAGAACCAGGACACTCCGAGACCAGGCCACAGGATGCAATTAGCAAGAGGTTTATTGAGTAAACACAGGTACCTGCGGGCAGCAAGTCTTTCGGAGGACTTGCGCACCTGCCAACTGGAGGGCGGGCTTTTTATAGGGAAGAGCAAAAAGCAAGTTTACAGAAGCAAAAGCGTGGTTATCGATCGACCGGAATGAGGCGGGGGCATGAATGGTTTCCCCTCTCAGCATGGGTGTCAGCAAGAAGCAAGTTTTCAGAAGCAAAAGCGTGGTTATCGGAATGCGGCGGGGGGGGGGGGGGGCATGAAAGGTTTCCTCTCTCAGCATGGATGCCTGGCAACAGTCATCCTGTTCCTATCTTATAGCTAACCTGCTTTGTTGATATCCTATCTTATTGACATCTTGCCTTACAGTCTTCCTATCTCTATCTCCTGCTCTCTCAGGCACCTGGGATGTTCTAACGGGAGCAGGCTGGCTGCTGATCTGGAGATTTGTTTAAAACAAACAGGACGTTCCCCCGGGAGCATGCTAGCTGCGGGTTTTGAGGAGGGGGTCTGTAGGGTCTTTCAATAATAAAAAAGAAAGACTTTTAATGTAACACTAAACAAGTGAGTTGATCAAATAATCAAAAATAGTTAAAAGATTAAAAAGAATAAATTTAGCAGGTTTGGCCTAAGTCAGATTGTGAAAGATACATGGCATTCTATGACCTAAAAACAGAGGATAAATATTTTATTTTGTAAGTCTCACAAATCTTTTCCCTCTAAATTGTGTGGGTGAAGCAAGGGGTCACCAAGGAACTCTAGGTCTTGGCATCCAATAACAAGGAGATGGATTCAGAAGCCATGACAATGATATACCACAGAGACGGGGTTAGTAAAGGACGGTGTAGGAGCTAAATTGGTCACTGCTTGTTTTGTCTGGCTTAGGAGTTAAGAGTGACTTTTGCATTTTAAAATGGTTGAAAAAAATCTGTGACATGAAAATTAAACTAAGTTCAAATGTCAGTGCTTATTAATAAAGTTTTATTGGAAAATAGCCATGTCTGCTTGGGGAATGGCTGCTTTTGTCGTCACAGCAGTATGGAGTTATCATTACAGAACCTGTATGACTGCATAACTTAACTTACTCTCTGGTTCTTTATAGAAGAGTTTTCTGACCTGGTGTTAATCTGTATAAATAAATCATCTACAACGGCAGGTATCACTGTGGATAAACGTCAACAAACAACCTTGAGGAAAAAGTTCTGGCCATGAGGTGTGAGCTGTACGGCACCGCTACAATGTAAAGTTGCAAGCGCTACTACTTATTCTGTATGGGTAGTAACATATGTGGAACTTTAAAACGTGCATAGGAGTGATAAATACCAAAGTCCACAGAGTGATAACCACTAAGAAGGAAAAGAAGATAGAGTCTGAGAGATTCCGGGACATTTTAGCTGCTTCAGCCCAAAACATATATAGCCAAACCGTTTTTTTTATTAATTAACCAATGACCTTCCTCCATCACCAGGTGACAGCAGCCATGGCTGTGTTTGCCCATGGTGTATACTGTGTGCCTGCCAGGCACTCAGCTCCTTCCTCAGTCAGGTCCTGAGTCTGACCTGGAGGGCCATGGGCTAGCAAACAGCCTTGTCAGTCTGGAGGAAGAAGCCACCTTTTCTAAGGTGTCAGTGACATCTCAAGCTTTGTAGTGGTCTTGATATGCCCACAACACAGCCATGGTCACATATGGTTGCTAATTGCAGCGCCACTTTTCCCACTACAAGTGCATAGACCTGTCCTGTTTCTCTCGGGAATCTCTTACCTTTGAAGCCCAAATTATCTCTACATTGGCAGCAGGCTGTCAAGTGCACACATGGTTTAGCGCCTAGTTCTAAAATTTGTTTTATCGACTATGTTAAAATGTGTACAATAGACAAAGGAAGGGGGTGTGATAATTGGGAATCTGCAAATGTAGCTCTGATCCCTACTCTCCAGATCATTTTGGAGAGCTTTATCAATCTTTTTATTTTTATACTCCTATCCTGTAAAATCGCAATGAATGTCATACTGACTACTTCACCAGCTGTAGTTGAATTAAAATGATATGACAGCGAAAACCAAGGTGTGACCTGTGAAGTGGTAAATGTAAGTTATTAGTGTGCCCCTAAGAAAGCTGTCAAATCCCCAAGCCCAGTATTACTGATTTCCCTGAGACCATGGTTTTACAGACCATAAACAGCGTGGCGCTACTTCACATGGCGTAGAATTCCAACCCATATATTCACCTCTAAGAAGAGCCTGCAGTAATTAGTTTTTATACGGTGCATTATAATATGTTTTACGGTGCATGCCATCTCTTTGATAGCCAAATTATTCTGTGAGGTAGGTATTAGCATTGTCATTTCACAGATGTGGAAACTGAGCCATGGAGCAATAAAGTGGCTTGTCCAAGGCCACATAGCCAGTAATCAGGAGAACAGCAACTAAATCGGAGCCTTGCCAACCATCCTGGGCTCTTTCAACTGTGCCACACTCTTCTTCAAAGTGCTCGCCCATCTTCACCTTGCAGGAAGAGTGCACTGGAACCAAGAGGGCTCATTGTCTCAAGATGGAAGAAGCAGAAGGCCGCCTTCTCAACCGAGGTTTCCATGTCTATTTCTGGAACAGCTTTGGACTCACGCACCCTGCCTGCATTTGTCACGATGAGGGTTCTTATTTGAACTTTAAATATGTGTACTTTTGCATAAATAAAGAGAGCCTCCAATAGCTCAGGAACTATCAAAAGAAAGCCAAGGGCTTGCTCTCTCTGCCAGAATCTTTATACATTATTGAACTACAGAACACCCATTCTGAGCAACAACTCTGTAAGAAAGTATCAGCTTTATGCCTCCTTTAAAGTTGCTGATTGCCGTTAGGAAAAGTTACCTTTTCAACGCTGTAAACACACATGATGGGGGCAGGAAGTGCTCTGGGGACAATGCAAAACTCATTTGTTGATGAGGTTTAAACTCAGGATTTCATGCCCGAAGATTGCTGATCCCATCTCTGTAACGCATAGAACAATCAATACCAAGTGAATAATGCTAACGTTAAATCTGTCTTGGATTGCAAAGATTTCTGTTTGTGATTTTAAAACAATGCCTTGGCATTCGAACAAAACACCACTCATCAACTCCCTGGGGCTAGAGAGTTTTTAGTGTCTTGGTGCTTTTGCTCTGACTTCACACCCACTGTGAGCTTTTATGGGCCTGGATTACAAGTGAGGCTGTTTCTTGATCAGTAGCAGGTTACAGAGATACAAGACAGTGCTGCTGTTCATGTATTTTGGTGGGGTTTTTGTTTGCTTGTTTTTTTCTCTTCCATTCAGCAAAGAGCAAAGGCAGGAGAGAAGGCTCCTGCACCAAGGCCAGGAAGAAATTGCTAAGACAAAAGGAAAGAGAGGACCACTCTTTTGATATACACTGAAGTCACAGACCAAAGGAAAGAACCGAAGATCACTCTTTACTTTCCAGGAGAGATGTCTCGCCCTGCACCCAAAAAACCAGAATATCAAAAAATAGTAAGACTTTTTATTTTTTTTCAAATAGCTTTGCTTCTACTTCCCAGTATATGTGTCCTTTGGGTTTGTTTTATGAATTTTGGAAAATAATGCTACAAGTAGAAGATTTCAGTGAAGCAAAGATGATGTTAAGTGAATGAACCTTCTGGGAAGAGTTACAAGTATCTTTTAATAGTGTAGCAGAATAATCAATTCTTTATACAGATTTTTAGGATCTTCTTTTCTGATGGATGACTTGTATACAGGCATCAAATATTCCTTTTGCTTCTAAGATAAAATGTGAAAACATCAATCATTTGCATTTATGTTATATTAAATAGCAAAGGAAATGTATAATCAATTATGTGTAAAATTAAATAGGAGAAGAGCATCGATACACTAGGAATCAAAAGATTGTCATTAAAAACACGTTACCTACTCTTAAATGTTTGCATTTGGTGTGCGTTATTGTCCTTTCTATAACTTTGACACTGATTCATTTCTAAAATGTTTTGGTTTGGTACATTTAATTTGAAGCAATATTCATTTTTTAAAATAAACCTCTTCATTTAGCTTTACTAATTCAGATATTACAGGTGGGAAAACTTAGAGTTATGATTAATGCTGTTTTAGTTATTACAGGGACTGGTGGACGTTTAATGTTAAGTAGGTGATTTCAGCCCTGTGCTCTCAAGGCTGCATTGACTAATTGCTGTGCATCTCAGTTGGAAATGCCCATGAATACCTCGTCTGGCATTCTGGAATCTTGAACCACTTTGTTGAACTAGCAGATGGCAAAAACGTACAGCACATAATTCATATTGTGCCTAAATCACTACACACACACACACACACACACACACACACACACACACCACAGTTTAAGCCTTTTTATATGGGTGCACCCAAAACCTCAGGGAAAAAATTACAGGAGTTCTATTTTTCATATGAAAGTGGTTTTTTATTGTTTTAAAGAAATTCCGGTTGCTATCTTGGGATCTGTAGTATGGCTTCGTAGACTTACAGAGAACGCTAGATATGTCGTTCACAGTGTAACCTCTGGTCATGAAGCAGGATGCAGAAATGGACCTTTATGGATAGTATATTTGAAACTCAGATGGAATTTAACATGTTTCGAGATGTATTAGTATATCCCATGGCAGGTGGTGGAGAGGGAGAGAGAGAGAGAGAGAGAGAGAGAGAGAGAGAGAGAGAGAGAGAGACAATTTCTTCTCTCTTCTTCATACAAATTCTTTGTGTAGTGTAGTGACACATTCCTTGTCTTCCTCTCTCTTCCTCTCCCTCTCCCCTTTCCTCTCTCTCTCTCTCTTCTCCCTCTTCCTCTCCTTCCTACCTACCCCCTGTCACCCCTCATTCTCTTTTGTTTATTTCTCTACTATAGCATTAATACATAGCAATGTTTAGTTTTCTGTTGTGGCTTCTATATTAGGCAGAAGCGTTGTGTATAATACATTGGTATTTGGTGTGTTCTGTGTTGAGCCTCTTAGAAAGTTTATATCACAAGAGCAGGAATAAAACTGAACATTTGTGACCCTCAGTATTAGGTTCATATTATTTTTGTTCAAATCCCTTGCTTACATCCCTTATTTCCTGGAAAAAGTATTAACATATTATTTTCCTAGATCTGAATTGTATGCATTGTTATAATACCAATTAACATGCAATATAAATTAGTTTATGTCTATTCTACATATACTTACTAAGTTTTGTTTCCGTTTTCACATAAATTGCTACAAATGTACCAATATTTAGATTCCTTTCTTTTAAAATGTATCAATAATAAATATATCCAATTGGCAACGAGGCATGTTTGCCATGATATAAACCCACACATCTCATTCAGATGTCCCCCAGTGGGGACACTGAGGCACTGGGTTAACTTTGAAATCATTTGCATCAAAATTCATGGTATTTTACAGAAGCTATTTGGTTGAGTAAATAATTTTACTGTTTTATGAAAAAGACGTTTACATCCATGTTTAAAGTAAAAACCCATCCATTCTCGGGTCTGCTCCCCTACATATGAAGACCCTTGATGGGAGAGGGAAGGATGACTCTCCTAGCTTGAAATCCACAGTGACCTCTCATGGAAATCTAGTCCTTTGTGAAACATGCTTGCTTTCACTAGTGTTCCCCTTCCCTCTTCCGTTTTCCTCTGCCCCCTCCACATTAGTACCTCATTGATTAATGCTGTGTAGAGTTGGAGCCTGGAGTTGGAGGGGGCTCTGGCTCCAGACGGCTGGGCGAGTATCTGCGTCATTTGGGTCCTCCTTTGGCTCCGTAGGACGGACAGTGTAGAATACGTTCTCCACAGGTTTCCTTCCCTTTCAGAAGGAACATTTCTTGGCAGGAACAAGACAGACGTTTTCAAATTAAAAACTTGGCCAAACTTTCTTTTCTGCTTTTATTTTCATCCTCTCTGTACTAAAGGAAGCCTGACTGGACCTCAGTTTTAATTTTTGCTTGTAATTCGCTCTAAAAAAAATGGAACATAATTTGAAGTTCTATTTTTAAAACAGAGGCAGTAACATTTATATTTGGGTTCTCGAAAAATCTCCTCTTTTCTCTAAGCATATTGCAAACAACAATTCCTGCCAGATTGCTACTGTGGCTGGGATCATTCCCAAGCCCCCTGGCGTATCTGGGTCTCAGAAGAGGCTACATGTACTCACAATTAGTCTCACCAGCTATTCCTTCCAGCTGAGAATAGGCAACGTAAAGAACAAGGCGTTCCAGAATAATAATAATTGTATCAGAAGTTAGTAGTTAAAAATAAAAACCCCTTTCTCCACTTCTCCATGAAAATACGCATCAAGGTATCAACAGACACAAACCCGTCAGAAGATGTTCTCATGGGAGAACCTAGACCGCTCTGCTCTTCTCCCAGTCTAGCCGTGTGTGCAAATAAGTGCAAGTTACGACTCAAGAGTGCAAATGCTGCAGTCCTGGGGGAGTGGGAAAGGTGAAGAAATGATCTCTGGGTGTGATTTCAACCCATAGACTAAAATAAATAATATAGCGATCTACTGTCAGAACCGTCTGTAATAAAAACCATGCACGTTTTCCCCACAGAACAAAGACCTTTTCGTACTCACCTACGGAGCTCTGGTTGCCCAGCTATGCAAGGATTATGAAAATGATGAAGATGTGAACAAATACTTAGATAGAATGTAAGTAGATGTCTCTTTGCTGTAGAATATCTATTGCTTGCTAATGTCACCTGCGCTTTCCGGCTCCTCATGCCTCGCTCCACCTCCCCAGCTCCTCCTTGACTGCTACAAACCACATGTGAAAGTGGAACATAATTTCTTACAGCTCAACTTAAAATAATAGGGAGGAACTTTTCTCTATTTCTATCAAATATAGAATTCTCTTTTTCCAGGTTGGAAATGATGTCTTTATTAGCTACATATAAGCATCTGAGGTAATGGAACAGAAGTGTACTTTTAGTAAGATGATGGAATATTCAGTTTGATTTCGAGTTTTCACAATTCCTTACAATGAAAATGTTTGTTTTCATAAGCATAGGCCTCCTATTGGGGCCTATGCAATAAACAAGCAAACAAAAAGCTAAGAGTTGTCGCCCAACAAGAAGACAGATGTATAAGAAACTCTATTGAAAGGGGATTGTCTTTCTCTTATATAGTACTTTCATTGCTTGTTTAAAAAAAGATTTCTAATATAAAAAACCAATCATTTCTTTTTAAATAAAGCCCATTTCCCCTTTTTATTTTGTTAGTGAAAATTCCTCTAGTTTATATTCAACCTTCTATATTTGTAATTATATGATCACCAAATTATTGCAATCTTGTCATTATTTTTAACTTTTTTGAGTGTTTTATGAGCGTGCATTTATTACAATCATAACAGGTTTTATTGCATCGCTTTTATACATGTTTTCGGTGTATTCTGATCCCATTCACTCCTTTATCCTCTCTACCCCTCTCTCGTCCCCTCAACCCCCTTCCTCTCTCTCGCCTAACCCTCCCCACTTCTTTCATGTCTTCTTTATATCTGGCGAGTTTCGGTGGGGTTGTTTACAGGAGAATGGGCACTTTGCCAGTGGCTGCACCACTGAAAAAAATGTCCCTCCCTCCTCCAACATCCATTCCCTGCATCAAAACAGAAGGAAAGGAGCCCAGGAACCTCTCCCCTACCGTAACAGACTGTTGATTGGCGCACTTTTGTAGAAATCGTGTGTGGGTAGTTACAGCTGCCAGGAGTGCAACAGTCTCCCCATGCCCAGATGTCAGCATTCCACACCTCTCCCCATCCCTCCAGCTCTTACCGTCTTTCTGCATCTTCATCGTCCATGTTCTCTAAGCCTTGAAAGGAGTGATAATGAGGCTCCATTTCTGGATGGCCATTCAATAGTTACTTATTTGTTTTCAGTATTTTGAGTATGAACAAGTCACTGCTGACAACTTAAAAAAAAAAAGCTTCTCTTACCATAGCTGGCAGCAGTACCATTTTGTTGCTATAAGCATGGTCATTTATAAAGCAGTTTGATGTCTGCATCACACCACTTAGCAAAGCAACGACAGAAGCTTTCTTACCAGGGTCTCGGACCTGTCCAGCCACAGACTTTTGAATGGGTTTACAGTCTTAAATATAATTTCCTTCCCATGGAGAATGTTCACAATTCCTTACAATGAAAATGTTTGCTTTCATAAGCGTGGGCCACCTACTGGGGCCTATGCAATAAACAAGCAAACAAAAAACTAATAGTCGCCTGGCAAGAAGACGGACGTATGAGGAACTCGATGGAAAAGGGATTATCTTTTCCAAACCCAGTCAGAAAGTGGTTACCTCATAACAGACGTGCCCTGACTGCACCAGTGTGCTCACCTTGCCTCACTGGTCAGTGTTGCTGCACACAGGACCCACGGCTGAGGAAGACCGCTAATGACGATTCCCTCAGCTGCCTGCGTAGCACCTACTTCTGTAAGGGTGGCCGGTGGGGAGGAAGCTTTTCACCCAGTTCCAGCTCGATTTATCTTGCAACTAAGAGGTATGTTTTTTTTTCACCAATAATTCCTGACTAGGATATCTTAGTTTTGTTGAAAATCCAACAGCAATTGCTTTAGGACTTCAAGAACCTCTATGATTCATAGGGAGGTAGCCCAACCTTGGCTATTTTTGTTTAATAACTCATGGCTTCCAGTAACAGTTTTATCCAGTCACATGGGGATACAGTCCTTTAAACTTGTTTTTAAATTTACTTATTTAGATTTGTGTGTGTGTGTGTGTGTGTGTGTGTGTGTGTGTGTGTGTGTGTGTGTCTGACACAGCAAGAACATGGAGGTCAAAGGACAATTCTGGGGAATTATTTCAACTCTTCCACTTTATGGGCTCTGGGAACCAAACACAGGTCAGGATCCCTGTACCCTAGCACCTCTACCTACTAAGCTATCTTGCCAATTCTTTTTTTTTTAAGACAGGCTTTCTCACTGAATACACTGATGGTTAAATATACTGCATATGTACAGTGTACATGCTGCTCATTACATTCTTCTCATCCCTGTCACCCGTAGCTGAGAGCATATATATATATATATATATATATATATATATATATATATATATATAATATTGGACTTTTATAAGGCCCCTACTCAGCTGTCTTTTGGAGAAAATATCCTGCTCTTATCTTTTTTGCGTAGCCTTGAACGGCTGAGCCATCTCTCTCTCCTGCATAGATGCCATTCTCTTAATAAACAAACTATCTCAGTAGATTTAGTGAATTATTAAGGACTCTGACCTCAGAGCCATTTCCCCATAATTGCCCAACTACCAGAGATCTTCCCACTTCAGGTTCCAAGAACAAATATTGCCTTGGAAAGCTCCCGCCCTGATTCTCTTGGGTTTTCTGGTGCTGTCTCCAAATGGTTTCCCTTGTCTATTTGTAAATGGCTGTGAAAGGAAAGACCATTTTCTGACTGGTGGTTAGGAAAAATAATATTCCTTTTCACTTCTAGTTTAAGGTCTTATTTCTGTAACTGGATTAGAAGCTCTTATAAGACAGAGACTCCAGCATCTCCTGGGTCCATCTTAGCAATTTAGAGTTTCTCAGGCCACCTTACTCAAGGAGGCTGCTGGGCCATCTACGGCAAGACTCAGCTATGTTATGCCATCTTTGTAAAGGACTTGTTCAATTGTGCTTCAGCTACGGCTGCAGGTAGTTGCTTGAGAGGATTTAGGAGGTAGCTATTACCTTCCCTGGACCCATCACTCCAGTTTCTATGGCCTGAAAATGTGTCTTTAGAAGTTGCTTGCCCACCTCTTGTGCACACGCGCGCGCACGCACACACACACACACACACACACACACACACACACACACACACACAAGAGGAGAAAGGTGGAAAGAGGAGGCTGATAAACTTAAGAAACTGAAATGCTGAAACTTTCACTGACAGTGAAAGACTATTCCTCTGTTCCTTCCCCTCTTCCTTATACAGCCCTCCTGTAAAGCTGTTCCCCTGCCGTGGCATGTCTACTAAGAAAGACCAGAGTATCCAGGTGCCACCTCTGCAGCAGAAAAGTTAGCAACCATCTTTCCTCTGTTTCACAACAGCTAACAATTAGAAAAATATTAGTCTGCAGGCAACCACCCTTCTTTGAATTTACAGCCAAGTTTGGGCCAGTCTCAACTCCAGTCAGACTCTTCTCCTTGCAGAGACTAAGTAATATCTCCTAGCTATGCTGACCTCTGCGTCTGTGGAACACACACAAACACATTAACTAAAACAATTTGGCCTGTTACCTTGGGTTCAGCTTGTTATCTACTATGCAAATCACACTTTCCTTCATCCACAGGGGTTACGGTATTGGAACACGGCTGGTAGAAGATTTTTTGGCTCGATCCTGTGTGAGAAGATGCCACAGTTATTCGGAAATCATAGACATAATTGCCCAGGTAAATACTGGAGGATGCAGCCATGGGAGCCCTGCTTGTCTCTTTTTTTGCTATTTCTTAGAGGCACAAGGCAATGAGGAAAGGTCAGACTCTAAAGTCTTTAGGTCTCATCATCTGCAGGCCAAGCCTCCAGTCCAGCATCTGGGCTCTGATATTTTCCTTTCTGCTTCCTTCTGTAGATCTGAGGTGGTTCAGGTTCGGAAGCCCCAGAGGACTTGAGCGTCTAGAAGACAAGCTAGGCCCCTAGTAGGCTGAACGTGGGTGGAAAAATGAGACCAATTAAAAAAGAGCTGTCAAAACTGGTGATGGGAGGATGATTCTAAACCACCTAAGAGCTGCCAGAAGTTCACAGTCAAGTCGCTTCTGCCTCTGCAGAAGAGGGGAAGAATATACCTTTTATCCTTTGTCAGTTCCTAGTTTCTACGGACATTTTTGCAGGCTGTTCTCTGCTTCCCAGCCGTGGGCTTTAGCTGTTGATTTCTTTCCATTGGGGATTCTGTCCATTGGTTGTATTTCCTTTGCTTCCTTTACATAAAACAAATCATTGGCAAGAGCTTTGTGAAGGCAGATAGAGTGTTATGGGCAACCTTACAGCAGCTGTGCCCCAAGCCAGTGCCTGGTGTGGAAGGGAGTAGCGTTTCCTAGCGTCAGAGGTTATGGCTGGAGCGTTATGTCCCTGAGACAAAGTAAAGCTTCCTGTGGTTTACGTGCTATGTGATGCAAACTATGTGCCGCATGTGCTAGAGCCTCGCAGTTGGCGATGTGTGGAAGACAGCTTGGAATCATCCAGGAATAGCCTATCTTTCTTAGAATAACACATCTTAGCCAGCGTCCTTTCATCTCACACCTGTGGTTATCAGGCTAGTGTTGGTACGTTGTTAGCTAGTAAGTCCTTGACGACACAAGATGCGTAGGAGGTCTTGGTATGCTGCCGAATCCAGCTCACACAACAGACCTACTAAGCCGGTTTCCTCCTCTTTTCCACTGAGACCTGATATTTACATACACGACAGAACTGACTCTTCACATGAATGACTGCCACACAGCACTGGCTCTATGATTCTTATTGTAGGCACTGCCTTTGGTCCTTCAGTCTGAGAGCATCCTCCTGAGAAGGCAGAACTGGAGTTGATGGTTGCCATTTTTCAAATAAAAGTTCTAGAAAGAATATGATGGAAATGAGTAATCTATGTGAAAAGGTAAACTTTCAAAACTATAATCCAAATGAAAGTTGGTTCCACATTATTATTATTATAGTGGTTAATGAATCATGAACCTGAGACTAGAACCCAGCTGTCTTCCAACTTCAGCACAGTGAATTTAACACTCCATTAAGCAGGCTATAAAGAACAGAAAAGAAATCCCTTTCCATGTTTATTGGCAGAAGATAAGCGAGATCCAGCGGCTGTGTTGTGTGTGTGCCCATTTGTATGTAGGAGCACATGTATATGTAGGCATCCATGCATAGAGTCCAGAGGTCAACCCCAGATGTCATTTTTCCTGCCGAGATGGGGATCCCGCATTAGCAGGGAATGCCTCCATTTAGCTAGGTGCCCTGGCCAGGGAGCTCCAGGGATGCCAGCCTCATCCTCTGCAGCATCTGGGATGCGTGCTCTCACATCTGCCTTTTCACACGCTGTCACGCCTGGCTTTTTGTGTGGACACCGGGGATCCAACTCAGTTCCTTATGCTTGCATTGCAGGCACTTGGTCAGCGGAGTGTCTCCCCAAACCTTGAAAACAGAAGTTTTATAAATAAAATAACTTTTCACTAAACAAATTATATATGTCTGGGGAGGGGTATACTCTAAAAATACTTGTCATTTTAATGTAAATTGAATACTGTAATTATTATACTAACATATATGGCCTTGTTTATTGTAGTCCTGGTGGTAGCTTCCCTGTCCTTTAGAATAATGTCACTGTATTGCAGTAATGATGATTCTGATTGCTTTGGATATGACTTCACTTGACCTAGATCTGAATTCATCTCATTGTCTTATATGTGCACATAAAACTAAATATAAAATAAAACAAAAACAAAAAAACCAAGCCAAACAAAAAGAATATGGGGAATAAAATCTCTCATATTTAAAGTTGTTTGTTGTCTGAAGAAGAAAATAATTCTAAAAGCTGACATGCTAGTAGAACAGTAGACATTTTAATTTATTCTGGATCTGTTCATATGATCTACACATTTTATTTAAATAATGTAATGTACTCAAGTTTAAAAAGACATATTTAGTAGATTAATTTAAAAATCAGTTAATAGCAATACCCATTTGGGAGTGGAGGTTTGTGTAAACTGTTATTGAGAATCAGGGATTATGCACTGTTATGCACTGAAGTACTGGAATGCATCTGATCTGTGCTCAATACTTGAGGGATACAGGGGGATACCAAGAGATATGGGATACCCGGAGATACTGGGGGATACTGGAGAATACTGGTAGTTGGTTTAAGTGAGCTCCAGTCTGATCAATGTAGCAGCACAGGGCCCTTCCATTTTCTCCGGGTGTTATTCTTAGCTCTGTGACTCTAGGGTGCTGATCCCGCCTATTCATCTGAATCGGAAAATCAAAAGGAAACTGGGCTTCTCTAGTAGGAAAAATAAATCCATGTAAAACCTTTGAGAGAGGTGTAATGACATAAACTGTATCCCAGCATTTGAGAGGTTGAGATTTAAGGCCAGTCTAAGCTACACAGAAATCAAAGCTAGCTTGGGCTACGGAAGGAGATGCTGCCTCAAAACAAAGCAAAACAAAACAGAAAGAAATAACTTTTCCTAATCAAAATTAGACTCCAAAGGAGCCCTAACAAATAATTTATGAAAGTTATTCTTGGAGGTGGCTATAGCGACGAAAGCCTCCCACGGAATGGTCTTGTTACCTGTGCTCTGGTCTGGGGAATGTTGTCTGTGTGCTATTGACTACAGGAAGATTACAAAGGCAAAGCCCAAAATAACAATTCCAGTACAAACTATGGTGCATGTTTGGTAGTTTATGTTTAGGGGTCTAAGCCAGAAGTTGGTACTTTTCAAACTAAATATTAGTTGGAAAATGAGGGGTGGGGATAAAAAGGAAGAAGGGGAGGAAGGAGGGAGAAGAAATGAAAACAAGCTTTCGTTGAAGGCCTTTGGAAGAGAGTTTTTCTCTAGCAGGGAGGGGCGTGGGAATGTGCCTCAGATGCCAGGCTCTCTCAGCCCCTTTCATGAGCATCTGCTGCATTCCTACCTGGTGGTGAAATTAAACAAGAACCATTTTAATGTACTAGGTTAGAGAGGACTGGTGGGAAATGTTATTCCGAGAGTGAAAAAGAAAAGAAGGAAGGAAAGAAATAAAAAAGAAAGAGAAGAAAGGAAAAAGAAAGCAAACAAAAACAGAGAAAAGGATCCACAGGCAATTTCCCCACTGTGAAAGCATGTTCCGTTTTTAGCAGAAATAAAGCAGCTTCAACAGAGAGCAGCTTCTAAACCACATCATTTTCCACAGGCTAGACACAAGACTGTCCTGTCTAAAATTAACAACGTGTAGGATGTCAGCTTTCTGTCTCTGTCTTCTCTAAATGTTTCAGCATCTTCTCAGCCATCCTGTCATGTGTAAACTCTCCTCTTCCATCTTCTGTCCTCAGTGTAGCTGCGTTTCCACTCACGCACAACTTTTCTTAACAATGAAGAAACTTGTTGCTATTTTCATAGACAAGCAGCTGCCTCCTGGATACCTCTTCCTTCCAAGGCCTGATTTCTGTTTCTTAATCAATTTTACTTGGGGGGGGGGACAGAGAGAGAGGAAGGAGGAGGAGGAGGAGAAGGAGGAGGAAGAGAAAGAGGAAGAAGAAGAAGAAGAAGAAGAAGAAGAAGAAGAAGAAGAAGAAGAAGAAGAAGAAGAAGAAGAAGAAGAAGAAGAAGCAGAAGCAGCAGCTCTTACCTAGGGTGATGATGTCACCTGCTTCTGGAGCATTTTGACACACTTGCAAGGTCAGGCTTTAGCTATGTACACGCCCACTGATGCTTCCCTTATAATTAGCAGCTTTCATTAAAAGATCTGGCCTTTGGCAGCATTATCTCTTTAACCCTGTAAACTCTCTTCAGAAGAAGCAGGTGGTAAATGTGGCTGAGTCAGTTTTAGAGAACTGGGACAAATTCAGAGGGCATTTAATCATAGCTTATGCCGGGAGAGCACAGCAGAGTCAGGAAAGGGAGCAGGGGTTGTCTTTTGCTTAGCTGACCTCTCAGACCGAGCACCGTGCAGAGCATTCTGCCCCGCTAAAGTGCTGAACATCTGTATCCCTCAGCCTGCACAGAACCCACAGCAGCTGTCCTGGTTTCAGAGAAAGGGAAAGAAAGGATACATTCCAAGCGAATCTGCTAGACAGAGAAGTGTACCTCCGGACACGAAAGTGACATCTCTGCGTGAGTTAGGAGAAAGTTGGGTGAGAAAAAGGTCTTCTGAATTCCCTGCACTGTTCTGCCCTTCAGAAAGGAGGCCTGAACGGCTTCAAGTCTTAACAGCATTCTCTCTTTCTCTTATTCTCCTCACTTGGGACTTTCCAGAGGGAAGGTCATCCATTGCTAGACATCAGCTGCTTCTCAAAGTTTGCCATCTAGTGGCCTAAAGAAAAATCTCCTGGGTGAGGAGGATAACACATCTTACACTTTTTTTGTTTAAGATAATAGGCTAACCCTAAGTTTAATTTTCTGCAACATTAAAATAGACCCAGTTTTAAAATGTGACTTTCACCTGCAAGTTTAATTTCTTTATTTCATCCGAGTATACCTACAAATAATTAATCTAGATGCTTTCATAGCCATATGTCCTAGCTGCATTCTTTGTCAAGTTAACACAGCTAGAGCAGCAATTCTCAACCTGTAGGTCTTGTCCCTTTAAGGGTCAAACGACCCTTTTACAGGGGATGCCCAAGAACACTGGAAAACACAGATATCGACATTACAATTCGTAAGCAGTAGCAAAATTACAATTAAGAAGTAGCAGTGAAGTCGGGTGGTGGTGGTGGCTCACGCCTTTAATCCAAGCACTCGGAAGGCAAAGTCAGGCAGATCTCTGTGAATTCTAGGCCAGCCTGGTCTACAAGAGATAGTTCCAGGACAGGCTCCAAAGCTACAGAAAAAACGCTGTCAAAACAAAACACCAACGACAAAAGAAGTAACAGTGAAAATTAGGGGGGTTACCACAACCTAAGGAATTGTATGAAAGGGTCACAGCATTAGGAAAGTTGAGAACCACTGGTCTAGAGTTATCTGGGAAGAAGAACCTATGCTGGGAAAATGTCTCCAAGATATTGCTTGTAGGTCTGTGGGGCATTTTCTTATTAATGATTGGTGTGAAAAAGCCCAGTGCACAGTTGGCACTGTTATCCCTGGGCAGGTGGTCCTAGAATGAATAGAAAGGCACGCTGAGCAAGCCAGTAAAGTGTGTCCCTCCATGGTGTCTGGTCAGTTCCTGCCTCCTTCCATGAGGGACTGTGATTTAGAAGTGTAACCCAGCATACTCTCTCCTCTTTAAGTAGCTTTTGGTTGTTTTATAACAACACTAGAGACTGAATTAGGCTTCCATGGCCACCACAACACAACTGTAGATTTAATAAACCACAGATCAAAAATCTTAAAAAAAAACAAATCAAACTGTGTCAGTACTGGCTAACGGATATTTATTTATGTAGCACTTACATTGTAGTAGATTTTAAGAGTGGCCTGGGGATGATTTTAAGGAATAGGAGGATGTGCATAGGTGAACAAATTATTTGCTGAGTCTGCTCGGTATCCATGAGAACCCTGGAGCCAATCTTTCTGCAGATACCATAGGACAGCTGTCATTTCCAGTGGGTGTCAGTAGTACTATAACATGGCATTGGACAAACTTCAACAATAAATATTTTCTTCATGAAAGTTCAAGATAATGCTCATCTGTTATTTATATATTCCCTACAAGACCCTTGTAGGATTGTTATGAAAGAGCATGAATCATGAGCCAAATGGATTGAGGGTGTAACTGAGATACGTATTATATTATCAGACACACATAAGAAAAGCTCCCTTAGAATTTAATTTGTTTGGTTCCTTCTACTGCTATTTTTGTTTTTTGCTTGTTTGTTTGTTTTGTTTTGGCTTTTACAAATTGTTTCTTCGAAATATGGATTTGAAAGTTTTTCTTATTTTAATTACTCTGAGACTCTAAATGAAAACATGTAAGTTGCAATAGAACGAGCAGAGCTGAATTCGGTCATTGCAAAGCAACATTAGGGAATGAATCTGTTGCTTATGGGTTACATATCTTCCAGTTTACTGTAAGAGAAAGTAAGAAATACAGCCGTACTTGGCTGTGCTCTCGTGACTAGAAACACTTCCTTAGTGACACAATATATATTGGGTGCACAAGCACATTTATTGTGAGACCTTTTAATTGCTCCAAGAAGCTAATTAGAAATTAACTTGATTTTTGAAATAAAGGTGTTTATGCAGACCAGGCTTGACCAGGACTAGCATCGTATTTTAGAAAGTCCCTTGGTGCTGGGATGCAATATCTCCCAGCCTCTGTGAGCCTTAGGTTTGATTCATTGCACGGGTGCTCTGAGTGCTAACTTAACCATGTCCAGTAATGGAGGGATTAGAAGAGAGGCCATATCCTGCTTAATCATAAGCCTGCTGTGTGATCTCCAAGTTACTCAGGCTGTTGGAGCTTGTTTTCCTGCTTGTCAGCGGAGACCTCTCTCTGCTGTTAGCCTGATGACCAGAGAGTTTTTCCTTAGCTGGATTCTCTGAATGCCTGCTTCTGGCATATATCTGATTGATGCCAACTTCCAGCATGTACCTGATTGATGCCAACTTCCAGTATGTACCTGATTGATGCCAACTTCCAGTGTGTACCTGATTGATGCCAACTTCCAGTGTGTACCTGATTGATGCCAACTTCCAGCATGTACCTGATTGATGCCAACTTTCAGTATAGCTGATCGAAGCTGACTTCAGTTACATATTTGACTGATGCCGACTTCTGGTACATATCTGATCGAGGCCGACTTCCGATACATACCTGATCTAGGCCGAATTCCAGTACATATCTGACTTTGTTAGGGAAGGCTTCTGAAACCTCCCTCGCAGCATCCACATTGTTTGGTTACTGACTGTATTTCTCATTGCTTGGCCTTGAACAGGTTCTTTTCATTAAGACAGTTTTTACTATCGGATGAGGGTCAACATGATGGTTTCTCTGGGGTGCCATAGACAGAAATTATCATTTGCCAGGGTAATTAATATATCTTCATGCTGTCATACTAACAATTTTCCTAATTAGAGAAAAATTACAGTGTAAAAAGACTGGTTTAACTTGAAGCTTTGATCTCAGGCTTAAAATATTAAACCCTAATATACTGTACTTGTTGAAAATGCCAGAAAGAAGAAAAAAAAGATCTTTTATAGTATAATTTGAAATTAATTAAATATATGAGCAGTGACTTTTTTGGAGAGTGATATTAAAATCAATGAAATAATTGAAAAGAAATGATTATAGGAAGCAAGGTAAGGATGTATAAGCAAGAGAGGAATCTACATAGTGAATGTGGTAAGCATATGTTCTAGAGAGTGGTCCTCAACCTTCCTAATGCTGCAACCCTTTAATACATCTCCTCATGTTGTAGAGACCCCAACCATAAAGTCATTTCATTGCTGCTTCATAATTGTAATCTTGCTACTGTTATGAATCATAACATAAATATCTGTGCTTTCCTATGGTCTTAGGCTACACCTGTGAAAGGGACAGTCGACCTCACGAAGTCAGGGCCTGCAGGTAGAGAAACCACTGTGCTAGGGTAGAAAGATGTGGGGGACACACTCCAGAGAGGAGTCTGCATAGCAGAAGAATACTCTTCCCAAGTCAAATTGTTTTTATTTTTAAAAAGAAGTTTGTATAAGACTGCAGTTGGATCTACATATGAGAATCGTAATAAATTACACTAGTCATATTTTAAAAAAAAACTCTTATGACCTGAGGGCATAACACTTTCATGGCCACATCTACAAGGAGAACCTTTGAAGTTTCTTATTCTCAGGCTGCCTTAGAATGGGAATGGCACCATAGCTATCTACTGCCAAGCCAATCAAAATTTGAAGATTGAGGCTACAGCCCAGCAGTAGAGCATTGACTTGCATGCCTGAAGTGCTGGGTTTAACTTCTATTGCCAGCAATAAATAAATAACAGACTACTCAGAAACTGTTATTTATTGCTTTAACAGAAGTATTGAAAGCAGATGTTATGAGGTATTTTTGGATAGAAGAGCCATGGATGGAAAGGCCTCAGCATTTTTTGTTGAAATGCTAGGAAAGGGGACCCCAAACCATCCAATGATTCCATCAAGATATGATATACATATAAGATATATATATACATATATATATGTATATATATATATACACACACACACATATATATATATATAAATGTTTAAGCTGTCTACAAGGATTAGCTACCAAGGAAGGAACAACACATATCAAAGACCTGAGGGGTAAGACAGAATATACAAAGAAAAGACACAATTTGAAGGAAGAAAGCTTGAAGCTGAAATTGGGGTGAAGAAAGGAAGATTCGACCACAGGCAGTAGAAAAGATTGCTGGGTGTTCAGGAGAGACTGATGGTGGCTATTGTGCATGACTTTCCTGGGGAGACATGAATGAACATATGTCCTCTCTAGATACCATCCAAATGCAACTTCGGGAACCAAGGCGTTTATTGGGGTATGGGTAAGAGGTTTCTCAAAGGAGCATGAGTGACTTGGGCGGCTGCATCATGGAAGAGCCTACCCCAGCATAGGTGATGCTCCTGCATGGCTTGCAGGTAGCTACACCACTGAAGGACGCAGCCTCCACATACAAGGTAGTTTCTGCTTATATATATCCCTGGGAAGGGACCTCTTGAGGTTGCTCAGTCAGAACTTTCTTCTGCATTTCACCAGCCTTGTGAGCCTCTTGTAGGAAGAAGTGTTTCAAATCCAGAGGAAACAGCTACTTAACAGGTAGGCAGGGAACTCTAAGGCCAAACTGTAGGACATCCTCCATCAAAAGTCAGTGGTCTGAGGCTGGCATTAGAAAGGGGAGACGTCCCACACACTTCCAGTTACCAGGGTGGGTGCCAACCAAGAAAGGATTAGCTAGAGCAGGTGCCCCTCCATCTGTCCCTACTGTATCTTCTGCTTGTAACGGAGGCCTGTGTACCTGTTCTAGATGGAGCCTCACAGAGCTGTGGAAAGTTGCTCTTGTGGTCAGAGGCAGTTGAAAATGCAGAAAGCATGGACCAAGCTGATGATCAATATTTCTATAACCATTGCTATGGCACCTGCTACTTTTGTGGCCTTATGTTTGACCTCACCCTGACTAGTTCATGCCTTTCTGGACAACTCAAGCTAGGTGGTGGGAGGAGCAAAGGAAGCCACATTTTTTTTTCCTTTTCCAGGAACCTGCCCCTGAAACAGGGAGGCCAAGGTGTACTAGTCGTAATCAGTAAACTTTTCTTTAGAAATCAGGAATTCTCATGAAACATTGTGAAATTTGTCAAACATAGCCACTGCCTCTGGTATCAATGACTTTCTCAACTCAAATAAACAACTGTAAGCACCCATGCTTACTAACTGAGCCAATATCACCTGATACGGCTATGAGAAATGAAATCAGGTCAATTTGAAGGGAGCCACAGCACAACAGAGGCTGTGACAATTTTATTGAGAGCAATCAGACTGTTTATACCTTTATCAGAAACATAATACAATGTCAATTGCCAGGATTGATACAGTTGTAGTTGCTAGGATACAGTGATGTTTGCAAGCCACACAGGGCACACAAGATTAATGTCTAAGACCAATTGTCCTGTCAAATTTCCATGTTCCTTGACTTGTAAGAGAACATACAGAGAAACACAAAGCAGCCTGTAGTGGTTTGAAAGAAAATGACCCCCCCAAAAGGAATGGCACTATTAGGGGGTGTGGCCTTGTTAAAGGAAGTATGTCACTGTAGGGGCACGCTTTGAGGCCTCATACATGCTCAAATCACACCCAGTATCTCAGTCAACTTCTTGTTGCTTGTGAGTCAAGATATAAAAACTCTCAGCAAATAGCACTGTGCCAGCCTGCATGCTGCCTTGTTTCCCACCATGATGATAAAAGACTAAACAAAGGTTTGTTCTTTGATAAAAGTTGTTGTGGTCATGATGTCTCTTCACAGCAATAGATACCCTAACTAGGGCACAGGCTGAATGCTTCACTGCCTAAGGGAGTACATTAGTCTCTTGGTAACTGGAAGGCACATGGTGCCCAGAAGTGATGGACTCCTAGCCTGAAAAACCTATGAAGTGTGCCTCTTAATTAAGGGGGTTAGGCCAAGGCAACTCCATGATTCCGAAAGGTGACCAATTATCTTTCTAAATCACTCCCATGGTTATTAATTCCAATGTCCATTTTACTATTGTTAGAGGTCCGACTACATGGTGGACTGGCCAAGAACCCCAGGATACCGCTGACCGAATCATTTGTAGTCTTCTCTCTATAAGACCAAAGACATGGCTTGCAAGAAACTGTGGCAGACAGTGCCCATAGCAAGTGCACTTTGAGCTTGGGATCAGACTTAATGATTGTGTGAGTGCATCATAGACTTTTGAGTCAGAGTCACCTCCTGAAGTATTTGTCTGTTTCATGGTGGCCAAAGGATGCAATGGAGTTTGTAGGGCAGAAGTTACAGCACGGAGGCATGGAAGCAAAGACCCACCTTAGAAGGGGAAGCCATGATTCCCTCCTTAAACACCTTCACCATGAAAAGAGAGCAACACAAATGTACATTTTAGCCTAAGGTTTTAACCAGCCTGAGAAATAGTGATTTTGCTTTTGATCTGCCACAGGTTCTCTGTTTATTAGTTTCTTTCCTCTGTATTTCAATTCTCCATCTTACCAGAGCAAAAAAAAAATGTCTTGGGAAGAACAGAAACAGTTGATGCAGTGGTCAGGTTAAACGTCCCAGATCCTCAGCAGGTTGATGTGGAGGATGCCCTGAGCCAGGGAGGCTAGGCTAGGCATCAACGTGAGAGTCTGATCAAAGAAAATAGCTTCCCAAGTTATTACGGTGCATGTAAGCTTTAAGTTGCCACATTATTGTATTGTCCAGTGAAATCTTCCATTTCTAGGCAATTTCATTTCTCTGTTATATGAGTCAGCTTTTTAAAGGGAGGAAATTTTCCAGCATTGCTAGGGTTTCACCTGCCATGCCAAACATTATGGACTTCATTAACTGTTAATAATGTGAACTAAGAAAAAAGTGGAAAAGCCACACACACACCTATGCAGGGTATCTTTTTTCCTGTTTTGTCGACTGCGGTTTACATTCATCTATAGTTGAAGATCACCACCCTCTCCTGTTCTACCCTAATTCTTACCTCTGATCTAAGCAATATTTGCTACATTGAAAGCCCAGTGCTCCAGACATACCTGGTAATTCATGGTGACAAACCACAGCAGCAAGATTTAAACTAGAGCAGAATCCAGAGAGGAAGGGATCTGATTCTTATTAAATAATAGACAGTGAATTCATCTTGATAATTTTATCAAAATGTTTATTTTTACCACTGCCATCTCTATGACTATGGAAAATTACAGAAGAGAGAGGGAGATTAATTCCTCTACTCTGAGGTCATTCACAATTACAAAATGTAAACATTAAATAGGTAATTATATAATTACTAATTATATTTCATGTTATTCTGGAAAATGTTTGACATGTATCCTAAATGTAGTAGGTAGACTCCTCCCAGTTGCTAGCATTAGGGCTTTTCAGGTCATAAGGCTTACTGAAAAATATTCTGGGATGTGAAATTCAGGCCCCAAGAACAGGATTGGAAAACTGATAGATCAGTTTTATCATCTTTGTGACTTCCTGCATCAGTTCCTTTCTGTCTCGGTGACTGTTAGCTTCTTGTCTCTTCTTGCAGGTGGCTGCTAGTATTTTCCACCTTCCTTCTTTCTTCCCTCCCTCCCTCCCTCCCTCCCTCCCTTCCTTTCTTTTTTCTATGCTTTTGATGCTGCACAGGATTTTCTGTCTTGTATCTTTTGCCCAATCTTTTTCTTTAAAAAAAAAAAACCTGTATGTACACTTGTGGTGTGCATGTGTGTGATGTAAGTGCTGAGACCCATGTGGAGGTAAGAGGCCCACTTTGAAGAGTTAGTCCTTTCCTTCAATTGTGAGTTCCAGGTTTTAAATTCGGGCCACCAAGCTTATGCAGCAAGAACCACTCTTTTCTCTGGTTATGTTTGCCCAGTCTGTCATCCACTGCATATCGCATGTTTGGAGGTCTGAAAAGAACGTCTCTAATCTGCCCGTTCAATCACTGGACCCCTGGATAAAGTGTTATGCTGGGTCATTTCCAGACTCCTAGGGAAACAATAGACCGACTGCCAGACTCTCAAATGTCCACAGGAGCCCATTAAGAATGACCACAACGGCAGGAGCATGAGGCGGAGCATGGCATCATAGGAATCCCTCAGAAATAGTTCTTGGGTATTAAAAACATTCTGAGATTTGCCAAATGGAGCAAAACCATTGGTGTCTCCTTCCTAGGAAATAGTAAAATATAACTCATACCTCCTCAGAACCCCCTGCCCACTTTATTCATTTCAGGGGCTGTTGTTTACTTCTCTTTATTTCAGAGGCTAGACTTTGCAGGGAGCCTTAGTGTAGCAGGTGGCATTGGCGCTTACCATGAGGTATTACAGTGGAGAGAACTGCCCTCATTATGTGTTTTGCAGATAATAATCAAGTAAGTAAATCTTTAAAAAAAAATGCTTCCCCTAGGAAACTATCCAAGCGAAACCACATTGTTTGTTGAAAGTAAGTATTTTAGACCATTAGTGGGAGTGAGTGGACATTTCTCAGAACAGTCAAGTCAAGGCGATGCCGTGGGAGCAGAGAAGCAGACAGCCTCCTAAGTCAGGCTATGATGCAGGGGACAGGCTGGGTTCTCTCAGGAGTTTAGAAAGGAAGTAAACATACAAGCTAGCCCTGGGCCTCTACTTCTGTGGAGCTTTTCTTTGTTTCTCTCTCCTTTTTTTCCTAAATGTTTTCCAGTCCTGTCTGTGAGTATTCTGCTTTTTATTTCCCCAAATGGTGTTGCCTGAGATGACCTGATTTTTTTTTTTAATGTGACTAGGAAAACTGCCCAGATAAAAAGAATTTGACCCAGACTACTGAAGTCACAAACATCATCATATCTGAGGTTGTTTAATTTTTTTTGGCTGTTGTTTTTGTTTTTTAAGCTATCTTCTTAAAATAAAAGGCCATTGTGCCATATACTTCTGCGTTTTACTTACTCTCCTTTAAAAAAATTTATATTTGGCTTCCTTCCCTTTCTAAACAATTAGATTTTTTTTTTAATGACTTACCATGAAAACTGCTGTGTTTCACAAGTCCTGCTTCCTTCTGTTACCCAGCAATTGCACTGTGCTCCATCACTGCCCTGTAGTCCAAGAGCAGCCTGTGTCTGACCTCTGGATAGTCTTTCTTTTCTCAAGATAGGAATCTTTATTTCCATTTTACAGCTGCTCGCTACTCCGTCCTAATTGCCTCCTCCTTGCATGCACTCCCTTGCACTTGTGAAGCATGCATGCACACGCATGCGCACACACACACACCTTTTCTTACAACACCAAACTAGACCACTCCATGGGTAGAAAGAAAAGCTTCTTGTGGGAATCAAACTGCCAGAGAATAAAGGACAACACCTTGCAGGAAAAGCTTTGTCAGTTATGCGGACCCGTAGCAGCAGTAGGAGGGGTGCAGGCTGGAAGAGCCTGGGAGCTAGCATGGGGGCTCTTTGGGTCAATCAGAAACTAGAGGCCCTTGGTCTAAAGTGGTTGACCACTGAGGGCAGATACGGAAAGTAATGGCCTTCCTGACACACTGGACCCTGTCTCCTGAGATTCCTGAGAAATGCTGAGTTTAGGTTTCTGTTCACATGATAGCAGTCCTTCTTTCTGCCAGTCAGGGTCCTCCCTGGGTTGGTCCCAAGCTGTCATTAAGACACTGTCAGCAGCTCTGCCATTTGGGATGGTTTGGACCCAAGAGAACCTCTCTCTTTCCCTGCTGTTTCTGCTCCTTTCTTTGTTAAAGTCTGTCGCTGATGGATAGAACTGATTTTTTCCTGATGATTTTCCCAAAACATGACCGTCTGCCGTCACGAGCACATTATTGTGGCTGCCTAGCCATCAGTTTCTCCAGGTGATAATGTGACCTCTGTCTTCTAGAGGGGACTCTGGCTCCCCCACATAACTAACTACCTAGGGCAGATATGAACACAGGATGCAGAACATTTCCACACAGATGGGACCTAGCCATCTTGGGAACTCAGTGGTCTAGCCACGACAACCTGCTAATGAGGAGGATGGGAGGAGTGTGTACCACGTATTTCATAGAGTTCAGCCCAGATCTTAAATTATTTGGATGTCTTGCTACTATCTTATATAAGAAAAACTTTTGGATATTATATGCTGTTCCATGCACTTCCCATGAAGCCTAAGATTGGAATAGAAAAATGAGACACTGGAATAATACCAAGAGTTCTGAGTATAAAACCCAGGCGTTCCTTACCATACTTGGAGCTGAGGACTCGGGGAGTAGGGGTGGGAGGGGTAGAAATTAATTTGTTAAGACAGAGAGTTTGTACAGATGTGGAGAATGCAGGCTCACAGCAAACTGGATGGAAACTGCAGGCCAGGCCAGAGAAAGCGCTTCTCAGCACAGTGCAGGCAGACGCATCATGTGTGCCCCATTCTAACCCTGGGCTGGGTTCCCCGCTTCCTCTAATTCTTCAGCTGGAAAAACTGGACGCTAATGAAATTAAGTTTAAGCTTAACATCTTCTTTGGCCACCGCTATTTGGCAAAGCCTAACTCACAACCTAAATGAGCTGTTTGCCTTTCTTCTTCTTTTTCTTCCTAACATATATTAAAATAAGTGGGAGCCCTTGGTAAACGGGATTGAATTCCATAGAAGTCACAGCCCAACATAACACAGCATTCCAGAGAAGGTTGGCATCGGAGTTAGCTAAATGTCGGGCCGTTTTTCTACTTAACATTTTTGGGCAGAGAAGAAAGGGGGTAGAAATAAATTAAAAGGAAAGAAAAATTCTTTGCGGTCATAAAATTTTCAATATTTTAAAAATGGTAGTATTAATAACCAAACTGTCTCATAAAATATTTTAAGAACTTTTACTATTTAGGCTAGAAATGTCGTAGATAGGTTATTAAAAAAAAGAAACTTAAAAAAATATGTAGCCACTTAAAATTTTCTCCCATTAAGTAGGAAAAAACCTGTTATATAATCTAACACACACTTGATCTGCTCTGCTGTACACCTCAGGAATGGGGAGAAGAGATCTGTGGGGAACTGTTTCTTGTGGGAAATATGTGTGCAGGCGCACTGGGCTACAGGTCTTAGAATTCAGATTTAGGAGGAACCCAGAGGCCATATGAGCAGCTTCATTAGAGTTCCAATATGAAGAAAAGGTGCCTTCAGGGAAATTATTTTTAAACTGTAAGGATTGTGTTTGAGAACAATGTGTTTCCTTTGATCCCAGAGAAGTATGTGCTAAGGCCTGATGGTCAGGGAATTCTGAAAGTCCCTAAAGAAAAACCCCTGCTTCCTTTCACCTTATTGAATAAATGTCTGTCCTCCCCTTCTGCTTGTGATCAGGTCTCATAGCAGTAAGTCAGGCTTCCTCCCAGCTTCTGTCCTTGACTCTATTACTAAATACTCAGTGGCAGAAGTTTTAAATGTTCCATGCCAGTGTCTGTAAACTAGGCTGCCTCATTCTGCATAGGGGCCTGTTAGTGTGACTCATTTATTCAGTGTGCCTATGGTATGAATGCACACGGACACATATTCATACGTCTTTGTGCATGCATGCACACCTGTGAGTATGTATGCGGAGGCCAGAGGACAACTTAAGAGTCATTAGCATCGTTTTTCCCAAAGGGTCTCTCATTGGCCTGAAGCTCCCCGAGTAGGATAGACCAGCTGGCCAGCAAGCCCCAGTGACCTCTTTTGTCTCTACCTCCCCAGCTCTGAGACTGTATGTGCACCACACTGTCTGGCATTTTTATGTGGGTTCTGGGGCTCGAACTCAGGTCTTCATGCCTCAGCAAACACTTTCTCAACTGGGCTATCTCTAGCTACAGGATTTTATTTCTTTGTTTGTTGTTTATATAAATATAATGTTTAACTTCTCTCAAATTCATTTAAAATCAATTCAGGGAAGTCAAATCTTTACCTCTAAGTCCTTAGGTTTTCTAGTTGTTTGTTTTACATTGAGCCTGAATTATAATTGAAGTCATTACACAAAGCACCTGAACTTATGTAAACACAAGTGTTACAATGCATGGGAGCCTTCATTAAGAAACTGGAGCAAAAGGATCGAATACTTACATACTAATTAGACAAGAATAGTTTGTTGCCAAAGAGCAAGAGAATTAGGCAAGGAGGCTGGGAGGGGATAGCTACATTAACACAGTCTGTAGTTTTCTCTGTCTCCATCTTGTGTTTAGGGATCCCATCTCCTGCTTTTAAAAACACCGTGGAAAGTCAAAGTGGCGTTTTGTCTCTGATATGCAGGTACCATTAATTCAACATGCCACAGTGACACATTCGGGGAATATGGCTTAGCCCCAAAATCTTTTAACCATACCTACGCCTGTGGGTTGAAAATAGTAACAGCTTTGGAAGCATTGCAACAGGGTAGCTATTTATAATGAATTTATCAAGAGAAAACTATGGAGCAAATGTTTTGAGAAACAAAACCCTGCAGAGTTTTCTGCGCATAAAGAAGCAGAGACACCTGGAAGGCCAGCTGAATTCCGGGCCATCCCGGCTTGTCTGGATTTCGAGTTGTTTCAAAAGGAAAACTTGGTCCAGACGTGCCCTGACCTCTCCAGGATCTCCAGGCAGTGGTTCTTAACTACAGCCGCCCTATAAAAACCCCCTGAGTATAAAACCCCCTTGAGCATTACAGAATGTTCAGTGCTCGAAGCTAACTTTCTACCAGTTAAAAGATGGTCTCTCAACAGGACAAAGGCAATAGAACATTTAAAGGACCCCTTGTGTTTTTAATGAGTATTTGTGTTTAGAGCGACCGTGTCCCGTGTCACTGTGGAGCAACTGCTGTAGGGTGAGGTGGACCTTTCGTTTCATATCCTTTCAACACTTCAAATAAAATAATAAGATACACTGAAGTTAAAAAGTGAAAGCATTCCAAAGATGTGACACAGGCTGAAGAGCTGGGTTAAAATGAAGCCCGTTCTTTCGTGCTCCTGGAGGTGGGCGGATCGCAGAGAAGGAAGGACAAGAGCCAGCACTCTCTATACATTTGCTCCAAGATGATGGAAACCGTTCAAGCTCGAATTCAGAAACACATTTTAAAAACGGCTTTGCTTCCCATCCCGGGTCAGTGAACTTCTGAAAGTCAGCCAACTGTTTAAGGAATAAAACTTTTGTTAAGCCCTGATTGCTGTCCCTTATGTTTCCTCCTGCCATGGAGATCCCAATGAAGCCCTTGGGAGAAATAACCCTGTTCTGTTTAAGCCATCAGAGCTTGCATTATTGCAGATGCACATTTCTTTATGTTAACATCTAGGGCTCAAAATGTTTTTACAATACAACCTATCACCATGTTCCAAGACTTAGGTTATATACTCTACCAAGGATGAATACATTTTGAAGTTTTGTCCTTACAATCATTTGTTAGCACCAGGTTCTCTTTTGTGAAACCAGGCTCTCTTTTTTGTCCTCATCTTTGAAATAATCTAGTGAATGTAATTAGGTAAATTAATTAATTTTCTCTACTTTAATCTTTTTTCATTATAATTTACATAGCATTATAATTTGTAAATATTTTTTCTTGATACTGATATAGCTATAGGTTTAGGAAATTATGAAAAATGAACTGGTGAGGCAGATAAAGGTAGCTATATAAAATTTAAAGTCTAGGGAGAATTCTAAACTTTTTATGAACTTCCTACCAAAGCAAATTTTATCAGTTGTCATTTTTAACTAACAAGAATAAGCAAGCTGAGACTATGATCTCATTGATATAGTGGAAACAGACTTGAGCAATAACTGTCCCAAATGTCCAGACACTGAATGCAGAAGGGTCCAGTGCTCCTGACAGAGGCCAAGACACTTGAAGAGAGACATTTATTCCCAGAAACATGTCAGAAAGCCACTCTGGGGACCCGTGTGCTATTGCCCATAATTTAAGGTGGCAGATTCAGAGATGTACTTATTCAAGATCTCCACATTATAAATGAGAACACGTGCTTTTGATGGTAGCTACATGAGAAAGCAGTGTGTGTGTGTGTGTTACCAGTCAAATAAGGGTTCAAATTCATTTCTGATACCTCAACAATGGACTAGCCATGTTAACCTTTTTTAATGTTGATGTGTTTTATAAAAAATGAAAATATTAATAGTCTTCCCCACAAGTATGCTTGAGAAATTTAGGTGAGACAAAAAAAAATCCCAGCACTACAACATTAGCTAAGTGTTAAAAGTGAATTTACTGGAATACCAACAGGAACAGAGCCATAGTTTGGTTCTGAATCCAAAGAAAGCAGTTCTTGAGAATGATACAGAGCAAGAGCATAAGGAGGGGACTCACCAGTTTCCTTAAGATTAAAGAAGATGGTTCTTCACAACAACAGAGCAGAACTTGTCCAGCAACTCTTCCTATCTGAATTATCAGATATTAAATATGAAAGGTCACCTTCGAGAATTTAGTCAGATACTCTGCTACTAGCAGGAATATATCAGGTGCAGAGTCCTAATGTTTCTTTCCCGGACTTTCCCCCAGGGATATTAGGGACTCTTTCCTAAAGGGTCTGTTTCCAACAGCAACAAATACAAAGTAGGGTCATCTAAATGGGAATTCGTCTGGTTGTTTCCTTATTATATTAATTACTTGCCTCATTTTTCTACAATTTCCCGTAAACCCGATTATTGTCGGGTTTCATTTTTTGTAAACAATACTTCCCAAGTAGTATTCTGTGTTTAACTCTTATCTTGCATCCCAAGATACTGAGTGTCTGCTTGCTGTTTTTGAGGATGCTAATGTAGATTGGAGGCTTCAAGTTGCATAGAATTAGGCTCTTATTTTCACCTAATAGACTAGAACTTAATATTTATTGTCTACATCCATTATGTCATTAGGAGTTGTAAAGGTTTCTCTTTTCTAGTTCTGAAAAGCAATCAAAAGATCAATAAGGGGACACAAAATGGCATGAAATAATAGCTTTCAGGTACTCGGATAACAGACCCTTTGAAGATGTAATGGAAAGAGACACAATTGAGAATAGCAGTGAAGAACACCGACAAATAGATGGTGGGAGAAACTTATGAGAGATAAGCTCTGAAGCATCAAGAGTATCCTTAGACAAATGGAACGGCTCCCGGGCTCTTGGTCAGGCTGATAGAACAAAGATGTTTGAGTGAGTAAGTCTGCGGCAGAATCCAAAACTATGAATTCTATCTAGTCTTCTTCCCCAGAATGGCTGGCTCCTCACATTGGAGCCATCTCAAATTCCCCAAATGCAGTCATTGACCCAGTGACATCAGCACCGCCAGAGAACCTGCTTGCTTTTGCCTCTCCCTAAACCTCTTGATTCGGACACCTGGAAAGGGAATCCAGACCGCTTTACTTCACCAAGCCTTCCAGATGATTTCAGCATGAGCTAAGTTTGAGAACCGCTGTTCTAAGATCAAATTTAACTCGCATTGGCAAGCCTTCGTGCTTCCAGTCCAGACTCGATCCTGCAGATGTGGAGCCCGACTCTAACTTGTAACATGCTCCCCTCTGGAAGCTGATGCTGCGGGTCTGAGCAATGCATGGATTAGCAAGATGAGGGTTAGTCCATCTGTTCCAGCTCACTCAAAACCATTCTATCCTGTAACCTCCCCCGTGCTCATTTTTGACCCAGGTGTTAATGATAACTAATAGTTTAGTGTGTGAGTCCTCCCAACACTGTGTTTACTTCAGATGGAATTTAACCCGAAGCTCTATGTTCTTTTCAGCTATAATTTAACCAAAAATATTTTGAAAATGCATTTCAAGCTTTGGTGGAGATATTTTGGAGAGGCACTAGTTCATGTTTTTAAACCATGACACGTAGCTATGGTACTACGTCAAGAAAATGTCAAGAGAAAAGCAAGGGAGGATCTTTGTATAAATTATATTTTGTGGGTTTTTTCTAAGTTCATACTATGTCTTGTTTCAGGTTTCCCTCCAATTTAGTCGCTTAGCACATTAAGTATTTGCTAGAGCTCATGGTTTTCCTGGCTCAACAATCTGAACAGGACACAGTCCCATGTGGAGTAGCTCACATGTGTAGAAATGGCTTGTACTGGTTTGGTGCGGGTCTCACATCGCAGACGTTTCAAAGCTTTCTGATCATTTTTTATGCCATGCCTGCTGTGTGAGAACCAGACTTTCCCGAAGGTCTCTCCACTTACTGGCTTGCCGGCTGATCTCTAACGACAGAACCACATTCTCCTTTCCCTCTGTTCCTTTCTCGACACTTGACTAACTTGGGTTTCCTACATGGTGGCTGATTTTGACAGATCATTGGACACTGCGAAAGATGAGTGAACAACCTTAACACCTTGTATGGGCCCAGCTTTCATATCTATTTTTTTTTGTCTGAGGAGGGGCCTTGGATCAGGAAGTTCCATCTTTTATCTGGAGTTATCAATTCTATTTCATTTACCATGTGTGGTGGTTAATTTTGGATGCCAACCTGATTAGATTAACACTCATTTAGTAAATCTTTATTTTGGGGATATGTCTATTAGGGTGTTTCTGGGTAAAGGTAGTATTTGAATTGGTGGACTGGATGTTAAAGTCCTCCCGCACCCAATGGGAGTGGGCACCATCCAATCTACTAATGGCTTGGAGAATACAAAAGAGACAGGTGGGGGATATATTTGCATTTTCTCTCCAACTTTCCCTTAATTAGCTTACTGTCGATCTCTCTTTACTCCAAGTTCTCTTCTGTCCTCCTCTTCATTACCCACTCCCATTCTTCTCACACTGAAAAACTGGTGCAATCTTCTCCTGCCCTCCAGTATCAGAACTCCATCTTCTCTGTCCTTTGGCCCCAAACTGAGTTATAGCATCAGCTCCTCTACTTCTCAGACCTTGAGCTTGAACTGAACCATATTGCCCACTTCTCTAATTCTCTAGCTTGAAGATCAGAAGTTTAAGGTCAGCTTTGGTGACAGTGACGTGGGGAGTCCAGTGCCAATCTAGGCTACACGGCACAAACAAACAAACACCGTTGTTATTTCTTCCTACCTATTCATTTAATGGTATCACACTGGCAACTTAAAATTGCACCAGTGCACATGTCAAATAGTTCTAATTAGAGCTTTCCCCTACCTGGAGACATAAGGTCTGGACATAAGTCACTATTCGAAAACCAGATGGTATTGCAAATATCACACATTCATGCCCCTGTCACTACCATGAATTCCTTGAAAACAGTTATGTGGATAGTTTTCAAAACCCCAAGATCCAGTTACAAGAAGAAAAATGTATATGGGGATATATGGAGTGGGCCAGACAATGAGATTTTCAAAGCCCCAGGTTATTGGAAAGTATGAGCAAACGAGACACAGTAATGAACAGAGCTTGGATTTAGCCTTAATGTTTTTCCTAATGAGTTTAAGGTTATAAAAGAGAGAGACACTAGTCTTGCTCCCAAAGAAACTAAATATCCTCTAACTCATACCACAGAAGACAAAGAGGGAATGTTGGGGAAATTAAGAGATCTGTCTTAGAGAATTCAGTAACCCCAAAGTCTAAGTCTGATAATACTACTGTGCTACAGTCTGCACCTGTAATGTCCTGCAAAGGCCCGGGAAAGGGTTGAGCTCCAGTTTTTCATGGTTTGGAGGCGCTGTTGGGAAGAGGTGGGGTGTAGTGGGAGGACTTAGATTATCGAAGGCATGCGTTAAGTGGGAACGCGGGAAGCACAGCCCATCGCTCTTCCTCTCTATTGCTTCCTGAGGTAAGTGGCTTTGCTATGCCATGAACCTCACATGATGTGCGACGGGGCCACAGGCCTGAGGTGGGACAAGCCTGTCATGAATGCTAACTCCCGAGATCATGAGCCAAGACAAGCCTTATGCTTTTGACAGCTGACTTATCTTAGGTGTTTGTCATAGTGACAAAAAGTGAACGACATGACAGTTACTAGTTGAAATCCTTGAAATGAGCCGTGGAGGGAAGGGATGGCTTTTCTGCCGTCTGCTGACTCCTAGAGTCGTAGCCAGTTGCTATGGCAAAGCTCGGGATCATTAGCTTGTGAACTATTGTACCGCATTTCAAGTGGATAGCTGCATTAGTTTCCTACTAGGTGTGTGCACACTTAGCAGTGTTTTACATGTATAAGAAGAAAATAATATATACTTTTAAAAACATAGCCTGAGAACATATATTATATGCAAAATATGTATGAAATTCTTTAGCTACTTGTCTATCAAGACTTTGTAAGTTTTGCTAGATACTTTGTTCCATTCCTATTGGAAATTAATAAGCTGGATGCGTCCTAAAACTGCAAGGCTTATTAATTGGGTCTGAACAAAAAGCTAGGAATGCACAGGAGAAAAAGAACCTTATGTACTTGTGATTAGATTTTTAGGGGATAATTAAATTACACAAATGAAAATCAAATATCTTCGCATTTTCTTGTATCGACCCCTTGTCTGGGGAGACATCAGACCCTTTCACAGAGCGCACTGTCCTTTCTCTGATGTAACACAGCAGCGGCGGGAGGAGAAGGCAGCTGCCCACATTTGTTGCTGTGGCTTCAGGGAAATTAGAAGTTGGAAGGGGCAGTGAGCCTGGGCTTGGGTGGGTCCTGAGATGTCTTCCATTCATGTCATTTCTGAGTCTAAAGGAAAGCTTCATAGCACACATTGGGGGACCCTTCTGTCACCTCCAGATATCTAATTCCAGAGTGATGATCTCCCAAATGCTCCTGTATAAACTTTCCTTAAAAGTCACCCCGGACCACTAGCTGATTCTTGCTTGGGTATTTCTCCTCCTGTTATGGGAAAAGGTCTCTCTTACCTTGAAGAGCTCAGAGCCTCATCTGAAGCCTTTGGAACTGATGCAGATGGCTCCAAAACATGGACTAAGGGAATTGGTAGGGCCGACACCTTACTTGAAACCCCATCTACTTACATTTATTATGTTAGTGGGTTTTTCCTGAGTCCATTCCCTTTGGAAGGTCATTTAAGTTTGGTGTTCTTTCTATAGAGCCCGTCTATGATAACAAATTGTTCACACTTTTAAAGCTCTCTACACAGACATCTTGTCTCCACACGTCTGGAGACCCGCACCCTTTAGACACAAAAGAACAGATGCCAATTCATGCTCCCTGTCTCCAGCCATCCCCTTCCAAGGCTGTTGAGGAAACAGATAAGGTGTCTTAGACTTGTTTATGTCCTGCACTAAATACCACTCCACTGGTATCGGACCAGGAGTCAGGAAGAGGACCTGGCTCATCTCAGGGTGACTTGTCAGAGTAGGAGGGTCAGCTCTTCTCCTATTTACTCAGCAAAAAGTAGAGGCTGCTAGCTTGTCGGCTTGGATAACTTTGAAGGAGACGTCCATAATCCCGAGTGTACTGAATACAAAAAGGCTCCGAGGTTGGGAGAGATGGACCCCAGGGATTTCTCCTCACTCCCAGCCTCCACTAAGCTACTTTTGTAGAACTGCTGCCTCCACCTTTGGCCCAACCCAAGAGCTGCATGGTTATGGGCTGAGTTCTATCTGCTTTCTAGGTCTCAGTAGACAGTGGTGGGTAAGCTCCTAGTCAAGAAGGGGTAAGGAGAGTCACTCATATTCTTTTTACTGGTATATTTATCCTCATTTTGTCATCTCTGCCAATCTCTATGTCTCCATACCTAATACACACTCCCGATGCTGCCCCTCTGAAACCTGAAGGAGAGTGTTATATATGTGTGTGTGTGTGTGTGTGTGTGTGTATGTGTGTGTGTGTGTGTGTGTGTGTGTATTAACACTTCTGGACTACAAAGAGTGGGTGTTTTCTCTCATACTGATAAATTCTCCAATGTAAAGTAAATGCCCTACACCTTAGCTCATTTTTGACACTAACTGGAGTTAAGCATGTGTCCCACGAAGGTTTAGAACCCATTTCCCAAGAATTTTTCCTGACTTTGGATGCCATTTGGATGAGTGACTTTGGATTCTATTTCTTCATGGGCAGTAGGTGCCCAGGCTGCTTACAGCTTGTGCCGGGTCAGCAGCTACCAGTTAGAGGCGCTCTTGATTCTTTCTTCACAATGGTTGATTCACTAGGGTAGCTCACGCGACTCAGGAAAGTGTTATACTTATTACCTGTTTGGACTTTTCGTTACATTTGCTATGTGTGTGAACATGTATGAGTGTGTATCTGGAGCATTTATGTGTAAATGTGTGTATGTATACGTGAATATGTGTGTGTAGGTATGCGTATGAGTGGAGTGTGTGTGCTTGTATGAGTGTGTGGTGTGTGAGTATAAGTGGTGTGGTGTGTGTGTGTGTGTGTGTGTGTGTGTGTGCGCGCACACACGTGTGTTCATCCCCTGATTTCCCAGCCCATACCTACTCTCTGGAAGTCAGAGGATGAGGTTGAAATGTCAGCCTTTTAATCACCTGGTTGTTCCTGACAGCCACCCTATCTACAGATGTTTAGGAGTCACATCATTAGTAAAAGGACACGTGATAAGAATCCAAGGGTCTCTCTGGGCAATGGTTGTGCACTCCTTTAATCCCAGGATTTGGGAGGCAAAAGCAGGTGGATCTCTGTGAGTTCAAGGCCAGCCTGGTCTACAAAGCTAGTCCTAGGACAGCCAGGGCTACACAGAGAGAAACCCTGTCTTGAAAAGCAAAACAAATGAACAACAGCAACAAAAAGAATCCAAGGGTTCTAGAAACTTTGGGCCAAGGAGAGACACAAAAGCAAAACGTATTTCTCATTATAAATCATAATATCAGGATTTTCCGGGGCTCTTGGACCTATAGGATTCCCCTGAAGTCTCTCGTCACCTTTTTTTTTTAATTTTTATTTTTATTGAAAAAATTTCGGCCTCCTCCTCGCCTCCCATTTCCCTCCCCTCCCCCCACTCTTCTCCCCCTCCCTCTCCAGTCCAAAGAGCAGTCAGGGTTCCCTGCCCTGTGGGAAGTCCAAGGTCTTCCCCCTTCCACCCAGGTCTAGGAAGGTGAGCATCCAAACAGGCTAGGCTCCCCCAAAGCCAGTACATGCAGAAGGATCAAAACCCAGTGCCATTGTCCATGGATCAGCCCTCATTGTCCGCCATGTTCAGAGAGTCTGGTTTTATCCCATACTTTTTCAGTCACAGTCCAGCTGGCTTTGGTGAGCTCCCAATAGATCAGCCCCACTGTCTCAGTGGGTGGGTGCACCCCTCATGGTTCTGACTTCCTTGCTCATGTTCTCCCTCCTTCTGCTCCTCATTGGGACCTTGGGAGCTCAGTCCGGTGCTCCAATGTGGGTCTCTGTCTCTATCTCCATCCATCGCCAGATGAAGGTTCTATGGTGATATGTAAGATATTCATCAGTATGGCTATAGAATAGGGCCATTTCAGATTCCCTCTCCTCAGCTGCCCAAGGAACTAGCTGAGGACATCTCCCTGGACACCTGGGAACCCCTCTAGAGTCAAGTCTCTTGCCAACCCTAAAATGGCTCCCTTAATTAGGATATATACTTCCCTGCTCCCATATCCACCCTTCCTTTATCCCAACTATCCCATTTCCCCAAGATCTCCCCATCCTCCCCTTCTCACTTTTCTCTCCCCATTTCCCCTTACCTCCATCCCACTCTACCCCAAAGTTCCCAATTTTTGCCCAGCAATCTTGTCTCCTTCCAATATCCAGGAGGATAACTGTATGTTTTTCTTTGGGTTCACCTTCTTATTTAGCTTCTCTAGGATCACGAATTATAGGCTTAATGTCCTTTATTTATCTCATCACCTTTTATGTTAATGGAGATCCAAGATGAAGCCTTCTTAGATCTGGGAACACAAAGAGCTAGTGACATAAGGTGTGAGCTACTGACAAATGTGGATACTGTGGCTTAGCACCGATCTCAGAGATTTATAGGAATTTACACACATACACACAAACACGGACAGATACACACTTACACACACAGTAAATGTTGCATAGTAACACTCACATTATTTCTGATAATTATAAAATAAAACACAATTTTATGCTAGGACTACTGTGGATAGTCTCCCAAGACCTATATCAAGTCATCACCAATCTATTCTATAGTATGTTTATAGCCCTCTAAAATTCATATAGTGAAATCTAACCTCAAAGGTAATGTCATTATGAGGTGGTCTTTTGGGAGTCCCTTGATGAGGGCAGAACCTACAGCGTGGGCTGAGCTCCCTCAGAAAAGATGCCCTAGAGAGCTTATTGGCTCTTCTCACCACGTGACTCACAGTGGGGTATCAACAGACAGTGACCTGAAGAAAATCCGTCACCAGGTCCTCCCTGTGCTGCTACCCTGACCTCAAAAGTTTATCCTCTCAAATTGTGAGAACTATTGTTCACCAGCCACACTGTCTGTGGCGTTTGGTTATAGTAGCCCAGTGAAACTGAGCCATACCCACAACATAGTAGGCTCCATGCCTGCACCTAGGATTTTAGTAGGGACCCATAAAAGTGATTTTCAATTACAAAACAGGGGGGAGGGATGGAATTTTTATTGAGAAATATTTTAATATACAATATTAATGTATTGGTCTTTATATCAATGCAGTCTTGCATGTGGGCCTTCTATGATTGTCTTTTAGACATTAGAAATTGGCCTGTGAGGGCATAAGTGCCTTCCGCATACAGCAATCATGAGGTAGCCCTGCCCCAGAGATAGACTTCCACGACCTGGCAGCCATGTGGAAACCTCTGAGTTTTAGACATTATATTCTTTCAGTTGGTGATTTTTGAGAATGGAGTTCTTCCAAGGAAAGGAATGTTTAATGTTAGAATTCCTTCATCTTGAAAGGTGTTGGATATATTTGTGAAAGGCTTCCTGATGGCCACTCTGCAGATGCCACTGTGCACAGACCCTCTCCCCCCATACCACAACAGATACTTGCAATGAGCGGCAGACCACTTTGCCAGAGTCTGCCGGCTGAGTCATAAAATCTTAGCATCTTAGCGCTTACAGTAACTGTCGGACCTCTTAGGCCCAACCCTCCACCAACTCAGGGTGTCTTTGTCCTCACTCAGCATCTCAGTTTTCTCTGTGTTATCATCTTCTGAAGAAGCTCTGTTGGCGAGAAAACATAGAGGCTTAGGTTGCTGTGGAGACAGCAGGACACTCTCAGAATTAGTGTACCTCTGTCCACCTGAGCCAGCGATGGTTGGCGATTCACAGCCCCTGGGCGGAGCCCACCAGGATCATTGTTGTCTCTTCCTCTTGGGGGGATTGTTCCAGACCATCATCTACCACCTTGTGGAGAGCACTGTAGTGTTCCCGGTCTTGGTGGAATGCATGTAGCTCGGAAGCCGCCTCCCAGGCAGCAAAAGAGGGCATGGGAAAGGGATCCGGCCTCTTGTTTTCAAAAAAGCATTTCAGGTTCCTCTCACTCAGCTTGTTGGCACATTCCAGGAGTTTGTTTTCCAATTGTTCCTTCTCACTTTGTGCATACGTCTTCCAAAAATTCAGCTGCAGATAGCTGACTTTAGATTTGCAACGTGCATAGCAAGTGGTCAGCAGAGAGAAGAAGGATGCCGAACAAATCAGACACCATCCTAGAATCTTAGGGAAAAAGAGATATTAAGGACACAGAAAAGCAAAATGACATCTCAGAGAGCTGGGTACTATTCCGGGAGAGAATATAACCATGCTAATACCACAGTCGTTACTGCCATCTCATCTCAAATTATTCACCTTAACTCTAAATGCTTTTTGACAGTCAAAATAAAGATGAAGTTGACTCAACGTTGTTGCTCTGCAAAGCAATAACCAGAAAGCTGACAGATGGAAAGAGTGATTACCGAATAACTCACTCCTAAAGCACTTCCAATGGTATGGCTAGAAGGAAGAATTCTTTCTAATGCATCGTGGTTGTTATTTGAATGAACAAGCGGTTTGTGAGCCAGGTGTCCAGGCGTTCATCAACTCATTCACACACTCCTGAGCAACGTTTCCCATGGGGCTTTGTAGAGAGCAGCAGCCACTCTATGAATCCCAAGTGCATTGCTCACAGTGAAAAAAAAAACAGACAAGCAGAAACAATACAATAATTACAGCAGTACACAGAAACTTTAAGAATTTAAAGCTGTTCTAAATGTTTAGAGATAAAAAGGGGGAGGGTCAGGTCATTTCAAACTTTGAGGATTGTTTGTTCTTAATTTCTGAAGTTAGAAAAAGCAAGCAGTTTCCTAAACACGAATGCTCTTATTGGTGTTTTAACTTTAAAACCAAAAGTCTATAGTTAACATATCTTCTAAATTTGCTGGTCCAATTTTGAACTTTTCATAATTCAAGTTAATTTTATATTTGAACAACTAATCAATTTCTTGAAATCATCTTTCGATTTCAGTTCAAAGGACGCTCGACAGATGGTCACAACTGAGCACATGAGCAATAGCCTGCAGTTGGATCCACTCAGATCATAGGAGAGCCAAAATGAGCTTTAACTCAGTGGTTCCCAAACTCAGGGGTTACTAGAAGGGTCTCACCCTGTATAAGTGCCATTTCTGAGTTGGTATTCCTCAGGCGAAACACCTGGCTTTCTCCTCACCATGGGTGTTTCCTGTACCTCTTTCTCTATTATGATTTTAATGTTACCCATCTCAGAAGATATTTGGGGGAACCCAAAGAAATAATACTGGGCAAGAAGCTGGTGAGTTTCACCTGCTATCCACTCGTTTGCAAGCGTCTCTGTCCTCTGGTAGCAGGTGAGGCACAGTCACTATGTGACAGGAGTCATAGCGTCCTCCTGTTCTCCAGTCATCGGTGGGCTTGTGGCTGACTCCCTCCGACCTTCCTTTCTTTCAGCATCCCTTCTTCATTGTGACTGGGCCTCCTGCGATTGAAGCTACCTCCCCACACCTACCTGAGCTAATCCTGATGAGATAGAAACTATGTGATCGACTCAGATCGGCTCTTGCTTTCTGTACAACCTCAGCATTGGCTGTTTCTCAATGCTGAGTCTTCTCCTCCTCCCAGGCCCACAACACCTAGAACTCCAGCTAGAATGAGGAGATTTTGCCACATCCAGCCCTGAATAGTATCCTATTTGTCTCTTTCCCCAAATCCTGCCAGTTTTCTTTGCATCTTGAAATATTTAATAATGTCCTAGAAACTTTATGCCTCTTTATGTCCATTAACTCTAAGTAACTTTCCAGAGTAAGTGTCACCATCCCGCACTGTGAGAAGAATGGGATGGAGAGTTCTACACCACAGAGCTGGGGAGTGGCAGCATCAGGATTCAAAGTCAGCTGACTGCAAGGCTGAGCTCTTTCCACTACTCCGTTCCACCATCCTGAAGAACAGAGAGTCACCCAGCTGGGTTTCTTGTTGCTCTGCCCCACCCACCCATGAATGAATGCACTTTTCCACCTCCGCCCACATGGCCAATTATTGTTTTGAACTGTGTGGTGCTTGCTGCCATCTGAACCTCACAGTCAGCACCTGCTATTGCCACATCTCCCTTCATCCACATCTCTCGGATATCCTCCTGTAGGTCTTAACCCCAAGTCCTTATGCTACCGAAAATTCAAAAGGTCGTTGTGGCCAAGCTAAGTTATAACCAGATGTGCATATTTTCTTTGGGCTTAGATTTAAAGAGCTTACACAGTGATGAGCGTTTGGACTTGGCATTGGCTGGATGGAGCCTGGTGACTGTGGATGTCAACCATGTGTCATTTGTACTATGATAACATTAGTAATTAATACCTTCCCTCAACAAAAGACGGAATGCACTCAGGAGCCTGACATGTTCCATCTAACCTATGCTTTGTGCATTAAACAAAGGAGTTTATTTAGGAACATTTTTTGGCTTATTAGTTTATGAAGAATATGATTTTATTACTATTTTAGATGGTACGAGCCAACTTTGCTTCAAAGCACTTGTTATAACTGCAAGTTCTTTCTAAAATAGTAAAAGTATAGTGTGCCTGTGCTAATAGCATTCCTGAGAAATGGTGACTCCGTTTGCTCCTATCTACTCCTATTGCTTCGTCTGACCTCAGAAATAGGAAATCAACTTTATCTCAAGGCCAGGCCAGCGCTATGCATCGAGATCTGTGCTCATATAGCTGGCCAAATGACAAGTTCCTTCCCTGTGTTGATTAGCTGGAGCTGTAAATTACTTCTCGAAAGTAAAGCAATACTCCAAATTCCGAGCTTCTAAAGGATGGCGAGAGCATCTTTAGCTGTACAGCATAGAGAGAAAAGTCATCATCTCTCTAGGGAATATGGTCACTCTTCACTGAAGGCCTTTTAAAGACTGCTTGGTCCCTCTTTCGTTTGGGAAACTCTTGATCCCGGCAGTATCCACGCACACAAGGAGCAGTGGCCAGTGTGGTCACTCAAGCGAGTTTCCATGCTAATGACACCACAAGCTACTTTGAGAAGGAGAAGCTGATTTGGCTCGGCTGTGTTTCAGTGGATGAAGAAGTTGTGTCTGCGATTTTTGAGAAACCAGCTTGAAAATTAAGTAATCGATAGAAGGCAATAATGCTTAATTACAGCTTGGGGTTGGCACTCAGTGTGTGGCTTTTCGTTCTGCATTATTTACAAAGTCAACCGAGAGATGGTTTTGAGCACTTAAGTATTTACATATGCATAACCCAGAGGGTATTTTCTTTTTGGAAATGGAGACTACACTATCCAATCAGCAATTTTACTGATCCATCCTGTCCCTGAAAAGCTTCTCCTGAGATTGTCTTAATGCGCCGTCCTGTTTTAATTTCCACTTAGTGTCAAAATATTCCGGCAAGACTCAAACTCTGGCCTGGCAGACAGGAAGACAGAGAGGAATCTCCACGTTCACACTTGGAACAAAGAGTGACATTTGTCCTTACCTGAGACTGGGCTTGCAGGGACAACTTCACCTCCTCGTTGTCCGTGGGTGCCATGCTGCTTCTGCCACAGGAGACTTTGTACAGCTCTTCCCAGCACTCTTTGGGCTTGCCCTTGCAAATCATCTCCAGGAGACTTGTGCTCCTTGTCCCGCTCATGGCACATTCGTAAAACGTCCCATTCAGCAAAGCCACAGAGAGCCACATCACTGGAGCCACCAAGGAACTCAGTGTGATGTGGCCCAGGACGTAGAAGAAGCGGCAGCAGCGTTTCTTGGGGAAGATTTTCTTGGGATTTATACAGCAGCCGGTGAAGAGTCTCCACGCCTTGTTATTTAGAAAGAATCCAAGGATCAGTAACACCCAGGCAGGGGCAAAGAGGAAAACCAGCCCATAGGCTGTGTTCTCCGTGCTGCAGGGACACTTAAAGGCCACTAGTGAGAAGAGACGCTCACTTCCCAGGGTCAGCAAAGCCATGAAGCTGTAGCCAATAGCCGTCTTTTGGTTAAGAAAGAATTTCAGAATACTCTGAAAAGCATCCATGTTGGAGACACACGACGACGAGGGGGAAGAGGAAAGAGCGCTTGCCTTGGTTGTAGCACAGCAGCTGTGGCTGTGGAGGGTGGAGCCCTTTTGAAACAACAGTCCTCCTCTGTCTGCCTCCAGCCAGATAAGGAAACAATGTCATTCCCCAGGAATGCTAATTTCCCAACAACGTTCAGATAATGCCTCCTACTGGTGAATGCTGACACTTGAGGGCTGAGACGCTGAAGAGGAAAAGCGGCGTGCACAGGTTCCTATTAATATTCTTCCGGTGGGCTTTTGATTGCAAATCGAAAGTTCTCGCACAAATTATGGTACAGAAAATTTCCAGCAGGAGACTTGACCCTCGCGGAAATGGGTTTCAGCCATTGACTGACTGGTTGTCAATCCAGTCTCCAAACCCAGCATTTCACAATAGGTTTCTTCTCTTGCTCTATGCTCTATGTCTGGTAGACAGCGGTTCAGGTGTCCTAAAAAGGCTTGCACTAAAGACTTGAAACACCGTTTAGAATTGGGATGATTGGAATTTATGAGGGAAGTCTGGTAACTAACTGAACTTTCAGAGAAAAAGAGGAACCCTCACTTCTCTTCATGTGACTCCTTGATTCAGATCTTGATCATTTGACACAAAGAAAACCCTTCTAGAGCAGCCGTGGAGTCTACATGAGGATGTCTTCAGGCCTCCCAGCTGCCCACCAGGTGGTAGATTTGGACCTTTGCTGAACCTCAACATGGCGTTTCATGCCAAGACATGTTTCTGTCTAAAGTGTCTCTGCCCCCATCTGCACCCCACTTTGTCCCCTTGTCAAATGCTAGCTCTCTCCATGCTCATGTGTTCTAGGTCTGATTCTGGTGTCGAACATAGACTTCAAACTCATTCAGTAGCTTGATTTGCAAGTGACGACTGAACTTACACTGTGGCAGGCCCTTGAGAGACAGGTGCTCCTCCATAAGAGCCTATTAAATTGAACCAAATGAGCAAATGAATGGACATTTTTCACCTTCAAATTATAAATAATTTAAGAAAATTGCTTCCATTTCTCCCATGCTGCTCTTAATTTTAAAATTAAGCTAATTAAGGCCTTTGAATGACGGCAGCACATCAAGCTGACAAATTTCCATTAATAAGCTTTAGAAGCTGGGCCTAGGTGTTTGGTGAAATTGCCTTGGATTAGGAGCCAGGAACTAAAAGGTCAGTCTTTACTTCTCTAAATACCAGATCACACATTTGTGAAACTTGTGCTTCCAAAGAAGCAGTGGAGCCCATGAGAGAGAGGGCTGATGGGTAAAGGTGAATTCCAGTAAGCCTGAGGATCCGAGTTCTATCCTTAGAACCCACATGGTAGGAAAGGGGAACCAGCTTCTCCTCATCCACTGATGTGTGCCAACCACACACATGCACACACACAACAAATAAATGTAAAATAATGTTTCAAACAGAAGTGAGTCCCAGCCCTGCTTAAGATCTGCATAAAAACAAAGACAGACAGAAAGCAAAGGCTGTGGAGGACAGTTGGAGTGTCTAAGGTCTCTCCTGGCTCTGTGCTGCGGGGTTCTTGGCGTCCTACACTGCAGCAGACACTTTCGACAATTGCGTTATCACACATTTATGTTGCTCCCACCACTGCGTCTTGCTCCTCCTCAAAGATCAACATCTACAGTATAATTCTGTGTCCAAAACCACATCCTCATGCCTAATCTGCCCCATGGCACAGTATGTTCTCAGACCAGTGCCCTCCTATTATGGAATATGCCCGGAACCTCTGAACTCTTAATCTCAGGGTCTGCCACGATCAGTGTGGCATATACCACAATGTTGTGTTGATGCATTTTCTCCAAGGGTTTTTAGAAATAATATTTTCTGTTTTACAAACCATATTGTTCCACAAAACCTAGTACTGTAGGATATTCTAGAAGAATTAAAAAATAATTTAAGAGTCTCCCATGGCAGATGGCCAGTAAACTGCAAAGAAAAGTGTGGGCACAGATACCCTGGCTGCAGCCTCAGCTTGGCAAGCTTGATGCCGTGCTGCAATTCCCGGGAAATGGACTTCGGTCTGAGACTAAATGTTGTCATCTTCTCGCTCTTTATCAGGTTGCTTTCAAGATGTACTTGGGCATCACGCCGAGCGTGGCCTGTCACAATTCAAGCCGAAACAAATTCTCCCTGATTCTAGACAAGAATCCTCTGGCTGAGTTTGTGGAAGAGCTGCCTGCAGGACGATCTGCGCTGTGCTACTGCAGCCTGCTCTGTGGGGTCATCCGAGGCGGCCTGGAGATGGTAAAGCACGTGCTTCATCTTTGTCATGCGTGTTAGCCATCCAGTGTTGTTCTCAAAGTGTACCAGCCTAAAAGGAATGCACAGTCTCTAAAGATGCGATGTCCGGGACAGAGCAAGGCCTGTTACTGCAAGTCTGTCAGCTCAGCTCCTTGGGAGGTACCAATCATAGGAAGATCAGGATTGTAGGTTCAGGGCCAAGTTTGTGCTATAGAAAGCAAATTCAGCACCATCCTGGGCAACTCAGTCCGGTTCCGTATTAAAATTTTAAAAGTGAAATGGAAGACTAAGGACTTTTGCGGGAGAGAAAGAAAAGAAATCTGGGAGACGGCTCGGCATGTGCCCTTAAGCCTGAGAGCCTGAATGCGATTCTTAGAACCCACATTGTATAAGGACCGAGCTGACGCCTGCAGGTTGACTTTCCTTCACACTCTGCAGAACATGCGTATGTGAGAGCACACACACATGCTAAACTGATTAGTAAAAAGGGAAAGAGCCCCAGGAGTAGGTCACGCAGTTGTGGCTGATGAGGATTTCTCGCAGCTTAGTTTACAAGTAGCCTCTGCAGACTTGCTGATGCTAGACAAACCACCCACAGGTTCACACAGTGTCGGTGCCTTGCAGGCCACTGTGTGGACGCGCCAGAAAGTTCCTTGCCACTTAGACCTCTTTGTAGATATAATCATAGCATGGCAGTCTGAGCTGCCAACCTTGGGGCTATGTGGGAGGGGACTAGCTGAGGACTTGTGGTACAGGAGGTACAGGTCAGTGCAGGCTGACTTTCACACCTAAGGTATTCATTGGTTTAACTGAGACAGTTATTAGCATCCGTAAGGTGCCTGGGACTGAGCCTGCAAAGATGGACAAGATACAGAGAATCTCCTGTCTAGTTTAAGAAGTCATGTGCAGGTAAGTGTGATACAGGGGTCGAGGGAGACCTGGAGTAGGAGAGAATCTGTATAGTCTTGATAGAAACTCTGAACTGACTTTCTAAGGAACCATGGGAGTTAGGTGAAGGCTTTCGTAAAGCGAACAGGAAAAGAGTAATATTTCAGGTAGAAGGGACAGAATGTTCAAAGGATCCTCAAAAATAAAAGAACCAGAAACTCAGATAGTTCAGGACTGACATGAAGACTAAGGGAGGGACTGCCATGGGAAATGCTTGAATTCTTTAAAGATAAAAGAAGGGATCCACATGACAAGCCGGGAAATTCAATATTTCTATATTGAAAGTACCAAAGCAGTGCATACAGGTTTATAATCAAGGCAATAAGAGTCTGAAATTTACGTTCTAGAAATTCCAGTCCCTTGTCAATCAGATGAGAGTGTACACTGAAGAGAGAATGCTGAGGGAGGGAGGAGAGCAGACATAAAGCTGGTGCTGGGAACCTCAACGAAAACCAGAAGGCATCCCTGGCAGCAGTAATCAAGAGGCAACTCACTGGACCAGTACTTGTCAGGGCAGAACAGTCAAAACTCAGATGTCAGCTGGCAGAAAGGGACGCAATTGAAAAAAGAAAGATTGAAAAATGGCCTTCAGGTTTCTGAACAAACCTGTAGGGAAAATTACAATATTAACCAACAGAACAAAACTAAAAGGGTTGAAATTGACAAGGGGGAGCTCAGTTTTGAACCTGTTAATGCTGAGATGTTCAGCAAACACACAGTGAGGATTTCCGAAAGAAGTTGTCTCTTTTTTTTTTATTCATTTATTTACAGACAAGGTCTCATCATGTAGTACAGGGTGGCCTCAAGCTCATGATCCTCCTGCCTCAGCCTCAGAGTCCTGGGATTACGGGTGTTTACTGCCATGCCTTGCCCCCGTTTTTTATATGTGCCTGTGGAATATGATTGACGAGGTGTCAGAACTGACAGAAATACCTAAGGAGATTCTGTGTAGTGGGAAGAAAAGCAAGCATCGTTAGAACTCTAGGAAACAGAACAAAATTATAGAGTTAAACAGAGCACCCAAAGACTACAAAGGGCAGCAACATGGAGTATTCAGAAGAAGGAAACTGATAGAGAGTGATGGATGGGGTCACAGAAACCAGAAAGCAGAGTATTTCAAGAAAACTAACAAGACCAACTCAATACAGTTAGCTCTGCAGGTAGGGTTTTTCATCAGAACCACCTGCTTCCAAATAACCACACAGATTTATTATTAATTATAAATGCTTGGTCAATAGCTTAGGCTTATTACTGACTAGCTCTCACATCTTAATTGACCCAAATTTCTTATCTACACTCTACCATGTGGTGGTACCTCTTTTCACCGTGGCACATTCACCTCCTACTTCCTCTGCATCTAGTTGGTAACTCCCGTGACTCTGCTCTCCTTCCCTGCATCCCCTCTGCCCCCAAAATCCTGCCTAGCTATTAAATGTTCAGCTTTTTATTAAACAAATCAGAGGGCAAAGACACATCTTCACAGTGTACAAAAGATTATTCCATAATATACTACCAATTACCAAGGCTTTGGAGCGGGCCTTGGTAGAGGTTGTGATGAAGAAAATATGAGAAATAAGAGAATCTGTCAGGCTGGTGAGGCTGCAGCAGCTGACGAAGAGGCAACAACCAGCAGTCTTGTTTTTCCAGAATCTTCTCTATTAGAATGAGCTCTTAACCATTCTAAACCTGTGTTATTGATCTGCTCAATAAGGATCCATGCATATAATTTTATCTATGGAAATTAAGGGAGGGATAAAGTAACTGATACCCCCAAAGTGTAAGACAATGGAGATAATTGCATGTATCTTCCTTGTAGATCATTCATGATGTAGTACCCTAGATTATGTTAGATTTTATCTGCATCAGTAGGCATTATATCAAGGAAAGGGAAGAGAAGAATTATAGGAGGCTACACTGAAAGGGGTAACTATATAACTCAAACAAAAATAAGATAAAGAAGTCACCAGCTTTCATGGGTAATTATTTTGACCATATGCGTTGACCACGAGTGATCTCACATGTCCAAAGAGCTTCAGCAGAAGCAGTCTGTGTGTTTCTTTAAAGGATTTTCTGTTATATATTTTAAGACATAAAAAACCATAGAGAAGAAAATTCAGAGATTAATTATAGGCCCTATATTTCAAAAACATCCACTCTCTTTCATTGGATGACGGGTGTGGTAGTTTGAATGTAATTGGCCCTCATAAGACTTTGTTGAGTAGGTGTAAAGTGACTTTGTTGGAGTAGGTGTGGCCTTGTTGGAGGAAGTGTGTCACTGCGGGGGCAGGCTTTAAAGTCTCCTTTGCTCAAGCTTTATTCAGTGTGACACACAGTCTTCTTCCTGTTGCCTGCAAGACGTAGGACTCTCAGCTACTTCTCCAGCACCATGTGTGCCTGCATGTCCCCATGTCCCACTATAATGATAACTGAACCTCTGAACTGTAAGCCACCACCCCAGTTAAATGTTTTCCTTTATAAGAACTGCTGTGGCCATGGTGTCTCTTCACAGCAATAGAAACCGTAACTAAGGCAGTGGGTTCCATGAGGCAAGGACTTTGCACTCTTTGTGAGCCAGCTGATCTGACATTTGGAGGCCTGTGGATTAGAAAATCCAGGTTCATTGCCTAGGAGTTCTTTATCTGGGAGGGGTGAGTCAGGTAAGGTTCAATAAATATTAATTAATTGCTGGCTAGACCCAGGAGCCTTTCACTTACTCCTCTCTTCTACCAGCTCCCCTCACTTATTTATCTTCTTTATCCCAATGGTCAGAAATACCATGCTGTTCTTACATGAACACATTTTAATGAATAGAGAAGTAAGCCCTTGGGTTTACTTCATTGTCTGGGAAATGGGAAATGCTTTCAAGTTGAAAAGTAGGCCTGGCCATCAAATATTCATGTCTGTAATTCAATATCTAATCTTATATTTATAATGTATTTAGTCAGTATTTTTCAAAGCTCTCAAGGCCATAGGCAATTGCTAAATGTTGTTAGAATAAGCAATTATATTGTTTAGCTAATGACAGAATGTTTTATGGCAAGTCAGCTTGAGAGAAATCCTATAAAGACCCATTTCTCTTCTGAAGTTCCGCTTGGCCAGGGACCCAGAGAGAGGTCTATCTTTGAGTCAGAAATTTGCTTTCTTTCTGAGATGGGTAGGATGGTTCACCCTTCCTCCAGTGCTCACGCCATACTGATGATGTGTGGTCCAGATATCTCTGGAGAGCACAGTTCAAGGTTCTTTATTCACAAAACAGATGTTTCTTATCAAAAGAGAAAGATAGGAAAAAATAGATTTTGAAAAAAAATTGTTTTTTTTTTAAATGACACAAGCCTGTTTTTTTTTTAATTTTCTTTCCTAGGTTCATTTGGCTGCTGAAGTTACATTCTTGCAAGACAGACTAAAAGGCGACAGTGTGACAGAAATTGGAATAACTTTTCTAAAAAAGCTGGACGAGAAAAAATATAGACGGAAAAAATGAAGACAAGCACGTAGAGTGCCATGGGTGGTTAGCTGACCAGCGAGGATTAGCTACATACACCGCCGCAGAAGTTCTGCATTGCCTGATGGCATGGGCTTGGACAGGCTTATAAACTTGCCGTGTATCACACAATTTTGCCATTTCAAATGCAAATAACTCCTTATAAAACAGCAAGCATGAATTCCACATATTACTCAATCCCTCCTCAGCCAGTCTACCCATCCACTTACCTGTGGCAATAGGGGAAAAAAGAAGCACCACCATTAGGGGATTATCTCTTTTCAATAAAAAAAAATGGACGAAATGATACAGCATTAGAGAGAGAGAGACTCAGCTAGGAGGTGGTGCATGCTTTTAATCCCAGCACTCATGAAGCAGAGGTATGTGGATCTCTGTGAGTTCGAGGCCAGCCTGATCTGCAGAGCAAGTTCTAGAACAGCCAGGACTACACAGAGAAACTGTCTCAAAAAACCAAAAGGAAAAGAAAAAAAATATATATATATAATTTATTTATATATACATACATACACATATTTGCAACACTTTAGTTTTTATAGATGATGAATATGCTTTTTCTCATATATTGTCTTGGCTTATGGCTTCAGCCACTCCCCAGTTATAATCACCAAGGCCACCTATTTATCTGGATGCCAGTTCTGAAGCATTAAACCTTATTATGTTTTAACTCATCTAGCTTTCAATCTTACTTTCTCTAATTTGGAGATAGCTAGTATTGAGCAAATATCATTAGTGCCTCATGACATTTGGCTGGCGGAAGCCATGGAGATCAAATCTGAAAGTCTTCCACTTAAATCAGCACACTCTAGGCCCTTTGAATACGTTCTGGACCCTGGAATGTGCCCTTATTTGATTATACCATCTCTTCTGTTCTGCCAACCCAGTCATCAAACCCACCACCCTGAAGGCAGCTTTATCTGATATTCTCATGGGTACTACATAAAGAACTGGTGATGACACCAAGATAAGTATCATTTTTGTAACTTTTACTTCATATACCCGGAGAGAGAGGAGTGTCTTGGAATTGAATTTATGCTATCAAAGTTGAGCCTTATACCTACAGCCTGGCTTCCCTGTGTTCACTGCTTCATCCTGATCACTGTGAGACCCCCTGAAAGCCACTTATATAGTGGCTTATATTCCCCCCCCCGCTTCTTCCTCCTCTTCCTCTTCTTTCACTTTAATGAGATATCATATTGCCCAGTCTGCACTGCAGTGCTGATTCTCCCATCTCAAATTTCCAAGTGCTGGGATTTCAAGCATCATGTTTCAGATAATTTAAATTTTTCCTGTACCCACATTAAATAAGCATAAAGAAATCAGTAACATTCATTTTTAGTAATAAATTTAATTTATATTTATATATGAATTATTTATAATAATATTATCCTACATAATATCCTACATAATTTATAATATTTATCATCCTACATAATTTATAATAATATTTATTATCCTATATAATTTATAATAATATTTATTATCCTACATTATAAGTTTTAGCATGGACATTTTATATTCCTTTCTGATATAGTTTTTAAAAATATACCTTAGCACATATCAATTCAATGAATTTAATCTAATTGAGTTTAAATAACTCAATAGAGTTTAAAGTAACTTGTACTCCTTCCAAAATGATAAATTTATAATTAGTGGTGTTTAACAGCTTTGGTTTTTAAAATCTGAATTCATTTAACTAAGTGGAAAGAAATGCCACAATAATCACCCAGGAAGTCTTCAGTAATGATGTGTGCTTTGCAGTTGCTGCAATGGGCTGCATAAATTCAAAGTTGAACGTTCAGTAAGTCTCCTTCCGGTGATCTGGAAAGCCAGAAAAGAATGAGACAGCAGTCCTTGCCAAGTTGTCCTTGAGACCTGAGAGGTGACCCAGAGAAGCAATAAATAAGGGTGTGTTTTCACTGTTGTGGGAAGTTCCATCATTGTGGTGAAGGGATACAGGAAGTTTTTTGACAGAGCTGCAGGCTTTTTATTGTTTCCATTTCACAAAACCCTTTAGCTTGACCCCTAAACTTTGATCAAAATGGATTCTTAATATAGTGAAAAGAAGAAAAAAGAGGAAAGGACATGACAGCTCCTAGGTGTGGCGGAGGAGGAAGTTTATTATAGATATGTGGAAAACCATAGACAGAGACAGGGACATCTGGGAGCATCCAGAGCAGTCATGACCTTGAGCCCCAAGGAGAGATGGGAGGGGGAATGGGGAAGAGGAGAGATGAGAACCAGAAGCAGCAGCCAGGAGGCCTAAAAGGCCTAGGTATCCAAAACAGTAGAATTATAAGGGAAGGGCAGCTAGGGAAAGGGCAGCCCAGCCCTTGGGCTAAAGAAGTTCAGGGTGAGAGGCCCAGGACCCCACAGATTCAGTGAGTCAGTAGCCCTAGCACAATCCCCAAGCAGCCTGGCTCCCGGTTCAGATCCAGGGAAAAGAACACACCCTGAAAACAGTACAAGCGCCAGAGGAAAAAACACTTTATCCCTGAACCTAGAGCCAGAGAAAAATCCCCAGACCCTGAAACCAGGACCAAAGAACGCCCTAAGCCCCTAGATTCAGAGCATATCAAAGATATTTGCCTCGTCCAAAAATTACAACCAAAAAGGTAAAAAGAACCAAAGAAACACTATTTGGCTCCAGAATCCAATCAGAGCGATCTCGGCCTCTGACACAAAACCAGCCAATCCCTGTGCGGGGGGGGGGGGGGGGGGGGGAAGTAGACCAATCACTGAGCGGCTAGAAGCTTGTACTTCCCCTCAGGCAATTACTGACAATTGGGAATTCCCCTCAGGTCTAGAAATCCCCTTACATCCTGGGGCAACGAATCCCAAATCTGGAAATCTGGAATCCTCTTCCCCCACCCCACAACCAACTGGGGGAGGGGGGCAGTGAATCACAAGCCCAAAGGCTTGGAATTAACCCTCCCCACTTTTTGCCACTGGGGGCTCTCTTGGACTGTTCCTGTTGCTGCTATTGGCCATTGCTGCTGCTGCTGCGGCCTCTTCCAACAGACAGAGGGACCTGAGTTAACTCGCAATAAAGACTCTTTGCTTTTGCATCAGATATGGTCTTGTGGTGATGTTTTGGGGGTCTGAACTTGGGGCATAGCAAGGGTAGAGGGCAGGGTATGCCAGTTTGTAGGGCCCTGTAACAGGTAGGTATTAAGAGATGCTGGGAGAACCTGGTGACAGGTTCTCTTTGATATGTTCAATAGGCACCTCAGCCATTTGTCTCAGGCTTAAGACTGAACACTTACCATCGTTGCAAAGCCAAAGGCAAAAGATTCAAATAGATGTTGTCCAGATGACCCTCAGGATGCTGTCAGAGCTCTTTCCTAGAGGGCCTGTTTACTGTGTGCAGCTGGGGAGCAGGCTGGGGATGGGTGGGGAAGTGGAATGGGTGGGATGGGGTAGGAGGAACGGGGTGTGTGGTGGAATCTTCTCTGGAACGTTAAGCTCTTATATCTCATCTTCTTGAGTTTCCTGCTTTTCCCATTTAGCTATTGGAAGTCCAGGCCCCTTCAGCAGTTGGGCTGTGGGAATGAGTGGAAGGTTCCCTGATGACTTGACCATGAAGGCCCCAGTTGAAGCGTGGAAAAGCAAGTCTATAATGTGCATAACCGTGAAGATGGTGCAACCAAAGAGACGGGCTCAGCAAATATCTGCTATTTTCTAAACAAACAAAAAAATCTGTTAAATATTTCCTAACATACTAATGCTGAGCCTAGCTATTATTTATTCACTGTCATAGGCGAGAATTCTGATGGGGTTGTAGATTCTGGGTAGTTGTGATATTTCACTGTTTCATCACCCCAGCTATGGAAGCTAGTTAGCATCTTCTCCATAATATACGGTAATTTTCCCTGCCATGGACCCTGGCACAGCAAGACACCTTCTAAAAAATACTTAAGAAAAAGACAGATTTGCTTACTTCACTTGCATGTTTCTTTTCTTGTGTGTCTCTGTGTGTAATATGCATGTGTGTGTATGCAGTTTGCATGTGTATGTGTGTCTGTGGGAGCCTGAGATTGATACCAGAGGTCTTGCCTAATTACTCCCACCTTATCCTTTGAAGCAGGAACTCTCAATGGAACCCAGAGCTCAAGGATGTTAGTCTAGCTAACCAGCTTGCTCTGCCTCTGCTTTCTGAGTGTTGGAATCACTGGCAGGCCTCCATGCCTGCCCGATATTTATGTGAGTTCATGTGCATATAATAAACACTTTATGCACTGGGCCTCCTCCCCAGCTCCCATATTTCATTTAAAAAAAAAAACTGTCTAGTCACTGCAGTTCCTTTGTCTACAGGCCTTACAGGATTTTAGCTGAACATGATCAACAGTCGACCAAGAGTATCTATGAAAACGATCAGCTGACAGACAACTATTGTGATCTGAGAAGTCCACAAATATCATCTCACTATTGAAAACACAGACACAGCTACAACAATCAGAAACAAAATTGTCAAATGTCTGAATATAGAAAGAGTGCTCTGTCATGGATACCGCACATCAGGCAGCTGGACTGCTCTGCGTGCGGGATCCACATCAAAAAGGAGAAAGGCCAAACCAAGAAAAAGGTTGCAAGGCCTTCCCAAAAAAATAGATGTCGTGAGATGATTTCTTGTTTTCCCTTAAACTCAGTACCATCTTTCCTCATTTAAGTTTGCCACCATTTAAAAGGCAGTAAAGAAAGAATGACCATCGGAAGGCTAAGACTCCAGCCAGACTTGAGGAGAGAGGCATGCTGGGAGCATGAGGTCAAGACACGCAAGAGTCATCAGAGGTGTTAGTTGTTAGGAGCCAGGTCTGCCCCCCAGCCTACCTTCAGTGACTCAGTGCCAGCAGCCAAGCCATCACCAGTCCCCAGCCTCCCCCCACCACAGCCCTCTCTCCGTCTGTCTCTGCATCTTTCTGTTTATCTCTCTCTGTCTTGGTCTCTCTTTTTCCTCATATCTTTTGTCCCTGCTCAGAGGTGGCCTTTCTCTCACTCTTCTCCCCCAATAAATCTCTTGAGTGAGACCTATTGGGTGGTATGATCCCTGTGGCTTTCTTGACCTTGATCTGCCAAGGTACTCTTCTGCCTCAAAAGCCCTGACATCAGACACCACTGAAGACTCAAAAGAATTTGACCAGAAAAAAAAAAGATGTTGGAATTGGTAATGAGAAACTCCTTGCCTCAGAGCAACTTCAGAACATTGTTGGATGCAGGATGCTCTTTATAGTGGTTGGAGGCATCAGAGATTCTATTTTCTTTAAAGAAAACTGGATGTAAATGGAAAGAGATGGGGTATTCTGTCTAAAGTTCTTTCTGCTGTTTGTCCTTTTATTGTCATAAGAATGTGGGCATTTGAAAATAGACATGAGGGAGAGTACAGGCTGATGCAGTCATGAGAAGAAGCACAAGGGGGGGGGGTCCAGATCGCAGGATAACTCGGAACTCCTCCTGGAAAAGGCTCCATGACACTGAGTGGCATGGAATGGATGACTTCTCAGCTTCAGAGGAAGAACTTGGTTCGGTTTATGAGCTTTGGCCACTATGGTCTCCAGGAGACAAGATTCAAGATCTTTAGGCAGATGGAGGTGAGCTGAAGGAGTGTCAACATACACTGCTGTGAAAGAAGGCTCTCGGTCTTGGCTCTAGTATCCCAAAAGCAGCAACCTGTCTTCATATTTAAAGCCACACACACGTTGAGGGATGGGAGGAATACATATACCTTGTGTTCCACTGAGTGATTCTCTACTTTGGTACCCACACAAACAGGATGGTATCCTTACTGGGCCTGCCTACCTGAGAGTCTCCATTGATCATGGACACCATTTCCCATTTGAAGGAGATGGATGCAGCAGAGTGGTGGTGTGTGCTGTCTGAAGGAGATCTTCTAAGCACATATCAGAATGTAACTATGAATTTTTCTCAGTGTCTCCTGCTTTATGGAAACACTTAAAACAATAAGAAGTGAGGATCACTGAAGAAAGCTACAGAAAGCAATGCAACTGAGACAATGAAGAATTATATAGTGGCTTTAGCTTTGGTCACTGTGACAAACAACTTATGGGAGCAAAGGGTAACTGGGCTCTCAGTTTCTGAGAGTTCACTGTGGGGTTGTTGGATCTGTGTTTCTGGATCTGTGGTGAGTGGATATGCCATAAAAGAAGGGCATGAAGGGTATGAGGGAATAAAGCTGCTCACTGATGACAGCTAGGAAGGTGAGGGGAGAGAAGAGAAAGAAAGAAAGTGTGTGTGTGTGTGTGTGTGTGTGTGTGTGTGCGCGCGCGCGCGCGCGTGCAAGAGAGAGAAAGACAGAGAATGTAATGATAAATATGAATGGGAAACCAAGGATAAGACATAATTCCCAAAATTACAATGACTTGCTTTCTTCAAATAGGCTCATCTTCTAAAAATCTGTTGAGCTTTGGACTCAGCAACACATTCGTATATCAATTAAGTTAGCACCTTCATAAGTCAATCACCTCTCAATAGCACCACTAGATGGGAACCAAACCAACATATGAGCCTTTACAGGGCATATTTCCTTTCCAAATCATACAAAGGCGTTGTTCTAAAGTTGTAAATATAATACTAGTAAGAAAGAAAGGAAGAAAGGAAGGAAGAAAAGAAGTAAGGAAGGAAAAAAGGAAAGAAAAGAAAAGAAAAGAAAGGAAAGGAAAGGAAAGGAAAGGAAAGGAAAGGAAAGGAAAGGAAAGGAAAGGAAAGGAAAGGAAAGGAAAGGAAAGGAAAATACTCCCAGAGAAATCTGTACAAAAACCTGGAGCCAAGAAACAAAATAGCTCAAAGACAATTTTGTTGACTGATTGATGTAGCCATGCTAAGGATTGAGTCCAAGGTCTTGTACTTGCTGAGCAAGCATCCTACCACTGTGCTACACCCCAGGCAGTGCAGTCACAGCTGTCATTGCCACAAAATGCTTAAAAACTGGAAGAGAACATCATCATCTTAAACTGCTGGTAGACACCTCCCAAGCTGCAGCTGTGCTGTCTATGGCTGCCTAAAACACTTTGCATTTCAATTAGAAAGAACTCTAATTCGAAACATTCTTTCTAACCCAACCAACTGGTTGAAAACTGCCTTATATGTATGCAAGCAGTTGGTGAGTGGAGCCCCTCAGTACACTATTGACTCAAAATGAACAAATGGGGGGGGGCAAAGTCCCTAAATGGGCTGCTGTGGTGTAGACACTCCATGGCTATTCTTTACTAAGAATGCAAACTCTCCCAACCCAGGATATTTCTATGCACGACTCATCCAGCTCCTAGCAAAGACCTATCTTCTAGAGTCTAAAGTTAAACATGTTTATCACAGTTGACCCAAGTCTTGATAATATTCCTCATAGCTAACTTTGAAATGCAAAAATATTTCTCACAAATTTGGCTTGGAGACATGTGGATGGACCATGTGATTAGAAAATTCTTTCCATTTTTTTTTTGATAGAAGACATTATATGGGAAAAGGTTGTAAAGATAAAAGTTTTGAATGAAAAGAAATCTTGGGGATTGCATAAAACATCTTTCTTTTCAGTTGGTAAGATCTTTGTGATACCTGGAAGTCCTTCCTGCATGCGGTCACTGCAAGCCTTGGTCACTATCAGCAGGACAAAGGCTTTCTATTTCCACCCTTTCTGAAAACTGGCCATCATCTTGTTAATTATGTTAGGTGAGATAATAGTCTTATTGGTTTTTTGTTTGTTTACTTTTTTTTCAAAACAAGGTTTCACTAAGTAGCCTTGGTTATCATGAATCTCGAACTCACAGAGATCCTCCTGCTTCTACCCCCCAAGTTGTAAGGTTAAGGTATGTGACATTATGCCCAATTTGTGGTTTGTTAAGATAGAGTATTCCATAGAAATGGATTAAATAATTTTGGAAAACTAAGACATTTGTACTTTTCTTAATATTTATTCACAGCAGAGTGAATAAATGTAAAGAAGTGGCAAAAATATTAATGTACATGTACATTATTCATTTGTGCCAATTAAGAATAAATGTAGACAAATGTTTATTGTTATGTCCAAATCACGGAGACCCCCCAAAAGATCACCATGGAAACCAAATTCCATATATAAAATCAAAGAACCTTTATTCAAGTTGGAACTTAGACTCTCCATGTGTCCAATGCATTGGCACCATCAGAGAGCCTTGAGCTCAGTTAGGGTGGGTTTATTTTTAACATAGCAGAGATTGAGGTGAGAGATTTCTGAGGTTCAGGACCCCTAATTTGTCTAAGGGTGTCCTGGTGAAAGGGAATAGGAGTGTGCTAGACTAAGGACATTGGGTGATTCTATCTACAATGGTTGCAACGTTAGGTATTTTCCTTTTTGGATGCTGATTGGTCTGTTCCTGGATGGTGTCTGAGTGATCCCAATTTGTGGTCTTTCTTTGAGTCAGGTGTTGCTTTAGGGTAAATGGAAAACTTAGCCCTACTTTCTGGTTGGTATCTATTGAGCCTTGGCATGGCGTCAGTGTAGCCAAACGGCTGGTGTGTACCAAGATGCCCTGAGCCCTACATTTATCAATACATTACTGATTGAACAAACCACAACATAAGTACAAATTGGCATATTATATTTCTATTATGATGATTTTTATAATATGTTAAGTAACAAAATAGATAAACTGTATGTCATAAGCACAGAGAATTAAATTAATAACACTTTTAAAAAGATTACTGTTTGAGGAGATAGGGAGATGGTCAGTCAGTAAACTACTTGCTCTTGTTACAAAAGTATGAGTGCCTTAGTTTGGATCCCTAACACCCATATAAAAATACTGAGTGTACCTGGGTGATGGAGATGCACACTTTTAATCCCAGCATTCAGGGAGGCAGAGGCAGGTGGATCTCTGTGAGTTCGAGTTTTGGTCTACAAAGTTCCAGGACAGCCAGAGATACACAGAGAAACCCTGTCTTGAAAGACAAAACAAAATAATAATAATAATAAAAACTACTGAGTGTAGTGACACCCGTAAGGGGGAAAGAGGCACCAGATGTCAATCGCTGGCTCCACGTTCACATGCATGGAATCCGAGCATATAAATTCCCTTTGGCATGCAGTCTTCACACACGTGCACACAGAAGAAACAGCCAGTAACCAGTTTTGGAATGGAAAGATCAAATCTTGTGAGCCTTTAGTAAGAATGTAAGTGATGCGTCTTTTGTGGTACACACTGTGCTGGCTCCTTAGCAAGTTCACAATAGGATTACCTATCATCCATCATGTTTACTGCTGGTTAGCTATTAGAACACTTGAAAGCAGTCTTAAAATGATCTTTGTGTGCTCATGTTTATAGCAGCATTGCTTGTTACAGCCAACATGTGGAAACAGTTTAAGTGTCCATCACTGGATGAATGTTAAAGGGGTGTATTTTAATATCTATGGACATATCTATAAGAACTTTTACTTACCATGAAAGGGAGGAAGGGCATTCTGACACATGCTAACATGTGGTTGGACCTCGAGAACATTAGAAGAAGATGCAGTCGAGGCATTAGAAGAAAGTTCACTGTGAATGAACTTAGTGATATTGAAATTTGTACTTAAAGACGACCAAGATTATAAATCTCATGTTATAGAAATTCTACCCCAATGTAGAAAACAAACAAACAAAAAGACATTTAAGGAGTATTCCAAGTTTTAATATACTGTCTTTATACAAATCACAATTCATATGACTGATACCTGCATGACACACACACAGACTAAAATGTGTTCTATGATGTTAGAGAATTACTGCTTCTCAAATGCAACGATGGTGGTGTGAGTTTTGGTGTACTTTGAGAATATCCTATTGAAGCACACACACACACACATTCACAGATGAAATGATGTTGAAGACATGCCTGGAAATAACCTAGCAGCAGAGAAAACAGTGGCACTGCAGATAAGATAGACAATATACTGATGACTGTTGAAACTGGCATGTGGACATGAGATTTCATTGTAAGCAGGATTTGGGTTTTATTGCTACCATTATTGTTATTTTGCTTTTGTTTGTTCTTGAATCTTCCCTTTAAAAGTCCTTGTTTAAAAATACTAAGAGTTGAGACACATTAACAATTGTTAAATCTATGTTTAGGGTGGACTAATTATAGTGTTCTATTTTCCTATGTTTACATAATAGTAACAGAGTTTTGAGAAAATCCTTCACGAGATTGGTTCATCTATATCTGACTTATCTGATAGTATCAGCAACTTCTCTTCTGCTCCTCCATTGTTCACAGGAAAGCATTAATCCCTTGTGTGACAAACGAAGTGGTCCACTCCCTGACTTTTCTCTAGTTCTGTGCCCAGTGGCACTGCAAGGCTGAGAGAGGTTGATTGCTGAATGCATAGTACTCACCCTACCTCCTTGACTTTCCCAGGCTGTGAAATGCTCCTCCTTCTGGTCAACAGGCAAACAAGCAAGCTTCGAAAAGTGTCTCCCTTGCTCAGGTCTCATGCCTTCTCTCAGAGCCCTTCTCCTAATTCGTAGTCAAGTGTATGTCTTACCTTACTTAATCCATGCCATGTGAGAACCAACAGTCCATTTCTCTGACAGGTGCATGTGTTGGCTTTTTGTGTACCCATTGCCTCACTGGTCTTTCCTGACCTCTAACACTGTGGTCATAGAATGAATATGTGGTTAACACTCTGTAAACACACTAGCTTCTGCTTTAAAGGTTTTGAGCGGTGTTACAAATAGGAAGAGAATCCAGAACAAGAAACAGATTAGGTTTTCATACCTTAATTCGTAGAGGAAGCCACCACCACAAAACGTTAAAGCTGGTTACAGAGTCACTGGAACTCAGCACACCACAAACTTCTCCTCCAGGAGCACATGGGGAATCTTCAGCTGAGGCTAATGTCTGTTCTATAGATACACCGACCATACCAGAAGCCCCTTTGAAGAGCCGTGGGCATTGAAGAAGATGTCAAGTAGCGTTGGGAGCACTGACATCCGTCCTGATTCTCCCATATCTTTCAGTGGGTATTTCTACAAACAACACTGCTTCTTTCTTTTTTATTTGCTCTTTAAAATGAATTTATGAAAATAGTTTATGGACCAAGATAAGACTATAAGCCACGTGCCTCTTCCTCTCCCTTCCTGACCTCCATGACTGCTGCTCTCACCATGATTCCCTGTGGGGTACCAGTACCTCCTGCCTACTGTATCAAGCCAATTCTTCTGCTGTTTACAATGCTTCTGAATGCATCACTCCCATATTGTTTTTTTGTTAAGATTTTTGTGGGAGGCACTATTCTTCAGTGCTTGCATAGGAAAGATGGCCTTTCTCACACATAATCCCCACCTCAACAGTTACACACAGGGGAAGTTGCTGGCCCTGTCTCCTTTATTGGAGGGGGGGGGTTGGAGACTTGCCATCTCTTTTACCTTTTCCTCCTCATTTTAACTGAGTTCTTCAGACCAACACACTTGTGAGAGAGGGCACCTCTTTCAGGAGAGAATTCCAAAGACTTTGGGATGCATCTTAACGTCACCACAAATGACTTGAATGAGATCTCAGTGGTTTCCCAACAAACATTATTGTACTTCTTTCCTGTCTCAGGCCCTCTGTCTGGACTGATCCTATGGGTAGAATGATTTTTGCCCCGTAATTCCTTTAAGACATCTCCTTTCAATTATTATCTGTAGGATTTTTCCCCTCTGTCTTCCATGGACCCCCTTGTTTCTTTGCTGCAGTTCCTTGCCTTTAGTAGTGTACTTTGTTGCTTTAGAAGACTGTTTGCTCTGATGGTGGTCAGAATGAAGAGGAGATCATGCTTGTGAAAATAATAGCACCCACTTCCCAGTTGCTTTTAAGAACACAGAGCTTTTTGAGCCCTTATCCTCAGTCTGTTCTTTTGGTCTGGTATAATTGAGGACTTCACCCATCGCCTTGATGCCCTGACGCTGTACCATGCACCCTCCCACCTGGGTATGTATCCTTCTGCTGTGCTGGCTGAAGTCTCGAAGTCCATACCTCTTGCCGTTTGGAGAAAACTTGCAACTGATTTCTTTAATGACACCTTCTCCTATTTCCCTGATTCCTTCCAGAATCATATCAGAAGGACATTGGGCTCCTGGAAGGGTGCCCTAATTTTCTTCACTATTCTTGTTTTTCTATTTATGTTAATCTGCTGCATCAAGGGATTTCCATCCCCCTAAGCTTCTCTTTAATATACTTGATTCCATCTGTTACCATCTTATTGGTTTCTAAGTATTCTTTTGTTCTTTAAATGTTTTAACAGATTTTATATTCATTTATATGTGCGTATGTGTTCCTTTTATAGCCCTGAAGACATTAACAATAGGGTTTTTTAAAGTTTTATTTAAAATGGGTTGTTTCTGTTACTTCCAATAACTTTTCTTCCTGTTTGTTTTAGCATCTGTCTTTTCTCAAGTCCCTGGAGTTTCTTGGCTATCCACTTATTTTAAAATTTAAAATTACATTAATTTATTGTGCGTACTTGTATGTGTGTGCATGTGTGAACCTGTGCACATGTGCAGGGGTCATTGTGCTAGTGTGGGGGCTGGAAGACAACTTTCGGCAGTTAATCTGTCTTCCTTCCATCTGGGACCCCAGAAATAAGACTCAGGTTGCCAGATTTAGCAGCAAACACATTTTCCCGCTGAGACACCTTGAATGCTCCAGCTATCTCCTTATAGTAAATAAAATAAGAAATTAGGTGATTATGTATTTCAACAGAGATAAATATGAATTTCATATTGTGTCATTTTTATTAAAATCTTTTCATTTGGTCAGTCGAGCTAGAAGTTGGAAGTGCCTCTTAGGACAAACTGCCTAGAGAACACAGGGAAAGGGCTAGCATTATAGAAGCATGGTGGGGTGGGGGAACAAAAAGCACCCAAGTTTCAACTTAATTCCCATTGACTCACTATCATGTCTCTTCTTCCAACTATTTCTGCCACTCTCCTTGCCTGGAAATACTTTCTAAACACACCTGAGACTGAAATTTTCACCCTCAGCTCTCACTTGAGCGGGGTGGTGACAGGTGACAGTTTCTGAGGAAGATTTCTTATCAATCAAAATGGTAGTCCAGCCCCAATTTGGCTAGACGCCAAATGCTGTTCATTCCTGAGCGGGTTTCCAGACTCTGTGGTGTAATCACGTAGCTCATGGCCCCACTCTGGCCTGAGTTTCCGACTTTTCAGGTCTGCTGGGACAATGAGCACCTGCTTGTCCCTGAGGCATCCTTCAGACCATGCTTCCTTTTCTTCTCTCCTTGTCTCTGGCTATTTCATGCCACTAGAAAAGCACCTTTCGATTTGATTTTTGTCATGACTGACTGTATTGTTTCAAGCAACAGGTTTTTTTGGAAGTTCCTCTTTCAATGGCCTCTCATTGGATCATTTATTCTATTTTGATTCTTTTTCTTCCACAGGAAGGGCAATCATTTTTTAAGGCAGAGTTACCAGAAAGCATCGAGATCTCATCTCTGGCCTGACTCCAAGAGGGCCAGGACACAGGCAAGGAGAAGAGAAGGTCAATGTCAGATCTCAAATTGGGACAGGAGTACTGAGGCTCCCGAATTGGAGAAAATAACATTTTTAAACAGACTTACCATCTGCAAGGAGAAGTGGGCAACCACTAGCTGGGATGGGCGTGCCAATGAGCCCGTGGAATCCCGCTAGTAAGGTTGGAGGCAAGCAGACTGAAAAGTTAAAACGAAATGTGACCCCATTAAAGTCTGTCATCTGAGTTTGCACATTAATCCAATAACAGTTGCTCCATCAAGGAGTCCTGGACAGAGCTGTAAACCCAGCAAGAAGTTAGAGTTGTTTTGATTTTTAAGAAGAAAGGCATATGGATTTGATTTCATGCTCTGCCCTCTTTCTGAGTGCATTTAGGTGTCTTTGAAGAAGCCTGGACACATGGCGACCCCATGACTATGAGATGAGTTTCCCTCCCCACTCCATGCTACCTGCTCCCTCCCTTCCTCACCCCTGCAAGCATCTGAGTGCTCAGCTGCTCCCTATCACCTGGCAGCTCTGCTCTGGCCTGGCGTGGGGGCTAGAACACATACATAGAATACACATATGCATGCTGGGAAAGACAAGTGAAATGTAGCGGCATAAATGAATGCAGGCAGATTGTAAAGAATATATACAGCTTTAATGAAGAAATAGACTTACAGGACCAAGGTTCCTGTGGAGCACAGGAAGCAGAAGGGGTTATAAGTAAACATTCGCCCGAGGCAAGCCCGCCCCTAAGGGGCTGGCTTAACCCTACACAAGTGGCCCCAACCTATGCCTGCTGTGGGGAAGCCCCCTTCCATGCTGGTGTAGGCTTTCCAGGTGTGGCTGGTTTGGGGAGTGGTCCCCACTCCCCTGAAAATTGTCCCCTCACTTATGTTCTGTGAGGAAGTCCAATAAATTTATTGGTTTCCTGGAGTGAGTTTTAGTGGAATTGTGCCTCAGTTTGTCATTGTGACCTTAGGAAAAGGAGTAGACTGTGACTTACATCTCCATCTGGAAAGGAGAGAGAGAGGACAGGGAGAGGATGAAAGGGAATGGGGATAGGGAGAGGAGGGGAAGAGAGGGGCAAGGAAGAGGAGGGGAAGAGAAAAGAGGAGGGGGAGAGAAGGAGAAGGGACAGGAAGAGGAGGGGGGAGAGAAGAGGGGAGGTGAGGGGAAGAGAGGGGACAGAGAGAAGAGAGAAAGAGACAGGAAGGAAGGAGAGGGGACAGGAAGGAAGGAGAGGGGAGGAAATGGGGAGAGAAGGAGAGGAGAGGGAAGGGACAGGGAGAGGAGGGGAGGGAAGGGAAGAGTCAGTCATGGGAGAAGAAAGTTATTTTGGAATTAAGTTGGCAACTAGACAATGAAATTCAAAGAACTGAATTCTATCTTGTTTGGGGGTCATGGGCTCAAAATATTTTCATGAGGTTTCTCTGGAGTCTGATTTTAGCCAAATGAACACCATGATGGCTACTAATTCTTACAGCAATCAGTTCTTTTTTAAAAAATGTGTTTCAATGCTGTCCATAAGTTACCAAGTAAGTCAGGCATCCCTGCTCCCTAATTTTTCTTCATCCGTTGTTTCAGAATTGCATTTGTGGAGCCTGCATCTCATCTGGGGAGACATTGTCCTATCAACCAAGGCTGCTACCCAGGGTATTACCTGTAAAACAATAGTACTTCCAGGTCAGTGTTCTCTCCAGCAACACAACCTGCTGTTCTTAGCCTCCAGCATGCTACGTTATCCCCCAGGAACTCAGGGGTGGGAAGACCCAATGCAAACAACATCTCTCTACTCTTTGCTCCACCAGAGTTGATAATAGCCTCATCAATAGTCCAGAAATTTCATTTCCTGCCAGCTTCCACCATTCTGCAGGAGGCTTACATATATAGGCACATTAGTTATTACTGTGGCAGGACGCGTGAAGAAGCAAGTTAAGAATGTGAAAGCTTGGCTTGACTGTCAATACAGCGTGGCGGGGAAGTTAGGCGTCAGGAACTTGAAGCAGCTGATTATCCTGTATTCACAGTCAAGAACAGAGACTGTAAATGCTGGTGTTCAGTTTCCCCTTTATTCAGTCGGGAGCCCAGGCTCATGCAAAGGCCATACCCATAGTTGAGGCTCCCATCGCAGTTGATTCAGTTCTAGAAACTCTTTCTTGTGTCCTGAGCTTTGTTTCCATGGTATTCTAAATCCCATTTGCTACATATTGCTACAGTATTAAACATCATAGTAGGTAAATATTGAATTCCGGACATGGCATGAAAGTAACCAGAGAGCACAGAATTAATGGAGTAGAGAAGTGTGGCCAAGCCTCACAGCCTCACATTCTGGTGATGACAGATGTGGAAGAATAGTCAGATGCCGGATTAAACCAGAGATCACATGTGAGACAACTCGAAGTGGTGGTGGTGGTGGTGGGGGACGCAATGGGTTAATATTCTTCAGTGACAAAGTGCTCTGGTTCCATTTACTAAATCCAAAGTCACATCAGCCCTGAGCATATGCAGATACAATCTCTCCACCTGGCTAAAAATAAAGGTGTTTAGTTTCTATTTCGAGGAAAAGACAAAGCACATAGAAAGCGCTAGAGGCTGGGGTTGATGGTTTCAATCCTTTAATACCAGCACTAGGGAGGCAGAAGCAGGCAGATCTCTGAGTTTGAGGCCAGATTGGGAGTTCCAGGACAGCCAGGGCTACACAGAGAAGACCTATCTAGAAGGAAGAAGAAAGAAAGTACTATTAATCCCAAGATCTATCAAGAAGCGGCTTATGAAGGTCAGTTTCAATGGTAACTTGACACAAAATAGAATCACTTGACTAGAGAGCCTCAATTTACGAATTGCCCTGATTCCTTTAATTAACATAAGTGGACCCCGCCTACAGTGGGCGGGGCCATCCCTGAGCAAGTAGGCATGGGATGCACAATAAAACAGGTTGAGCAAGTAAGAGGAAGTAAGCCAGCAAGCATCAATCACTCCCCCAAGGTCTCTGCCTCCAGCCTCTGCCCTGGCATCCCTTTATCATGGATTGTGATGTAGATGTGTACACCAGACAATTCCTTTCCTCCTCATAGTTGCTGTTGGCCAGGGTTTATCCAGCAACAAAACCCAAACTGGAACTAAATGGAAACCTGTCCCAGTTGCTCACCAACCCTTTTGCTGAAATCGTCAGCCCCGTGAAAGCCGCCCAGTTCTGAACATTGGCTAACCAACCAGTAGTTTCACTTCTTCCACTCTTCAAATGCTATCAATTTACACACACACACACACACCGCTCCTACGGCCCAATGTATGGAAATCGATTTCCATAAAAAGTTGTATGAAGTTCTCAGATTCTTTGCCAGTGACAGCCAAGCCCTGCAAGTCCCTCTTTTGCCCGGGAGCTACAAATTCAGCTTCCTGTTTTGGAAACTGAGCAGCAGTCTCTTCCTCACCTGCCAGAGCTCAGCCTTGATTTGCTGGTATCAACAGTTTGGATCTCCATCAAAGTCAAGGCAACAGAAACAGTGACCTCTTAGGGAGACTGCCACAGTTGGCAGCTGACAAAATAAACAGCAGCGGGTTGGCAGAGGCTGGCCGAAGAGGATTACTCTGCCTTTTGTCTTCTAGAGAATTATTTACCACAAGACACCTGGTAGATAAGACGTAGAATATTGTGAAACAGGTTTTCCCAGCCGGTGTTAAGCCAGAGGCATTTGGGGGCTGGGTTGTACCATCAGGTGTTCCCTAGGGACTTGCAGTTCATAGACCGTTGATATTTTCAGCCATGGCTTTGGCTGGAGACCATGCTTAATCTACGGTGTCTAAACTGTGTTATCTTGCGTAGTGCTCATCACAGTGGAGAGTGGTCTCTGGCAATAATGTATGTCTTTTAACAAGTTTTAACCACATAATCTCTCTCCTGTATCTCGCCTGAGATTAAAGTTTCAGAACAGTATACAGCTAGGGTGATAAAGATAAAGTTCATCTGTTAAGCCAGTAAACCCACAGCAAATCAGGAAATATGTCTTGGGTCCATGCTGTCGTCTGCCTTGCCCAAAGACAATGGCCATGTCCTCACCATGACATAGTCCTATTGTGTCTTGGTCACATGATGTTTATTCAAAGTTGTCTGAGTTACCTTAGCTACTGTGTTTCAGAATGAAATGTAAAGTATTGGGCCTTACTGAGAACATCTCAGTCTCTGCTCACAGAAGCACATGGCTAAGAAGGGAACTTAGAGTTGGTAATGAAAACAGCCCAGGAGCCACACTAACCCACCCTAAGGTCAGTCCCCTGCTACAGTTTTACCTTCATTGCTCATATGACATGCTCATATGACATGCTCATCTATCTAACTTTCAAGTCCTCCATCCTGAATGTGAATAACATGTTTTGTGGGTAGCCCACAAACTTGCCTAACATGGACCTAGGTTACAGTGTAAAATTGCTTTTTTTGGCTACATATCTCAGTAATCATCTGAATCTTTTCTAATTGCACAGTTATCCACAAATTCAAAAATTAAAGGTGCATAAGGATTTTCCCTTTTTTCCTTCCTGTCTTCATTCTTCCTTTCTTTTTTCCTTTCTTTCTTTCTTTCTTTCTTTCTTTCTTTCTTCCTTCCTTCCTTCCTTTCTTTATTTCTACTTTTTTTTTAAATTTTGTTTAGCTTTTTCAAGACATTGTTTCTTTGTGTAACCTTGACTGTCCTAGAACTCACTCAGTAGATCAGGCTTGCTTCAAACTCAGAAATCCACCTGTCTCTGTCTACCCAGTGCTGAGATTCAAGACGTGTGTCACCACCACACAGCTAAGAATATTTTTTCAATTTTCTACATCAATCTTAGCTTCTAGCAGTAAGCACATTTGATAATTTAGTGTTTATGCATTTTATGAGCATGTGTGTGTTTGCAAATATGTCTATAAAATAAGAAAGCCTATACTGCTAACCCAAAGAATTATGCAGCAACTTTTTGTTGAGGAGAATTGTAGTATAATGATGTGGTGAGATTATATTGTGTAGAAAGAGTTGCAGATTAAAAAGTTTTGTGTCCCAATAAACCACTCCACCAGCGCAATAATCCAAATCAGACCCAATCAAACCTAATTAGATAAAGCCCAGGTTTAATGGATGCCAGTGCTCCCAGGTGGCCTTCTAGGCCCTCAGAGAGGAGATGGGGAAGGAAGACTGGGTAGCCACGTGTTTGTTCTCTGGGGCGGGGGGGGGGGCAGCAGATTAAATACCCTGTGGGAGGGGTCTTAAGCATCTCTGAGGAGGGGTCACTGTTTGGTAGGCTTTCTCGGAGGTGGAGTCTGGGCTGAGCAACTTCAAGGGGAGGGGGGCTCAAGATGGAACTTTCCACCCAAACATTCCAGACTTTTTAGATATATGGATGCCAGGGGCTGAGATCAAGCCTTAACCCAAACATTCCAGACTCTTTGGGTATAGGTGTACCAGTGGCTGGGGTGACGCTTCCAACCAAACACAGATCAGCATTTAAAAGGTGATAGAGTGATACTGGTATAAGGCTCCTTCTGAGAAGCACGTGTTACAAAGGAATGAGGTATTTTATATCATAGTTTTCTTCCATTATAATGTTTTTATCCTAAATATATTTTCCAAAACTTTCTAAGTTCTAGAAGAAAAGGTGGAACACAAGCCAAACAATGGAGAAAATGTAATTGGGATGAACACACAAAGCAAATCTGAAAGCTGAAACAAAGGAGGAAAAGTGAAACAAGAAATGGCATGATTTCAAAAACACATCTCTTAGGGAAGGGAAAGGCTGATCGCGTAGTTTGTCCTGTCGAGTTGCCGTCCACAACAGGATATCCATCCCTGATGACAAGTTCTGTTTAATGGAAAAAGGGCAAGCAGATGCTGACACAGAACGTGCCAGGGGAGGAAAGAGGGCTAAATCTAATGAACGCTTAATTGGTTTATAGTTTAGAGATCCCACATGTTTAAAAATACAGGAGGTAGCCATAAATTTGGGGGATAGGCAGAAACTACAAGCTAATGAAAGGCTAGTGTTTTTGAAAGATCTTCTAGTGTCGAGGAGCAGGATTCTGCCTGTAGCTGCTTTTACAGTGTTTCCTTCTTGCCCATCAACAATCCAGCCTGCCTATGGACAATACGCACTTTCCCGGCTTCAGTCACCAATAATGCCACCAAGTTCAATCCTCTCAGTTTCCACTTGGGAGACAACTGGATTTGGCTCCACCACCTTTACTTTGGTACATGTGTGAACACACACAAGCACATGCACACACACATACAAACACATGCATACACACAAACACGTATGCATACACACAAATGTACGCAAGCATGCACACGTGCGCACACACAAACACATGCACACACACAATGCACACACACACAAATGCACGCATGTGCACACACGTGCACATACACACACACACACATATAAATATACGCTAATAGGCTGTAAACCAAATCTTAGTTCTAAGATCCTGCACAATTTGTCCCCTCCTTGATTTCCCAGGTGTCTTTATGACCTCGGCAGTGCTAAGTCCCTCCCACCTCAGCCTTTCACACACTGCCACCTGACTGCACATCCCTGCTCACCTGCTACTTTACACTCCAGCTTATCACAGGTTCTCCCAAAACCATAACTCCCCTGCTCTAAACCAGATCATGGTTGTATTTTTGTCGATTGCCTTTTGGGGGGTTACTCAGTCTAGGGGTTGTAACCCACCCTGCAATCAGTTATTCCAGGGTCCCGGAGAGGCACTACCTGGAAGATATGAGCTAGGAAAGAGGAAGAAGGCCATGCTAAGTTTGTCAGAGCCTCCATTTATTACAGATGGGCTACAGCTGATATATGGTAAGGAGTTGGGGGATGGGCACAGGGGCCTGGGCTCTTGCCGCATGGTTTACGTTGGTCACATGGTCCTCGTTGGTCATGTAGGCAGGAGGTTACCCTCGGTCAGGTCACTGTAGGCCAGGAAGTTGACACACCTAGCTCCCTAGATAGTTTGGAATGTGGGGTGGGTTCCACTAACAGATAGCTCTCATTAACAGCCAATTTGGGTGTGGGGTAGGCTCTGTCAATAGAACCATTCCTAACACAATTAAGGGTGTGGGGTTTTCTGCAGACTCCCCAGGGTGACGGTTCCTGCAATGATTTTAGGAGGAAATTGGCTCCTGACAGATCCCCCTTTCTTTTATAAAGACAGGCAGCTGTTAAGTGACCGGCATCAGGTCAGAGTCCAACCACGGTGTCAGATCTAAAGGAGAAGGGACTGGGACAAGGAGAGACCCTCCTCTCGAATGGTGAAGCAATTTACCTCTCCTGGGAACAGAGGGATGCCTTATGATTCTTAGGTCGAGTGGGGACCAGGTCTTTATGACATGGCTTTTATCTTGCTTCCCTACTCTTTTGAAAATGTATGATGACTAGATGTGCAGGGGGAGGGATCATAATACTATCCTGTCTCTCCTTGTAAAAAGTTTTATTTTTGTTTTATATGTATTGGTCTTTGCCTGCATGCATGTATGTACACCACAGTGGTACAAGGTCTAAAGAGGTCAGAAGGTGGCATCAGAACCCTAGAACTGAAGTTACAGGTGGTTATGAACCAATATATAGGTGCTGGGGACTGAAGCTGGGTCCCCTACAAGAGCTTCAAAAGCTCTTAGGCACTGAGTGATCGCTTCAGCCCTCAGCTTCTGAGGTGTGTGCAATTTAAATTCGTCATTGTGGATAGTTTTTGAAAATTTCCTTTGACATTAAAAACACAGCACAGACTGGCAAATCTTTTTTGTTTGTTTTATTTTGTTTTGTTTGAGATCTGGAATTTGGGGTGGCCTCGAATCCAGAAACCTGCTTGCTTCTGCCTCCTGATTATAGGGTCAAAGGTGTGTGCTACCACACCCAGTCTTTGACCTTAAAAGCAAAAAATATCACGGCCTACAGTTTTTCTTTTCATGATTAATTTTCATACAGAAACCATATCCGAGTCATAAATTTCATAGTATTTGAAGTAAGCCTGACTAGAAAGTGTGCCCTCCACTATAGTACAAGGCAAGCTATAATGTCACGCATGTTAGAATACTAATACTTTGTCTTTGCAAACAACAACAAAATCCCAACCTTGAGATTAATGTCAGAAAATGTAACAGAAAGATGTGATCAATTGTTCCTTCACTGATGGTTCTTATTTGACACAAACCTAGAATAAAGATATAACACTTTAACCTAGATTGTCATTTTGAGTAAATTATTTTCCTTCAGTTTTTTTAAACAAACATTAAAAGAAAAAAGGCTAAACATATGTCACAATTTCAGATCTAAAAGTCTCACAATTTGGAAGAAAGCAAGCAGTCATATAACATACGAATGTGTATTTTTTTATATGAAGCAACAATTCAAAATAATTTTTTTCCTGCTCATTTGTAAGATCACATCCCTTCAGTGTTGGCCATGCCAGAGGCATCTACAAAGCTAAGGGCAGGGACCACTGTATCTCCTTCCATAGAGCAGAGACGGTCACTCATCTCCATCTCCTTTCTATTAACATACTTGTGCAGCAGGCTGTAGAACTGCTTCTTGGGATTAAAAGTGTACAGCGCCGAGATTTCCTTCCAGGCTTTACTGCTTGGGGTGTAGCAATCCTTCGGATTCCTGCATTCAAAAAAACACTTAACATTCTCGTCTGCCAACTGGGTCGCGTGCTCTGTAGCTTGACTTAGAAGAATCTGCTCCTCCTTCTGAGAATATATTTCCCAGAATTTTAGGTGCAGATAACTAATTGGAGAACAGCATCGGATGATAGACGTCACAACAAGAAGTACAATGATGATGGCTGCTATTAGAATCCAGCCTATCACCTACAGAAAACACAACAGGATGGCAACTTAGTCACCTTTGACATTAGAAAAATTAAAAAGCCTGGGATAAAGTCTAAACTAGTCACTAGCTCCCAAGTCGTGTCTTAAGCTCTTTAGAATAACGAGTGTTAGTAACAATCCGCGCCCCCCCCCCCAGTACATCAATACAACTACTGTCTTGAAAAGTCAACTAGAGTCCAAGTCATGTCAAGTGCCCAAGAGGAGATGACACGTCACTCTCCTAGAACTGAAAACACGGGGTTTCTGCTGATCCAGGGAAAGGAGTACCCATTCTAAAGAGCCCCAGGCCTTCCTAGGTCCGTGGGTAGTGTGGATGGTGGGTTTGGGCCTGGCAAGACGGGTTCTACTGTAAAAATGCTTCTAGTTTCTCCTGCATTGTGCAACTTCACCTGGCCTGAGTATTTGCTGCACAGTGGGAGAGAACACTAAAGAACGATGCAGAAGGTACCAGTCCAGGTGCGCTATTCTGGCTCCTACAGCGCTGGCTCCTGGATGAAAGCCTTCTCCCTGCTATTTAAATATTCACTGTTGCTGGTTTACAGAAAAATCTACTAACTTCTTCCTCTCCTCTTTACGGGTCCCCACCGCGCCCAGAGTCTGACCTGAGACTGAGCCTTGAGCTGATTCAGGATGTCCTGCATCTCCGCCTCCTGTTGGTTGCAGGGAACCTGCGGTAGTTTGATAGCACAGCTGCTGTTGAGGTTTCCGCACAGATACTTCGCCATGCGCGCGCTACCGCTGACAGCACACTCGTAGAAGGAGCCCCCTAGCAGCCCCACCGCCAACCAGGTAAGGGCCGCGAGTGCGGCGGCCAGGTTGGTCTGCAAGCATGTCAGTGCGCTGTGCGACCCGGAGCTGAAACTCGTGCTCCGGGAGCAGCAGCCTGTGAGCAGGCGCCAGGTGCTCGTGTTCAGCGCATAGCCCAAGAGAAAGAGTGCAAGCGCTGGCACCAGCAGGAACACCAGGCCATAGGGCAGGTTCCAGGTAGCGTTGCACGGACACTGGAACACCACCTGGGAGAAGATCTTCTCCCCACCCACCGTCAACAGGGTCACCAAGCCATAGCCCAGGGTGCTGCGGTGCTTGCTCTGCAGCAGTTCCAGCACTGCCTTGATCTTCTCCATGGATTCTGTTCACCCTGGGCACCCCGCTGGGTCCAGAAGCTTCAGTTCTGCTCTGTGACTCCGGAGGGTTGAGTGAACCGGGTCTGGGACTTTACACTCTGCTTTGAAGCAACTTTAAAAAGGGAAGAGGGCTTCTCAGCTCTCTCCGGGTTTCACTTTCCTTTTCAACCAAAGTAGCTCTGACATGGGTCCATGAATACGCCCCCAGATCCTTGACTTCCCAGGACCCCACTCCACATCCAAAGACTGAAGGGGGCAGAGGAAGCCCTGGGTGAGAGATGTGAATGACTGTATGTTGACATGGACTCCTACACCAATCGATCTATGGTAAATTGGCAAAGCCATTACCCATACGGGTCAGGGTCAAGAGTATTGGCAAGGCTTTCCTTCGCAGTCTGAGTGTGCGTGTTTATAAACAGTTGATCCAAGAGTGCAAGACTAGCAACTGCAGCTTTCTCCTGGAAGTTTACAGGCTGGGAATGCTGGCCTACAGAGGTGACTTTCCTGTCTAACCCCTCACTCTAATATACAAGCTAAGGTTTGGGGAGACCCCCACCTGATCTCAGCTGCATCCCATGGCTGTCTCTTGCCTGTCCTTTATTTATTTATCTCTCGGCCTCTAGCCAGTCTTCCAGGATCCAAGGTGCAAAGGACAGAGCAGAAGGCCCTGGTCACACTGTTCCATCAGTTCTGGAACTCTACCAGAGCAACTCTGTTTGCTCCAAACCTACATGACTTCTTACAATGTAGCCAGCTGATCAAAATAAGAAAGCTGTTGAATTCCCTCCTATTGTTGCAATCCTAATTCCTAAGCTAACACCCGATTGCAAAAGTCATGCCATTTACAGGAAGCAGAGACAAACGATAGAAAAACTGCAAATGAAGTCAAGTTCTAATTCTTTTGTATGATGCTCCCCCTCCAGTATGAGGGTGCTCGGTTAGTTTTTGCTGACCCCCCCACCCCCACCCACTTTCTCTTTCCAACATCCCCAAAGGCTGAATGTACTGTTAATTAACTCTTTAGTATAATGGATATCTTTTACAGGTATGCCACAACAGTATCTGTACCTCCAGGGATGTCAAATGATTGCTTCATGACCACAGACCATCAGCACAGGGAAGGGTGTATGGCTACTCAAAAAACACTGAGAGACTGGAGTTGGTGGTGCTAATACAGCACTGGGGAGGCAGAGGCAGGTAGATCTCTGTGAGTTCAAAGCCAGCCTGGTCTATAGAGGCAGGTGGATCTCTGTAAATTCAAAGCCAAACTAGACTATATCTGGAGTTCCAGAGCAACTAGGGCATCACAAAAACAAACAACAGCAACAATGAAAACCAAAACAGAACTCTAGTTAAAGTAAAGACTAACCAGGAGTTAGGTGAAACCCCCCACATCTAGCATGTCCCGTCTTCACTCTTCACATGACAGTTCTTCTGAAAATAACTATAATCAAGACTGTGGCACTGACCCTTCTATTTCACAGCTCTAAAATGAACTGAAGGATACTAAAAAGAACACCACATTGAACTTGGGTGCTCGGTCTCTGTGTTACTGCTCTCTAAAACTCAGCATCTTCAAAGAGGGGGAGAAGTGGCCGGTTCATGATTACTGTGATAAGTTGACCAGCATATGAGAAAACTGCATTTGGGCATATGGCTGAAAGAGCCATCAGTCTGACAGGTTACATCTTACATTACATCTCTAAGAGCAACCAGCAATTACCGCCATTGCATATTATTTAAAGCTCTCTGTGTGTGCTCAGTTATAGACCAAGGGGTGTTGATAACCATGCATTACCCTAAATAACTCATGTGCTACTTAGCTGACCACAAGGAGGGCATCCACAGAGAGTCTGAGCGGAAAACTCACAAAAACCCGACTGCTCTTGGTGCCCATACTAGGTTGGCTTTGCTTCATTTGATAAGTATTAATAGATTATACTAAAGGAAATTTTTGAAATGGGTCAGGAAACATTCTTTCCTTAGTTTACTTGCCTTCCTAACTATACATACCCACTACCACCAGCGACTCTAACATAGCACTGAAACTCAAGGGTGCTATAAGAAGAAGCCTCACTAGAGCTGGCGACTCTGAATGTTTGAGGGTGATCAAGTCAACGGTGATTCTTGTCTCTCTGGTCCTCTGTCTTCTTCCCATGAATCTTGGCTAACTTTCTTCTCATTGCTAGATGGGTCTTCATCTTTATCCCAATCATGTTTTGTTCTCATTCACATTTTCCATACTCCATCAAGAAAAAAACCTGGCTGGGTTCACAATCTTTGTTCTTTATTCAAGTTTTCCTTAATTGAAACCTAAGAACCACAGTTTTCCAGTCTCTGACTGAAGCTTATTCTTACATTTCCACCATCCAAGTACTAACCAAGGCAAACCCAACACACCTGAAATCAGACAAGATCCCCCACCCAACCATATTTCTCATGCAGAGAAGGGTCATTCTTTTCCTGGATACTATCTATTGATGGCCAAACCTGAGATTTCCTACCTCTCTATAATGATTTATCCTCCACCAAAGCTCGAAGCCACCCAGAATATCCCCTCTCCTACCTCAACTCTACGCTCTATCATCTGTTCTCATTCTTTTGTTTATGCAGTTTTAATGGAGGCGACAAGCAACTTGCTGTTCTCTGACTCTTGTCATTCAAGGATCCAATTCCAGTTTTTCTTTTCCACATAAATCTGCCTGCTTCTTTCGCCAACTAAATTAACTTACTAACACATTAATTTGTTTGCCAGTCATTCATTAAAATGATTAATAAGCGTGCAGGCTATGCTGGGTTCCTATGGGAAGTGGTTGATACTGTTAGATAGAACACAAAATCGAAATGTGGTTCTAACGATTATATGGAGGGAGAAAAAAAATAGGATGACCGGAAGTGTTCTGAAAGTCCTGTGAGGAGATAACCATTAATATATGCTCATTGAATGCAATTGAGCTTGGCTGTAAAGAAGACCAGAACAATGGACTGAATGTTAAAGGTGAGAACCAAGGTGGCACATTTTGAGAACAAAGGTGCAGGTGGAAGGGCAGGTTCAGGGCTTCATAGACCAGAACATTCACTTGAACTTCTGCTCAGAAACAGCCTGAGTTATAACAACACAGTGTTGGGTCAGTCTCTAAACACCATTCCCACCCTGCCCCCACTTCGGCCCCCACTTCTACTCACCAGATTTGCTTCCTCTATATTCACACATCACGATCTCCCAGGCATGACTGGGATCATGCTAGACTCACAAAGTTCTACAGCTTTGGGGGAGGGGAGGGTTCTGGTTCTGCCAGAACTTTCTCCCAGAACACCTCTGGCTCTGTGAGTGTTCTGGGTCTTTTGAGTGTAATCCAGTCCTCTAGACCCAGCAGTATTCTAGAGACTACTGCTCAGAAATTAAATTAAGAGTAAAAGTAGACTCACATAAAATAGCATTATTTAAAAGGATTGTGGAAAATCTGTGATCTGAACAGTCTTCTCATAAACAAACAGAAGATTCTTGTCTTCTTGTGTTCACACACCACAAAACCAATGATGGTGTGTCTGACTTTCTTTGTGTATTTTGTTTCTCAACTCTCATGAGTAATATCAGGAATGAGTTTCAAACCACCAACATTTCCGGGTAAAGAAAACAACAGAAACATAAAGGAAACCACAGACTATGAATCTGAAAGCTGTTTGCATTTGTCTTGCAGGAAGCTGCTTCTCACTGCAGTCCACTAGCCTCAAGAGAGAGCCCAGGACATTCCCAAAGATGATTTCTGATATATTTGCTATGAAACCCCTAATGTTAAAGAGAATGTCTTTATCCATATTAATGAGCTTGGGTTCATTTAATATGTATGAAAAAATATGGAATATATCTGAAGATTATTGAGATGGAGGTATAATTCATCTACTTAAAGTGTATATGCCCACAATTTACTATGTTCCCCAAATTGAACATTTCATCACCACCATCGACATAAAGCATTTTCATCACATAAAAGAATTCAATGGCATTGGACAGTCATTCCCATTTCTCGCCTCGCTCGAACTTATCCACATTCTCAGGGCCTCTTGACAAGCATTTGTTTATTTTCTTTCTCCATTGCCTATTCTGAATGTTTTCCATCTTTCTGTCTTTAGTTGTGTATGGTTTGTCCAGCATCTCTCTATCATCCGACCCTCTGGGGTTCACTCTTTCTTCTTCTAAGGCATCAAAAGCAACACAGTGAACCCCTTTCTGCCTTGATAACTTTGGGAATAAACCTTCTTCTGTCTGGAATTTTCTCTCTATTGCTTTTTCCCATACCTCAAGTGTCAGATCCTCAAAAGGAGTTCTTCTGTGTGGGAAAGGTTAGGCTATACAGTGTAACAACAACAACACTGATGGGGGAGAGTCTTAAAGGGCCAAGGCAGTCTTTTTATTTAACCAATGAAATTAACAAAAGCCAGAAGACTCTCCCCTATCAAAACACCCAATCTTTGTGGCTTCGTGCATCTATTTCTCATTTCTAAAACTTCAACTTTGTGGTCCCTGATGACTTCCATACAACCTTGAAATTTAGCATTTCTATTGCTTCCCCATGCTCTAAATTGATCAAGGTTTTCCCAATATCCTGGTTTTCTTTGTTTGTTTTCTTCAGTTTGACACAAGCAAGGGTTAACTGGGAAAAGAAACCATAACTGAGCAAGTGCCTCCATCAGATTGCTTGTATACAAATCCATAAAGGTGAGCAAACCATGGGAGCAAAAGAGCGAGCAGCACCCTCCATGGGCTCTGACTCAGTTCCTGCCTCTAGGCTCCTGCCTTAAGCTCCTGGTCTGACTTCTGTCAGTGAAAGAGTATAACCTGAGAATTGTAGGGAGAATAAACCTTTCCCTTCCTGAGCTGTTTTTGCTCATGCTGCTTTATCACACAGTAGAAACCCTAAGGACATCCACAGAATGTAACCAATAGTAGGGGTTGTTGTTTAGTTGGGGACTTGGTTTCAAATATATTTTTGCTGCAATTAATTGTCAGCCCCTCCTCCAACTAAATTAATTACTTCATTAACCAATTCAATAATAGTATGAATATAAGCCTATTAGATTGGCTTTCAGGCTCAGAGGCTGATTGATGCCACAATGGCCCGCTGTAGAGTGGCTAGGCAGGGAAACCAGGTGTTACTCAGTTGGAGAAGTCTGAAAGAGAGATCAAAAATGCAGCTCAGTCTGGAGCCAAAAGCCTAAGAGTACCCACCTCCAAGGAACTGTTGTATAAGCCTGTGTCCAAACTGAATTAGGTAAAATCTGGTGTCCGCAGGTACTGGTACACTATGAAGCGAAAGCTTGCCCTAATACAAGTGTTGCAGCTCTGAGGGGAAAGGCCTCCTCAATGGAAGTGTTATAGCTCTGAGGAGAGAAGTTTTCCCCTATGTAAGTGGTCAGTCTCTAAGGGGAAAGTGGAGGAAGCCATGTTGTCATCCCTGGGAAAGGCATTTAAAAGTTCTGCAAATGGAGCTCCTTAGATGGCAAGGCCCTTTGGAGAGTCCCATCTATTTGGCAAGGACCTGTGGAAACAATACTGCAGACCCCTGAGCTGATCCTAGGGAGCTCACGGGCTTTAGGCCTCTCTACTTTTTACTGTGCTTATTCTTATGGTGACTCTTAGTTTTGCTTTGCTATTCGTGATTGTGCCTGAGTTTATAGGGAACAAAAGCTTTTATAGAAAAATGAAATTTCTCTGATCTGTTACAGAAACTGGTCTTTCTGGTCACTCTTGGCTGCCTTTGCAGGCATCAGGAGTAAGCAAGAGGAGCTTACCAGGGTTAATAATTATTGCTTATTCAATTCCAAACGGAGATGTATATACTCCAAAAACTTAAGTACTTGGAAAATGGTTTCTTAAAAGATAAAATTAAAAACTTATAGGAATAGATAAGGAAATGATATAGGACATGAAAGGTCAGAAATTTCTCTGGCACCAGGACATGAAAACTCAGATATTTTTCCAATGTCAAAATTTCAATAAAGGAATCTAAAACTTCTAGTTCCCTTATAAGAAAAGAACATGTATAAATTGCCAGGAATAATTGCCCAACAATTAAAGAGTTAGGTATTTTCAGCAATGTAGGAGGATACAAGATTAACTCAAAAAAATCAGTAGCCCTTCTGTACGCAGATGATAAAAAAGGCTGGGGAAGAAATCAGAGAAACAATACCCTTCACAATAGCCACAAATAGCGTAAAATATCTCAGAGTAACTCTAACCAAACAAGTGGAAGACTTGTATGATAAGAACTTTAAATCTTTGAAGAAAGAAATTGAAGAAGACACCAGAAAGTGAAAAGATCTTCCATGCTCTTGGTTAGGCAGAATCAAAATAGTAAAAATGGCAATCTTACCAAAAGCAATCTACAGATTCACTGCAATGCCCATCAAAATCCCAGCAAAATTCTTCACAGATCTTGAAAGAACGGTACTCAACTTCATATGGAAAAGCAAAAAACTCAGGATAGCCCAAACAATCCTGTACAATAAAAGAACTTCTGGAGGCATCACAATCCCTGACTTCAAACTATAGTACAGAGCTACAGTAGTGAAAACAGCCTGGTAGTGGCATAAGAGCAGACAGGAGGAAGACCAATGGAACCAAATAGAAGACCTGGATATTAATCCATACATCTTTGAACACCTGGTTTTTGACAAAGAAGCAAAAAAATATCAAATGAAAAAAAGCAATTTTAACATATGGTGCTGATATAATGGGATATCAACACATAGAAAAATGAAAATAGATCCATATCTATCACCATGCCCAAAACTCATGTCCAAATGGATCAAAGACCTTAACATAAAACCAGCCACAATGAACCTCAGAGAAGAGAAAGTGGGAAGTACACTTGAACACATTGGCACAGGAGACCACTTCCTAAATACAACCCCCAGCAGCATAGACACTGAGAAAAACAATTAATAAATGGGACCTCCTGAAACTGAAAAGCCTCTGTAAAGCAAAGGACATGGTCAACAGGACAAAGTGACAGCCTATAGCATTGGAAAAGATTTTCACTAACCCCACATCAGACAGAGGTCTGATCTCCAAAATATACAAAAAACTCAAGAAAATGGTCATCAAAAGAACAAATAATCCTATTAAAAAAATGGAGTACAAACCTAAACAGAGAACTCTCAACAGAGAAATCTAAAATGGCTGAAAGACATTTAAGGAAATGTTCAGCATCCTTAGTCATCAGAGAAATGCATATCAAAACAACTCTGAGATTCCATCTTACACCTGTAAGAATGGCCAAGATCAAAAACACTGATGACAACTTATGCTGGAGAGGTTGTGGGGAAAAGGGAACACTTCTGCATTGCTGGTGGAAATGCAAGCTGATACAGCCTTTTTAGATGTCAGTGTGGTGATTTCTCAGAAAATTGGGAAACAACCTTCCCCAAGACCCAGTAATACCACTTTTGGGTAAATATCCAAAGGATGCTCAATTGTGCCACAAGGACATGTGCTCAACTATGTTCTTATCAGCATTGTTTGTCATAGCCAGAACCTGGAAACAACCTAAATGCCCCTCAACTGAAGAATGGATAAGGAAAATGTGGGACATTTACACAATGGAGTACTACACAGCAGAAACAAATAACAACATCTTGAATTTCTCAGGCAAATAGATGGAGCTAGAAAACATTATTTTGAGTGAGGTAACCCAGACACAGAAAGTCAATTATCACATGTACTCACTCATAAGTGGTTTTTAAACATAAAGCAAAGAAAACCAACCTACAAATCACAGCCCCAAAGAACTTAGACAACAATGAGGACACTAAGAGAGACTTACATAGATCTAATCTACATGGGAAGTAGAAAAAGACAAGATCTCCTTAGTGAAATGGGAGCATGGGGACTTTGGGGGAGAGCTGAAAGGGGGAGGGAGGGATAGGCAGGGAGGGGAGCTGAAAAAAATGTAGAGCTCAATAAAAACCAATAAAAAAGAGTTAGATATTAATCATTACTATTTTGAGAACTTTAAAGAATAGAATATAACTGTAGTCCACATAAACGTTTATTTAGAAACTGGTATACACCTGAAAATGATATACTAGGCATCAGCTGATTTCATATTGTTAGGAACTAATCACAGGGCTTAAATTTCTTACTTTGTAACCACATGTTTGCTGGCAGCTAGGCCACAGTATGAATAAGATGTACCTAGTTGCATTCAAACATTTGCCTTGCATTATAATGATATGGGATAAAGGTCAATGATGTCAAGGAAGTGAGCAAAAAAGAAGAGACACTAAAATGAATAAATGCTAATGATTCTTGAAAAATGATTAAAGAGAAAGAGTTTGAACCTGCTCATGTCTGAATGCATTAGAACCTGTATAAATAAAGACAGACTGAGCTAGTTAGGCCCACCAGTTTAAAAGACAACCAATGGTTAGACTCTATTCTTCGCTGACTTCACACATCCTTCCTGCAATACAAAGTCCCTCTGGAATAAGACTCCAGCAGAAATGGTATTCTGACAGTCAGGAGCAAGGACTACCACAGAAACACACTACACAGCAAATCTCACACAAGATTTATTGGGACAGACACAAGAGGGTGGCTGCCTCTGCTCAGAGAGAAGCAGCAGGGAACTGAGCAGGAGACAAACTTATATAGGGTTTCTTAGGGGAAACATTTTCACGGTGGAGATTTCCAGGATAGGGACGGGTAAGACTGCAAGCCAAGCCCAGAGATTGGTGGGATTTAAAGTCCAGGGATTGGTGGATTTTCAGGCTCAGGGATTGGTGAATTTTGGAAAACTTTGCTGGACGTTTTACCCTACACAGATTACAACAGCAGCAACAGTACACTGCCCCAGGGAGCATTGACGGGGCAAACTGGCTAGGTTCCCTCTTCTGGGACTTTTTACCAGGCTCCCAGCCTGATGTGGGAGTCTTTTGTTTTGTGTTGATTCCATTGGTTAAATAAAGAAATTGCCTTGGCCCTTTAACAGGACAGAAAATTAGGTAGGCAGAGTAAACAGAACAGAATGCTGGGAGAAAGAAGCCGAGTCAGACAGTCACCATGATTCTTCCACTCCAGACAGATGCAGGTTAAGATCTTCCCTGGTAAGCCACACTTTGTGGGGCTACATAGATTATTAAATATGGGTTAAAGCAAGATGTGAGAATTAGCCAATAAGAAGCTAGAACTAATGGGCCAAGCAGTGTTTAAAAGAATACAGTTTCCGTGTAATTATTTTGGGTGTAAAGCTAGCCGGGTGACAGGATGCAGCCCCTCTGCCGCTCCTCACAATACCAGCCTATTGGATGCAGCTGCCAATGCTTAGGACAGATCTTCCCAATTCAATTCACTTACCTACTTGCCAATCTTCACCAGAAACAGCCTCACAGGTGTGATTCAAGTACCTTGTACTAAGGCACCCCTTAACACAGCCATCTTGATGATTTGTAGTGCAATGCCTGCTCTAGGTAACATGTGCTATGATACAGGTACAGTTTGTGAGTCAAGAAAGGGGCTGGAAGCCAGATGGTGGTGGCGCACTCCTGTAATCCCAGCACTTGGGAGGCAGAGACAGGCGGATCTCTGTGAGTTCGGAGCCAGCCTGGTCTACCAAGGGAGTTCCAGGACAGGCTCCAAAGCTACAGAGAAACCCTGTCTCGAAAAACCAAAAAAAAAAAAAAAAAAAAAAAAGCAAGGGGCTGGAGATTGAAACAAACACACACAGAGACATGGGTAACACTAAGAATGCCCCGAATGCCTCCTTTATTACGTTCCAGGACAGCTTATATAGTGCCTTCCCTTGACTAATGGCCACACCCTAACTCTCAGCTGCAAGCACACCAGAAACCACTCCCCAGACATCATGAACTCCAGAGGGTCTCATGCTCAGAGAGCTGCAAGAGCAGCTGCAAGCATAGGAAAACAAGTTGCTTACTCCAGCAAGGCAGGGGTCACAGGAAATCCAGGGTCTGGAAGTCCACAGTCTCCAGCAACAATTAACTGGGATATGATTGCATTGGCAGGAAGCATTCTAGATCGTCTCCCAGTAGCCATGGAATCCTTCAGCACAGCCTGTCGTCCAGGTTACTGCAAGAGGACAAGGACATGTAGTTCTCTCTCATTGGCAGAAGAAAAGAAGTGATCGTGTGGTTTGTTCCAGTTTCTGGTTTCTATTTCACTCATTTCCTTCCCTAGACAATATCCACACTGGTCACAGTGTGGTGCTCACAGCCCAGGGTCTTCAGATAAGAGTATGGTCACCCTGACAATATGTCACATCTTCATGTGGTTCCTATTGGTTGACATATCTGTAAACTGATAATAATAGATTAATCTGGTTTCAAAAAGTGTACAGTGAGTAGAACCATGACTTCCACAGCAACCACTCCATCCTAACAGGAGAAAATGGAATCTGGGTGTTAAGCACAGACTGGCCTGTGCATTTTTGAACTGATTCTTGAATGTACAAGCCTTTCTTGAGTCTGTGTCTTCTACTTTCTTGAAGATCTTCCTGGCTACATACTGCATTCCTGGGAAATTAAGCAATTTTCTTGGTCCAATATGTTATTTGCCTAACGTTAAATCAACAAATGTTGACTTGAGCTTATGATTTCTCAACTTTAATCCCTTCTGAAGTTAATAAGCATCTTATCTCTTTGATTCCAGTCAAATATGATTGCCAATGTTTGCATTTGGTTTTGGAAAGCTGCTTTCTGGACCTAAATCACTCTCGTTAACCCCCACTGCCATTATCGGTAATGCGAACCTACTTGGGTCTATAATCTTCTGTGGAAAAGTCACACCTAATTTTATCTTTTTCCTGAGTATTTATCCAGTAGAATACTTTGATACTATCCGTCTTGAAGTGCCTTGCTTATCAAGAGATGTTAACAATACGTCTAGAGGCCACACTTTTAATTTGATCTTATCCACAGTTAATTTAATAGACTTTGTCTTTCAATGATGTGTTAATCTTTGTCTTCATGTTTGGAGTCCATAAAACCTGTGAGGATTTGTATTTTTCAAAGCTCCAATTTCTAAAATAGCGCTGATACTTTCTGGTTTGTTTGCAAATTATCCTTTGAGCTTGTGTTGCTTTGCCAGAACCTAACTGATAGCAGCCAATACAGACACACGAGCAATGCTGTGTTCTTCTCTTTTCCCCCCCAAAGCCACATTCTCCTTGATTATGTAATCTTTGGTCCCATTTCATAACAAAAGTTTGTTTCACTAATCACCCCATAACACGACTGTCAACTCCCTAGCCTTTCAATCAACTGCTAGGCTGTCTATCACTGGCTGCCAAAATCATGCTAAATATTATCGAGTTTTTATTAGGGAAGTGCCCCGCTCAGACACCAACACTGGTGAGAAGCCATCACAGGCTTTCGCTAACCACAAAGGAAAGGGGATGTATGGTCCATGTTCATGGCTTCAAGGTGTGAAGAACGGCGAGTTTCAGTAGTGCCTTCCGTGATCTTCTCTGGCTCTCTCACGGTGGGGTCTTCTTTCTAACTACATCTTTTTTTTCTTTATTATAGGTGGCAGTTTTGTAGTAGCTGGTTTGATGTTTACTATTTTTTGTTTATCTACCCAACTAGATTATAAACTCTGTAAGTATGAAGATCCAGCTTGACTTTATTTGTTCACTACACAAGCACCAACTACAGTTGCTCCTAGAATACTGTCGGTGGCCGATGGATGTTCATGGGAATGGTTAGTAGGTGAACGACGAAAGAACAGATTGTTCCTGTTTCATAACTTTTCCTCTTATAATAAATAAAAATAAAATTGTTTAATCTTTTAGCTAGCCTGGTTATTTCCTGAATTGAGCTAACTTCTACAGTTGGCACCCAACGTGGGGCTCAGGTCTTCAGCAGTCCTAGCCAGCCACCATCAGGCTCCATGCCATTCATTTGGGTATAGAATTCCCACAAAGCGGCCCTGAGTAGCCACTAGCTGCAGTCCTTCATATTTTCACATTAAACATCTCAGAGCACCTTGGCCACCTGTGACTGTGACTGGCTTCTGGGTCTAGTTTTTCCAGAACTCACATAAACTCAGGTGGGATGTGGGTTTCCCCAGGTGTCTCTGTTAAGCAACTCTCTTTGTGCTCATGCTGACCAGTCAGGGACTTCTGCAGAGCTCACAGTCTGTGATTTATACTAAATAATTGTTTTTAATTTGAGTATATATTTATCTTTCAGTATTTAACACTAAAATCAGATTCAAGCTGGCCATGTGGCTACACGTATGCCATGACACCTACTGGCAGGTAACAGTTATTGCACCTACTTCAGCTCAAACTCAACTACAGGTAAGATTTATAATTTAAAAGGGCAAGATGATAGACAATTTGACAATCTAAGAATCCAATAGCTTTTTTAACTTATACCATGTATGATATTATGCAAAGTTTATATGATTTCCCTCCTAAATCCCTCTGTTTGATTTTGGGAATTAGCTTTGTCTTTCATATTTTCTCCTTAAAAACATGGTTTGATAATAGGGCCAAGAATGAGGCACTTTTAGAAATGATAAAGTCTTTACAGACTGATAATGACCAAATAAAAGTAAAATTCAGCACTCTGGAGAAGGATACAACCAATTTGACAAAACCAAGTCTATGACAGAAGGTGCTGAGACATTGTCTGAGAGAATTACTACTGTTAAATTATTAACCAGACTCTGTCAAACTGTTATGATAGATTGACTGATAGAATGTCTCTCCAGGAAGGTAATATGCATGCTATAAAAATTATGTTCAAGGATGAGACATTATATTTACTGTGGTGACTTCACACCTTGGAATCCTCAATAAGGGTATTAGAACAGTACACTGGACAGGAGATCCAGACTTTACAAAAGGCATTGGTAAAAAGATTTAAAAATATTGAGAAATTTATTGAATTTGATGGCCAGGGACAAAAGGTACAAAGACAAAATACAGCCTCATCAGTATGTACCAAACTCTGGGATAAGTTATCTGTCTTTCTGGTGATCTCATCAAAAAAAGCATCTGGCACCAAATACCCTAAGGTAGTCAAAGAATATACATGAAAACCCATATATATGACTGATTTAAAGAAAATTAAACAAGCAATTGTGTTTTATGGAATACATTCATCCTTTGTTAGGGAAATGGTCAAAATGTAGATTTCAAGCAACAAGGCAATGCCACAAGATTGGATTCAGTTAATTTTAGCAGTCCTAGAAAATGGACCACAGCTGCTTTGGAAGTACTAGACAGTAATCTTGAAACTTAACCATCACTTTACTTTTACAGGATCCCATAAAAAGAATATCATCTCCATGATAGCTGGAAGCAATTCTAGAAGACAACATCCCCTCTCCCAACAAAGTTTATCCTCAGGGTTGGGAACACCATTTAGGGGTTGTTGATTATTACTTGTATAAGGTAGAGGGTTGGGGTGGAAACTATGTAGACTCAAAAAAAAAAAACAAAACAGAAAAATCGAAGGGGATATTAGATAATTTAGTGTGAACTTATTCACACTACAAATAATAGTGGGTAATAGAGTGTGAGCTATTATTTATGGATAATTTACATGGGTATAGTTTTTGTATATTGATACAAGATCAAATTATATTTGTTATTTCTGTTTACAATATTTGTACAGCTATGCAAAGTTATTCTGCCAGATTGTATACATGCATGTTTCTATCTCTGTTTAGGAATTTTGTATATTGATACAACTTTTAGGCTATATTTTCATATTGCATTATATATTATTCTTACCTCTGATCAAAATACTTATACATTGTTCACATTTTGAAGTCATTGTCCTCATTTGTTGCACATTTGTTTACAGATTATTTAATATTCTGACATAAAGTTTTAGTCTTTAAGTTATACAGGTATTAAATTTTATAGGTCAATAGTTTTTCATGATTGTTATACATATAGTCAGATTAATTAGGTTTTTTTAGATACATAGAGATTGTATTCTGCTTAGATAGGTAATCTTCAACCACTTCAAGGCTCTGTAGAATATGGCATTTGAATAACTTAGGGTTCTGTTGACATGAGACATGATTGCCCCTGGCAGCACCAATATATTCCCAAGAGAATATTGAATACCAAAGGCACTCCACTCAGAGTTCATTTTCTTTTTGGCACAATTGGCCTTTGGGGAAGGAACTGCCCATGCCTTAACCACTGACAAAGTACATGGTATCCAGACTGGATAAGCAGGACCCAAGGAAAAGGACTGTCAAATCTTGCCAAGACAGGGTAAGACATTCTGAAAAATTTCCTGCCTCTAAAAATGGTCTGCCAGTTAGTTATGTAGGCCTTAGCCAAAGTTGGTTGCTTCAACATTGCAAATGAGAATTTGGGTGATTGCTCAGGTAGCCAGTTGTCTCTGTCTTATACTACTTGCTTCGGAAACTGCTTGATTGCACTTCCTGCTGACTCAAGTAATATTGTCTCCCTTCTCGGGACTTTAGTGGGGTTGTTGGAGATAGTCATAGTTACCATCCTCTTATGGTTTAGCCAAGCCTATTTCCGATGTAATAAAGACTTAGACTCTTTAGAATAAAATGTCTATTAAAACATTTATCGTGTGTTCCTTGCTTAATATTGTTTCTGTTGGTTGTTATTTTATACTTGCTACCTGTTCTTATTGTATATAGTTTTGTATTGGGTTTGGATCACTCTTATTTAGACAAAAGAGGGGTATGGGGAATCTTTGCCTACCAGTTATTTTTAAGAGGTGGTACCAAGATAGGGTGTGGATTTCTGGGACCCAGAGAAAAATGGCTTGGACTTCTCATTCCTGTTTTGTGAGTTTTCACCTTATAATAAATAAAAATATAATTGTTTTTTATTTTAGCTAGCCTGGTTATTTCCTGAATCAAGCTAACTTCTATAAAGCTGGAAAGATCCCACACTAGTGAGTTAACAGAACACCTGAAAACTCTAGAACAACAACAACAAAAAAAAAACTTACCCAGGAGGACTAGATGGTAGGAAATAATCAAATTGAGAGCTGAAATTAACAAAATTAAAAGAAAGAAAACAATACAAGGAATCAATGATACAAAGAGTTGGTTCTTCAAGAAAATCAACAAAAATAAACAAAGCTTTTTATCCATAGGCAGAGAGATAATATTTAAATTAATAAAATCATAAATGAAAAGGGGGACATAACAACAGACACTGAGGAAATCCAGAGAATCATTATGTCATATTTTGAAAGCCTGTACTCCACAAAATTGTAAAACTTAAAGGAAATGGACAACTTTCTGGATAAATATCAGTTACCAAAATTAAATCAAGACCAGATAAGCAAACTAAATAAAGCTAACGAAATAGAAACAGTCATCAAAAGTCTCCCAACCAAAAAAAAAAAAAAGATATCCAGGGCCAGATGGTTCAGCTCACAACTCTAAAAGATTTTCAAAGAACTAATACCAATACTTTGCAAATTGTTCCACACAATAGAAACAGAAGGAATATGGCCAAACTCTTTTTATGAGGCTAGAATTTCCCTGATACCCAAACCACACAAAGACATTAATAAGAAAGAGAATTACAGACCAATCTCACTCAGGAACACTGATGCAAAAATGCTCAGTAAAATACTGGCAAACCAAATCCAAGAACATACCAGAAAAATCATCCACCATGATCAAGTTGGCTTCATCCCAGAGATGCAGGGATTGTTCAACATATGAAAATCTGCCAATGTAATCCACCATACAAAGAAACTGAAAAAAAATAAACACATGATCATCTCATTAGGTGCTCAAAAAGCCTTTGACAAAATACAACACCCCTTCATGATAAAGGTCTTGGAGAGAGCAGGGATACAAAGAACATACCTAAACATAGTAAAGGCAATATACAGCAAGCAACAGCCAACATCAAACTAAATGGAGAGAAACTCAAAGTGATCCCACTGAAATCAGGAACAAGACAAAGTTGTCCACTCTCTCCATATCTATTCAATAAAGTACTTGAGGTTCTAGTGTGAGCAATAAGACAACAAAGGGAGATCAAGGGTTACAAATCAGAAAAGAAGTCAAACTCTCACTATTTGCTGATCATATGATAGTTTACATATGTGACCCCAAAAATTCTACCAAGGAACTTTTACAACTCATAAACACCTTCATTAATGTAACAAGATACAAGATTAAATTTAACAAAATCAGTAGCCCTCCTTTACACAGAAGATAAACGGGTTTAGAAAGAAATCAGAGAAACATCATCCTTCACAATAGCCACAAATACCATAAAATATCTTCTTGGAGTAATATTAACCAAACAAGTGGAAGATTTGTGTGACAAGAACTTTAAATCTTTGAAGAAAGAAATTGAAGAAGACCCCAGATGTAACACCCGATTTGGTGTTACACCCTCGGTACAGTTCGCGCGCCTCTGTACCGAACGCGAGTCGGGCAAGGGCCTGGAGATTGAAAAGAAGACACAGAGAGACCAGGGTCATTCGGAAGGAGATCAGCCAAATGCCACTTTATTCAGCATTGGGGGAGTTTTTATCTACCTGACTGCAGCACAAGGATCTCCGCCCAGGCAGGTGGGAAATTACCATATTATCAATGGAGTGAATGCCCTGCAGCTAACCACCAGGCGGGGCAGGCATAGCACAGAAACACACAGGAAGCTTAGTAGTTGATCATAAACTGTCCTCATGAATGCACCACAGGAATAAGGGAGACCAGGGCCCTACACCCAGAAAATGAAAAGATCTCTCATGCTCTTGTTTAGGTAGAATTAACATAGTAAAAATAGCAGTCTTACCAAAAGCAATCTACAGATTCAATGCAATGCCCACCAAAATCCCAGCAAAATTCTTCATAGACCTTGAAAGAACAATACTCAACTTTATATGGAAAAACAAAAAACCTAGGATAGGCTAAGCAATTCTGTACAACAATGGAACTTCTGCAGGAATCACAATCCCTGACTTCAAATGCTACTACAGAGCTCCAGTACTGAAAACAGCCTGGTATTGGCACAAAAACAAACAGAAGGACCAATGGAACTGAATCAAAGATTCAGATATCAATCCACGCACCTTTGAACACCCGATTTCTGACAACAAGGAAAATAATAATAATATTAATAATAATAAATAAAATGAAAAAAATGAAAGCATCTTCAACAAATGGCGCTGGCATAACTGGATATCAACATGTAGAAAAATGAAAATAGATCTGTATCTATTGGAATGCACAAAACTCAAGTCCAAATGGATTAAAGACCTCAACATAAAACCAACCACTATGAACCTCAGAGAAGAGAAAGTGGGAAGTACACTTGAACACACTGGCACAGGAGACCACTTCCTAAATATATTCCCAGTAGCGTAGCACAGACACTGAAGCAAACAATTTAATAAGTGGGACCTCCTGAAACTGAGAAGCTTCTGTAAAGCAAAGGACATGGTCAACAAGACAAAACGACAGCCTATAGAATGGGAAAAGATCTTCACCAACCCCACATTGGACAGAGGGCTGATCTCCAAAATATACAAAGAACTCAAGAAATTGGTCATCAAAAGAACAAATAAACAAATAAAAATGGGGTACAAACCTAAACAGAGAACTCTCAACAGAGGAATCTAAAATGGCTGAAAGACACTTAAGGAACTGTTCAACATTCTTAGCCATCAGAGAAATGCAAATCAAAACAACTCTGAGATTCCATCTTACACCTGTAAGAATGGCCAAGATCAAAAACACTGATGACAACTTATGCTGGAGAGGTTGTGGGATAAAGGGAACACTTCTGCATTGCTGGTGGAATGCAAACTAGTACAGAAGCTTTGGATATCAGTATGACAATTTCTCAGAAAATTATTAAACAATGTACCTCAAGACCCAGCAATACCACGTTTGTATATATATTCAAAGGATGCTCAATCATACTACAAGGACATTTGCTCACCTATGTTCATAGCAGTATTATTTGTAATAGCCAGAACCTGGAAACAACCTAAAATGTACCTTAACCAAAGAATGGACATGGAAAATGTGGTACATTTACACAATGGAGCACTACACAGCAGAAAAAAATTAATGACATCCTGAAATTAGTGAGCAAATGGATTGATCTAGAAAACATCATATTGAGTGAGGTAACCCAGACTCAGAAAGATAAATATCATATGCACTCACTAATAAGTGGCTTTTAGACATAAAGGGGAAAAACAGCCTATAATTCACAATCCCAGAGAACCTAGACAACCAAGAGGACCCTAAGAGAGACATATGTGGATCTAATGTACATGGGAAGTAGAAAATGACAAGATATCCTGCATAAATTGGGAGCATGAGACCCATGGAAGAGAGTAGACGGAGAGGGGAGAGGAAGGGATGGGAGCAGAGAAAATATATAGCTTAATAGAAACAATTAGAAAAAAAAAGAAATACATTTTAAGCAAAAAAAAAAAAAAGACATACTACAAGTTTTATGCTTAAATTACAGGAAAGAGAAAGCAAGGCGTTGACTTTGCTTTCCAGTCAGAAACCCCCATACTTCCAGCTGTCTTGTGGACAAGCTCCATAATACCCTACACTGGCACTTGGAGGGTCTGCCCAGGCTAACAGCTACACTCTGTGTCATCCCATGTACCTGCTTTCCAGGGCCACTGGCCCCTTAGACTCCCCATTCCTCTTCAACAACAGGCTTTTCTGCTTGCCTTAATGCTGCTGTGGATGGTGCCACACTGTTCTCTTAGCAAACTACCCCTTTCATTTAATACTCAGCCCAGCCTGCGCCTTCGCTCAGGTCCTCCTTGTACTCCCAGTCGGTAAGGCTTTGCTCTCGAAACATTTACCAATGAGTAACAGGTCAACGGCTCTCACTGTAACCATTGTAACTCTTCTTCCTTTCTGTTACTGGGCCCTCCCAGAACTCAGAACTCTTCTCAGTGGTCCTCTCCCCCAGCAGCAGCAATGGGGTCTTCTTCTCTAGAGCCCTCCTCTCACCCAGAAGGGCATGGATGACCTGCACATGCTTAGAGAGCCACAGCAGCCCTTTCCGCCCTGTCTTGGTCAGAATGAAAATGAGCGCCTCTAAGGAGTGCAACACCATGTTAAAAACAGAGAGGAAAACAGAGGGGGTTCTGGGTTTTCTGTTCTTCTCGTGAGGAGCTAGGGGGCGCTAATGTTAACATTTGATGTCCTCAGCTAATCAAGAATCAAAATCTGATGTTTAGTAAGCAAAATATTGGACCTTTCGATTTAATAAAAAAGATATCATTCAAATTTTTATATTCATGGTTTATTTGAATACTTTGGTTACTTCCTAGGGTTAGCCTAATAAACAGTGAAAAATTAAAGAAAAAGTCTTTGGAGACCTACCCTGCTGGAAGTGGGAAGGTTGAACTAGGCCACCTACAGGGTCCTCTTCAACTCTAGCATTCTGTGATACACTGTTCTAGCTCATCAAAGGGAAAATTCAGAAAAGAATGCAGCCCTAGAAGGTCTTATGTGAAACCACTGAGGACAGGCTCACAAAGGCAAGCACGGATATAAAGAAGTGGAAAAGCTCATATTAGAGAAGTTAGAGAAGATGGAGGAAGGGGGAACATTAACACATGCCAAACTGCAGTTTGGTGGGCAGAGTAAGCTCCAGTATTCTAACCACAGCTGGCAGCTCTGATTAATACTATTTCATTGTATATTTTTAAATGTTAGAAGAGAGGACTGGGTGCTCCCAACACAAAGAAATAATAAATGCCCATGATGCTGGAAATTCTGATTGGCTAATCATCATCACACAGCATACATGTGCCCAGCAGCAGCATGCTGTGCCCTACACAAATGTACAACTGTTGTGTGTCAGCTAAAAAGATAAAGCTTAAGAAGGAACCAGGAATTTCATTTGGGGCAGTAGTGGGGAGGTTGTAAGGGCAGACGGCAGATATGAAGGGGACAGGGAGATGAATGGAATCGAGATGCGTGATGTGAAAGCCATGAAGAATAAATAAAAAGACAGAAGAAGAAGAGGAAGAAGAGGAAGAAGAGGAAGAAGAGGAGGAAGAAGAAGAAGAAGAAGAAGAAGAAGAAGAAGAAGAAGAAGAAGAAGAAGAAGAAGAAGAAGAAGAAGAAGAAGAAGAAGAAATCAGGAAAGACCATGAGGAATTAAAAAAAAATAAAATAAAATACCCAAACTTCCAAGAAGTGGAAAAAATTCAATGAAAAGTTTTTTTTTAAAAAAATAGCAAATCAAAACAAGACCATGGCTTCAATTTTCCTCCTGTGTAATCCTATATTGTGGGAGCCTTGGCAGTTTGGATGCTCACCTTACTAGACTTGGATGGAGGTGGGTGGTCCTTGGACTTCCCACAGGGCAGCTCTTTGGGCTGATGAGGGAGGGGGACTTGATTGTGGGAGGGGGAGGGAAATGGGACACGGTGGTGGGGAAGAGACAGAAATCTTTAATAAATAAATAAACTAATTTGAAAAAACAAAAAAACAAAACAGAGCGAGTGGCAGATGCTGGACTGTCTGCATAATGTACTAGGTGTGAAAAATGGCTGGCCTATTTGTATCTCCACGCCTTCCATTAAGAAGTCAGCCCAATCTTGTCTTTTTAGGAGCTAAGCAGATGCGCTTCATATATAGTATTAGCCAATCAAAGCATCACACTTCAACAATGACTCCATTCACATCAATCACTAGAAAACCACAAACATTTATGACTTAAGGGCAATAGCTAGAGAATAATAAGTAGCAAATTAAGATATGGAAACAGATTAAGATATCATTTTATGTTTATGAAGGTCAAAGGTCCTTTTTTGGTGTCTGAGTTTATGAGTCTCCGTTTGAATGCAAGCTAGAACTAGGGGAAAGAACCAGAAGTTTAATTTATGCTGATGATCTTTCACTTACATTTCCCATGGACTGCTGTGGCGTTCTAAACTCTGGCACATAGCAGCAGTTACTTCTCTTTGGGGAAATCCCCCTAGAGTATCTTTAATAAAGATACAACCTACTTTGCCAGAAAGTTCAATGTTAGGATATACACCATTAAATGTTTAAAATGGTGTAAGCATGATTTCATATTTTCCACGTAACTATATATAGCTCAATATTTTAAATACATTGCATGGTACTTTGTGTAGTCCAAATAATTAAAATTCAAGCATTGGAACTGACTTTGAGATTCATACCACAGCCTGCAGTTATTGCTGGGTGTGTGTCTCTGGGCCTGGCTTCCTATTTGTGACAAGAGGCTGTAGGTTGCAGTCCTTGAACCCTACCAGCCCTTAGTAAGTTAGTGTTATTACCATTGTCATCCAGAGTGTTTTATCATGATACAAATCTGGACTGAGCAAATCTTTTCTGAATTTTAACCTATTTTTATAAAATAAGCCTAGCATCTGAAGACCTTGTAAACTATTTTAAAAATCAAACTTATTTCGCAAAATTATCAAATAATCCTTTAGTCCCCACTTCTTCCACTGGCCTCTAAATGAATTTTTTTTTTTTAAATAAGAAGTGACTTTCCAGTAGTGAGTCTACAAAGATCCTCTCATCAGGTAGAATATAAAGCCCTTAAACCCCAGGGTAACACAGAAATACCATTTAGCTGCAGAGAAAACAGCCAGTAATGTATGCGCAACTCCCTTCTTGCCACAGACCTTTTCAGGAAATTTGGGAACTCGCACAGGTGTGACTAGAAAGCCAGCCGTGCAACCAAGCCTGTCTGCCCACTTCTCCACACCCACGGCACATTGACCTGTGTTCTCCAGGAGTCTGGGGCACCAGCTGGCCACGCTTTCGGGATTGCACAAGTCTGGAACCTCAGAGGTACTTGCCCAAGCAGCTCCTGACGTTTGGCAGCAGTGGGTGGTTTCCAACACCCCACACAGATGAAATGTTATTTTAGGTTGTGCTCTGGCATCTGGACATTCTCGTCCACTCAGCATCGTTCCACCTGTGGCAGCGTCGAGGCATCCGCCTGTGCCCATCTGTCTCTCACGTGCACGTTGTCATGGAGACGGAGTTTCAGGGCTTCAGGGCTTGCAGTGTGGCAAGCCTTGATCATGTTAAGTCAGCTCCAGGATCCATTTGGACACTTCGTAGGGCCTCTCTGTGACTGATTAGCAACGTTTATGACAAGAAATTCAGCTCTTCATTGATTCAGCCCATCTAACAAAAATATGGACTTTAAACCAGTTCTGGAGGCTGCAAAGCTCAAGTTTCTAAAAGGAACTGGAAGCTTGGGACCCGTGTGGGGGTTCATATGTGGCTGTCTTTCCACTGTCAACTCTCATGGTAGTAGAGACAAGGGACTTGTCCAGAGTCTCTTGTATAAGACTCACTTCTACACAAGAGGACGGGTCCACCCTCACGGCTTTATCATCTGCCCAAAGCCCCATTCCCTAACCATCACACTGAGGATTCAGCTGCATCCACAGTGAATTTGGGCGCGAGACACATTCAGTTTATAGCAAGGCTGATGCTGAAGTCCTCTGCTACTATGCTCTTTGATAGTCTGTGCCCTCGGTCAGTCCTTCAGTCTATCACGTCAGTGGGACTTGTTTGAATGAAAAGTGCAATAGAGGCCAGGCACCGTAAGAACTGCCGTCTCTTCTCTGAGGGACTGCAGTCTCTTGTGAGAGGCAGAGGATTGACCACTATTAAGATCTCTTTGTCAGCTGATGAGATGGCTCAGCAACCTGAGTCGGATGCCTAAGGAAGGGGAGCACAGGGTGGAAGAGGAAATTCAATACCTTCTACTTGTCCTCCCACCTACACCTGTCAGTGTCTCTGTGTGCGCGCACACACACAGAGAATTAATTATAAAGGAGATCTCTTTGAGTTTTCTACTTTTTTATTATTATTGAAAAAATTTCTGCTTCCTCCCCACCTCGCATTTCCCTCCCCCTCCTCCCCCTCCTCTCCTCCCCCCTCCCCCCATTCCTCTCTCCCTCCCTCTCCAGTCTCAAGAGCAGTCAGGGTTCCCTGCCCTGTGGGAATTCCAAGGTCCTCCCCCCTCCACCCAGGTCTAGGAAGGTGAACATCCAAACAGGCTAGGCTCCCACAAAGCCAGTACATGCAGTAGGAAAAAAACCCAGCCCTCATTGTCCGCCATGTTCAGAGAGTCCGGTTTTATCCCATGCTTTTTCAGTCACAGTCCAGCTGGCCTTGGTGAGCTCCCAATAGATCAGCCCCACTGTCTCAGTGGGTGGGTGCACCCCTCGCGGTCCTGACTTCCTTGCTCATGTTCTCCCTCCTTCTGCTCCTCATTTGGACCTTGGGAGCTCATTCCGGTGCTCCAATGTGGGTCTCTGTCTCTATCTCCATCCCTCTCCAGATAAAGGTTCTATGGTGATATGCAAGATATTCGTCAGTATGGCTATAGGATAGGGCCATTTCAGGTTCCCTCTCCTCAGCTGCCCAAGGAACTAGCTGGGGACATCTCCCTGGACACCTAGGAGCCCCTCTAGAGTCAAGTCTCTTGCCAACCCTAAGATGGCTCCCTTAATTAGGATATATACTTCCCTGCTTCCATATCCACCCTTCCTTTATCCCAACCATCCCATTCCCCCAAGCTCCCCCCATCCTCCCCTTTTCACTTTTCTCTCCCCATTTCCCCTTACCCCCATCCCACCCTACCCCCAAGATTTTTAAGTGTGAGTCTCACAAGCGCAGTATTCAGCAATATCATGAAATTCAGATTCCAACTTTGATTTTAAAAATTCTTTAAGAATTCTCACGGGGCAATGGGGGCACATGCCTTTAATCCCAGCACTCAGGAGGCAGAGGCAGGTGGATCTCTGTGAGTTTGAAGCCAGCCTGATCTACAAAGTGAGTTCCAGGTCAGCCAGGGCAACACACAGTGAAACCTTGTCTAGAAAAATAATAAATAAATAAATAAAAAGAATTCTCAAAATTCCAATAAGATACTTGAGTTTATTCTTTTGTCAGTAAGATACACTCCTTGGAGAATGAGGTGCAGGTGTTTAAACAGAGAGGCAAAGTGAAAGCCTTTTCTGGAAGTTCCTCAAGCTGACCCAACAGTGGTGAGCGACAGACTGAAAGGCAGCAGAGACAAGTCAAAATGTTTCCTGTTCACAAAAAAAATGCATTTTCCACATCCCATTATCTATTTCTTAGGAAGAAACAGAGAATGCTCATTGTTTCTAACTTTTTGTTCAGACAATGACTCCTATAAGCCCAAACTACTGCTCATTGATCCATTTGGAATGCACCAGGGTGCCTGAAACACTTTCTAGAAGCTCTTGCATCAAGACAATCTACCTTAATTCTAAACCTCAAGAGCTCATTCCCAATCATTAGTGCTCTTTTTGGGGTTTTACCACTGAAAGCTCAGAGACATCTGTCACAAACACCTTCCCACACCAGCCTCTAAAGGCAGGCTGGGGAGTGGCATTCTTGTGGTCTTCCTTCTTCTTCTTCTTCTTCTTCTTCTTCTTCTTCTTCTTCTTCTTCTTCTTCTTCTTCTTCTTCTTCTTCTTCTTCTTCTTCCTCCTCCTCCTCCTCCTCCTCCTCCTCCTCCTCCTCCTCCTCCTCCTCCTCCTCCTCCTCCTCCTTCTTCTCTCTCTCTCTCTCTCTCTCTCTCTCTCTCTCTCTCTCTCTCTCTCTCTCTCTCTCTCTCTCGTGGTTTTTGAAGACAGCCCTGCCTGCCTCTGGCTCCGGAGTGCTGAAATTAAAGCCACGTGACACTGTGCCTTAAAAAAAAAAAAAACAAAAACAAACAAAAAAAACCCTGAGAAGCCAATGATAATGGCACTGGGATTTGGTTCTACTGCATGTACTGGTTTTCTGGGACCTTAGTCTATTTGGATGAACACCTTCCTAGGCCTGGATGGGGGGGGGGTGCCTTGGACTTCCCACAGGGCAGGGTATCCTGCCCTCTCTTAGGACTGGAGCGGGAGGGAGTAGGAGGAGCGGGGGAGCGGGAGGGAAATGGGAGGAGGGGAGGAAGTGGAAATTTTGAATGGTATTATTTACAAAGCAAAAAAAAAAAAAATTAAAAAAAGAACAAATAACTGTTCTGCCCTTTAAAAAAAAGAAAGAAAAAGATTTATTTTTAGGAGTCTGGGTTTTGCTTGTGTGTATGGATGTATGTGCACTGAATATGTAGCTGGTGTCCACAGAGGCCAGATGAGGAAGTTGGATCTCTCAGAACTGGTGTCGAGCCTGTTGTGAGCCTTTCTGTGGCTGGTGGGAACTGAATCTGGGTCCTGACGAGAGCAACAAGTGCTCTTAACCACCAAGCCATCTCTCAACGCTTGTATTAGTTAACCTGGTCTATCTTTCCAGTATCTTTCTTCCTTCACTCTCTTCTACCCACTTAATACTCCAGACATGCCAATCAAAGTTTAATCCCTGGAAAAGGCAGTCAGAAAAGAGAAACGACAGGAGACTCTGGATAATTTCCTGGGGTTAAGGGATAGCCAGGCCAGTGAGGCATACACGTTCAGGAAGCCATATTGATGGCGGGACTCAGGCACACCAAGACTAACCTTGACTCATCCTTAGGCCAACACTCCCACAAAGTACACAGGCTTTCTATAAAGGCATTCAGTCACACATTTTGCCTGTGAGCTGTCAAAGAGCTAATTGTCTCTTACTTAGACTATGGAAATAACCTCTAACCCTCCCACTCGGTACACCTACATTGAAGCCATAATTGTCTTTCTATAATGCAGGTCTTGTCATTTAAAAAGAAAATTCCTTTGTGTCTCCCCAATGCTTATAGTGAATCCTAGCCAGAGTGGATCGCCCCCTAGAGTGTGAGTATGGAAAACGGAGGAGTATGGTTTGAGCGCTCCCTCCAAAACACTTGCTGAAGTATTACTGCCACCATGATGGCCTTGAGAAGAATGAGCCTCCTCTAGTGGGTTAGTTTATCAGAGATGCCTTATGATCCCTTTCCCCAGTTTGCTCCATCTCTTTTCTCCATGTGCTAGCTTTGGCCATGTCCTGTTGCAACAAGAAAGTCCTCATGGTATGTGGCATCAGGACCTCTGATTTTCCAACTGGCAGACTGTGAGTCAAAGGACATATATTGTTTATAATTTGCTCAATCTATAGCATTACATGAAATTTAGCAGAAATCAGATGAGAACGTGGAGGCATTTTAAAGCCACTTCAAGTTTTTAAAACAGGAGGATGTGTGAAGTCATCTTCCATAAACATTTTCCATTTCATAAAAATTCTTCAATGCTTTCTCAGTCATGGGTCTATAGCATATCCCTAAGCTATACTGATCATCAAAAAGGTTAAGGACCCCTCACTACAGAATAAAGCCCAAAGTCCTTAGCAATGCTTTTCCTTTTTTTTGTTTTTTTTTGGGGGGGGGTTGGAGACAGGGTTTCTCTGTAGCTTTGGAGTTGGAGTCTCTCCTGGAACTAGCTCTTGTAGATCAGGGCTGGCCTTGAACTCACAGAGATCCATCTGCCTGCCTCTTCCTTCCAAGAATTAAAAGCATGCACCACCACCACCAGGCTTCTTAGCAATGCTTTAACGACCAATATATCCTCTCTATTCTCTGGTGTTGTAGAATGCTAAGCTGTCATCTACATTGTAACAGCTGGGGCTACTATCAAGAGACCTCTGACTTAAACCTCATAATCTACCTGTTTTTAATCATTGGGGTCAAACTCAGGGTTTACCTCATAACCCAAGTCTACGCTTCACTCCATGAGGGTATGTATCTTGTTCCCATCCACTTCCCCTTTCCCATTCTGCACTAGTCTTGCTTTATAATTCTAACACATGGACTTACTTTAGTGTGCATGTGTGTGATATACGCTCATGCATGAGTTCCAAGGCCACAAGGTGATGTTCTATTGCCTTCCTCTTGGATTTTGGTACAGGGTCTCTTTACTGGACCTGGAGCTCACTCTTTTGGCTAGACTAGGAGTGGCTGGCAAACTCCAGGGATTCACCCATTTCTCCCTCCTCTGTATGGGAATTAGTTATAGATGCACAGGCCACTGTGTATAGCTTTTTAGCCTACTTGGGATTCAAACTCAGGTCCTTATGTGAACAGCAATTGCTTTACAAACCAGGCAATCTCTCTAGCATGACTTTCAACAATTTTTTCCTTTTTAAGACAAGTTCTCTTTACATATCCCTGGCTGTTCTGGAACTCACTATATAGACCAGTCTGGCCTTGAACTCACAGAGATCCATATGCCTCTGCTTCCAGAGTGCTGGGATTAAAGGTGTGCACCAGTTATGTCTGGTGACTTTAACAATTATATCCAAAAATATTTTTACAGCATCACCATGGATGCTTAAAAGCTAATCATCTTTAAGCACAGTAATATGTTGCATCCACTCTCTGCTAAGGATGCTCATATTTCCTTGGAGGCTGGGACCCAGAGTCCTGCTCAGTCCTGAACAACAGCTCATACATTAGCCACAAACGAAACATTCCTTTCACTGTGAGCAGCACTGAGACAGAGTCCATACTGACTGCTCAGTTTCAGGAGGGCTCTAGCATTGCCTGGTTTAATTGAAGATACAAAGAGTTCTTTAATTTGACCCAAATATACACGATGCCTGATAGAAAACATGCCCCATTATGAAGAGATCTGATTCGTTTTAGCACAACCTTTCACTTGGTCACTTAAGAAACCATCCAAGAAGTTCTTTTTAAAATGAAATGCCAAAGAATGCTCCCATTCATTAGAAGAGGGAAAAGCCAAAGAGATGCAATATTAACTTATTTTTAAAAATTACTTCAAAAGTGAGGGCATGTTCTGGTTAGCCAGCATACGAAGGGGACTAAAACATTGTCAAGGCCGGTCAATGCCGGCCTTAATTTATTACTAAGTTAAAAGGAATGCTAGATTTGGCTTTCACGTGGAATTTCCATCTTTGTTACAAACCATGCCCGTGCTTCAGAGCTGAGGTCAGGTTTTCTTGGTAACCTCAAAGAGTAGCCTCCCCCTTTTAAGTCCCCTTTTTTATCATTTCAGACAATTCATCTTTTTGAATGAGAAAGAGTAGAAGAGAGGAATGTTGAATGAGGTTAAGTAAATGGAGAATCTGTCACACAAAGCAAGTATAAATCCCAGTAAGAGCAACCGTGAAGGACAAACGGAAGCATTATTCTTCTGAAAACATTCTTCTTTAAACAGTGTGTAATGACATCCTCCCTAGAGACGTCTCCTGAGAGGGACGAACCACTTCCTCAGAAGTCAGTTTCTAGGCTTTGAGTATAAGAAGGGTAGCAATGCTCAAAGTAAGATTTAAGTTTTCCTTGTGTAAAATATTTGAGTTAGAACCACAAAAAGGTACTCACAGGAGTTCTTCTGGGTTTGTCTTTGATGCCTACTGATGTTCCTATGAACATAAAGGCCTGGAAAGAGACGTACTGTTATTACTTTTAGCTCCATAAATCAGTGAGCATGTCCTTATCTTGAAATATATATCTAATACAGTCCCTATTTTCCAGGGAGAAATATATCAGACTCAAATATACTATGTGTAAGGTGATTTATGCTTTTGGTCCAAGTGTAACATTTTCTTCTGCTCAGGCAGAAACTTGACTACATATCCAGCATTCCACGCAGCTGTTAGCGCCTGAGGACTTAACTGCACGTAATTACAGAAACGTTGTTTTACTTAGGTAACCAGAATTCAGATTCTGTGTTAAAGGTTTAAAATATGCTTAAACAGGAAAAATATACACAGTGAAATTTCTTTTCTCAAAAATAAGAAAGTTTAATGAATGCATACCCCAATGAAGACCTCTTGAAAGAATTTGGAAAAAGCAAGTACACTTTGAATTTAAAAGAACACAAGAAGAAGCACACCAGGGGAGGGGAATCATAGTTATGATTGATTTATTTAGCAAAATAAACTCGCAGAAAGCTTTCTAATAAAAACAAAAGAATCACACCAAAACTTTAGGCCCATGTTCTTTGGTATTGAGATTCAAGATATAAAATAGTTTATTTTGAAAACTTTATCTATTGATTGGGTCTATAAACATTTTGCATAGAAGGGAAAGATAATATGAAATTACCTGTCATTATGTTATTTATCAAAAAGCCAACGAATGTATAAAGTCACAAATCACATCCGTGAATTGACCAACATCACCAAAGAAATGTTCATTTGCACATGTTTTCATGAAAAAGGCTTTCAGTTCCTTTACAATCTTATGCCATCATTTTATCATGTTATTTGAACAGCTTCCAGGTCCTAGGATAACATTATTCATATTTTAAAAGCCTGTATTGCTTGGAATTATGTGCCTCAGTATGTTCCATAACACAGTACCCGGAAGCTTCTAACAGCATTAAATTAACGATAATAAAACCCAATTCTGTATAAATCATTTTTGTTTATATTAAGAAAAATATGATATAAAGAACAGGCATTTTGTCTTTAATGATAACTGGTCACTCAGCAAAGCCAAACATTCACAGAAATACTTGGGGACAGCCAAGGCTGTTCTCCACATTCCTGCATTTTTGTGTGACAACGTCCTCCCTTAAAGTTGTACCAATAAATCTGGGGGAATGAAAGATAACAAATTCAGAAAAATATTTTCATTTTTTTTGCGTGAACTCTCGTGATCTAAATGCTCATGGCTTTGGTGCTAGCATTGAGTTTGAGAACAGGAGGAATATAACCACAATAAGACACAGCTATCTATTAGGAGGACTGCATAAAGACACCTTTGGCCTTGGAGGCTCTGAGCCCTCTGGAAATAAGTCAGCTGCATTGCCAACATGACAAAGAAGATGGCAATGTTCAGAATCAAGAAGAGTCTGGTGTACGAGGCCGACAGTGATGGGGCTCTATTGCGGCTTGACGTCACCATCCGCATCTGTCCAAAGCCACCTTTCATGGAACCCCCATTTTTCTGTTTTTCATATGTGACATCAGCAAAATCCAAAAGGTCTTTCATTTCTTCATCTTCATCAATGGGCAGTTCTTTCTGTGCCAAAATCTGAGCTTTCTGTCGAACTTTCTTCTCATTGACTTCAATCTGTGCAAAAATATCAGGGACAGCATCCACAAACTTGTAACGCTTGCCTGCCCTTCGGCTTTTCTTTGACTTGCCTTGCTGCTGCTGCTGTCGCTGGGATATAGCAAAAATCCTGTCAATGGCTTCCTCCGTCTGTCTCTTATCAGAAAACCTCAATAGCCGCTCAGCAGTCTTCCTAAAGCTGGCTGTGTTCTGGACTCGCGAGAGGATCTGCTTCTCGAGCAGCCGGAACACTGGCTTAAAATGCTGCAGGTTGTGTTCCACAATAGCAGCATAATCTTTCACTTCGGGGACAGTGGGGCTCTTGATGGCTGAACTCCGGTCAAACAGAATTTTCTGATGATCTGCAATGACCTGTGCAAACGCAGACTGCCCTGGGCTCTCACCTGTCCACAGGTAAGTGGCATAGGCATGTTCATTGGTAGTTACAAAAACATCCAGCCGCTGAGGGTCTCCATGGATGCTGAAGCTCTGGACATCCACAGAGGGCCCTATGAAGAGGTAAGCTGCCCTGGTGATGGGACTTCGCAGGTGCATGGTGACATTCACATAATTCGTCCCATTGTAGGGATAGCCCCGAGGATATGTCACCGAGGCAAAGGTTGCCTTCTCGCTATAACCTGTATCATCCATCCAGTACATTTTATAGAGGCCATCTCGCTGCCGGATGAAAGCTCCATGGACCCCGTCTACTACTGTCTCCTCAAAAGGCACGTCCACATTGTGGAAGAAACTCGCTGCTGTCTCCAGGGGGCTCTCCTCTCCTAGGTGTATCTGGTCAACCAGGAGGAGGAGCTGGGGGTGTAGGAGGATCAGATTCCGCTGAATGTTCTTCAGGTGGAGCAGGGGGTTGTAAGCGCCTATGCCTTCTCCCCGGATAAAAACCACCCCATCTTTCTCAGCCACTGCGACGACTCTCCCCTGACAGCTGGCTGCCAGGTCATGCTTGTACTTTGACCATTTGGATGAACAGTCTTCTGTGACCTGACCCTCCCAGGGAGAAAAGCAACTCTTGGACACAGCTGGAGAAAACATGAGCACGTTGTTGAAGAAAGTGTACTTGGGCCCGTAGAGGGCCTCGGTAATGAAAGGCACTCCATTGGGGGCGAAAGTGAACGAGTTTTGGTCAGGATGCTCATGTCCTGCGTTGAAATTTCTCCACCCTTTGATCCAATCTTTATATTTGTTCCTGTGGACAATGTCATATATTGCACGTCCCCCAAGTTTTCCCGACTTGAAGGAGAGGAATGATCTATTAATTTCTGCGGGTAATGCACTTCCATAAGTCACAACACCCCAGTCTTCAAAATAATGCAGTGTTGGGGTGCCAAAATCCGGAGGTGGAACTGACTTCAAGCTGGCATCATACCTGAAGGGATGAAGTGTTTCAAAGTTAAATGGGTTTTTTTTTCTGATGGAAGTAAAAAGAACTCTCTAGAATTATGTTGCCACATGGCAATGTGGCAGCAAAATGCAATCTACAAATGCCACCCAGAGCAGGGCAGCGTATCAGGGACCTGTCACAAAACAGCATGCACAAGGGCGAGCACTGGGGACTTCAAGGGAACAACACACTGTGTAACCTGTGATACTGGGCTGGAGTTGGAAACAGCTTCTGCACTAACCTCTGCTTGGATCTTCTTCACTTGGCTATTTCAGAGTTGTCACCCAAACTACTGGGGCTCACAGATTTTAAAAAAATCCATCAAAATTCTGGTCAACGGGATCCTATTCTAGAGAACTCCATTTTAGGCTGAGGATCCTAACATCCTGCTGGACCTGCACCAAAGAAGCGCTGCTCGACAAGGCCTATGCTCAGCCTGGAATCTGTGCCTCTCGTAGACTCTTCTCCTCTAAAACGGTAAAGCAGGGCAGAAATTCACAGTGCAGACATGACTTACTGTGCATAGCATACCAAAACGTATAAACTGGTCAAATTATAAGAAACTAATATTGGCACATTTAAAACTGTGGCTACTGCTGAGCCCAGAACCAAAGGGGTTGCTTTGTTTAATTTGAAGATGATGCCAAACTTCTAAGATAAAAGTGACGTATTTTTATTTATGCATAATGTTCATTAATGGAATATGAATGATACTTAATACAAAATGCTGCAGATGTTAAGCACAAAGATGATGATTTTTCACAACCTAGGACAACTGCCATGATAAGATCATGTGATCTGCTGCTCTAAGAAGATGTGAACTCACTTTTAGCTCATACATACTTTCGCCTAGCGAACAAGTCACCTATGGTTGAGTTGGTCTTATTGGTGTTTGGCATTCTCGATTTCTGAAGTCTCAGTATCAGGACATCAGAAGTCCTCTCTGTACTGAGGTCTAGTAAAATATTTGCTTAATTAAGGTAACAACAAATATACAGAAAGCTGAATGACCACTTTCTCAGCTCTTGATAGGTTCAAATATTCGTACAGGGGCATATTTAAACTTTAGATGCAGCATTATTCTAACTCCAATAGGTAGCTTTCTAGAACTCTCTTGGCTGTCTTTTTATGGGTGAGAATACAATCATGTAATTACTGCATATACCTCGGAGGAGCTAATATCTCTAATTCCTTTGTGAAAAGAGTTCCACAATGCCAGTTAAATGCCAGGTAGTTCCTACTTTGATAATTTTTCTCTTTGTTTAAACATCAGGGTGGGGGGAGAAAAAAAGTCAAGGAAATTCTACAGAAAGCTAATCTGGGGGCTAAGTGCAAATTTCAATAGCTTTGAAAAACTCAACCATTAACTACCATCTTGATTTTAACTTATTTGAGGCCAACACACTTGGCAACACTTAAAGGGGGGGGGGCGCAAGCTCCTTCCAGGCTTAAAAGATTACAACAAAAAGAATTACACGGTCTTTTTATTATCAAAGTGAAACTGTCAAACACTGTGCACACTTCTGAACAGCTGCGAAACTCGGGAAAGGCCATGTCATTAGAGGATTATAATGCTCAGTTTACCAAGACAAAACAAACTATTTGACTACTTTTTTTGGGGGGGGGGGATGATCATCACAGTAATCTGGTCAAATCTGTGAGTTTTCTCCTTCTACTATTTAAAAATGAATGACATAAAATCTAAGAAAAGCAGGTTCATCTGTGCAACAGCCCAAGCTTAGGACAAATCCAGTAAAAGAAAACCAAGAGCGCAAGTGGTAATTAGATATCCATCTGTTCTTTTTTTAATTTTTATTTTATTTTATTTTTTTATTTATTAAAGATTTCTGCCTCTTCCCCGACACTGCCTCCCATTTTCCTCCCCCTCCCCCGATCAAGTCCCCCTCCCTCCTGAATATTAACCTTCATCAGGCGATGAAAGGAGACAGAGACCCACATTGGAACACCAGACTGAAATCTCAAGGTCCAAATCAGGAGCAGAAGGAGAGAGAGCACGAGCAAGGAACTCAGGACCGCGAGGGGTGCACCCACACACTGAGACAATGGGGATGTTCTATCAGGATATCCATCTGTTCTTAACAGGTTTAGACACTGATAAGAGTTGAATTAAAGATATATCTACTTATGCAAAGGGTTTTTTTTGTTTGCTCGTTTTATAGAAAAACAGTGCACAGCATGAACCCGGGAACCATTTCACTGGAAAGCCAGCTCAACATGTCATACCAAAGAAATTCTGTGTGTAGAGTGCACCAGCGCTGCCCTTTGGATGGTGTGCCTGGACCTTCTACCACGCGGTTCTTTCTGATCTGGTCAGCTAGCCAGTTTCCACTGCCATTACGCATGACGAATTTATCCAGGAACACTAATTGGCTTTCTGGACCATAAAACCAGTTGTAATTGGAGTCTGCAATGGCCACGGTTCTTTGAAACCCTGTGGAGAGAAGTTCGAGAAGATTGAGTTTAAAACTGTATATCCCTATAAAGGTCCAAACGATGCTCATCCAGCCTGTTTTGAAATTACAGCCAATAGTTTGTCTTAGACAAAAGTAAACAAAACTGTGATGTGTGTATGCTATGCCAATCCAATTTGCCATAACTGCCCGGAAAGTCTTCCACTGCGTACAAGCTTGGGTCTGTTACACAAAAACCTGTGGCTGGTAACAGATGTGACACACCTCTTAGCATGTACCTGCTGCCCCTTCCTCCCTCTCCACTGGCCGTGCTGTGAATGATGAGGCCTGCATCTAGGACAGACACCACCTTCTGCGGGTGTGGTCCTGAAGCTGGGATGGTACTAGGATTTTCTGCAGCTTAACTTGCATTCTAGGCCAAGATAAGAAAGTAGCGTGCTTCGATTTCATAGGCTTCCAATAAAGTAAAGCTTACTTTGCTTATAAGGGTGATGACAAAAACTGAATCCCCAAAAAGCTTCTGCTAACATATACTGCTAGAATTTAAAGGAGAAAAACAAACAAACAAACAAAAAAGCATAGATCATGAAAACAGGTACCCGTTACCGGAGTTTGGGAAGAAAATCAAAAGTAAATTCAGATATCATTGAGCAAAAAGGAAGAAAACCCTATGCCAGATGACAATAATTATTACTATAATATCAACAGGAGGGAGAAGGGGTAGGAGAGAGAGAGAGAGAGAGTTAGAGAGAGAAGGGGGAGGAGAGAGAGAGAGAGAGAGGAGTTGAGAATAGGTTGAAAGAATAAAATAAAAACAGAATTTCTTTGAAAATGTTATCAATACTATTTATAGCTAATAATTTGATTTCCAATAGCTTTATAAGCAATCTTCTAACATTATTATATTATAAAATATGACAATCAAAACTCATACTATAAGTTCTTTAAAATCAGAGGACACACTCCTCTTTAAATCTCAAGTTGCCTATTACAATGCCTGGCCTAGAGATGTTCGGTAGTATGTTGCATTAATAATCACAAAGAGCTAAGTCCTCTCCTAAATGCATTCTTACTGTTTTCCCTTGGGAAATGACTACACATATGCTTACAGCACCCCCAATCCATGAGAGGGCTTGCTGTGTGATCTCAGCTCAAATCATAAACACGGGAACCTCCTCAAGGTTTCCTACTCTAGATAATCCTTGATTATCAAAAAGAACATCAAAATATACTTCTTTTCTTGGTCTAAAAATAACCAGTAGCGTTCCCCAGGGGAAGGTGGTCATTGGTTATGCAGTTGTGTTTTTATCTTTGTGTATATGCAGATGTGCACATGAAATGGTGTGCGTGTGGAGATCAGAGGACAATCTCAGGTGTCAGTTCTCACCGTCCACCCTGCTTTAGGCAAGATCTCTTGCTGCTCACCCCTGTGTGTTCCAGGCTAGTTGGCCCTCAGCTTTCCAAAGTGTTATCCCATCTCCCCATATAAGTGTTGATGTCACAGACACATGCTGCTGACTCTGGCTTAACATGGGTTCCAGGAATTCAACTCAAACTCAGGTCCTCAAAGCTACATAAGTATTTTGCCCCCTGAGCCACCTCCGTGGGGCATCGGTTTGTGCATGACTCATCTATAAAGGAGAATGTCTATACGCACACATGCAGAATGAAAAAGTTTAAATACCGGATTCTTGGCTGTATCTTAGGATCACTGTCTTAGTTTTACTTCCTGTTGCTGTGGTACAGTTCTCTGACAAAGGGAAGGTAATGGAGAAAGTATTTGGATCACAGTCTTTGGTTACACTCTATTGCTTGCAGAAGGTGGCAGGAACTCAAAGCCGCTAGTTACAACACACTCCACAGTCAGGAGCAGAGAGCAGTGAATTGATGCGTGTATACTAGCTCTCAGGTGGCTTCCTCTACTCAATGCAGTTCAGAATCCCCTTCCTAGAGGATGGTGCCACCCACCGGGAGCAAATAATGTAATCAAGACAAACTGCCACAGACCTTCCCACACGCCATCCTGATTTAGATAATCGCTCAGTGAGACTCCCTTACTATTATACCAAGCTGACAATCAGAACTGTTACAGTTTCAATATGAAAAGTTTGCCTTAGGCTCATGTGTTGGAACACTCAGTTTCTAGCTGGTATCGGTGTTTGGGACAGTAGATATGGGACTTTTAGGAAGTGGAGTCTTGCTGGAAGAAGTATAACTCTGGGGACACTGAGGACACTGAGGCTTTAGCCCCGCCCAGTTTCCTGTCTCCCTCTCTGGTTCCTGTGTGCAGATGCAATGAGGTCAGCCAGCATCACCCTCCCTCTGTGACGCCTTCCTACCCTGTTGCCAAGTCTTTTCTGCCACTGTTCCCGCTGGGATTATTATAAGCCCAAATAATTATTTAGAATTATTAATTACAAGCAAAATTCATCTTCTTTTGTAAGCTGCTTTTTTGTCAAGTTTTTTGGGTTTTTGTTTGTGGGTTTTTTGTTGTTTATTTTTATTTTTATCATACAACAGAAAAGAAACTAGAAAATTAACCATCAGAATCATCAAAAATTTACCTCCTAAATTTTCTGATCTTAGTCCTGTTTTAGGAACCAGGAGGATTATAAAGATGTCTTAGAAATGAGTAAGTTATCAAATCATATAAATAATTAGGAACACAATGGTAGAGCAGCATGTAACTAAAGTTTTTTGGTTTTGTGTGTGTGTGTGTGTGTGTGTGTGTGTGTGTGTGTGTGGTTTGTGAGACAGGGTTTCTTTGTAGTTTTGGAGCCTGTCCTGGAACCAGCTATTGTAGACCAGGCTGGCCTCGAACTCACAGATATCCACTTGCCTCTGCCTCCTGAGTGCTGGGATTAAAGACGTGCACCACTACCACCCGGCTGTGACTAAAGTTTTATACCATTTTATTGTTTGGTTCTGTATATTCTGTGCCATTTACTCTAATACAATATTTAATCAGATATGCACATAATGGTATTTCACTGTAATTTTATTACTTTTTTTTTAAAAAAAGGGTTAAAACTTCATTAAAACCAGGTATATATGTTTACCTTGCATTCTACCACTGAACTACACCTCGGCTCAATGAAACACTCAAAGAAAATACTAAGCTTCAAATACTATATATATATATATATATATATATATATATATATATATATATACATATATACACACAATCTACCATTCATTTCAAGTCTGTAGAGTTTGAATTAAAAAACTAAATCCCAAATCTACCATCGACCTAAGCTTGGACCTTAGAAAAGAAACTGAAGTACAATTATCTTGTTTAGGTTCATGAAAATGAGTTTATGGCTATCAAGTTTAAATATATAGCGAAAGTTCCAACCCTTAATACTGAAACTAGCAAATCTTCATGCTAGCTCCCAAAATGTTTGATTTCTATGTAGCTCTTAACTTTTTCTTTGGATGAAAAAGAAACTTTCACCTCAGTAGACAAGCCCTCCTGCGCGGCTCATATCTTTGTCTATTCTAGCTCACGATCACAGTCAAAATGGTGAAATGTTTCTCCCTCTTCATTGTACCTGGCAAGATGGTCCTGTACATGAAGGCAAAGTGTTGCTTCAGCCACGGGTGGCCAAAGTGGTTGATGTCAAAGTGCCTCTGAACGAGAAACATGTACTGGAAAAGCGATCTAGTGGTGTAACTGCCGTACGCCACTCCTTCATAGAGCGAGCCATCCGTCACCTCTCGCAGCAAGACCAGAGACTTCTCCATGATGGTCAGAACTTGCTTGGTCCACAGGTAGGCCTCTTGGAGGTACCCTGAAGGAGGAAACAAGGACTCGTGGCTGAAGCAGAACATGGATAAAAACACGGCCAAACAAAGCACCGCAATCCATCCGAGCAGTTTTTATTATTACAAATCACATTTTGCAATGCTCCCAGTTTGTCAACATGGTAAATGACAGCCTGTTCCAGTTTGTAGTAAGTCCATGATAAAGGCTCAGACAGTTCTGAATACAGGCCACTTATCAACTAAACAAACTTAAACTCTCAAGTGAGGATCAAGGAATTTCCCAATTTTTATCAGACTAAAGTGACACCTACCTCGTATCACAACTTGGCACTTAACTTCAGAAAAAGTTTCCCTAAAAACTTCTCAGAAAGGTTTTCTGGAAGTCCATCACTTGGCAAAACTTCCCATGTTCACACTAACCCGAAAAGAGTGCTGTAAATGCTAGCGATACTTCTCTCAATTTGTCCCATCACAGAAGGCGACTCTAGTCCTTCTGTGCTTTCAGATTCCAGATGGAAATCTAACAGTGAGACGAATCAGCTGGGAATCCTGAGGTGGTCAGGGGCAAGGTGCACGGCCGTGTTCAAGCCTTTCTTCACATGACCACATTGCTTGATTTTCCCACTGAAGATTACTTATACAATCTTTGGATAGAGAAACATGGACTTTCTAGAATTCTTGCACTTAGGTAACAGTATCTCTTCATGTTACAATCTACACAGCACTGAACAGAACCTGACTTAGTCCTTTCCACAAGCCAGTTACCCCTTGCTGTCCCCAATCCACAGAAAAGCTGGCTTATCTGAGACCTTGGGCGCCTGGCTCAGAATGAACAGAACTCTGGTCTGAACCATGGCTTGACGCCATCCTTGTTTTGGTGGCTCCCTATGCCGGGATAAGGATGAGCTTCTAAGACGGGTGGAGCCTGTGTTTACGCCACAAGCATGTGTGTCATGTCTGTCTGACCACACTACCACAGGCTGCTGGGCAATGGGCTAGTTGGTAGGGTCAGCGGTGACTCGGGTCCCAAGATAAGCCATGTCCCTCAGTCCCTAAGGACCCTCTTACTCTCACACTTTGTAATAGAGGTGACAATTAATTGTAGTCTGGCTCTTGCTACCACCCAGATCCCCACTTTCCAGCAGTCCTCCTACCCTTTCTCATCACCAGTCCCTAAAGCCACAGTCCCTTTCCTTCCCTGTGTCCTCCATCTCCAGCCAGACAGACAAACGATTAAAGCCTGGCTATGGTTTTGTGGATATCACACTACCTGACTCCCTTTTTGTTCTTTCAGTAGCTGTTTCTCATGACAGTGTCTACCAACATACTCTGCAGACTGCAGAACAAGTTATCCAGGACAAGATTCAAGTTGTCAGTAGAAGCTTTTCCTGAGACTTAACTACAAGCGATGGTTGACCAACAAAACAGAAAGAAAGCTGGGTGCTGCAAGTTCTTGTTGGATAATCTGTAAAATGTTAATTAATTAATTCTTTTTCTCTCATTTTTTTCCTTCTTCTTTCCTGTCTTCTTTTCTTTTTGAGACTGAACCTAGAGGCTTACACATGCTAGGAGACCCTACCATTAGGGTACATTCCCAGCCATATAAAATAATACTTATAGGCAACATGAATAGGCCTTAAGTTATTCTAGATTTTGAAGCCCCAATGATATTTTAAATATTTTAATAATTTACTGTGTTTATTGATGTTTTCCTTAAATAAAATCTTAGCCACGGATTTCCACAGGGGTCACAACTAAATTAGAGTCATAAAAGTAATGGTACATATTACACAAAGTAACTACCAGACCACGAAAACTGCTTCCAACTCTGACCCAAATTATCTAGGCTAGGTGTTCTGACAGTTTCTTTAGGTGCGTGCGTGTGTGTGTGTGTGTGTGTGTGTGTGTGTGTCAAGAATGAGGGGGTGACAGCTGTACTTGGTTCATGCTTGTGCATGCTGGGAATATGCATTTCAAATTTAAAAGCTTTTAAAGCTTTTGTTTATTCCATGTTGACAATCTCCTACCATCGGAATTCCTTAAAAGAATGAAAGCTCCTCGCTAATCCTGTGTTGCAGGGGTGTGGTCTGGGACGGTTATTGGCCAGCATTAGAAAACCTGCAGGCTAGTATCACTAGCTGAAATGTTAGATGTTATGTGTCCTTAGTAACCCAAGAGAAGCCCTAGATACTACTTCATCTGTGGCTTAATTAGGATGCAAGTATAAACACGTTCCTAAGAATAGTCAGAAAAAAAATGCCCATGCTTCCATCATGGCAGCTCTGACTGACACTGGCTCAGGCAAGGCCCTCCGTGGCTCTGTTAGCATCACACATACACACACCTTGGTTCATTAGAACGAGGCTCCCAGTGAGTAAGGCCATGCAGTTGGTGGGCTGATGGTTGTGAAGGTACTGGAACCCCCATCCTCTTCTGTACGAAGTTTCGTACATGTAGCTTGAGGCATTGGCAATCACTTCGAGAAATGTCTCCTGTTGTGTCTTGCTCAGGTAGTTGTATAAGAAGTCATAGGCAGTGGCAAAACCCACCAGGGAGTGGGCAAGCGGGACTTCATCCCAAGGAGCATCTTTTACCAACCTGTAAAGAAAATAACCCACAGCTGAGTGCAGGCCTCACGACTTTCATCAGGCTTCACAAAGGGGACAAATGCAGAGATAAACCAAGAGGGCTAAGGACCCGTAATGGACCTTAGACTCCAGCACAGATCCAGTCTCGTGTGCGGATAACAGAGTGAACATGCCTCTCTTTTCCCAGGCTTCTGGTTACACTGAGACTTTTTGGATGTTTGCTTTTTCTTTAGATTTTCCATTCTTGATGAGAGGTAGATGAAAACACTCAGGCATATAAAAAACAGAACATGTAATAGCAAGCCCCCTTCCTACTTGCTGCTCTTTTGGGTGCCTTGTAAAAACAGATGAACAGGCATATTGATCTCATTTTCCTCAGCTGATTAACATGAAGTATGGTAGCCTACATCATCACAGTCTGGACAGAACCACAAGGTCAACACCATGAAGGGAGGAGTGGCTAAAACACTGAGGAGACTGACTCAGAGATGAGGAGAGGTGACCTGGTCGTCCTGTCAGAATTTCAATGCTCCTCTGAAATGAAGTTCCACCCCCTCCCCTTGTTTTTCTGATTGTGTGTGTGTGTGCGCACATGTGTGTGTCCCATAGGAGAATTCAGTTCTTCAAAAGGGGTCTTTTCTCTGTTCCATTCACAATTGGATCTCCAACCATAGAATTGCGTGTGGCACACAGACAACTCTTAATAAGTGGTTTTGGAAAGAAAGGAAAAATGAAGGAACTGATGTCCGAAACCAGGCCACATTGCTTACAACAATTATGTGGTCTTTATGAAACCAGGCATTTGGCAGGATCTCTTTGCATGTATAATAATCTCATCATTCCGATTAGCTGTCCTGGTACCACAGCCTGGTACTGAAAGACAAAGTCTGATGTTTCTTATTCATTGGCTCCTATTAAAAAATGATATCCTCTGTGGCCATTCTGCTTGCCAGCATTGTAATGCTTGGAAAAACATTTCTGCTTCTAGAAACAAAACAAAGCGTAAGACTATGCCATTGTCAGGGAGTGGGGAACAAGTGACTGGCGAGACTGGCAGGCCACATGATTTGTGCCCAACTCTGTGTCATCGTATCCTATAATGATGCATCTACAAATAGCAGTGTCCACACCTAGCCGCGACAGCGCTGTTGTCAGGAGCTTGCTAGCACCGGTCAAGTCCTTACACACCTGTGTAAACAATTACTCTACTGTTACAAATAGAACATGGGATATCATTCCCAACCTTTGTAAAATATTGCAGTGCTAATTTCTCTCAGGTTTTCTAGGTCCTGGGCATTCTAGTTTGCTCGGTTCAAGCCGTTTCCCACTCAACAAAGCACGCCCATAAAGTTGACGGCACCGTCATCCCAGCATCATTTTCAAAGCTGGCCTGTGATAGCTGCAAGTGTAGGCATTTATCTGAATCCTTCCCCTAATAGTCTTATCCAGCCTCAACTACAGAGAACAGCAATAAGACTGTACTTTTATGGTCATAGAAACTAATGGATGCCCATGGATGCAACAAAAAGATAGCTCTTAGTCAATGTGATCTGGGCAGTAGCTAATCAATTTACTGAGAAGTCTAACTAAGTGGGGAATTGTTAAGAAAATAAGCAGACATTTATACATTTTCTTTCACCTTATAGAATTTATCAATTTTCTTCCACCTTCCTGACGCTGCGACCTTAAAGAGGAGGTTCTCCACCTTCCTAATACTGTGTGACCTTAAAGCATAGGTTCTCCACCTTCCTAATGCCACAACCTTAGAGCAGAGGTTCTCCACTTTCCTAATACTGTGACCTTAGAGCAGAGAGGCTCTCCACCTTCCTGACGCTGCGACCTTAAAGCGGAGGCTCTCCACCTTCCTGAGGCCGCGACCTTAGAGCAGAGGCTCTCCACCTATTCCTAACACTGCGACCTGTGGATTTTATACTGCCACGAATTTTTACAGAACTAGTGTAGTTTTAGTGTAGAAGCAAAGGCAAATACCCATAAATATCTGAAGCAATTGCTCAAATCCTTTTCAAGCACACAGCTGTGAAGCTACGTTTACTTTATGCACATCAGCTGAGAAAGCAGATAAGCAAGGTTTGTAAGAATGTGAAACCAGCACCTCCCCTTTCACAAAGTACTTATTTTATTCCTGAAAGTCTTTATTTCTATCACTGGAGCTCAAAGGTAGAATGCTTTCCTGGCATATGTGAGCCCTAGGTTCAAGAAAAAGACAGGAAGAAAAAGGCACAAGTATTTTTCCAAAATTAACATCCTAATAAGATCAATTTTTTATTATAATAATTTTATGTGTAGACCACTTTGTACTATCACAAATGCTTTCTGAATTAACAATCACGTACATTAGACAGTAGCAGACAATCTATGAAGTTTATATTGCTTCAGATTTGAAAAATTACTTGATTACATAGTGATAAAAAAGAAGTCTGACAATAATGTTGGTGTGTATATTTCCTAGATCAGATTTTAAAATGTCAAAACTACTCAGCTTCAATTTTTCATATAGTTTTCATTGATGTAGATAGTAGACAGAATATAATTATCTGGAAAATACCAATATTTAGCATTTGAAGGCTCATAGAACATATATAGATTTTCCTAACGTGGTCTAGCTTGGGCTGTTGTAACAAATGGCTTCAACGGCAGAAATGTAACTTCTCGGAGTTCTGTAGGGCAAAGTCTGAGGTCAGTGAGGCGGCATGACGAGATGCTCCTGGGACCTCTCTCCTTGATGGATGGATCTTGGACACCCACCCCACCCACCCCCGTCTCTCTGTGTTCTCACAAGGTTTTTCCTGAGCTTCTGAATAGATGCATCAGATTAAGAGGGAGCACTCAAATGTCAGTTCTCATAAGGGCACTAATCCCATTATGAGGGGCCCATACCCATAACCTCATCTATATCTAGCTACCTCTAACATAGTCACATCATCAAAACTGTCCACATGAGGGCATAATCTTTATCATGAAATTTGGGGGGGGGCATAATTCACATCATGGAAACTGTTTATTTTATTTATATAACTACTATTAACACAAATGCTTAGAATAAAGGAACTTAGGTATTTCAATTATTATTTTATCAACATAGGTGATCATTTTTGTTAGTCAATTATACATAAATAAACATGGGTTCCATTTCTTCACATCTGTGACAACATTTGCTGTTAATAGTATTCTCTTTTTTCTTTTTCTTTTTCAAGGTTTATTTGCACAGGAGAGCTGGCTTAGTACCAGAGGACATATCACTACACTATACCTTCAAGGCAAAAATGGTTTTACAGATGTGCTTAAGGACTGTGTGATGGAAGTTAGTAAAGACTGGCATGTGTATGGGTCCTTAAAGGCAAAGAACCTTTGGCAGTGGTTAGGAGATGGAGCTATGGAGCAGAAGCAGAGAGACATAATATCATGTTGACAGTGGAGGAAGAGAACCATGAACAAGGGGCACAGAAGCTACAAAAAATTAATAAGGAAAGGAATCCTGCCCTACAGTAGAGGAACTCAACCCTACTAAAACCATTTTGAGTTGTATAAAGTTGGAAAATAGTACTTAAAATGGTTCAGTTGCCAATAGCTTTTGCCTTGTTAAATTATGCATGCCTAGGCCAATGAGTTCTCAGTTAGTCATAATCTGGTTCCAGTGTGTAAGTCCATCATGTTTATCTTGTGCATAGCTGTTCTAAAGGATATTATTTTGTGTATTATATGTCTGTAATGTACATTGAAATATTATGTAAAACATAAGACCCACGTATGGATAATGCAATCAACCATCCAAGTGTCAAGCCAACAAAAACACTAAGTAAACCATGAATAGTTAAATGAAATGCAAACACAATATTAAGTTATTAAGCCTGTAATGTACCTATAAAATGAGCTGCACTGCAATTAGAAAGATGTAAGAATTCTTTTTAAGACAATGGACCTGTGCAAGAATGTGAGGGAAGACGTGTTTATTGTCTTATGATTTTCTGTAACCACCCGAGAGAACGACAAGAGAGGCCTTCTCCCTCAGAGCCTGCTGAAGGAAGCAATCCTCTGATATACCTTGTCCTCAGAGTCCCATCTCCCAAACTGTGAGAGAATGCACTTCTGCTGTGTAAGCAATTCATCTACTCTTAGAGCAGCAACAAACACAACTTAAAGAGTCCGGCACTGCAGCTCTCTAGAACCTGCTCCATTCTTTCTTCATGTGCTTCCTAACATTTGGCTATTACCCTATACACTTTAATGTGCGATCCACTAACATAAAAAAAAATCACAAGACAATCAGAGGCAACAAAACTCAATTCTGCTTACAATTATAATCAAACTGATACATCTTTTTCTTCTTAGGGCAAAAATCTGTATTGGTTATATTTGTATTGCTGTGATAAAATACCCAACAAAAAGCAACTTAGGGGGCTGGAGAGATGGCTCAGAGGTTAAGAGCACCGGCAGCTCTTCCAGAGGTCTTGAGTTCAATTCCCAGGAACCAGAAAGTGGCTCACAATCTATAGTGAGGGGGATCTGGTGCCCTCTTCTGGTGTAAAGATGTACATGCAGATAGAGCACTCACATAAAATAAGTAAATAAACCTTTTTTAAAAAAGCAACTTAGGGGAGGAAGGGATTATTTGAGCACACAATTCCAGGTTATAGTCCATCACTGTGAGGAAGTCAAGGCAGAATATTGAACAGCTAGTCATGGCACATCCACAGCCAAGAGCAGAGAGAAATAAATGAACACATGCTGCCTTGCACTTAGCTGCATTTCCACACTTACATGGCCAAAGACCCAGATCTAGGGAATGGTGCTGCACACAAGGAATGGGCTTTCTCAGCTCAATTAAAGTAATCAAGACAATCCCCAGGGTATGCCCACAGGCCAGTCCAATCTAGACAATCTCTTACTGAGAGCCCCTTCCCAAGTGGCTATAGATTGTGTCATATGGACAATTAAAACTAACGATCACAAATACAGAACCAAACCTCACCATACAAGGATGCAGCAAGCAGAATCTTACCTCCTCGGGACACCCTCTCAGAAATGGCATAGTCACCTGTTTCTCCCACTTCAGAAGGATTCATCACAATTCTTCTCTTCCTGTATGATTTTTTTGACAGTTTTACTAAAGTGGTACACAAAACTTCATAAAATCTAGGAGCCTTTTGAGAACAGTGAGTGGAGTGTGCCTGGTTCTATTCTGAGCATCAATAGAAAATGATATGCTGAAACATATCCCATTCCATCCTGGAAACCTGAAATGTGCTTATCAATCACAGACTTGGGCCATTTTTTAATGGGAAAAAAAAGATACTTTTCAGTGTATTTGGGGAAGAAGCATTCTAAACCAGAGAATTACGGAATAAAGAGACCATGAAAGAAGGGTGAGGCCCCTCACTGGAGATGCTCAGGGAAAGGGATAGTAAAACAAGAAGAATCATGTGTTCATCAAAATGTTAAACACAGTTTTCAAACTACAGATTATTAAATAAGCATTTAAGTTATGACCAGCATGTTTTAATGGAACCCAATGAAATAGAATGGAATGAAATGAGAAACAGTAAGATTACAAAGCATACCTGTCTTAGTCACTTTCTATTGCTGTGAAGAGACATCATGACCAAAGCAATTTAAAAAAGAAAGCATTTAATTAGGGCTTGCTTACAGTTTCTGCATGGGAGTTCATGGTCATCATGGAATGGAACATGGCAGCAGGCAGACATGGCACTGGAGCAATTGCTGAGACCTGATATCTGGTCCACAAGCAGGAGGTAAAGAGAGACTGGGCCTGGTGTGGGGGCTTCTTGAACCTTAAAGCCCTCCCATAGTGACACACCTCCTCTATTCAGGCCATACCTAAGCCTTCTAAAACAGTTCCATCAACTAGGGAGCTGCCATTTGAATGCATGAGCCTATGGGGCCTTTCTTGCCCAAACCACCACATTCCACTCCCTGACCCAATAGACTTATAGCCATATCATAACACAAATGCATTTTGTAATCCAACTCTCTGAAGCCAACTAAATGAGCTCATGGGGCCATTCTCACTCAAACCACCATGATTAAATTTAAGAGTCATTTTCTCTACACACACACAAACACACTCTTTTCAATATATATATATATATATATATATATGTAAAATACATTGTGTTATGATGCATATTTTGCATTTTTCTTTAAGCCATACTTTAATAGGTCTGAAGTTAACTGTCTTTGATATCCTGTAAGTAGTTTGATAGCCTGTAAGTAGTTGTGTCTTTCAAGCACAGAGTTTCCCAGCAGAACCTGCTGCTTGGGAGATGCTTGGCTGAAGCTGATGTGGTCCTGACACTGCAGCAGAGGGTCTGAAGCATATTGGGAGCCTACCATGAGGTCATTAGGAAGAAGGCCAAGAAAGCAGAGAAGCTCAGAACGTCCAGAGCAGAGAGCATAAGGCGCTGAGCGGTGGTACAGATGCAAGCACACTACCTGTGCCCAGCAGCCAACCTGAGAAAGGAAGATAGAATTTATCACTTGTGTTAAAAACAAGGAGGACATCCCCAGCCTGCAAACAATTCTTTTTTATTTCCTTAGAAGCACTTTACATTTGAAATGAATAATGAAATTGTGCTTGTAGCAGCAACTCCCCAGGTTTAAATCTAAAGATACTGAAGATTTAGATCTAGTCACATTGAAAGTGAAAGTTGACCTCTTTGTTGAATAACATCACATTCTCTCATTTTCTCTAACCACATGGCAGGACATCTCTAGCAAGGAAAACAATCAAACAAACCCAAAAAACAAAACACAAACACTGTATAAGGGACTAGAGCTAATATATGATCATAGTTATATGTGTGGGTTTTCTTTATTCTCCTCTTTCCTTTTCTCTGATTTTTCTTGTAATAGTGAATTCACTGCCACTGAGACTGGAATAAACTAACAAATGCTCACTACACTGTTCCAAGCTCAAACATAACTTGCGGCTCATCAAGCACCTTTTCTTTCCCATCTGATAGATCCCCTACTCCATCATCCCTCTAGGGGGAGAAGCATGATGTTTCCTTTGGCCTTTAATGGCAGAAAAGGATCTGAGGGTGCCAATGTGGCTGGGGAGCATGCACAGCTGCCGTGCCCACGTGGCTGCGGCACCCACATAGCTGTGTTGCTGTGGCTACAGTACCTACATGGCTGCAGTGTGCATGTGGCTGCAGTGCCTGACTTCTTCTCATTCTTCCAGCTGTTATTCACTAGTGACTTACTGCCGCAGAACCACTTTAATTAAATCTGACCTTTGAACTTCCCTTCTGGATATGTTTCACCATCCACAAAAAAATGATGCATATTATATTTAAAGGCGCATTTCCTATTTCATAATGTTTCCTGGTGACAATTCTATGTATGCATGCTGAAACAGCTACACACACACACACACACACACACACACACACACACACACACACAATTGCAACACATACACAGGCAAATCGACGTACTGAAAATAAAGTCTGAGGAGGTGAACTCGGCAGTGTCTCAAGAGTCCACAGGCACATTAAAGCTCAGTATATCCAAAGCCTGCTCTCAGAATACTCCAACAGTTCCAAGTATTACAAGCTCAGTGATGAGCGCTCATATCCCTCCAGCATCTGAAACAAATTATTTGCCCCCTGTGGGTCCCAGATCTATCTATCCATTCTCATCAATGTTAACTTCTTATCATGGGATACCAGGATTTTATCTGAATTAGCTTACAAAGGCCTAACACTTTCCAGCTTGACCTCTCTTCTACTCCTATATGTGAGCTACATGAGAAAACACCAGCCAATTCTGTCTCAGAACAGAAGATCGACCGTGCATCTGCAAGATCAGAACTGAACTGGGTCAAGCCACAGCGTCTAGTGGAGTTGCCCAATGAACCACTGTGGGTGTGGAGTCCGCAACGTTCAGACTGTGAGAAGGTAGGCAGGGCAAAGAGTCCAAGTTCCTTCCACAAAGTGGAAAGAAAATGAAGGGTGCAGACGGAGTAAAAAATGAGCAAAGATGGGGCTGAGTGCAGCTCAGAGGCGGAACGCTGGTCTGCAAAGCCCTCTTACATCCTCAGCACCTACCCAACTCACGCATTCACACCTCAGAAAAGGGGCAGACAAAAGCCGGATGTTGTGGCAGGCACCTGCAATGGCCATACATAGTGGCTAATGGAGAAGAATCACTCCAGAAGTTCAAGATGAAACTAGAAGATAGTGAGACAGCTCATCCCCACTCCCCCACCACAAAACAAAGTGTGCAAAGATTTCACCTTCACTGAACTAGCCAGAAGCAGGGTAAGATGACTGTAGAAGGCTCTTGCTCTTGCTCTCTGTCTCTCTGTCTCTCCCCCTCCCCCCGCCAGAGGGGCTGTGACTGGGATCCCCAGTTCTTGACTTGTATTATAGCTGCCACACATTGTTCATTTGGCATTCTTTTATTTTGCAATGAAAATGTCAGGCGCACACGGGCCTTAACATTGCTCTTAAGAAGAGTCCCAGCTCCTTCACATGGTCTTACAGCAGCTGCCTCTGGAAGCTAAACCTCACAGCAGACCCCTCCCTTCCTGTCGTAAATTTTCAGTTCCTTAAAAGCACCCTTGCATTGCCAGGCTCCTAGGCATCAACTGTTTTTGCCTGGGACAGTCAGGCATGGTTCTCTCCTTCCGTCCCTTGATTTTTGTTCTTGTCCCAGCTAGAAAGTCTTGCCCCATGGCTTCAGGCCTCAGCCAAGCATGTCTTGAACTTGGCTGATGATATTGTCATCTGCATCAATACTGTCTATTAGTGTCTCTCTTCTATCAAAACCTAAGAACTCTAGGCAAGACAGATGTGCAACTTGTGCTTATGTTTATGTTCGCTGCTTAGCAAAATGCTTAAAATTGAGAGTGTTGGTGATTAACTTGCATGAAATAATGTATTTATTACAAATGAAATTGTCTTTGTTGGCATTGATTTGTAAAAGGGTAAACATACAAGCAAGAGAACAGAGCTCACAGTAACATACAGCTTCGTGTCACACAGTTGTTATGTGACAGTTTCCCTGGAGCGAGCCAACATATCTACTCACCCCAGAAAGGGGGTCGACAACAAAGTAATGATTGCACCTATTTCCAAACTGGTGAGCCAATGAGCTGCTGTTGGGGTCAATAGCAGGAGCATGGTGACTCAGAAGCAGCTGCTGCAACACCAGAAAGCTCAGCCTAACATGGGTGATGTGATGATTCCCTGGGGCTCTATCTGCAGCTCCACAGTCCCTGGAGCTCTCCACACACACTCACAGGTCTCCGGAACTCTCCACATACACCCAGAGGTCCCCGGAGCTCTCCACATACACCCACAGGTCCCCGGAGCTCTCCACACACACCCACAGGTCCCCAAAGCTCTCCACACAGATACACAGATCCCCGGAGCTCTCCACACAGACACACAGGTCCGCAGAAATCTCTACACTCCCCCCCCCCACAAGTCCCCGGAGCTCTCCACACAGACACACAGGTCCCTGGAGCTCTCCACACACAGCCACAGTCCTGGAGTACTTCACACACACCCATAGTCCTAGAGTACGTCACACAGACAAACAGGTCCCTAGAACTCTGCACACACACACACACACACACAGTCCCTAGAGCTCTGAACACATGAACACACACACACAGAGAGAGAGAGAGAGAGAGAGAGAGAGAGAGAGAGAGAGAGAGAGAGAGAGAGAGAGAGAGAGAGAGACACCCTGGCGCTCTACACAGAGGCCCACAGGCCCTGAAGTTCTCTATGCAGCTCCAGTGTGAACATCTCTGCCTCCACCCACAGCAACTGTTGACTCTGATGCTGCTGGGTAGAGACCTCAAAACTCTTCCAAGTTTTTGTTCTCTGGCACATACGACCTTTTTAAAACCACCCTGCAGCCTTGGAGCCTTTTGTACAATGTTACAATTTGGTCAGTTATTTCCATTGGGAAGAACATACTTTTAGCAAGAGTGTTTCATTAACTCACTGAATCCTCTAAACTACAATCTGAGATAAACATATTATTTAACTTCAACTTACAGAATAGGAACTGATCTGAGAAGCTAAGTAACAGGCTCAAGGTGGCAGAGCTTGGACACACACAGGCAGTCTGGTTCTGTAATCCTAGGCCTTCACTACAATGACGTAGAACCTCCTACTTTGGAACACCCTAACCATTCTTTTCAAAGGCAGGAGGAGGTGGTTTTAAAGCGAACACACCAAAGCTTTGCAATGGGAACACGTATGAGATGAAGGACTCCAAGGCTCAAGGGTTCTGGGAAGAGAGAACACTGGGAGAAGAGCATTGCAAAGGTTCTCAGGGAACCCGAAACCCTGGGAACTAGGATGGAGAGCAAACCCTGACGGTCCTGCCGCCTCTATTTCTGGAATTCCAGGTGACAGACTAGAGCAAAGACTGGTGCTGGCTGGGCCTTCAGAGTGAAGGTGGGGCCAAATACACACAAGCAGTCACAGTGTGCAAGTCTCCAAATTACATTCCCAGCTGCTCGAAGCCTCAGGATTTCTGCTCTTGGCAAACCCAGTTACCCATTTGGAGCCAAGTCACTTGTTCCTTCAGTGTCGCTTAGAGGTGTCTACAGCCGGTACACTATGATAGGTCCTCAGGGTCCTCAGTAAGTGGACAGGCCAATGAGGAAGACGGGCATATCCACCAAAAGCTATACTTCAGGTGAGACGTCCTACAGAGCGTCTGAAGGCACTGTCAGGGTAGAGGCAGAGCCCAGAGGTTTCTGGAAAGGAGTTTCTGTGGGACATGCACTCAGGATCAAACAACCAAATATGTGCTCTAGTTCTTAGCACAAACCAGTGTGCTGAATTAAAACAAAACAAAACAGTCAAGAGAGCTGCAGGAGATGTGAAGCTGGATACACATCACGAAGGAAGCAGTTAAGCCTAGTCGTGGAGTCTGGTAGTCTTGGAAGTAAGGATATGGGTGAGTCTGGCTTTCTGCAAGAAGAAAACTTATTGCTCAGGCCCAGGTCATACCTGAAGACGGCAGTGCAAGCTGTCTCAGGGGAGACAACATGACAGTCACTAAAACAATAAAATTACAGAATGTTTAAAAGTCAGAAGAAGACAGAAAAGCTGCACTTTCCGGATGAACCCGTTTTGTGGTGAGGGTGGCCATTCACCTTCATTCAATAACCACAGAACCAACCTCAACAAACTGCGTTGAAGAGTCAAGGAAGAACAGTGGGAGGAAGAGGGAAAACAGGCGTGGGCAGAGCACAGCAGGAGACGAGTGGAAGACTCTGAATTTGTAAGCAGCGGCATGGGCTGTCGTGTGGAGGCCTAACAACAATGCACACCAAGGTATTCGCTGAAGATTTAACTGTCTTGTCAGCTCTCCACAGGATGATGAAATACCTGACAACATCACCTCATGCCAAGGAAATAATTAGCTTACAGCTTCAGCTTACAGTCAGTCACCGGCCCCACTGTCTTGACCTCTGGTGAGGGAGAACACGATGGTGGAAACTATACGGTACAGTAAGGTTCATGCCCTGGCAGGTGGAAACAGTGAGGAAAGGGCTGGAGTTCCAGGAGAGCCTTCCAGGGCATGCCCCATGAGATTTCCTCCAACTAGCTAGGCTCTACTTCCTGTCGTGTTCAGTACTCCCCCACAGTGCTACCGCTTGAGGGCCTCCACCATGTGAGCCTTAGTGGTTAGCTCAGATCTAATCTGCAGCACCCATGAGCCCTTGTGACAGCAGGGCCAGGGACGAGGGCAAGCAGTCATGTGCCATGCGGTGATATGGGCCAGTGAGGCAGATTGAGTGGACAGAAGAAACAGATACTGCTATTAAAAAAGACGTAAAAAAGTGAAGTATCGTCTCCCTCCCATCAGCTGACTCTCTGCCTACATTCTCCATCTCACTTAGGTACAGTCTGTCACCAGCTTCCCAGGCCCCATTCTTCACCAGTTTCTCCTTTACCACGTAAGTTTCAGAGGACCTCAGAATCACATGGGCAACTACACAAGTCAGGGAGACAGCAGCAGAGAGGAGAGCTGGGTCCTGTCTTCTGAAGTACGCCCCAAATGCTGAAACAGTCATTCTTTGTCTCAGCCTTTCCCCACCCGTGGGATCCCAATGGTGGTGTTCGTTCCCCTCCTTGACTAATGTTGCAGTCACTAACAGGCTTCTCTCTTCCTGGTTCACTCACACAGGCCATCATATACACACGCTTTCTAGATCACAGGGGTATTACGTGGGAGGCTGTACCTTCCTGCTGTTCAAAGACAGCACATTAAAAGAAAAAGAAAAGATAGATGAGGCTATCTTAAGTTAAGTTAAGTTAAGTTAAGTTAAGATGTGTCCCCTTAATCGATAAAGCCTTAAGAACTTGAAAAGTTAAAGACCAATTTGAAGATATCTAAGAGAAAATGAACTACCTGGCTTTCCAAAGATCTATTATCAAGAGAGTCAATTAGCACACCTGTTATCATTATAACAGCCAATGGGCCCACCTGTAGCATTATCAAACAATCCAATGAGCACACCTGTACCATCATCAACCAATCCAATGAGCACACCTGTAACATCACCAGCCTCCGCAGTTATTACAAATATCCATTTAGCATTATTCGACTGCTCTGACGGCAAGGCCACAGTGTCAGAATGGAGTTCTCATTTCATCCGATAGGCAAACCTAGTGTTTAATTTTCACTGCACTTTTTAAAGATCTCTGTGAAGTGTCCTTACAGATATATTCAGTACCAGCCAACTAACATTTTCCCCTCAAGATAGGAAATAAGGAATGCATAAAATCCAACACCAAGTTTGTCAAAATTTTGTTAGAAAACATTTAAAGATATGCTTTAAATCTTTATGTAAAGACAGTGCAGAATTTTATACGCACGTCACCTGTGCTGTATGTACAAAGTGAGAGACTGCACTACAAAAGGAAGGTGGCTTCTTCTGGCCCAAAGCACAACTCCCTATGGCAATTCAGAAAACCCATATCGCATTTAAACAGGCAACAAAGGACACCGAGGGTAGAAGGGAGGAAAGAATTTAACATTAAACAACGAACAGGTCCTACAGAGAAAAGTAACTTTGCATTTCTTTCTAAGTGAGTGTGATTGCAGCTACCATCAAATATTTTAAACTTAGGTAGAAAGAGGATTATTGAAACAGCTTTATCCTCACCTACATTTGAAATAGATGGAGAACAGTTTAGAGTTAGAGTTCACGGTGAGTGATCAGCAAGAACTTGGGGAAGCTGAGCATCCTCTACATAGGGAGAGGGTGACTTTACACTGATGTGGGAGTGTCATATATCAATCTGTTGATTTCATTGGTTAAGCAATAAAGAAACTGCTTGGCCCTGATAGGTTAAAACATAGGTGGGAGGAGTAAACAGAACAGAATGCTGGGAGGAAGAGGAAGTGAGCACAGACTCGACAGCTCTGCTCTCTGGAGCAGAGACGCGACAGCTCTGCTCTCTGAGGCAGACGCATGAAGCTCAGACCCAGGATGGACGTAGGCTAGAATCTTCCCGGTAAGTGCACCATGGGGTGCTACACAGAATAATCGAAATGGGCTAGTCCAGGTGCGAGAGTTAGCAGAGAAGAGGCTAGATATAATGGGCCAAGCAGTATTTAAAAGAACACAGTTTGTGTGTTGTTATTTCGGGTAAAGCTAGCCGGCAGCCAGGGTGCTGGGGACGCAGTCCCACCGCTCCTACTACTACATCACACAAGTTCAGCCCTTCTCCAAGGATGCTCAGCTTGCCTTCACCTGCCAACCTGACTGGGCTTCCTCCGCAGCTTGTGGGTCCACTCTGGCCCACAGATCTACTTGTAGTGATGCTGGTCAGCAGCAACCTGCTCACTAAATGGCAGTCAAGAAGGGACTGTCCAATGCCCGGGGTTCTACTGCTCGAGATCCTGTAAAATTTAAAGACGCTGACCAACGTGACTGACTCAGAGCCATCTGCCCTCAGCTTCCAATGATCTAAGCCTACACCAAATGAGAAAGCTGTCACAGAAATGTAAGAAACAGGAAAGAGAGTGGTGGAAAGAGCGAGGGGGAAGGGCAAGGGAGAAGAAAACCATGAATGAGAAAAAGCCAGCACCGGAGGCTGGGTTTCTGACAGCCCGGCATTTGTTTCCACCAGTCCGCTTTAATGGATTCCAGGTGTCTGCTGGGCAAACCTCCCTGCCGTTCTCACTGGAAGGTCATGAGAGGAAAACCTATCTTTTCCCTCACAGGGTTGTGGCTCCATGCGTTGGGGCCCAGCTACTCCCTCCCACTTTTGATCTTCAGTTTTAGGCTGCAGTTTAAAAGAGGAAAGGGCCTGGGAAGCCGCTGCAAGGAGTTGCATTTGGAGCCCCGCAGGCAAGGGCCCACAGTTCATTTTGGTACACAGAACAATGAAACTGACTCGTTCATTTCAGGGCGACAGCTTTTTCTTTTTTTCCATCTCCTTATTTAGTTGTCTTATATTATTTTACAAATACACCCTAAGATGTCAGAAACTTGTTATCTATAAACAAGGATTTAATAATCTGTTGTAGAAGGGGGAAAAAAAGTAAAACTACTTCTCTGTCCAAAAGTTCAACTTTTGTTCTTTCCCTCCCCAGTTCTCCCGATCCCCTGTAGCCAACTGGCTCCAACACAAGAGTGAAGTCATTTCTTTCCTCTGTGATTTATTTTCTGTCTCATGATAAATAAGAAAAATACTATAAGGCAAGGGAGAGGGATTCACAACAATTTCTCCTCAAAAACCTGACTCCGGAGCACCAGAGTGCTTAAAATGGAATACTGTGCACCCAAGGCTTGCCAGTGTTGCAGTGTGACATCTTCCTGTATAACACAAATAGTAAATGTTTAGCAAAACCAAATGCCAAGTCCATAATCTCAAGAGTTTTCTGTGCATTGCTTTGTCCCCATCATGAACCATCATGGCTGCAGAGAGACATCTACATTTTGCAGATGAAAAACCATGTTTACTGCAGCTATAAAATCGGCCAGAGGACATGTGGCTAATTACAAACAGCAGTGCCAGGGCAGAGGACAGATCTGCTCCAAGACGAATGTGCCAGGCCCATTTTCCCTGGTTGACAACTTACGAGGAAACCCCCCCAAATCCCACTCCTGGGAAATGCACACTGGATGCTTCCCAGCTATCGACTTCGACTTGAGTAAATCCGTCCGTTACAATCGTATCTTAAATCTCTTTTCAATGCATCCATCTCCACGTATGATTACGTGGAACATGGTAAACTCACACTTTTTTGAAGCAAGTAGACAATGGTGGACTCCAATAAGCAAGTGAGCCTTTTGTCTGATTCGCTTCAAGTTCTAGACCACCAAGAACATATAACTGAGCAGATCGAGGTCAGAGCAATCCATCAGTCTAAGACTTAATGAGACACATGACACGAAGGGATGCCGCCTGGCAGACAAGCATGCTGTCATTTCATTTTCTAACGTACAAAAAAGTCTACTAAAGAATTCAACTAGCCCAGAGGAAAACATGGCTGGCTAAATCATGCATCTACTCCATTCCTCCTCCTCTGTCCCTGCAGGTTTCAGTGAAATTTGCTCCAGGCAGCCTCCATGAAGGGAACCTATGCATGCACCAAACAACATAGTTCCTGTTCTCCACCCAGTGCTGACTGAAAAGCATCAACACAGCTCATCAAAGGATGAGCTGTCAAAGGATGTTTATGAGAGTACTGAGTCTTTGTGAAAATCTAGAAGGTTCTTTATGATCTCAGGGTCAGGAATAATTGTTCTTTTACAGAGCAACTGACCTGATTTTTATATTCATGGACACTCTAAACTTCAAAACTAAGGAAGCCTATCATCTTGTTGCCAAATAAATAAATAAAACAAATCAATCTCAGGGTCCTCTTGTGAGTCACTCATGGTCACAGTGTGACACGTCTTAGTGACTCTTATTCCTCTCCCCCTCCGTTTCCCAGCTCTTCACTGTCATCTCCCTCAGCTACCTTCAGTTGGAGTCTTGTATTATGTTTCTTTAATTTGGGCAAAAAGTTGTGGAGGTGAAGGCACAGCACAGGCAAGCGCAAGTAAACAAACAAAAACACACATACATTAAGGAACTTTAAAGAAAGAGTAATATGTGCTAATCCTAAAGTCTCTCTGAATTGATCTTTATGGAAATCCATGTAAAATTTCTATGAAACACTTTTTAAAGTATCATTTTCTTGGCTTGAATTTAAATTCTTGATGGAAAAAATTATTTTATGTATAGTACTTCTATGGTTCTTAAACCATATTTTGTTTAAATTTGTGTGTGTGCGCATGTATGTCCATGCCAAGGCATACATGTGGAGTGCCAGGACAACTTGTGAGAATCAGTTCTCTCCTTCCACCATGTGGATTTCAGAGTTCAGGTCATCGGGCTTGGCGAAAACGCAATGACCTCTGAGCCATCTCAAAGGCTCGAAATAACTCATTTTAATTCATCAAGTTTACCAAGTAAGATACACACAACCTTGGCATTAACAAAAACAAGAAGACAGGAAAGACTTCCTGGGAAGGATGTGGTTGCCTACACACAGGCAGAGAGAACACACAAGCAAGCGTGTCTTCCTGTGGTGCCCAGGTGTAGAGACCCATAGAATTATACACATTTCTCAACCACCCTGCCATCGACAGACTTTCAGATTCCCTTTCCATGGTATAGGTGGTAAAAACATTACAGCTACATCACATTTTCAATTTAACTTTTCTTTCACAGTGGCTGCAGAGACCGAATTCTTGTTTACTGTTGTTGTTGCTGCTGTTATTTTGAGACAGGTTTTCTCTCTGTAGCCCTCGCTGCTCTGGAACTTGCTCTGTAGACCAGGTTGGCCTTAGACTCAGATCTGTCCAAATCTGCCTTCTAAGTGCTAGGACTAAAGATGAGTGCCACCATGGCTGAAATTTTAAAGTCACTCTATGGAGGTGAACCTTTAAATCTCTTTACTAACATACAATGGATTCAATAAATATGATGGTTTATGTTGTCAGTTTAACAGGCTCAATGAGATGAGCCTCTGGACCGCTTGTGAGGGATTCTCTTGATTAGGTCCACTGACACGGGAAGACCTACCCTTAAAAGTAGTGGCACCATTATGGACGAAGGTTCAAGATTGCATACAAGGCAAGAGGCTAGCTGACCATGGGCACCCATCACCTGTGACCAGCTGCTGGTTTCCTGACTTCCTCATCATGATGAGCTGTACCCTCAGACTATGAGTCAAAGTAAACTCTGTCTTCACATTGCTGCTTGCCATGCGTTTCATCACAGTGAGGAAAGTACCATAGCTTTAACACCAAACCAAAGACACCCCGTTATTACTTTCCCTCAAGCCCTCGTCACAGCCTTAGCACTAGGTTCTTGCACACACAAAGGATCCTGGAGGTCAAATACTGCCTGTTTTAAAGGAGCAGTGTCAAAGGCAAATGGAGAACAATTTGAATAAAGGTGATAAAAATCTCTGAACAAAAAAACTATTTCCTTCTTAAAAACCTATAAATAACTATTATACAGCAATCAGGGCCTACGTCCTAGGTGAAAACAGCAGAGGCAATAATTAGCACCCACTGTCATTATTCTTCCAGCCGTATTACATGACAAGAACTTTCAGAGGACTATGTACTGGTTGCCTCACTTGATCCTACTAATGACCCTGTGCAGTAGACACGCTACTGCTGTAATGCTACACGCCAGGGTTGCTAAGGCTCAAACTGAGAAGTTTATCTGAAGCGATACAGAGCTCAGGATGTGGGCAGAATGACTCCAGAGTTGGCCCCTTTGCACTGCTGCTCCCATAAGTCATGAATGAAAACCTTACTGCATTATCCGCATGCTCAGAAGCAACCACTGTAAGATTTCTCATCCCGGGAACAAACTGAAAAACTGCTGGGCCATTTCTTCAACCCTGCATCCACATCACTGGCACAGTAGATGCTCAAAGTGTCAGTTGATTAGGGGAAAAAATATAATTTAGTCTGTTTTCAAAAGAAAGGTTCTTTAAGGAAAATGGAAAATATATTCTACATATGAAGCCACCATAGGGATTTTTAATTCTGTGATATTTATTATTGATTTTTAAATACAGCCAGTCTTTGTTTTTTCTGAAATGGATAAGGGCACACTATATCTGAACTAAGACAATGACAACTCTCACAGTATACTTTTTGTATATAATGAAGAATAGGATTAAACTGAGCAATTTAAGGAAAGGTAACTGGAATATAAAAATATTTAGTCATGTTTTAATTTGCATAAAATGATGATGTTCAACCACACACCTAAATGAATGTGTAAGAGTCTAGGTTTGAATGCGGCTATTTGTAAGTAGCCAACATTTCTATAAGAGCATTAAAAATCACAAGAAAGGGATCAGTTATCTAGTACTAAAACCCAGATATCAAAATTCACTTTCAATTTCTAACCCCAGCTTAGCCTGATCAAGAGAAAGCAGTCCTACTAAGTGACAGACTGGCTTTGGTCATTGGGTAACAGTTAGGAGATCTCTTCCCAACTCTGCCAATCGGTAAATCTGTACTTGCAGAGACTATGCGAATGCTAAAATTTGTACTTGAAATTATTTATTTTCCTTCTTCTGTCAGAGAAGGTATTTAATCCTAGTGACAGTGTCCACTCAATAAATACACACACCCAGATGTGTATACTATGAAATTGTACTGGCCTTGTGCAATTTTATTAACACTGTTATATTTGTGTTTAAAAATTTCAATACAAAGACATCTTTTAATCTCCTAGTCTGTAGTATGATGAAACAGGCTTTTTGTAGTAACTGTTTTTCTGGGGCATTTCACAAGCACCAGCATCTATGGAAGACACGAAGACTATAATAGAGCAAACAGAGACAAAAAGGGATTGCTTTTTGTTCTACCTAGTATAACATAAAGTTACTGTCCCATTTGATAATGTCATATTGTTGCTCAGATTATCAGGTGAGTTTTCATACATACTTCATTTTGTTTCTTGGTGTCAGAACTGGAATGCACTCTGATGCAGGTGACTCTAAGTCAGAACACATGACACACACAGATAAAGTCTATGTTTGGGACAAGTCACATCAAAATGTTTGGTCCAACCTAAAATATCATAAGCTTCAGAATGACTACATGTATTTATAGAATAACTACGTAATTTTACAAATTACAATACCGCTGTTCTTCCATAGTTTTGTTCACTACGAGATGTCAGACAGTTATCATAGGGCTGTAAATTGCTACTCCTCTTCTGTCACACCAAGATGTGTTTTGTGTAAGATACACTCACCCACGGGACTGCTACAGATGTCTCTAAGCCTTTAAAACCAGTCCTCTCCAAGCCTACGACAAGTGGCAGCTTACATAGTTTTAGGACCATGTTTCATACAATTTGTCAGCATTTTTTAGTAACTGAGATGTGAATGTGTATTAAGCTAGAATTTGGGAAAAAAAAATACCTATGGAATCCCGAGTTTAGTCAGCTCAAATCTTATCTTTTAAAAAGCTGATAGATAGAAACATGAATTCTAAACAAATTTAAGTAACCAAAAGGAAACAGGAAGTTGGCTCTTGAATCTTAAACTCCTGAAAAGTAAATCATGAGATAAACAGATTTCTTCACACATGTGTACTGTAGCACTGGCTTTCCCACAGGGTGGGGCCCTCTGCTGATTCTTAAATAGAATCTTGTTTATAAATTGCCAGTCAACCCCATCACAATGACTTTTATCCCCTTATTACCATAAAGTGCACATAAATGCTAATTGGCTAAAAGGCCTTATGGACAAAACATTTCAGTCAATTTGAGGTGTCAATCAAAAGCCCAACAGGAAACAATAAGAAACAGTCATGCATCATGTAAGCTGTGTTCTGCTCCAAGAAAGAGAATGCGCAGGGTCACAACCAAGTTGAAAAGTCCATGAGCCCAGTGACCCTGTAGCCACCCTAACATCAGCACAAAGTGCTCTTTGCTCACATGTTCATAGGGCTGCTGGTGTAAAGAAGCCTACGACGCTGTCAATCATAAAAAAGTTAGCACATAGGGCACAATGTCAAATAAGCAACTATGATACCGATTTATGGGTTTATGAAATATGATTCATTGTTCTTTTAGAGGGTACTCCTTCCACTTATATACAAAACTAACCATGGACATGTATACTGTGTTATGCAGGCAGCAGCCTCCTAGGTTTAACACATATCTTGCGCTTGAATTCATTTTACACTATTTGCTCATCCTGGCCCTTGAAGCAATAAGCTACATCCTATATAAATGACACCTAGGTATATGTTAGTCACGCAAGGTCAAAAAATCACTTGGTGATGCATTCCTCAGAAGATGACTCCATCCGTAACTGTAAATGTATGTTAAACAATGCAGAAAAAACTCTCAGCTAGTAACATGATACTGGTGGCTTAATTCTGCACTTCCCCCCAGCACACCTTTGGTTAAGCTGCCTTTCAACATGCTCCTTCTAAATTGAAACATGTTAGGTCTTTTGAAACTGTTAGATATCCTTCCTTCCTCCCTTAAATTGAGACAAAAGCTCAAGTATCAAAAGACCAGCCTCATATTCACTACATAGCTAAAGATGACCTTGACTTTCCACTCCTCTATCTCCATCTCTTCTGTTGGATTTAGGAGCATGTAACACCACCCCTACCTTTTGGGTGGCAGGACCAACCCCAGGACTGCATACACACGCATGCTAGGCAGTCATTCTACCACCAGAACTAGATCCTTACCACTTGGATCATTCCTTTAAGCGACAAGGTTAACACAGTAAGAAGGAAAAGACAAAAATCTACCAACTAGGCTGCGCTGCCATCCTTTCCATGTAGTCTTTGGCCATGTCTCGGGCTTCAATGTTCTCAGGATACAGCACGCAGAACATTGCCAAGGCACCCAGGTTATTCCCGTAGATCTCATTCCAGCGAGCACTATACTCCTTGTGATCCCAGGGAGGGAGGTATTCCAGGGGGTTAGACAGCATGGTGTGTACAGCCTCTGTGAGCCGAGCGGCGATGTGCTCATGGGAACTGGCAGCCCTCAGCTGGAGCTCCGCCACCTCTCTCCTGGAGAAGTACAACATCGGGTGGCTGTCGTAGTTGGCATTGGTGAAGGGAATCATAACTTCCGGGTTCTCGTCGGTAATGTAGGCTGACACAAAGCAAAGCAAATATATGAAAAACACACTGGGGGCACCCCGTGTGTGAGTCCTCATCGTGACATCAGATCTCCAAAGCTCCAAGGCAGCCAAACCATCTTCGAAAGATCCTACGGGAGACACACAGGATAGAGGATGTCAGTCACGCCTGGTGGAAGTGCACAGCAGACAGCTATCTAACTTCCTCTAAACATGGGAAAGTAATCTTATCAATTTTTAACATGCAGCAAAAAGTTAAATTAGGGAGAAACTTGCTAGAACCCAGTGAGGTATGATTTTATAGACACAAGCACACTCTAGCAGATGGAATTCATCAAGAAAACACAACTATGGACTTATGGGGAAGGGAAAAATATGATGTTTTTCTCATAAATTATCAGGAAGAAAAGTTGAGATTTTTATAGTATTTTAGACATTAATACATAAACCACATAACCAAAAGGCTGTGGTAAACCATCTGTCTTCTGGAAATCTGAGAAGGCATTGAGAAATGGGGAAAATCCTGTGTTTCTTAATCCAGCCTCCTTCGCCACAATGATGTCCCTCTTCTTTACATTTTACACTCCGAACCAGGCATTGGATCAGCATGTCTGTGGGAGCCTGTGTGGACAAAAAGGTTTGAGCAAGATTGACCGTCTCTTTGTGGCGGCAGAAGGTGAGCTAGAGAAGACAGAAGAATCTGCCCACAGCTCCCTGGGCTGACGTCAGCTCCCCCGAAGTCCAGACTCAGGGCTCTGGGACTGGGAAGTTGGCATGCCTTCATTCAGAAAAGAAAATCTCGGTGTGGAAAGACTGGATGACTAAGTGGATGCTCTTTCACTCATTATTTCCAACCTCTGTATGATTTTTCATTTTGCATATAGGATTTTGGTGCCACTCAGGAAGTTAGATCATTGAAACAGGCTCACATATTTCCTTATCTAGTTGTTCTTCTTTATAGCGCTTTCTTCCCCCCCAGGTGGCATATTTGTGCACTAGCAAAAAGAACAACCTTCAAACAGAAGTACACACATGCACAAAGGAAAAAGGACACACACACACCCTCGGCATTGTCTATGTCCCACATCTGGGATAAAGCAGGCATAAAATCCCTCAGAGAAAAAGTCAGGGAATTCCTAAAATTCTTATGAGGGGAAAGGTTAGAGAAAGCAGGCCAGGAAAAAAAAAAGTTTTACGTAAATAATGAACAGTGGTTTTCAATTATTAAAAGGAAAAGCTGATGGTGAACCCAAGAGAATTTTTTTCCAAGGAAAAATGGCCTCATCCCAGACAGATGAGAGAAGAATAAAAATGTGATACCAAATTCAATCCACATTCTCAACTTGCTCCATCTCCCACGGAGCAGAGCATGGCATCGCTTGTGGCTTTCTTATTTTGGTAGTTTTTATTCTTTAGTGTTCTTAGAATATAAATACATATATGAGAAAACGTAATGGCAGGGGTTTGGTGACGCGTTTTAAGTTCAAGAGCAGAATTTCTGATGAATAAGAAAATATGAATATAGTCATACTAAATCAGATCTATAAAAGAGGAATGATTCCTGGGCTCTGGCAGTATTATGTCTAGCACCCAACGCTTCGAGGCGGCTGGCTAGATCCTTCAAGGTCAGAAGACCCAGCCAAAAGACACAGTCTTCTGTGGTTACACAGAGGAGGGTGTAGTCTCTGGCAGCGCAGAAGTGGCTGGAGTAAAAGAATGCTCATCCCATTCCCCCACCCCCACCAGGGGATTGCCTTTTGCTTCCCTCAAGAGAACAATACTGCTAGCATTTTTTTTTAAAGCACGTGTGTGTATGAACCTTCAAAATCAAGACAGGACGCTGTCATCAGTGCAATTAGCACAGTGGGGAAAGCAGGCATCCCGGGTGAGGACAGGTTGGAAGCTCTTCTTTAATTGGCCCCATATGCACACAGTTCCGATTCTCTCAAAGGCTGGGTTTTTCAGAACATGGTACAGCAGGAATGGGGTGACTCAGGCTACTCGGGAGAGGGAAAGATTATGTAGAGGCCAGAATTTTTCCATCTCAAGTTTTGGTACAAACATTCCCTCAACATGACAAAGCCTGGTAGGTTTTATTTGCTGTTTCCTCTTCCCCGCTGCACACCACAGACTACCTAACCTACCCAGGCAGTTCACTGAGATAGCAGAGGCTATTTATGCTAGAGTCCTGAAAGACGGTGGGTGGACATATCCTACTCAACCAAACTCATCCTCTGACCCCAGCCACTTTTGCTGCAATGCCTCCAGTTATTCCAGACTTGCTGGCATCTGCCCAAACAATAAAAGAGGTTCCAGAAACAGACAGAGCCCAGTCAAGACTCTGGATGCTATTTCCTCCTGCGAACTTCCTCAGGTACTTCTCCTCATTCATCAGAGGGCAAAAGAGCAGAAAGGCTGGGATTTGCTACACTTTAAAGCCTGCTGGGGAAATCACTCAGGCCAGTGCAGAACCCACAGACATCTGCACAAAACACATCAGCAGATGGGCTAAGGAGCAAGGGCCTGGCATTTACCGGCCACAAATTACACGTTGCCTTCCTAATGTCTCACACAATGTGCCGGGTTCCCACCATTCTCCCAGCTAACAAGACCTTTCTTTACCTACCCACAGCTACTCCTAGGCTGGCACAAACGAACATGCTAGCCGGGTTCTGCTGTCTACACATCTAGTCTCCCAGAAGCGGGAAATGCTCTCTGCACATGTAGAGCCCAGCACTGAATCTGGCGCCTGAATATTCAGACGCCACCTCAGAACTAAATTCCAGCTTGGGAGTTGGTAAAGTCTCACCACTAAAATGAGCAAGCAGAAATCCTGTTCTTCCTTATATGAAGCCAAGGCAAGTTTAAAACTTTCCAGAAAGAAAGAGAGAGAGAGAGAGAGAGAGAGAGAGAGAGAGAGAGAGAGAGAGAGAGAGAGAGAGAGAGAAAGAAAGTTAGTTCTCAACAGGAAAGTAATAGGAGAAAACACCCAGGTCTAGAAACTTTAGTAACCTAAATGTGATGTTTTAAAACAAAATGAAACAGAAGTCTGCCGCAAACTTGCTTTAACCTATAGGACACCTGGTTCTCATTCATCAGCTGTAAATGTCTAGCAAATTCTAGCAGACAAAATCCCATTTCCAGTCCTTGGATTTTTCCACCAGCGGTCCACCCTAGCCACCCTGTGTGAACACTTTAAAAGAAAGGCGCGCTTTCCAAGAGCATTTGAAGTGGAATGCTGTCATGTTGTAGATCAATTCCACGTACTTATTTCAATAGACATTAGGAAAGGCTGCAACCACCATAGCAAAGCGGGACTACATAGTCACGTCTCAGAGTTTAGAAACAAAAGAACCCGAGATGAACACAGAAGAGATGTTGACTGTGGTATGTGTCATTGTGGCACCTTAATGAACACTTTGGGAGACACTGAGAATGCTCAGTGAGACAATGGCTTAGGAAAAGCATTAATGCGTTTAGAACCTTCACTCTCCCATCACCCCCTCCCCCCCATCCTCCAATGCACAGAAACAAGTCTGGACTTGGAGACATCTAGAGATCCCCACCCTAGCTCACTGTTGCAGAGACAGCAGAGCTCACTGAAACCTCTGGCCTAGTTCAAGAACATGGCAATTTAATTTGGCAAAATGACTAGACACACTTAGCAGCTGAGCCTGTTAAGGCATCGCTTACCCAGAATTCCATCCTCAGGGTGTTTCTGAAGGGTCTCATGAGCCTAATTTTCCTGCTTTTCTTTCCTCTTCTCCACAAAGTCCACTGCCTTGCAGAATTCAGCTGTCTTCCTCATTCTTTTCTTCCCACACAACAAACATCACTAAAGCATTCCCATGTCTTTGCTTACTCAGTAGAGACACTAGTAATTTAAGAATCACTGTTGCTACAAGATACTTCAGATAGCACTGGGATGCCAGCCACCAGCTGCAGCCCAGTTCAGTATCACGCTCAAGCCCAGCCAGTTATAATTATCTTAGGCAGATCTTCACAGTGCCACACAGCCCAAATCATTCTGCTGAATCCTGGTTCCAATAATCCGCCACAGCTGCTACAACTGCTAACACAGAAACTGTGCTGCTGGGACCGAAATGACTTTCTCATATCGGATCTTTAACGTTACAATAACAATGTGGCAAAGAAGCATCGTTTGCCTCCATAACCGAACACATTCCAGAAGCAGAACTAGAATTTAAACCTTAAACCAAGGTTTTTGCTGTTTTGTTTTTTAAAAACTGGACAGATTTTTCAAAGCATTTTTAATCGGAAGCTTCACTTCTGCTAACTTTACATAAAGTATGGAAGGAACATCGTGAAGAACCAAGAACGAAGCAGTGAGCGACTGGGACTATGTATAGAATGAAGCGCATGGTACCCCAAAAGCCCTTTCAACTTCTCGCGCTTTGGAAAAGGCCCAGTATAGTTGACAGAACAGAAAAACAGCCCCGAAGAAAGTGAAACATGGCCCAAATGAAAACAGATTAAAACCCCTCTTAGGTGCCAAACCTCTTAGGGGCACAGCACAGTGATTAACTTTGCTGACTGGGGACTTGTGCAGACACCAGTGTAAATGTGCACTGTGCTGTCTGCTGGTTTGGATCAGCACTTGATTCTCAAAGCCTCCATTCCCTCCTTTTCAGGGTGGTACCTATTTCATGGGGTGATTACGTGTGGGCGATGGCCTTAGCCTAGAACCTGACAGGGAGGGAGAGCTCAATGAGTACTTATTTTTAATAAAAGATGAAAAGTTCCACTCATTCAGGACTATATTAACCTACCAGTGAAAGATAGGAAAGAAACTGCATATTTCACAGGCAAAAATTGAGAATCAGAATTGTCAACTGGCCAGGGCAAGACTACCAGGCTCATCAGCCACGTAACTAAAATGTAGCACAATGTCTTCCATGCGTCACGGATAGTAAGCACATCACTCCTGGGGAAGGTTCTAAATGCATTAATGCTTTTCCTACGCCACTGTCTCACTGAGCATTTTCAACCTTTCCCAAAGTGTTCATGAAGGTGCCATGACACCTACCACAGTCATCATCTCTTCTGTGTTCATCTTGGGTTCTTTTATGCCTCCAAAAAAGAGTAGTAGATAAGCAGACCATAACCGGAGTTTGCTTCTTTCCCAAGGCAAGTCAGTTCTGGTGGACATAGAGTAAATGTTCAGTCTGTGACGCAACAGTGGCTGGGAAATGCAGCAAGGCTGGGAAGCTATCTTCCAGTAACACGTTTAGATCATGGAAGGGGTACATGGAGGCTGGGGCGACATTTGCTGTCACTACCAAAGCCAGTGACAGTCCTCTGTGGGGGATGAAGCCTTGACTCAGTGACTATCACATGCATCTCAGCTGACAATTCTGGGAAATGAGATAGTACCTACTGTTTTATCAATACCACATATGTATTTAAGTAAATGAATGTGCTGACCTTCTAGCAGATTGTGAAATGTTTCCGTCTCCACAGAAAATGGACGTGAAGTAAAATGATAAGATGCTTGCCTGGCAATTAAAGAATTCAACAGAACAAAGACAACAGGAAGGGCCCAGGGTCTGGGCCAACTTGTCCAGTCAAGATCTTTTCTGCACTTGGGAGGAGATTACTCTGTCAGCATCCGTCCCAGATGCCTTCCTGGTCTTCAAGAACAATTTTTGTTTGTTTGTTTGTTTTTCAAGACAGGGTTTCTCTGTGTAGCCTTGGCTGTCCTGGAACTAATAGAGATCCGCTTGCCTCTGCCTCTCTAGTGTTGGGATTGAAGGCATGTGCCACCATCGCCTGGCATCAAGAACAGTTTTTAAAGCTGAAATGAGCCACATGAACATTCCCTTCACAGCTCCTGCTACCCAGATGCACCACTCTCTGCCCACAGCAGCTGCTTTGGTTTGCCCTGGGCCCAGGAACTAGTTCATGACCAGAGCACTTTAGAGCATGCCAGGCTGGTCTGTCCATTTCCATAGGAGGCACAAATTAGCCAGACCATCAGCAAAATGTCTTGGCTATTGACATCCTCTTGCCTAGAAACATGAGCACGGGGGGGGGGGGTCACTGCTGAGCCCCTGCCTTGATCACATTTCCATCCACTCCAAGTTCTCTTCCCTGATACATCTCTGATAAGCTTCTAGGCAAACCGTGATGGACCAGACGGAGAGCCCTAACACATGCCAAGCAGAGATACACATTCTTTTGCCTTCCATTTTGGGAATGAGCCTCAGAGAGACCTCCTTCCACATGCCTGGGGGACATCTTACTGTCATCCCTGTGTACTTCTTCATACTTAGTTTAATTAAGGGAATGTACATTTTTTTAAGTTCTTATTACTTTTTTCTAAATTTCAGTTTTAGTAAATAGATAATTTAAATAATCTCTGAAAAACAAATCTTCAACATCTAGTAAAACTTTAAATGTCTCATAAATTTTTGTAGTGAAATAAATCTACCCTTCCTCTTAACTATGTCAAATCCTAAGAAAACATGGTTTGGGTACCATATAATCATCCCTGCTGTTTTGTTCCCCAGTGTGTGGAGCCCCTGCAGTCAAACGGAAAAAGAAAAGCCAGGCGCTCTTAGCCAAACCTGAAAGCATTGTTCACTGAGTGAACTTACTATTTCTTATTTAAGGGTAAAGTGAACCATACCTCCCTTTAGAGCCGTTTTCACACAAAACTCCACAATATGAAATGACCGGATGTGGAACCCTCTAGAGTCAGACACGTTCCTAAAGGAGTAATTATAACCCTGGGCCCACACAGCAAAACCACACAGAAGGTAATAATGGTGTTTGACATCATCACACACCAGCGACGCTTCAGGCTTCAGTTTGGGTTTTAAGTGTAGCCTTTTGCAATCAAAACGCATTCCGACCCCTGCCTCCTGGTTGGATCTCGAGCAGGTAGCACAGGTTTTCATAAGGTAACTTGAAGTCCACTTTCCTCTATCAGCTCTCTTCGGTGAGACTAGTAATTCTTCTAAATTTTGTCTAAAGGTGATTTTCTAATGTAAATCTGAAGCCTCCAGCACCCATTTATTTACGAGAGACCAGCTGAAGGGGTGGTTCAGTAGCTACCAACCCATACATAAGATTTAGTTAAAGAAGTCTGTCTGGTACATATGGCTGTAAAGCTGAGAACTGTTAAGATCCAGATCTGGTCATGACTGGAAAAAAACAGAGACAGCTGACCCAAGCTAGTGGGAGTTTGTGGACACTGGACTGACAGCTAAGGATCCAGCATGGGACCAAACTAAGCCCTCTGAATGTAGGTGACAGTTATGTGGCTTGATCTGTTGTGGGGGAGCCTGGCAGTGGGATCAGGACTTATCCTGGGTGCATGAACTGGTTTTTTGGAGCCTATTGCCTACCATGAGCTATCTTGCTCAGCCTTGATACAAGAAGGAGGGGCTTGGTCCTGCCTCACCTTGGTGTACCAGACTTTGTTGACTCCCCAAGGGAGGCCTTACCTCCCTTGAGGAGTGGAAGGAGGGTGGGGTAGGGAGAGGAGGGCAGGAGATGGGGAGGGAGAAGGAACTGGGGCTAATATGTAAAATTAAAAAAATTGAAAACAAAAAAAAAATAGGACCCAGATCTGGGAAATGGGAAGATGGTTCAATGTGTAAGTGTTTGCTATGCACACATGAAGTTAAGCTTGAATTCCCAGTACCCAGGGTAGTATGTTCCTGTAACCCCAGCACTAACAAGATGTAGACCCAGAAATTCCAGGACTCCCTGGCCAGACGCTTTAACCAAAGTGGGGTGCTCCAGATTCAGTGAGCAACTCTGTCTCAACACATAAACAAGCAAACAAATGAATAAATAAAATGGAGAGGAAAAAAAATCCCCAAGAGAAAACTCTAGCTTCTGCACGTGCACACAAAGATGAACACACTCATTTATGCTCTCCCACGTGCACATACACACCCATTAATTAACTAATATTACTAATTACATAAAATTAAAGACAGCCTTTGAAAGAATGATTACCGCTTAAAATACGAAAAGAAAGCAAAATCTTTATCACTTCTGTGGTGGCAAAGAGCTTAAGGCGAAGGTAGAAGAACACAGTTGATAAGGACACTGCTGGGCATTGAATTTACTTACAAAGCAGACAGAAGTAAAATTATAGGTATTACACCTTCCCAGGAGCACTACGAGTAAATTGTAGTGTGCGCATCAGTCTAACATGGTCTTCTGACTGGTACACTCTACAGGTTTAAACTGCCTTTCTTAGTAATGGTCTTGCAACAGAAGACCCAAAGGTACTTTTGCCATTTTAGTTGTAACATTACGTGCAGAGAAAAGTAAAATTTGCTTATATCCTGAATTTTTTTAAATGTCACAATTGATGGCTATTATACATTTCAATGCACTGTTACCCAGAACTGAGAGATCACCTCCCTTTCCATGACGGGAATAAGGATGCTACATAAGTCATTTCATTCTGCTGCATAGCAAGCAGCTGCTAAACTCAGAACTCCATGCTTGGCATCGAGCACACAAGTGAACAGGAAACTATACCTATTGTGATATAGTTAATCTCACATGCCTAGATTTTAAATAAACATAGAAAAGCACTCCTTGGATCTGTCTATAAGGTGTTTCAAAAAGGTTTAAGGGAAGAGGTAAGAACTAAGTAAGTCTGAATGCCGTCAGCATCTTCCATGGGTCCTAGACGGAAGAAAAAGGAAAAGAGGAGAGAGAACTCAACACCACCAGCATCCATCTCTCCCTGCTTCCCAAACGTGCACACAATCTGATGAGCTGGCTCACACTTCTACCACTGCAGCCACAGCCGTCCCCTGGCTGCCATGTCTCCCCCTCATGGCGAACTGACCACGAACCACAGTGAACCCTTCCTTCATTAAGCAGTCTTCGTCAGGTACTGAAAACTAATCAATACACCCAATCCCAAACACCTACAGGATTGAAAGCAAAGAAATAGGCACCTGTGGGGTTTTGTAAACTGCGGTACCTGCATGACTGTCTTGCAATCAAGACGAATACTTGTTCTCCCTCAGTCCAAAGCAACTTCTTTAACTATCGTTAAACACCTATTTTTTCAAGGTTCTGTAAATGACAAGCAAAGATTTTTGCAGAAGACTTCAAAGGGTCAGCTCTAAATTTCTCAGCAAGAGCTGAGTCCATGCGCAATCTTACAGCATTGCGGGCTGAAAATAAAGGTCAGAAAAGACAGCAAAAAGGAAGTCAAGGGCTAAATTTTAATCTTGCAGTTTCAAACACCAGTTTAATTTAGCCACGAAATGTTTAAGAAAACTACAGGAAAAATGTCTTCCTCCCATAGATTTATGAAGGCAGAAGAGAAGCTAAGAGAGGCCTCATGGGGGCCAACATGGTTTGCTTCAAACATTCTAGACCTACTTCATTTAAAATGTGCTAAAAATGCTGTCTTGACTCTTCAATTTGTTGATGTGAAATTAAATGGATTTATAGATCTATCAAATGTTTGTTCTGTGGTGTTTTAACATAATCAATGCCTAAGTCAGAGAGGCTGAGGATCTGTTTGGATTTGAATCCTAAAATCATCATATCCTCAGCAATGCTCCTATTTAAAGTAACAGCATCTTTCCCACAGGGTTTCTGTGATGCTTTAATTGGCTGATACATTTGAAGCATTCAAAGGATGTGTAGGAGTCAGAAAAAGATCAGAGAATGCTAGCAGCCACCATTATCTTCTCGAGGAGAATATCATAGTCAGCCCAACGGGAGGAAGTGCACCATGACCCCACAAGAAAATGGGCCATCACAAAACCAGAGAATTTTACTCCCAAAATAGGTACAGCACATTGTTTATTAAAAAAAAAATCTTCAGTTTCTTCAAGGGCCTTACAGCCAAATATTTTGACAAATACAAAGCAAACATTTGATTCCAAGACAACACTTCCTCTTCAAGTGCATGCTGACAACCTTGGGACTACAGGAAAAGAAGTTTTCAAATCTAATGCTATTTCATCAATTGTCGCTTATAGGAAAAAAACTGCTGAAATGTTTGCGCCTACACAGAACAAGACCCTAAATGAGGAAACAGTAGTCCCAGTCAGATGTTCAGGCAAGAGGACCTCTGTGAGTTCGAGGCCAGTCTGAGCTATGTAGGGAGACTGTCTCAAAGAGAGGGTGTGTATGTGTGTGAAATTTTACTTTTTAGAGATGGGACATTTAATGAAAACAAATTTTCCACTTCCTATCAATGAGAACATACATTAGCTAAACCTAAGTTCATTTTCCATTCCACACTTCCTCATTCTGGTTATTTGAAATTACCCTCAATGCATTCCTTTCTTGGGTATTCTACACTCAGTTTCACATCCCACACTGCTCTACTTTGTCAAAACAGAGTCCTGATGGAGACGGCTCTAGAACTAACCACCAATCTCCAGGCTCCATCTCTGTCTTCTGGTCTCTTCCCGGAATCCAGCCAATGCCACACATATTTGTAGGTCAGCTCTCTCTTCTCCTAGACCAGAATTTGCAAAATCCTATGGATGAGTCAGAGTCTATCGCAGATTTTCGGGGAACTGTTGTGAAACACATCTAACCTCTCTTGTGTCACTCATGAATTTTGTGTCTCTGGGTCACTCATAAATTTTGCTGCATATGTCTTGAAACGATGCAAAACTGGGGTATGTACAGTGTATCACTTCTGAGATTGGGTCCTGCAAGTTTATCCTCTAACAAAATAAAATGGCCTAGCAGACCATTCAGCAAAGGGTTACCTCCCCAGGCCCCAGCCACTCCAACTTCACACAATCAGGAGAGAAGCCAGACTTCAGGCCTGACCTGGGAGCAGCCCACGGGAGACAGCTCTGTGATCCTGGATTATTCTCCCTGATAAGGTTTGTTGTTGTATAGGTTTGGTGGTCAAATGATACTAGTTAATCAGTTATCTGCACTGTAAGGGTGGGTGTGGGGTTTGAGTAGATGGCATCAGCAAACAGGTGTGGCATGCATAGATGACTTGAGTAAGAAACCTAGGCAACAAGGCTCAGGTGCACTTACCCAGCCAACAACAGGGTACACTGCCCCACAGTGGACGGAATACCTGGGAGTTTGTCCTTGGCTTCTCTGGAAGTTTGTCTCCTATGCCTTTCCTCTGCCCCATTACCTCTACCTAGTGATTATGTTCAACAAAACTATGATTATAATAAATTTCACTGTCCATCTAAAGAGTCACTGACTTGAATGGTGTTATAGGGACTTCCAAATTCACATCCTGTTCTTTTTTACCCCTTTGGTGGAATCATTTACAGTCTCACTATAATTATGAGCATTGTGTCCCAATACTTTGGTCATTAGAAACCTTAAAGTTTATTTGTCTGTTGGGGGAGCATGAACACACCACAGTGTGAGTGTGGCAGTCAGAGGACACCCTGCAGGAATCAGTTCTCTCCTTCCAGCAAGGGAGTTCCAGACTGACCAGAGGTAAGCACTTTCATCCTCTCAGCCATCTCAAGAAATCTTTCCCCTCACCCCTAGTCCTCAAATAGTTATCAATAATAAATCTGCCTCCTCTGCTGCCTTTTTATATTCTTAAATATCTTTATATGCACTTATTTTTTAGATTTTTCTTCTTCCAGATTATAGTTCCCTCAAAATTCTCTGGGTACTTTGCAAACATCCTCTTGTGAATCAAAACTCAAAGTACCACAGATTCTCTTTGTAAAACAATGGTCCATCCATGTAATTAACCCAAAGACACAGAACTGCCTGCTCAGACATACCCCACCTCACCTACCCCATCTCCTATTCCAACCAACCCTGTGGCGAATTCAGGCCAAACTCCCTTTCTCCCTGTTCATATCTTTTTTTTTTGGAACCAAACTCTCAGCAAATGTTGGCTCTTTCTTCAAGTCTTCCCACTTTGAACACTGCTGTAACAGCCCAGCCCATACCAAGCTTTACCTGCAAGAGCTTTCAAAACAGTCACCCAGGCTTCAATTCTTCCCGCCCATAGTCATTCTCAACATAGACGCTGGATGCTGGCCAGTCACAATTGGATCAAGCCTTGCACTATTGAGAACCCTCCCAGAGCATCTTCACATGTTATTAGAATACCATGGGGGTAGGTGAAGTACATCAGAGACAGCCAGGAGGCCAGCATGGCTGGAACTGGTGGGGAAAGTGCTTAATATTCAGGAAACATTCAGCAAGGATTTACTGAATGGATGAATCTAATCGTGTGTCAAGATGTAAGTCTTTAAATACTCAGAGATAACTATTTATATAACTCTACAGCTACCTAAATAGAACTCTAGAGAAAGAAGCAATAAAAATCTTTCTTTGACTATCAAACCACTTGGGGGTAAAACGTACCACAGTGCTGGAATCTCTAAGGCTGCTCAGCGGTGTCATCACCAGACTTCACTAGAACTATGTGCAGGCAGTGTCCTCCCAAGGGTCCAAGTCCTGTCCCAGGCCGCCTTGTGACTGGACTAGCTTTACCCATAAGCCTATCAACACCACCACCAAGCCTGGTGTGCTCATGAGCACTTCCAGAATGCCCTCATTTCCCCACATCCTACAGAGGGTTTACATGAGTCTCCTTGAGTCTTTTTTAAAAACACTAAAACACCTGGCCCATTATATAGGTTTAATACAGCCCAGAGGCAACGGGCTCTCTGCTGGATGATCTTGGCATAATTGCTTTTATTCACATCACTCTATTTTGAAATTTAAAGTCAGTCCCTTTAGCCCTCTTTCCAGCGATAATGACCATTTTTAATTGTTTAGTAGAGAGGCTTTGTTAGTATTACTATTTTTAAGATTTAAATTAAGGGAGGACTAGCTTTTTCATCTAGAGAATTATACTCTCTACCACTTCTTCTGCCTTGCTGTTAGACTGTGCTAACACACATGTATGATATTTATAGCTAAGTTACTATTGGGAAACATGTTTTTGAGGCAACAAAGGAATGTCGAAGACAGGATGAATGAATGACCTGGATGTACAGGATAAAAACGAGCTCCCACAGACATATTACAATTCAGTTCCCTACCTAGAAGGAAGGGGTAAACATATACATGCCACCGGGTCGTGCAAAAGATGTATCATATGTGATAATATGAGCAAGGCTCCCAGAGCTGTGACTGCATATAGCAGGTAGTTACCCAAAAGTTCTGAGCAGAAAAAGAAAGTAGAGAGAGAGCCATGGGAAGAGGAAGAGGAGGAGGGGAGAGAGGAAAGAGGAGGAGAAACAGTCCAATTCAGAGCGGAACAGCCAAATGATGAATATTTATGTCAATGTACAAGGTCAGAAATGTTGGCCTTGGTGTCTGTGTCCTCATTTTCATGTGTCAGTTGTCCTTGGAGATGTCTTTAGCATCCTATGCTGACAATGTTAGCATTAATATTTGTTCCTCCTAACCCTAATCTCTTCTTAAATTTTTCTACCTAAGTCTCCATGCTCTCCTTACCATTTCCATCCCATCTCTACTCACAGCTGGCTTCCCCCAGCTACTTCTTTTGGTCAAACCTGACGCAATTCTTTTTGCCTGTGTTGGAGAAGACTCCTTTTCAATTGCTCTTCTCATGTCTTGTCTCAAAGTTATATGAGGCCAGAAAATGGCCTCAGTTACCTGTAGAGAGGTAAGTGGACAAAGGACCATTGGGGTCCTTTAAAGTTGACAGCTTTTTGAGGTACCTGACTCTTTCGGTGACACCTACTCCCTGTCCTGCCTGCTCTTGCATGAAAGACAAATGTTACATTCTCCCACTCCACAAGCAAGCCGGAACCAGGCACTTCAATCCATGAGGACACTGGTTTTCTAAGTGACTCGGGGAGTGTTCCTTGCACTTTCGTCATTTGAAACTGCCATTTGTCTACATCTTCTCATTACTCTTCACTAGTAACTTGCATTGTGTGAGGGATTTTCCAGCTTCCTCAACGGTTAAAGGAACCTCAATCCTTAGCCATAAGCTAGGAGGCAGCAATGTCTTTTACTGAGTGCTGTAGACCTATTTGCTCATTCATCTCCTACATGGTTTACTCATTAGTAAACCCTTATCATGGACACTTCATGTTTTGCCCCTTCATGAAAGCATTCAGCCCTCTCTTTGTCACCTATAAAGTGGACAGGGACATATCAGAGTATCCACTGCAGGTGTACTACCAATAAAGCTATCTTCCTATCCATGCTGGCTAGTTCTGTGTCGAATTGACACAAGTTAGAGTTTTTTGTTTTGTTTTGATTTTTGTTTTTTTTGGTTTTTTTTTTTTTTTTTAGAAATCTAACTTCAATTAAGAAAATGTCCCACCAGGTTGTGGGCAAGTCTGTAGTCTATTTTCTTGATTGAGGATTGATGGGGGAGGCCCCAGTTCACTGTGGGCAATGCCACCCTTGGGTTGATAATCCTGGGTGCTATAAGAAAGCAGGCTGAGCAAGCCATGAGGAACAAGTCAGCAAGCAGCATCCCTCCATGGCCTCTGCATCAGCTCCTGCCTACAAGTTCCGATCCTGACTTCCCTGGATGATAGACTACAAGCTGCAAAAGAAAATAAGCCCTTTCCTCCCCATGTTGTTTTGCTCCTGGTGTTTTTGTCACAGCAATAGAAACCCTAACTAAAACTCCATTGTTCTCTCCAACCTCAAATAGAAAGAAGGCACAGAGCAGGCCACACTACCAACGGCACAAGATCTTTTCGGGAAACGGAGAACACCCCTATACCTGAAAGCCCTCTGTGGCCTGGCTGTCTATGGCTGTGTGGAGAATGGTGCACACGGTTCCAGGCAAGCAGGAGACAGACACTGGCACTCAGCGGGGGTGAGGAAGGACAGACACAGTAAGGAAGTGGTACCTGAACTGGGCCCTCAAGGGGTTAAGTAAGAATGCACACAGATTGAACTGTCTCTGCTATACACTGATGATTAATTCTACGCATATTGATCATTTTAACATCTATAGTCATCTCTCCTCCTCACATGGTACCTCGATCCTCTCTGGATCCCAAAGGGATGTGAAGCAGATCTCACCTATTCAGGGACAAACTGCTGGGACTCCAAGGCTTAGCCATCTGTCCCTCCTACAGCGTCAAGTTCAGAGCTTTGAAAAGTATGTGTGGCCGGACTAGGAAAGTGGCTCAACGATCTTGCTGCCCGAGTTTGAGGTCCTGAGTCTGTATCGCATAAAAAGCCAGGCTTGCAGCAATCATCTCCATTCCCAGGGCTCCGACAGCAAGCTGGGAGCTGGAGCCAGGAGAAGTGCAGGCATGCGCAGTAGCAAACAGCCAAGAAGAGCCGTGCGGCTCCAAAGTGTAAGGGAAGGACGGCACTCCGGAGCACACATGTACACACACATACATATCACACACACACACACACACAACATATGCATGGAAACACTGAAAAACATCTGAGGGTAAGGGAAAGGCAGAAAGACACACAGGGAGCTAAGAAGCTGCAACTCGGCCATTCCATTTATTTCCACTCCCTCCTTTTCCAGTCCCTTTGCTCTTTAGCCTGCCTGCAGTAACATCCTACGCCCTCCCTTTGTTGCGAAAAACACTTCCAGGCACAACTCCGTATCCCTTCGCAGCTGTTATCCCTCTGTCCGGTCATCTTCTCCAGTCTCTTCCTTCTTGTGGCCCTGGTGTTCAGCTCACTGTTTAGTTGATCTCATTAAACTTCAGAGTCAGTCTCAATGCCAAGTAGATTTTAAATTCCTCAAGGCCATAAGCCACATCATATCTATTTGGCGTGCCTCCGCTGTTGCTGCCACCCAGACATGCCCTCAAGAACAAAAGAAGCTGGCAAATACTTGCTAAGCACTAAGTCTTTCCGAAGTTCCTATCACAGAGGTCTAATGTTCTTTCATCAGATTGTCCAAGTTCATAAGCGCACTGGACAAAGTTAGACATCAGAGTGTTCTTTCCCAAATGACACAAACCCATCTCTTCTCAAATTTGCAGTCACCGAACCAACAGTAAGTGGCTTTACCAATCACAGAAAATAAAAATGTGCAGTCCCACAGAAGAGGATCTACTTTATGACTTCTTTCCAGCGCAGCTGGCCCGGCTGCCCTGAGGGGAGGGGCTTGTCACTCCAGGGCAATTCAGTAAGGTAAATACTCAAATACTCACTGCCTACACATGGTCCCCACCAGAGAGATATTGGAAGAGGGCCAATGACCTCAAACTTCAAAAATGAAATTTAACATGTTGAAATGAAACTGTACTTTTTAAACTCAGCTACTTTTCATGAACATCTATAGAGTAATTCTATGTAAATCACATTAAATCACACATTTTCATGCTGAGAAGTTTTAGGATCTAAAGATAACAAATGGATCAGAATGTGCCCCCCCCAAAATACTAATTTCTTTGGGTGGGGGAGGCAGATCTGAACATTTCAAACTAGTGTATAAGAAAGAATAATGGGACAGTTGAATAAAGTCAGTAGGTCAGTCCTCAGAGTCTGCTGGGAACACCCTTGAAGTTCTGAAAGACATCAGGTAAGAAGAAGAGAAAGACAAAAAGAAATAAAACTGGAGAGACCAAAAGAAGACATTCTGAAGTAAGATAACTGAGGGTCTTGGGTGATCCCACCAATCAACTTCCCTTGAGAAGTGAAACCAGCACACACAGGCTCTAACACTGTGTCAGCACTTAGAGCAACTGTCTAAGACACGGACCCCCGTTAGCCCACAGCATCCCCAAACTGGGCTCATCTCAGCTGACTACGTATTTTCCACTTTCTGTAAGGAAAAAAAAAAACCCACACACACAAAAATCACATCTTAACTGAGGTACAACCCAGAAACCATGGAATCAATATTTTTGAAATTATCTTCTTAAACAACATGAAAAAACTTCACATTGTTTCTAAAAACTATTATTATCGGGTTTTTGTTTGTTTTTAACCATACAGACGGCTATAAGAACCGTTCAATGGGCTGAAGTGATGGCTCCAGGGTAAGAGTACTGGCTGCTTTTCCAGAGAACCTAGGTTCGATTCCCAAAACTCCACGGCAGCTCACAATCATCTGTACCTAAGTTCTGGAGGATCTGACCCCCTCTTCTGGTCTTAAATGAACATTCCCATGTGAAATTTCCAGAGTTCTTTCTGCACTGGCAACTTCCCTCTTGTGACCACAAGAATGGTGAAGGTCTCACGTGCTCATGTGACCACTGAGATTCTTTCCCTCTGCCAATCCGAGTCTACCAGAGCAAAGGTGGAGATAAACCTGGCCTGGTGGCATATGCCTATAAACCAAGCACTTGGGAGCTGGAGCAAGAGGCTCAGACATTCAAGGTCATTCTCTGCTTTGCAGCAAGTTCCAGGCCAGCTTGGGCTACACGAGAGCCTATCCATTAAAACACAACAACCATCAAAGACAAAAGCAAACAAAAATCCCCGCTTAGAAATGAAGTAGAGAAAGGTATAAACCGTAAACAAAAGTCCAATGAAATAGTGGAGTCTGGTGCTGAGACTATTAAAAACAACTGGGAAAAAAAAAACCACAAGAAACTAAGAGAGCTGAGATATACCATGATAAAGATGGATACAAAAGACAATTTGACTGTGGCAGTAATTATGCAATGTGTCTACCAGTTAATGTTTGTTAATAATAAAATGTTTCTTTGGCGGCTGGAGAGATGGCTCAGAGGAATAGAGCACTGGCTGCTCTTCCAGAGGTCCTGAGTTCAATTCCCAGCAACCACATGGTGGCTCACAAACATCTGTAGTAAGATCTGGTGTCCTCTTCTGGCCTGCAGAATACATGAAGGAAGAAACCTATATACATAATAAAAATCTTTAAAAAAAATAAAATGTTTCTTTAACTTCTTTTAAATATGAAGAAATAATAGTTTCTTTGAGGAAGAAAATAAAGCACAGGGTTCCGCAGCATCTGCCTGAATGAAGGTTCTGGAAACTACACAGCCAGAATTAATTTAACCAGCCAGTTGATACTAGGCTCTAGTAAAAATGCTACGGAAAAACTGCAGCGGCAAAAACCTTTCAGTTAAAATAGTGAAACTGACTGTTTCTCTTATATTCCTATAAATAATTCATTTTTCTTTTCCCTGATTTTCAAAAAGTCACAGCCCCAGAGCTCCGCAGCACCCATCTGCCCAGCCTGTAAACTTTTCCAGAGACCTCATCAGCCTTCAGAAATCATTCTAAAGGATAAAAACACTAAGCAAGCCTCGCTGTCCTCAGCAGAAACCCCTCCTGCTTGCCTCGTGGCTGTTTCCCCTTGTCTCTCTTAGGGGAAGATGGAAAACAGCTGTCCAGTTTCCCTCAGACTCCTTTTTCCTTCCTGCCTGGCCCATCCCATAGCTTAAGAGAAGTAGAGACACAGCAGGTGATTCCAGAGGCCAGCTGGCCCCTGCCTGACTTGTCCCTGCGGCTGGAGAAAGGAGCCCCCTCTACACCTCCTGCAATGATGTCACTAGCCTGCTAGAAGAAAGGTTCTCCAGAGAATGCACGGACTTCTAGAAATCCACCGATAGATATAGTCAAACAACAAAAGCAACTTGCAGTCAGCATTGTGCCCTGGGATCTGATTTCACTCCGGAGCTGATCTGTGCGTGTTGGTTTGTAGTGAAGCTTGGCACAGATTATGTTTGACCTATATCAGTGACTTCGGCTCTTGGGTTTCTTGTCACTGGGAGCCTCTGGACATAAGTAGCTTTAGAACTGTCTTTCTATAGCCCAATCTAGAAGAGAACTCTGCCAGCTCTCTCGGTCATTCCAAACGGGAGTAATCGCTATTGCATGAAAGACACACTCTGAAAATTGCTGTGTTTACGAACCCTGGACTTGTCAGCAAACACCCTCGTCTTCTAGCATCCACAGGAACAGGAAGGCCAGCTCCATCACCTGAGACTTCATCAAGACATACAAATGGGGGAACACAAACAATCCCGTCACAAATTCTTTTTAGGATTTATAAGATGCCGGTTCAACTTTCCCAGAGTAGCTTCCATATGTGCTAGTGTGCTACACGCCTATTATTAGTATCCTCTGCATTACACACCTACTGTTCTCACACGTGAAAAAAATGTAAACACCTGATTTGATCAACAAATACGGCTTTACAACCCTATGGCGTGTGTGTATGCCGTGACTATCTCAAGTAGCTCTTTAAATTGACTGGGGCCGATTCATTTTTTAACGTCTTTTATCTTTGTGCTTATTTTCGACTTTTTGAGATGGGTTCTTGCTATGTAGCCCTGGAAGACTTTGCGCTCACTGCATGCTCAGGCCTGGAACTCAAGGCAATTCTCCTGCCTCTGCATCACTACCACGCCATAAGGTTTTCATTTTTGCTAGTATATTTCATTCTGCTTTGTATATCCCACAATAATTGAGGAGGACAGTCGCTTTCTACAAAGAAGCCCCCAAAAGGTTTGTTTTGGTATGCAAATATATACACTAGTGGCGAACTCCTTCTGACTCTGTCCGGGACAAGGCTGATGCAAATAGCCCACAGCAAACATGTCGTATGTCTAATTAAGCTAATGAGGTCCGGGAGAGGACTCAGTACAACATCCACAGAAGCAAAAGGACCTGAGTTCAGATTTCCCAGCGCCCATGTACACAGCTAGTAACCCATTTATTTGTTATATTTTATAGCAAGATTTTCACTCGCCGAATAATGACTCATCTACTAAATATTCTCAAGTACAAAAGACGGAAGCGTATCATGCTCATCATCAGAACTTACACATCATTCTGAGCATAGAAATTCGGCTCCTTTCAGAACAGCTCAACGTTTCTCCTGAGATCATGTTTCTAGATGATTCCCAGAGCACTGAAACACGCAGAAGGAAACCCAGCGACAGTCTTAACCCACATTAAAATTCAGTGTTATTCTTGAGTTAAGAACTGAACGAATGCCTCCGTTCAAGAAATAAACAGAGGGCCTCAGCATCTTTTCTTCTCTTTCCAAACTAAAACCACCCTCTTTCTTTCTGACCCTAACAGACTCTGAGAATCTGTCTTCTCCGGCAGGTTTATGTTTCTGTGGGCATCTGAGAAAGAATCCAGAGTTCAACCCTTCAACAGGCTGCGGCCTGTCTCCCTGTGGCAATTAACAACACTACTGATAGCACATCAAGGCCAGCTGGAGACCAAAGCTAGTTCCCAAGAACTGAGAATGCAGCCCAGGGCTCTGCAGGCAGGAGAAGAGGCCCAGCAGTGAGGTCCTTACCAAGCTGAGATGGGGGTGGGGAGGGGGGTGGAAGAGGACAGGCTTGAGGACAAAAGTGGATCTCTAAACAGTTCCAGAAGCCTGAGAAGTCCATGAACATTCCAGGAGCTGACAGTTCATGAGCAGTAACTACAAAATATAATAAAGCAATTTTATAGCTAACTGAATGTGAGCCTTTAGCATGTGAACTGGGAGGTACCGAGGACGAAGGAGCATTATGTGTGCGATTTATGCTTGTCTCTTTCAACTTAAGGTATGTCACAGATGACCTATAAACGACCGATCGAGTTTCCTACCTTCAGGATTTCCATCTACTAAACTGAAGACAAGATGCACGCCCTACCTTACGCTTCATCTCCACGAGGCTAAAATGTGAATTAGGACACATTGAGCAAGATGCGAGAGTATTTAGCTATTTGAAAACATTAAGTATGCAGGAAGCTGCCTGATCTATCAGACATTGCCTGTCCTTGAGCTGATGAAATGCTTATGAATTTGAGAGGAAAGTTTAGTTAACGCAATTAAAGTAATGGCCCAATTTTATCCCATTGCCCAATACTTTCTGGTTTTCTTCTATTTCTGAAATGTTTTCACCATCAGCTAATCAAATCACCCTTCCACATAACACTGAGCTCTGAAACACCAAAGATCATCGAGAAATGTCCTGTGTGCTACATTTATTTATCATATGCACAGAAATATTTTCTTTGAAAAATGGGTCTAATTTTCAAAGAGAATTTCCATTTAGAATGGGACAGTGGAGAAGGATTTGGGAAACATTTCCAGTCCTTGCTACCAGCAAACAGCTGCGTACAATGTCTCGGGAGTCTGGCATTCTGACCCCTGCTTCCCACTCTGACTCTAATTCATCACATGAAGTTTATGGGAAGATAATTTCCCTTGTGAGTACCCTGGGTATAGACACCGGCTTCATTCCCATGTCCACCATGTCTACAGGTACACAGATTTGGGTTGTGCAGGCCAAACATCTGCTAGTAATTTAGTGACCTCCAGGGGGTTTAGTCTACAAATCACAATAGGAAGAGATAATGTAATTCCAGTATGAGAAAATCTCAAGGCACTAAATATACTATAGGAATAGTCTTGCCCTGTGTCAGACATTCTTTCAATAGGGTTGTTGGACACAGAGACTTTTCAGGTGCCTTCCCCTCCTTCAGAATGGCAAACACCCAGCCCCTCTCAGAATGGAGTGAAGCTTCTATTGGTACAGTTTCCACCATCATCAGCCCCAGTTCCCCAGAAAGGCCTGCCCCAAACACAACCAAGGACAATGGAAAGGGAAGACATTAAAATATTTACTATATTTAGGACTGAGACATCCTAATGACTGAAAAAATATGCTTAAATTAGGCTGTAATCAGCCATCCGATGATTTCTTTAACGGTTCTAAAACAAAGTTTATCGATGCATTAACCCAAATTATTCCCCTCTTTTTCCTCCACTTGTTAAAATCATAGTATTAAGAATTATGTGCTTTCTCTCATGCAGCACAAACGAACCAAGACAAGAAGAAATAAGTAGCAAAATAGTTTATCACAAATAATATAAAGAAATAAGAAAACAATAAAGCTTTGTTTCATCCCAGAATGCATTTTCACAGGTCTTAAAACTGTCTCAGAGACTGAAATGATTTTCTATAATGAGGCAGTACAAAATTCCTAGGAAGCTAAGAACTTCGTCTCGAAGATAAACCCAGGTCCAGCCAGGACAGCGCTAGAACCTTCTGCATTAGACACACCACTTATCTCACTGAAATGGGCCATATTAGCAGATTTGTGAACGACTGCTAAGGAATACTAAAGTAGACACATCACAAGTATTGTTCTCTAAGATGATGCCGACTTCACCTGGCAAACCTAATTCTTACTGTGTGTTGTCTCTCTCTTCACCAGACCCTAACCTGGGGAGAAATGTGAACCCATCTTCACCCAGCAGGACCAGAATGAGAACCTAAAAATCCCCAGCATGCAAAGACCTAGGTTGTTTCCTTTTGCCAATTTCCCTCCTTCTCAAAGTACTTTGTCTTAAAAAAAAAAAATTCTTCCACTGTGTGATTTCACTATCTCTTTTTAGTCTGGATATTAAAATGTATGCTGTAGGCCAGTGTTTTCACTTAACTATTGAAACTGAAAATGATTACATAGCCCTGTCAGTGAGTAAAACAGCTCTTCCAACAGGAAAGTTCTCTAGGTTGCTTAGTCATGTATTTTCCTTTACTACAGCTGTAGAAATTCCAAGAAAGCTGGGGCTATCTCTTGGGTGCACCCCTACCTGTCCCCCTAGTAGCTGGTGCTTTGGCTAAGCCCATCCTGAGGGTAACATCACATATTAGATCCAACTTTTTTCTCTTTTTGACTGAGATAGACTTCACTATGAAGAAGAAGAAGAGGAAGAGGAAGAGGAAGAGGAAGAAGAAGAAGAAGAAGAAGAAGAAGAAGAAGAAGAAGAAGAAGAAGAAGAAGAAGAAGAAGAAGAAGAAGAAAAAGAAGAAGAAAAAGAAAAAGAAGAAGAGGGGATGGAGGAAGTGACCACATCTGTGCAGGAAACCAGTATGCACGAGCAGTCAGGTGACCCCGTTTTTTTTTCACACACGTTATGTTCTGTAATTCTCTTCAGTAGTATAGTGTGAACGCTTCTACAAATATCTAGCCCAAATTTTTCATCTCAAGAACTGGTACTGCTCTTGCATAGAACCAGGGTTCAGTTCCCAGCTCCCGTTTTAGGAAGCTCCTCACAGCCTGTAAGCCCACTTCCAGCAGATCTGACCTCTGCGAGCACTCAGATGCACATGTACATCCTCCCAGACACATCATTTTAAAATGATAATAATAAATGTTTTTAAAAATTTCACCTCATGAATACTATTATCATTTATTTAAAAATGTGAAAACTGAAGAAACAAAATTATTAAAGGTGTAAACTGTGTAACATGAAAGATAATAAAAAATATTTCTAGGGAGAGGTTCTTCCTTCCTTAATATATCGTTGACTAAGCAGCAATAAACACCAAATGATTTCAAGAATCTACTAGGAAGTCCCTAGAAACCAACGTGTCAATTCCTGACCTAAAGAATTCCAGGTAAATGAGGCTGGCTTTTTGGATTGAAAGCAAGGGATTGGGTTTCATTATGAACGCCAGCTGGCCTAAGCTGACTCTGCTGCCTCCAAGGAGAGATGAGAAACTTGTCAGGTCACAACTTAGTTCAGATCCAGTCCCAGACTGATTCTGATGCCATGTGGCATCGCTTACAGCGCTCCCCAGCCCAATTCAAGCCCCTCCGCCTCCGAAACGCACAGACACGGACACGCACAGACACACAGACACACAGACACACAGACACACACACACACACGACCCACCCGCGGGGCTGGCCCAGGCGGCTTCTGGCTGAGGTTACCCAGCCACCCCGGGGTATTGATGAAGTGCAGGGGCGCTGGAATCCTGCGGCTGGGGGTGGCTCAGTACCGGCTTTCCGGGCTTCTGCGGTCCCGAGGTCGCACAGGCCAAGCCAGCAAAGGTGCTCACGACCACCACCATCCCTGGATAATTGGTGTACAGAAGGAATGGGACATGCGGCTGTGCCACCCAATCCCGCGGGAGCACGGGAGTCCGGGGGCCCGTCCAGTCCCCGCTATTCACTATTGATCTCCTTGCTACTGTGGAACCGGGCTCGGTGGTGGGCTCTCGGGTGGAAGACCGTGGAGCCAGGCGAGCGGGCCCGGGTGCACTGCCCACGGGGAATCCGCACACAGCGAGAGACGTGGCTCTAGCAGCCTGGCAGGGACCCGTCCAGCGCAGGAGGGAAGCTTCTCTGCTCTAGATACACGGCGCCCCCGCCCCATCTCCTCCCCCGTACCGCTCCCCCTCTCACCGCTCGGTCCTCCGGGGCGTCTTCTCACCGCGTCCCCGCGGGGCGCCCAGACTCCGGACCTCTGGAGTCCGGCCCTCAGAGCGCACGCAGAGCCATCCAAGCCCAGGGCGCCGCGCCCGGGTTACTACGCTGCAGCCTCCGGCGGCCGTGCGGACGGGGCGGGGACCGTCGGCGGAGGGCGGGCCGCGGCAGGGCTCGGCCTCGGGCGGAGGAAGCCGCAACGTCAGCAGAGAGCTGGGGAAGCGACTTTGGGAAGGGGGAGAACAGGACCCCCGGGCGGCCCAATCTCGACCTCAGCCCACGCTCCCCTCCGCGGTCCCAGGACCCAGTTCAGCCTTCCCGCCGCCGGGATCGAGACCCCACGCACCCTGCCCTGCCCAGGCGCTTTGGCTCCTGCTCTGGTTTCTCGGGACCTGAGAGCTTCAGGTTCCAGTCTGGAATCGCACCCAAAAAAAAAAGATAACTTCTGGAGGCCCGCGGGGGAGGGGCCGATGCGTCTGTAAAGAGCTGGAAGAAGAAAGCTGAGAATTTAAAGAATCCCACTCCCGACGCTAGTGCCCAATCCCCTCCCGAGGCTCCAAAATAGTTACACTCCAGTTGCCTTCCCCCTCCCCTCTTTCCTGATTTCAGTTTTACTCTCAAAGAGAAGGGGGGAAAATCACCTAATCCGAAGCAGTTGTTGCCTAGAGTGGAGCAACAAAATACAGGGAATCCTACCGCACCGTGTCCAGCAAGCTGAAGTGATTTTAATCAGCAAAGATAAAGGGTTGAGGCAGACCACTTGGAGTTCGCAGCTCACTATGGAAACTTTATCTTATCTCTTGGACGTGTGTGTGTGTGTGTGTGTGTGTGTGTGAGAGAGAGAGAGAGAGAGAGAGAGAGAGAGAGAGAGAGAGAGAGAGAGAGAGAGAGAGAGAGAGAGAGAGAGAGAGAGAGAGAGAGAGAGAGAACAGACAGACAAAGGAGAGGGAGCATTCAGGAAAAGTAGCCATTCAACTTAACTATCTAACCAGGGCTGGACCTCCTCGCTCAGGTAACCTAGTAGTGCTAGATTCTAGGCAAGGGCATGGCAGGTGTGTGAGTCACTCACCCTTTCGTCAGAATGGTCTGTTTTACTCAGCCGCTAGGCTCTCTCCATCTTGGCAAGGAAGAGATTTGAGTCCTGAGAGACAACCAAACTGCTCAGAAAGGTTCTGAATTTTGCAATCAAGGGAGCTTCCTCACCACAGATTTAAAAAGAAAGGAAGTACTACTGTTGGGCTTTTAAATGCTAACTTAAATAGATCTCCGATTTGCATAGATTTCCTAGTATTTTAGACGTGGCCTGTGGGGAGGAGAAGGAGCAGGCTAATTTACTAATAGCTGTGAATTAATATTCAAATCCTGACTGCTTGGAAATCCTTGGAAAGCTAAGCCACCTACAGAGCCTGTATCTCATCTGTAGAATAAAGTTATTTTAATAGCTCCACCGATACAATAAAATGACTAATATTTATTGAAAGTTTACTCTATTTCAGGCACTCTGCTAAGGCATTTATTTTAGTGGGATGAATTGTGTCAGTGCCTTGCTGTAGTATATTGTTGGGGGCTGTGAACCCCCCAGTTACTGAATTTCTGGTAAACAACTTGTAATGTTTGCAGCTGCTCTGAGCACGAGACCCTCAGGAGTTCCAGATGGCAGGGGAGTGGTTTCTGGTGGGTTTGGCTGGGGCGTGGCTATCAGTTAAGGATCCCTATATAAGCTGCCCCTGGGCACAAGAAGGGGGGCATTCGTGTTTCAAGGATGACCTCTTTCTCCCTCCCTCCCTCCCTCCCTGCCTCTCCACCCCCCCCCCCGCCTCTGTCTTTGTGTGTTTCAATATCCAGCCCCTTGCCTGGCTCACAAACTGTATGGTAGCGCATAGAGCACAGGTGGGCGTGGCACGCTACAGTATATAATTCTGAGTTAGTTTCCATTTGTCTTCTCGAAGTGGAAAACGAATTTAGAGAAAACGGCTCGTTTAACTTGTTGTCACTGGCTCCCCCAGCTAGTATCTTAGGGCCATTAAAGAATTTTAATAAACTCTTTCTAATGGAACCCCACACCTGGTTGATGACTCAGATCATTGATCATGATGTGGCAACAAGATTGAAAGTTCTTCAAAGGAGGTAGTACCGGCTGCCATGTTCTCCCCAACCCTCATTTACCTTTGATTGTTGTGATCGCTGTGGAAATCTAGCTGTGGGTGACACTGACCTGCAAAGAATCCCGTGGTACCTCTCAATAGATTTATACTTCTGTTTTCTGGAATCCATAGTTCATAGTGTGTGTGTGTGTGTGTGTGTGTGTGTGTGTGTGTGTGTGTGTGTGTTTAAGTACATGTCCATGTTTGTCTTCCTGTGTATATGCACATGTCTGCAGGTGACCACAGAGGCCAGAAGAGGGCACTGAATCCCCTGGATTTGGATATAGAGTGGTTGTGAGCTGCCCAGCGTTGGTACTAAGAGCTGAACTTGATTCTTCAGCAAAAGCAGTGTGCACTTGTAGCCACACTCTCCAGCCACAACATGACTATCTTTGCTTCTACAGGAGAATGCTTCAGTTTATCTGAATACATACCCATCTCTGTCAACTTTCCCTTGTCCAATGTTCTTCAAAACCTGGTCCCTAGAACTGCATCCAAAATTTCATTTTAAAGTCAGAGTAGAAAGTTGTATAGTGGCTTTGTTCTGAAGTGTATCCTTGACACATTGACTTTTGTACTACCAGTCACTGAAGATTGGGTTTGTTTGGGGCTCTTTTTTTCCCCCATAGCTAATGCTGCCATGGGCTTTCATCAACTTACATTCACTGCAATTTGGGTCCAACACTCCCACATTATTCTATTGAGTTCTACTGTGTTTAATTGCTTGATGCTTTAAGCTTGTTGCATGTTCATTCATACTAACAGAATGGTTAATTCGACTGCCCAATTGTAATGTAGGTCTATATTCTACATCATCATGTAAGTTCTCAGTGATCTTCCATTTCCAGCTGACACTGAATTTGAGTGTTCTTGCTATTTTATCACTGAAGACCCACATTACCTGCTCATATTTTCTTCTTATGCCGAAAGACATCAAGCACAGGACACTGGCAGGCCACCCTTATGGACTGAGAAAAGGACCCTCCAAGATGAGAAATTGGGAGAAAGAGACCTTGTCCTCCCAGAGGCAACTGCCAATGACAGCATGTGGTTTCTCCATCAGAAGTCTGCGCTACTGCAGGTATAACAACACTGTCCTTCCTTCCTCCTCCTCCTACTTCCTTCCTACCTTCCTTCCTTCCTTCTCTTCCTCCTTCCTTCCTACCTTCCTTCCTTCTTTCCTACCTTCCTTTTTTCCTTTCATTCTTTCTTTCTCTCTTACTTTCCTGCTGTCTTCATGGCTGAATGACTGGCAGCTTCCTAACTTCTGGTCCCAGGCATGTCCCTCTCTTTCTCCTTGTTCTCTTCTCCTTCCCTTCTTTCTCCTCCTATTTATTCTCTGCCCACCAGATCCACCTATCCCTCTCCTGCGTAGTTATTGGCCATTCATCTTCTTATTAAACCAATCGGGTGCCTTAGGCAGGCAAGGCAAAAGAAATGTCACATATCTTTACATTGTCAACAAAGGCAAAGGAAACAAGTGCAACACACCTTTACACCATTAAAGCAATATTCCATAGCATAAACAAATGTAACACATCTTTACATAGTTAAAATAATATTCCACAACATATCTCTTCCTTTTTTAAGTGCCCAGATATGACTTTAGTAAGAAGTACTTTAATTTTTCTCTGCCTCTGTGAGGTTTCTTGTCTTGGGTTTAGAAACAAATTTTTAGCCTGGTGGTGGTACGTGCCTTTAGTCCCAGCATGCAGGAGGCAAAGGCAGGTGGATCTCTGAGTTCAAGGCCAGCCTGGTTTTAGATATCGGAGTGAGTTCCAGGACAGCCAAGGCTACACAGAGAAACCCTATCTCAAAGAGAGAGAGAGACAGAGAGAGAAAGAGAAAGAGAGACAGAGACACAGAAGCAGACAGACAGAGAGACACACAGAGAGAGAAAGAGACAGGGAAACAGAGAGAGGCTTTGTTTATTTTTGTTATTTTCCTATCCACTTGTCCATCTTCAGCCTTTTTCTGTCCTCTGCCCTTTCTGCTGGTTCAAAAGACTTTACTATAAACTACTTGCTGAAGTGTAAATTCTTCAGCAAAGTAAGTTAAGCTGTAGGGAAGTAGGTTATTCTCTTGCAAGTTTTTCATTACTCTCAGTTTTCAGTTAACTCAGTTAAGTGTATCTGTGTTTTCTCTCCATTCCCTGTGGACAAGACAGGAAAAGAGAATTGTCATTCTCTTGACATCCATTTATGTCAAGCAAAGGCATTCCTTCGTCATTAGTATTTGAATAAAACATTCTTTTGTTGTCCTTATTTTATTGTTGGTGCTAGACTAATAAGCACCAACCAATATTACAGGGGCAAAAGGTCCATGGTTTCTATTCTTACCTTGAGTCTCATTCACTCTGAAGGTTTCAATGACCGATCTTGATCCATAAAACCAAACAACTATTACACTATCTAGTAACCTAGTTCATTTCTGATGTTCTTCATGGCAGATGTCTTTCAGGCCTCTGTTCACCTAAAAACTAACATGGCTGGGTAGATCAAACATACACAATACACATACACGCACACACACACACACACACACACACACACAAACACACACACATGCCTTTAACAAAGTTTCAAAACCAAAATTTAAGTCTATATTTTCTACTGCAGTCTATATCTTTAAAAAGAAAGATTATGATAAACTATATCAATTTCAAACCCCACCAATAAATTGCACCTTGGCACTTAGAGAAGCAGTTTGACATTGCTATTATATATGTTGGGAGAAGTCTCTGTGTTTACTGTCAAAGTTCAAGGTGTCGACCTTTGAGAAGTGTGAAAGATGTCTTTATGCTTTTGACCAACAAGAGGCCAAAGCAGAGAAGACTGTGCCTAAAATCAAACTCTGTACCATCTAGAGGCATACTAAGACTTGCAGAAAGAGACAGAGAATAGATATAATTTAAAATCTAGGGGCCTGGAGAGCACTGGCTGCTCTTCTAGAAAACCTGGGTTCAATTCCTAGGCTGTGTGAGCACCTATATGGTGGCTCACAGTCATTTGCAACTCCAGTTCTAGAGCTTATGGTAGCCTCTAATCTCCTAGAGCACCAGGCATACATGTAGCATGGGTACACACCACATGCAGACAACACATCCATTTACATAAAATTAAAAATATGAAAACCTAGATAAGATGTGCTGTACTTTTGCCAGGCCACACACAATATTCTACCACAAAGATCATGTGTTCACAAGATAGACTAAGAGTTTTACAGTTGTTGATGTGATAACGCACAGGACATTCACCATAAACTCATCAACTCAGCTGCCTATCTGAGCTGGGTCATGAGCCAGGTCATGGGGCAGGGGGGATTGGTACACACCTTTAATCCTAGCACTCAAGAGGCAGAGGCAGGCGGATCTCCATGAGTTTGGAGCCTATTTGGTCTCTTGTTCTACAGAGTGAGATCCAGAGATGTTACACAGAGAAACCCTGTCTTGTAAAACAAAACAAAACAAAACAAAACAAAACAAAGAAGACCTATCTGATTGGTGGGAAGTCAGCATCTCTGAGTTTTAGTCATGTACCATGAGACATGGCTTGAGTGCACAGATGTATGTATGTATGTGCACACATACACAAGTGGATGGATGGATGCATAGAGAGATGAATGAATAATTGTAAAAGATGCTCTCTCCTGCCTCTGGGAAGGAAAGCCTGTCCCCCAAGCTGCACTTTCCAGGTCACGTCCACTGCAGCTCATTACCAGCTCATCTTGGATATTTAATAATGAAAGAAGACCTTTTCTCTCCATTTATAAAAACAAAAACCAAAAAACAGCACTGTGGGGTGCATGGCAGCTTAGGGTGCAGGCTGCTCTTTAATTTTTATTTTTATTAATTTCTTTTGGAAGAACGAACATCATCACCCTGGAGACGGATAGTGAAAAACAATCAACAGCAGTAAACAATACCCACAAGTGATGTGGGAAAGAAAGCCACGTGGGAAACTTTTTGCTGCTCTGGATACAGGGCTTTGAGGCCAGGCAAGGATGCTTATGTCATAGTGAAGATTCAGCAAGACAGTAAATGATGGAAATCGGAAAGCATTCTTACAATCTGATCCTATGAAATTTTGATGACAGATTTGTTCACTTATTTTTATTTGCCACAGAGAATTGCAGTTTATCAGTAACCTGAATTAACTTAATTACACTGTAAATTCTTTTGACAGCTCAGCCTTACCCTGGGGAATACTGAAGAAAATGTATCAAACCTGAGAAAGCAGTCAATAGTACATTTCTCTCTGTCTTCACTGACTCCTTTCCTCCCTCCTCCCTTCTCTGTTCTTCTTTCTCTGTCTTTGTCTGTCTGTCTATCTGTCTCTCTCTCTCTCTCTTTCTCTCTCTCTCTCTCTCTCTCTCTCTCTCTCTCTCTCTCTCTCTTTCTCTCTCTCTCTCTCTCTCACACACACACACACACATACACACACATACACCCTGGGGGTGGATTTTAATGCATCTTTAGACATGTATGCATGGGTCTTAACAGGCATTGACTCATGAAAAGTGGGTTCCAGGAATGCATGACTAAGTACAGCTGAGAGAAGTATCTGTTAAACAATTTGGATGTTACCAACAATACTGCTTTCTTCAAAATCTCCATTGTTGGGTTGGGGATAATTCTCTGTCAGTAAAACGTGTAGCATGAGGACCTAAAGTCTTATCTCCAAATTACACATAAAAAAGCTGGGCATGGTAGCACATACTTGAAACCCCAACACTGGAGAGGCAGACAAGAGGTTCCCTGGGGCAGGGGTGAGGAAGTGGGGGGTGGGATATGTGTGCTAGCCTGCTAGCCATCCAGTCCAGCCCACTTGATGAGTTCCAGGGTTCAAAAAAGAGGTTGATTCTTCAAAGTTGTTCTTTGGCTTCTATGCACACATACATGTGTGTATGTGCGCACACATATGACAAGCAAACAAAAAATAGTTGTTTTATTTAAAGGATGATGAAGACATAAACTTTTTTGGCTAAATGCTCACAAATGATCTAAAATAAGCAAGACTGTGTTGATGACATTTAAGAAAAAATAAATAAAATAAAACAAAATAATGACTTGTTTTTATGGCTGCAGAAGCCAGGGAGTGGGAGTAGTTTGATGTTTTTGAAGAATGAAGGAGGAAGAGGAGCAGGGACATTGCTCTTCGGGTGCCAGAGAAAACAGGGTAGCAGTAAACAGGAGGGAATTCATGAACTTCCTAAGTTCACACTGTTCAATTAAGTAGGATTGTTTTTAAATCTTGCTTTGGAAAGACATGCCGTGTAAAGTCAAAACTAGTAATTAGTGTGAGGTGGTAAAAGGGGTAAGCATCTGCCAAAGCACTAGAACATGGTTGTTTGGTGAAGAATTTGGAAGCCCTCACTGTGCAATCAGAATCTTGCACAGTGACTGTCAGTAATGAGTCTTTCATTATCCAGGATTGTGGGAACCCCAAACACTGTGTAGCTGCTACAACCAACCATGGGCTAGAGAGAGGCTAGCTCAGGAAAAGGAGCCAAGGCTATTCAGGGGCATTCTTCTCTACCATCAACCCGATGACTTGAATTAAGTCATTTCATTCACATGTAATTTTTTATCTATTTTATCACTATGTTAGTGCACATCAAAATAAATCAGACTGTAGACGGACTTTTCTTTCCTACCCACCAGTTCCCAAATAACTGACATCGACATTTAATATTAATCATAAATGATTGACCAATAACTCAGGCTTATTACCAATTAGCTCTTACAACTTTAATTAACCCTTTTCTATTAATCTATGTGCTTCCACATGACTCATGGCTTTACCTATTCTCCAGTATGTCTTGTTCCCTCTGCATCTCCTGGTGAACTCTGTGACTCCATCCTTCCTTTTCCCAGTGTCCTTAGTCTTGTTTTACACTGTCAATCTTATCCTGCCCACCAGTCAGCTTCTTTATTAAACCAACCATAGTGACATATAGTCATACAATATATAGGAATATTCCATAGAGGGCACATATGTTTAAAGTTTTTATAATACTATTAGTTATAGAATAAAACTAATCCAATATTGCAAAATGCTATTTCAACATAAACTTTTGAAATCTAGACTAGCTGTATATTCAAGTGCTGGACAACCATGCATTGCTAATGGCTAGTGACTGCCATGTTAGACAGTGCAGGTCTGAACAGATTTATACATTCAATGGGATGGGAACAGGAGTAACATTTCTCTTTAATTTTCAGGGAAGAGTTGTCCAAAGACTAGCTAGTCATCAACAATACTACAGAAACTTAAAATGATACCATCCCTCACTTCTTATATATTAGTCATATCCTAGAAAAAAAGTCTTTCCAAGAAAATAGATGTGTAGACTATCCGTGCTGTGGAGATGTTTGAACACTTTTCCACTCCAGCACTTGGGAGACAAGCAAATTTCTGTGAATTTGAGGACAGCCTGGTCTACGTAGTGAGTTCCAGGATGGCTAGGATTATATAGAAAGACCCTGTCTCAAGCAAACAAACAAACAAACAAAACCAAAACATCCTCTTTACTGAACTGACTATACTTTCAGCTCGCTGTGGAGATGGGAAGGGAAGGGAAGTATGGATTGGTGTGGGAGAATCATCTGTATTCTGTCAATCATGTTTTAAATAAACGCTGATTGGCCAGGCAGGAAGTACAGGCAGGAAAACCAGACAAGAAGTAGAAATGATGCAATGAGAACAGGAGAATTCTGGGAAGGAGGAAGTTGATTCCTCCCACTTTTACCTAGACTCCAAAGAAGCAACATGTGAGCTGCTTCTCTGAGAAAGTTACTGAGCCACATGGCTAACATAGATAAGAACAATGGGTTAATATAAGCTACAAGAGCTAATAAGTAGCGTGAGCAAATGGGCCAATCAGCTTTATAACAGATCTCTGTGTGATTTTCTTTGGGGCTAATCAGCTGGGGGTACCGGGCAGGACAGAAACCCCCAACAAGCAGGCCCCGTTCATGTTACAATGGATGAGTGCTGTGGTTGGTCACCTCCCCAGGGGTTCTTCAGAGAGTTAGCAGGAGACATTTCTCTGTTTGTGTAGTGGGAACTTTCAGGGCTGTTCCTATGACATCGGAGTACTTTTGGCCAATAAAGGCAGTTAAACTTTTTCAAGTTAACTGAGAGATCTACCTGCCTTGGCCTCCCAGGAGCTACATCTCCTCAAGTTACTACAAGGATGTTTCTGGCAAAGAAAAATTAAATTCTTTCATGTTGACTATTACTTTTTAGTAGAAGTTAACAACCTGGGGGTAGGGCATGCCTTTTATTCCAGCACCTGGGAGGCAGAGGCAGGCAGGTCTAGCTTCCTAGAGCTGATTCTCACATGAAATATTTTCAGTTTAACTGCCAACTAAGTCCTATGGATTATCAATGTGAGGAGTCTCAAATACTTTTATTTTATGGACATGGAAAAAATATCGATATTATGTGTATTAAAATTCTCCATTTTAGAATTCTATAAATTCTATAATTCACTTACTCTTTTTACACAAAGGATAGCAAAAGATTCTAAAGATGAGGCAGCCCTGTTTAGGTACTGAGGAGTTCCATCTGGACGGGTGAGTGTGTGCTTTCCAGGGGCGGACTGTCCCAGAAGAGAGCACAGGCCCCCCTCCCCCAGCTCCTTCTGCAGGGCTGTCTTTCTTACACCCGACCCCCCCCACACACACACATACACACAAGCCTGCGTTATCTGCTAGGTCCTTTGCTCAGGAACAGTTTTCTGCTCCTACACTAAGGCGACCCACCCAGAGAGGTGAGTGCCTGCCTCAAGGACCTCACCCCCCCCAAAGGGAGCACGTGCACCTTCAGCTTGTGCAGCAGGGTGTCCTGTGTTCTACTCGTCCCCACCCTACCCCCCAAGTTCCCCGTTTTGTCCTCGGGTCATTGGACTACCAGGCGTCTATGTTTTGGTGCTGAGGAGTTCCATCTGGATGGGAACGGTTCCTGCTTCTACACTGAAGAGATACACTCAGAGAGTCAGTCACAGCAAAGACTGGACCAAGACACCAGGCCTCTCCTGGCTCCATTTGAAGGAAGAGATGGGAAGGCGCCAAGGCAAGAAATCCTCCAACAACCTGAAAGGCAACATGACATCACCAGAAACCAGAGAGCCCGAAATAAGAAGAATTGTACACCCTACTCTAGAAGAATTAGAAGAAATCAACTCAAAAGTGAATTATATGAAAATAATAGAAGACCTTAAACAGGAGGTGAAAAACTGTGATAAACAATTAGAGATCACAAACAAAAAGGTAGAGGAAATGAATAAAGCACTCAAAGATACCCAAGAAAACCAGGAGAAACAAGAAAAAGCAATCAAACAGGTAAGGGAAGTGGTTCAAGACATGAAGAATGAAATGGAAGTAATGAAGAAAACACAAACCGAGGGAAGGATGGAGATGGAAAATCTGGGTAAACGAACAGGAAATACAGAGACAAGTACTACCAACAGATTACAAGAGATAGAAGAAAGAATTTCAGACACTGAAGATACCATAGAGAAAATAAACACACTGATCAAAGAAAACAGCAAAGCCAACAAATTCTCATCACAAAACATTCAGGAAATCTGGGACACAATAAAAAGACCAAACCTAAGAATAATTGGGATAGAAGAAGGAGAAGAAGTACAGCTCAATGGTCCAGAAAATATATTTAATAAAATTATAGAAGAAAACTTTCCCAACCTAAAGAAGGATATTCCTTGGAAGGTTCAAGAAGCATACAGAACAGTGAAGAGACTGGACCAAAAAAAAAAAAACATCTCCTCGTCATATAATAATCAAAACACAAAACATACAGAATAAAGAAAGAATATTAAGAGCTGCAAAGGAAAAAGGCCAAGTTACTTATAAAGGTAAACCTATTAGACTTACACCTGATTTCTCTATGGAAACAATGAAAGCCAGAAGGTCCTGGATATATGTACTGCAGAAACTAAGAGACCATGGATGCAAGCCCAGACTACTATACCCAGCCAAGCTTTCGTTCACTATAAATGGAGAAAACAAAATTTTCCAGGATAAAAACAAATTTAAACAATATGTAGCCACAAATCCAGCCTTACAGAAAGTAATAGAAGGAAAATCACAAACCAAGGAGTCCAACAATAACCACAATAACTCAAACATCTAGAGACCCTTCACCAGCACAACTCAAAGAAAGGAAACAAAATCTACTACTAAAAAAAGTGACCGGAATTAACAACCACTGGTCATTAACATCACTTAATGTCAATGGGCTCAACTCACCTATAAATCTCTTAGCACAGGCTAAGAGATTGGATACGAAAACAGGATCCAAAATTCTGCTGTTTACAAGAAACACACCTTAACCACAAAGACAGGCACCTACTCAGAGTAAAGGGATGGGAAAAGGTTTATCAAGCAAATGGACCTAAGAAACAAGCAAGTGTGGCCATACTAATTTTTAACAAAGTTGACTTCAAACTCAAATCAATCAGAAGAGATGGAGAGGGACATTTTATACTCATAAAAAAAAAAGCAATTCAACAGGATGAAGTCTCAATCCTGAATATCTATGCCCCTAATATAAAAGCACCCACGTACATAAAAGAAACATTACTAAAACTCAAGGCTGACATCAAACGGCACACACTAATAGTAGGAGACTTCAACACTCCTCTCTCACCAATGGACAGGTCAATCAGACAGAAACCTAACAGAGAAATTAGAGAATTAATGGAGGTAATGAAGCAAATGGACTTAACAGACATCTATAGAACATTCCACCCAAATAGGAAAGAATATACCTTCTTCTCTGCAGCTCATGGAACCTTCTCGAAAATTGACCACATACTCGGTAACAAAGCAAACTTCCACAGTTACAAAAAAATATTCGTAACCTCCTGTGTCTTATCAGATCACCATGGATTAAAGTTAGAATTCAACAAAAATGCTACCCCCAGAAAGCCTACAAACTCATGGAAACTAAACAGTCAACTACTGAACCACACCTGGATCAAGGAAGAAATAAAGAAAGAAATTAAAGTCTTCCTCGAATTCAATGAAAATAAAGAAACAACCTACTCAAACTTATGGGACACTATGAAAGCAGTCCTGAGAGGAAAGTTCATAGCACTAAGTGCCCACTTAAAGAAAACAGAAAAAGCACACATTAGAGACTTAACAACCCACCTGAAAGCTCTAGAAAAAAAAGAAGCAGACTCACCTAGGAGGAGTAGAAGACTGGAAATAATCAAACTGAGGGCTGAAATCAACAAAATAGAAACAGAGAAAACAATCCAAAGAATCAATGAAACAAAAAGCTGGTTCCTGGAGAAAATCAACAAGATTGATAAACCCCTATTCAAACTAATCAAACGGCAGAGAGAGAATAAGCAAATCAATAAGATCAGAAACGAAAAGGGGGACATAACCACAGACACAGAGGAAATTCAGAGAATCGTTAGATCTTACTACAAAAGCTTGTATGCCACAAAACTGGAAAATGTAAAAGAAATAGACACTTTTTTAGATAAATACCATATACCAAAGTTAAATCAGGGCCAGGTGAACGACCTAAATAGACCTGTTAGTCGCGAAGAATTAGAAGCTATTATCAAAAACCTCCCTACCAAAAAAAGCCCAGGACCAGATGGTTTCAATGCGGAATTCTAGCAGAACGTCCAAGAAGACCTAATATCTATACTCCTTAATGTATTTCACAATATAGAAACAGAAGAGTCACTGCCAAATTCCTTTTATGAAGCTACAGTCACTCTGATACCAAAACCACACAAAGACTCAACCAAGAAAGAGAATTACAGGCCAATCTCACTCATGAATATCGACGCAAAAATCCTCAACAAAATACTGGCAAACCGTATCCAAGAACATATTAGGAAAATTATCCATTATGATCAAGTAGGCTTCATCCCAGAGATGCAGGGCTGGTTCAACATATGAAAATCTATCAATGTAATCCAGCATATAAAAAAACTGAAAGAAAAAAACCATATGATCATTTCATTAGATGCTAAAAATGCATTTGACAAAATTCAACATCCTTTATGATAAAAGTATTGGAGAGATTAGGGATACAAGGGTCATACCTAAATATAATAAAAGCAATATACAGCAAGCCGACAGCTAACATCAAATTAAACGGAGAGAAACTCAAAGCCATCCCGCTTAACTCAGGAACACAACAAGGCTGTCCACTCTCGCCATACCTCTTCAATATAGTGCTTGAAGTTCTAGCAATAGCAATAAGACAACATAATGGGATCAAGGGGATTCGAATTGGAAAGAAAGAAGTGAAACTTTCGTTATTTGCAGATGATATGATAGTCTACATAAGCGATCACCAAAACTCCACCAAAGAACTTTTACAGCTGATAAACAGCTTTAGTAATGTGGCAGGATACAAGATCAACTCCAAAAAATCAGTCGCCCTCTTATACACAAAGGATATGGAAGCAGAGAGGGAAATCAGAGAAGCTTCACCTTTCACGATAGCCACAAACAGCATAAAATATCTTAGGGTAACTCTAACCAAGGAAGTAAAAGATCTATTTGACAAGAACTTTAAGGCATTGAAGAAAGAAATTTAAGAGGATACCAGAAAATGGAAGGACCTCCCCTGCTCTTGGATTGGGAGGATCAACATAGTAAAAATGGCAATTCTACCAAAGGCAATTTAGAGATTCAATGCAATCCTCATCAAGGTCCCATCAAAATTCTTCACAGATCTTGAGAGGACAATAATCAACTTTATATGGAAAAACAAAAAACCCAGGATAGCCAAAACAATCCTATACAATAAAGGATCTTCTGGAGGCATTACCATCCCTGACTTCAAACTCTATTACAGAGCTACAGTAATGAAAACAGTGTGGTACTGGCATAAAAACAGAGAAGTCGACCAATGGAATCGTATAGAAGACCCGGATTTTAACCCACAAACCTATGAACACCTCACTTTCGATAAAGGAGCTAAAAGTATACAATGGAAGAAAGAAAGCATCTTTAACAAATGGTGCTGGCACAACTGGATGTCAACCTGTAGAAGAATGAATATAGGCCCATATCTATCACCATGCACAAAACTCAAGTCCAAATGGACTAAAGACCTCAATATCAGTCAGAACACACTAAACCTGATAGAAGAGAAAGTGGGAAGTACCCTAAAACAGATGGGTACAGGAGATCGCTTCCTAGGTATATCCCCAGCAGCACAGACATTAAGGACAACATTGAATAAATGGGACCTCCTGAAACTGAGAAGCTTCTGTAAAGCAAAGGACACTGTCACTAAGACAAAAAGGCAACCTACTGACTGGGAGATCTTTACCAAGCCCGCAACAGACAAAGGTCTGATCTCCAAAATATATAGAGAACTCAAGAAACTAGACTTTAAAATGCTAATTAACCCAATTAAAAAATGGGGCACTGAACTGAACAGAGAATTCTCAACAGAAAAAGTTCAAATGGCTAAAAGACACTTAAGGTCATGCTCAACCTCCTTAGCAATCAGGGAAATGCAAATCAAAACAACTTTGAGATATCATCTTACACCTGTCAGAATGGCTAATATCAAAAACACCAATGATACCCTTTGCTGGAGAGGCTGTGGAGGAAGGGGTACACTCATCCATTGCTGATGGGAATGCAATCTTGTGCAAACACTTTGGAAATCAGTGTTTTGGTTTCTCAGGAAATTCGAGATCAACCTACCCCTGGACCAAGCCATACCACTCTTGGGAATATACCCAAGAGATGCCCGATCATATGACAAAAGCATTTGTTCAACTATGTTCATAGCAACATTATTTGTAATAGCCAGAACCTGGAAAAAACCTAGATGTCCTTCAATGGAAGAATGGATGAAGAAAGTGGGGAATATCTACACATTAGAGTACTACGCTGCGGTAAAAAACAATGACTTCTCGAATTTTGCATGCAAATGGATGGAAATAGAAAACACTATTCTGAGGGAGGTAACCCAGACCCAAAAAGGTGAACATGGGATGATGGGATGTACTCACTCATAATTGGTTTCTAGCCATAAATAAGGGTCACGGAGTCTACAATTGGTGAACCTAAAGAAGCTAAATAAGAAGGTGAACCCAAGGAAAAACACATGGTTATCCTCTTGCCTATGGGTAGTAGACAAAATTGCCGGGGAAAAAAGTGGGATCTTGGGGGTGGGGTGGGTTGGGGATAAGGGGAGATGGGGAGAGAAAAGTGAGAAGGGGAGGATGGGGGTAACTTGGGGAAACAGGATGATTGGGATAAAGGAAGGTTGTATAGGGGAGCACGGAAGCACAATTCTTAGTTAAGGGAGCCATCTTAGGTCTGGCAAGAGACTTGAACTTAGAGTGGCTCCCAGGAGCCCAAGGCGATGTCCCCAGTTAGTTCCTTGGGCAGATGAGGATAGGGAACCTGAAACGACCCTATCCTATAGCATTACTGACGAATATCTTGCATATCACCATAGAACCTTCATCGGGTGATGGATGGAGATAGTGACAGAGACCCACACTGGAGCACTAGACTGAGCTCCCAAGGTCCCAATGAGGAGCAGAAGGAGGGAGAAGATGAGCAAGGAAGTCAGGACCACGAGGGGTGCACCCACCCACTGAGACAGTGGGGCTGATCTATTGGGAGCTCACCAAGGCCAGCTGGACTATGACTGAAAAAGCATGGGATAAAACCGGACTCTCTGAACATGGCGAACAATGATGGCTGATGAGAAGCCAAGGACAATTGCACGGGGTTTTGATCCTACTTCATGTTCTGGCTTTGTGGGAGCCTAGCCAGTTTGGATGTTCACCTTCCTAGACATGGACGGAGCGGGGAGGACCTTGGACTTTCCACAGGGCAGGGAACCCTGACTGCTCTTTGGACTGGAGAGGGAGGGGGAGAGGAGTGGGGGGAGGGGGAGAAGGGTGGGAGGAGCGGGAGGGAAATGGGAGGCTGGGAGTAGGGGGAAACTTTTTTTTTCCTTTTCTCAATAAAAAAAAAGGTTCTAAAGATAAAAGTAAACCAAATTTTGTTGTCTGAATGAGTTCGCTCCAAAAATGTTCCAAAGGGAGTGAATCTTAAATGTAGTGAAGGTGATCTATGGCCTAAATGGATCAGAAGGTTTATAGGGTCAGCTAAGTACGAATGAATAGACGAACAAGCAATAACCCAAGTCTACACCAGGGTAAGACCTAGAGTGTTCAGACAAGTGTGGTTGTTAGGTGAGGGTACAGGGAAGTAGTCACTGTCATAAAGTGTTGGTGGAATTGTGATTAGGTACAATTCAGTGCAAAAGTAAATATATAACAAACCTATAGCTGGTCTGTGTAATTGTATACAGCAATTCTACTCCCTGGAATATGTTTACAATGTGTTAAACTCTATACATGCAGGAATATTCAACATTGTTTTGTTTAAATTAGTGTAGTAGGAGGCTACTTGTTTGTTCCAAGCTGCTCAGCCCCGAATAACCACACAGAAACTATATTATTTGCAATACTGTTTGGCCAATAGCTTAGGCATATTTCTGGCCAACTCTTATATCCTAAACTAACCCATCTCCATTAATCTGTGTATCACCATATGGTTGTGGCTTACCAACAAAGTTTAAGCATAATTGTCTCTGGTGGCAGCTCCATAGCTTCTCTCTGCCTCTGCCTTCTTTCCCTCAGCATTCAGTTTAGTTTTCTTGCCTACCTATATTCTTCCCTGCTCAGGCCTAAGACAGTTTCGTTATTAACCAATGGTATTCACAGCATACAGAGGGGAATCCCACACTAAATTAGCAAACTACTAGAGACAACTCAACTGTCCATAGAGAAGTAGTTGAATGAACGATGGTTCATATATTTATGTATGTACATATATAAATGTGTGTTGATGAAATTAGACATTAATAGCATCAAATATGAAGTAGATCTATGAAAAATAAAATTCTGAAAAAAACTAATTGTCAGTTACAGAACAGGAAAGTATAATTTTCACATAGGTGTTGTAAAAAGACAAGTAATTTTAATTTCATTTATATAATTATGAATAATGTACTTCCTGTGTCTACTCAGTGATATCTGCTTTCAGACTGGACCCACTCTTAAAAAAATTGGTGTAGGAGTTCCTTCTGTTTGTGTGTTGCTTTCATTGGGTAATGAATAAAGAGACTGCCTTGGCCTAGTTGGTAGGACAGAACTTAGGTAGGCAGAGTAGACAGAAGTAAATGCTGAGGAGAAGGGCAGAGTGAGAGAAGCCATGGATTCTCTGCCTGAGATGAATGCCAGTTAAAATCTGCGGTAAGCCACAACCACATGGCGATACACAAATGAATGGAGATGGGTTAAACTAATATGTAAGTGATGGAGGAAGGTCATTGGTTAAATAAAAAGAAACTGCTTGGTCCTCATTGGTTAGAAGATAGGTGGGAGGAGTAAACAGAACAGAACGCTGGGAGGAAGAGGAAGTGAGCTCAGACTCCACAGCTCTCCTCTCCGGAGCAGACACCTCAGAGAGACGCCATGCCCCAGCTCCGACCCAGGATGGACTTAGGCTAGAATCTTCCCGGTAAGACCGGTGCTCACAGATTATTAGAGATGGGTTGATCGGGATATCAGAATTAGCCAGTAAGGGCTAGAGCTAATGGGCCAAGCAGTGATTAAATGAATACAGTTTGTGTGTTGTTATTTCGGGCATAAGCTAGCAGGTGGCTGGGGTGTTGGGGATGCAGCCCCGCCGCTCCTATTACTACATGTAAGAGTTAGCCAACAAGAAGTTAGAGCTAATGGGCAAACAGTGTTTAAATGAATACAGTTTCTGTGTGATTATTTTGGGTGTAAGATAGACGGGAAGCAGGTATTACAAGCAGCCCGCCCCTCCTGCAACAAGGAAGAAGGATAAGAAGAAGAAGAAGAAGAAGAAGAGGAAGAGGAAGAGGAAGAGGAAGAGGAAGAGGAAGAAGAAGAAGAAGAAGAAGAAGAAGAAGAAGAAGAAGAAGAAGAAGAAGAAGAAGAAGAAGAAGAAAGGAAGGAAGAAGGAAGAAGAAAAAAAGAAGAAGGAGGAGGAGGAATTCTTTGCCAAGCAGTAGTAGTGAACACTTTTAATCCTAGCATGCAGGAGGCAGAGGCTATCTTGCCTCTTGAGTTTGAGGCCAACCTGGTCTATAGAGTAAGTTCCAGAGCAAGAAGGGTTACACAGAGGAATCTTGCCTCAACCCTCTGCAAAAGTTCTTCTTGTTCAAATCCTAGTCATCCTTGAGATAGGAAGGGAAATTCCTTGGTCCTTCTCATTCTGAGAGTTATAAATGAACTTTTGTAAGGTCATTTGTTTGGCAAGTCCTTGAGCTTCCTATCAGGGAAGGAAGGACTCAATCCTGAGTAGCATGCACTGAGTGTTTTCTTACTAAAGAGGAAGACTGCATTTCAGGAAATACTGTATCCCAGTATCATTAACACCATAGATAGAGGTGTATGCTCTAGTTTAGAAAACAGTGCTACATCACTCAGAAGAAGAAAGATAATATAATACAGTATCTGAAGTCTATTCACATCTGCTCTACAGATGTGAAAATTAGGTTATTCTATGAATCTCAGTTCATACCATAGAAACAGATTTAGAGTGTGGCTAATACTTCCTAAAATTTAAAACAATTACCAAATCATTTTGCCTCGGCCATTAAAGTTCCCACAGAGACCTCCTCCATTTCTACAGACAAGGTCTTATCAAAAGAGAACAATTACAAAATCGACCTCATATCCCCCAGTTCTTTTATGTTGCAATGAAAAGGGCCCATTGGGTGGAGCCTGCCTTACTTTCCTATTGCTGTGCTAAGATACCATGACCAAGGCAATTTACAGCATAAAGAGCTTTTTTGGGTTTACAGTTTCAAAGGATGAGTCAATGACCATCATGGTAAGGAATATAGCAGCAGGCAGGCAGGCATGGCTCTGCAGTGGGAGCTGAGAACTTCCACACTGATACACAGGCACCCAGCAGAGAGAGAGAGAAAGCTAAGTGGCAACGGTAAGGACTTCTGAAACCTCAAAGCCCACCCCTAGCAACACATCTCCTTCAACAAGGCCACAACTCCTAATCATTCCCAAACAGCACCACCAACTGGTAACTAAACATTCAAATCTATGAGCCTATGGGGGCCACTCTCATGCAAACCACCATAGTTCCAGTTCAATCTATGTTCAAAATATTTGGGTAGCATATTATAACTCCAGGGAGGGTATTTAGCCTCCCTTGTATCAGCTTCCTGAGGATATTAATATCCATCTTTTAAGATTATGTGGATGGGAGATGAAGAGTGTAGCATCAGGCATGATGCCAGATGGAATAAATGTCCAATTGCAGCGGTTATAATGAAAATGAGGTTTATTTAAACACCTTCTTAAGAAACATTCATAAAATGTTCTGAAAGTCAAGTGTATCATCCTGGTGATGTTTATTCCAAGGAACTCTCCATGACACAAACAGATTTATTTGGAAGACTAAAAAGGAAAATATCCCCGAATTTTCCACCCACTGTTACCTAACACCCCACCACCCTGAGCAGCCCTCTCATTTCCCCTGAGAGAAAGCAGAACATAAAGTTCCTTCTGAACCTCAATTCTGAGGTCACCATCAGGTCATCTGGAAAAAATCTCCGTCATTGTTTATGTACACAGACCCACACCTATATATACATAACCATATACACATTTACATACAAAACACCAGGGCACACACATATCAATGTGCATTTGAACTATACATTAGTACATTTGATTTTAGCATTTAGGAAACATAAATGAATGACATAGTGGAGAAATGACCATTTATGAGGACCGTAAGACTCATTCTTCCTGTTGATGCTTAACCACTTCCTGATAGACTTGCCTGACAGACATATGCCATATTGTATAGAATTCACACACACACACACACACACACACACACACACAGGGGTTGGCGGTGGGGGGATTCAATGTGAGAGGACCATGAATGATGTGTGTATGACGTGGACTGGCAAGCTGAGTCAGTTTGGTGCAGCCAACTTTTGTCTGCCCAGCATTCACCCAGACTTCCCCTCGGGGTAATGACTGCTCTGCCAGGCATATTATTGGAGGGAGTGGAGTCCCAGGCCTGACTAATATTTTCTCCTTGGCCTTTTACTTCTTTACCACAAATATCTGAGGTTCTTCTGGTGGTTTGAGCAAGCGCCTCAAGGTATCCAAAAATTCCTGGTTGTTCTAATTCTTTCTTTATTTAATTGTTTCTTATTTCTCAGTTCTTGATGTTCACTACCAAGCTCAGGTGCGGCTGCCCTCTACCCCATTTAGCACTAAGAGTGCATTTTCAATCACTAGACCTTTGAGAGCCACTGTTCAAGCACATTTATAGCTTTGTGCAGAGCATGGGAATTAGGGTCAACAACCTGCATGCGTCAGAACCACACTGAAAGAATCTTCCGAGGCAGGCTTCTCATCACTGCAGACAGCCTTGTGTTTGGACTGTGTCCAAGACTGAATGGTTGTGCTGAGTGTAGAAAGTTCATAGCAGACCAGCAGGAAGTGTCCTTTGGTGAGGCAACACCCTTTATCAGTTCTGCGTACACAGATGGAGAAACTGCTAAAATCAGGAAATGTATTTCCAGGCACACAACTGTAATCTCAGCACTCAAAATACTGAGGCAGAGGAGTTGTAGGTTCAAAGGATGTGAGGCCACACACACACACACACACACACACACACATTCACACACACCTTCTCAGGAAGAAGGGAGAGAAGAGAAAAGAGAAAGGGGAAAAGGGAGAAAGAGATTATTGAGCATGGAGACTTTATCTTCTCTCTGTCTTTGCTTTTTGTTTGTTTGTTTTCTTTCTTTGGATTTTTGAGGCAGGGTTTCTCTGTGTAACCATCCTGGCTGTCCTGGCACTTGCTTTGTAGACCAGGCAGGCCTAAAACTCACTGAGATTCACAAGCTGACTTTGCCTCCCAAGTGCTGGGATCAAGATTTTACCTTTTCTAAAGTGATCTGCAGAGACTGAGATGAACTTTGGAGGCCAATAGAAACTCGGAGTAATGAGGAGATTATACATATCGGTAAACACCTGATGATGAGACTTAACGTTGTTCCCACAACTACAGAGTGCCAGCCTGGAGCAGGAGAGCCAGATAAGCATGATACAAGGCAATGACAATCCCCAGGTTCAAGCAGGGTGGAGACGACTATTCCACAAGACCTCATCCCCATTCACAGCTGATGAGGAAGCACTTATAATTACAAAATCGAGTTCCTAAATTCACATAAAACTGAATGTCTAAATTGCATAGACAAGGACTTTGAACTTACTAAGAATAATCTAAAACGGCTGAACATTCTTTTCTTTCCTTTAAAAATTTAATTTATTAAAAATTAAAATTTCAAATGGGTGGCGGTGGTGCATGCCTTTAATCACAGTACTTCAGAGGCAGACGGATCTTTGTGAGTTCGAGGCCAGCCTGGTCTACAAAGTGAGTTCCAAGTCAGCTAGGGCACACAGAGAAACTCTGTCTCAAAAAAATTTAAATTTTTGAAAAACCAAAAAAAAAATTAAATTTACTATCATTTTGATATCATATGCTCTTACCCACCTTTCATTCCTGATGACTGCCTACTCGTCCTTAACAGTTTCCCTCTACTTTCATTGTTGTTTCCATGCTGAATTTAATTAGGGTTTCTTGTATGAGTGTGGATCGGGGTTATTCTACTGGAGCATGAGGCTACACCACAGAAAAAAAATGAAACCCCTCCCCTGGCAGTCATTACTTCCAGAAGCTCCTAGAGAAAGGGTGTGGCCCTCATAAACCCTCAACCCATCCATGATGGAATGTGAAGAGCCCAATTCAGAGTAGGTCTTATGTAGTTATCCATAGCTGCTAGAACATTTATAATTGCAATGACCATGTCATAAACAGAAGCTAGCATTTCTCTCCATCCTCTGGCTCTTACATTCTCTCCAACGCCTCTTCTACAATGTTTCTGGGTCTTTGGAGTGTGGTATAGATGCCCTGTTTAAAGCTGAGCACTAAAGAGTCATTTATCCTCAGCATTTTGGTCAGGTGAGAGTCTCTACTTTAGTCGCCATCCACAGAAAAAGCTCTCTGAGCAAGCCTGAGAGTGGCAGTTGTCTACGAACATGAGTTGTGTAGAAGGCAGTTTGCCTATACGTCGATTTAGCCAAGCCACAGGAGATTTCTGCCCCCGCGTGACAGCCTCTTTTCTTTCATGATTTCTCCCCTTTGTTGCACACTACTAAACATTTCAGAATGCACCTTACTGTTCTGTAACGAGGTAAAAGCAATAAAGTTGTTAATACATCAGAAATTAACCTAATACAGCATGATGTCATTGTGATATATTTAGTGGCTAAAGTACATTATGGTCGGCTACAAAATATAGCTCTTAAGAATTCAAATGCAAGGTTACTAGATTATTATCGCACTTCTTAAAAGAAGAAGAGTTTGAGGGTGTGAGGGTGGAATAGCAGCCTTGTTTTCACTTCTATCACAGTGAAAACATACCCCTTGTTTCTTTGCTCTCAGGTACTGCAAGGGTTAATCCACTACTGCCAAGAGAGCTGGGTGTGGGCCAGCCACACCAGAGGACTTCTGCTAAAGAGCTCTGAGCTTCAGAGCGAAGAAAACATTTTGCATTTCTGTTCTAGGAAGTTCTGAATGGTGCTGACTATGGGAGGGAGAGAGAGAGAGAGAGAGGAGAAACAAAGCCCTGGTAAACCAAAGTGTTCTACTAACCCGCAGGTAGACGCAGTATAGATATAAATCCATGCGAGTAGCTGTTCACAGATGAACATTCTTTTCTGAGTCTACACATTTTACACAAAACTTCATAATTCAGAACAGAGACTGGAATGTTTCCTAAAGCAGGACTCAGCCCCCACCAAAACCAGATGATATGCTAGGGATATCGCCCTCTCTAAAGCCATGGGAGAAACTTAAGAGCTATTTATGAGATGGGATTCACCCTGTCCCCTGGGTTCGCTAGGAACTCACTCTGCAAACCAGAGTGACCCTAAACTTGTGGTGATCCCCTGACTCTGCTTCCTGAGTTTGGGGATTGTGGGCACGGGATACCATGGTTTATTTTTTGTTTCTTGAAGCAAAGTTATACAGTAGTATTTATATTAATGACCATGTATTTATAGGGCATAGCTTATTTTGAGAATTGCAGTGAAGGTTTGAGATGTAGAGAGTCATATCCTCTGCTGTTCATCATATTTCCCCATGTTTTTTTTAAATGTTTATTTATTTATTATGTATACAATAGTCTGTCTATATGGATGCCTGCAGGCCAGAAGAGGGTCTCATTACAGATGGTTGTGAGACATCATGAGGGCTGGAGAGATGGCTCAGTGGTTAAGAGCATTGCCTGCTCTTCCAAAGGTCCTGAGTTCAATTCCCGGCGACCACATGATATTCCCCCATGTTTGACTCGGGTTCTTGGTTCACTCAGTGAACAGATACTGTATCAACGAGTCTTTCCTTATTCATAGGTGAATACTTCCTACTTAGAACATTTTTGGAGAATATTTTGGCAGAATATCATGATCCAGCAAATTCTATATTGATTTCCAAGGTTGATTTATGCAGAGTTTTCTCAAGTCAGCATTTGTAATATAAAGAGAATGACTTTTTGCATGGTGCTGATTGATAAGGAGGTTTACACCCAAAGAAATACACAGGTCCTAGAAGATGCAGGCCCATACTGCAACGGCCTTTATGCTATCCTTCGCCACATCTTATTTTTGAAAGCAATACACAGTGCCTCACCAGTTTCCAATTGTCTTACTATCCTATTCCCTGAAAACAGAAATCATTTTATGAAATAGAGAAAATGCAAAATTGGAGAATTAAATTTTGGTCTGGGTTGACTGCTCTCTTTTTAAAATTGAAAGTAGATTCTTTTTCTGAAACAGTGTACTCTGATATTTTTTCCTCCCCCTCCTATACTGGCTGGTTTTGTGTGTCAACTTGACACAAGCTCGTCATCAGAGAAAGGAGTCTCAGTTGAGGAAATGCCTCCATAAGATCCAGCTGTAAGACATTTTCTCAATTAGTGATCAATGGTGGAGGGCCCAGCCCATGGTGGATGATGCCATCCTTGTGTTGTTGGTCCTGGGTTCTATAAGAAGGTGGGCCGACAAGCCGTGGGAAACAAGCCAGTAAGCTGCTCTCCTTCGTGGCCTCTGCATGAGTCCTTGCCTCTGGGATCCTGCCCTGTTTGAGTTCCTGTTCTGACTTCCTATGGAGATGAACAGCAATGCTGAATAAACCCTTTTCCTCCCCAACTTGCTTTTTCGTCATGGTGTTTTGTTGCAGTCATAGAAACCCTAGTTTAGACAAACTGTGATAAGCATGCTCACTTGGAACACCCAGATTGTCCCTATATGATCCAGAAATCCCCATTCCTATCTCTTTCTCCAAATTCTGCCCACTCAGAAAGTCTCCAAACAAAGGGAAGACACCAAAAAGCCCAGTTTCACATTCTTGATGGCTACTGCCTGCAGCTTCTCTGTTGAATTTGCTATTCACCCAAGTCCCTGCCTAAAGTGCATGTCTTTTAACCATACTTGGGCACAAACCCAGCTTGTGGCAGACACGTCATCACCCCTCACCTAGAGCCTATAAAGTCTCCTTGCTTCTGTTTGTGGGCCTAGTTTCTCTGACCTCAATCTCTGAGACTAGAGAACCTGTCCAGCAGTTACACTGCTCAAATAAATAAAAATAATTTTACTTTTTCAATTTGGCTTGAACTGGCTCACTGAGTCAGCGGAGAAACCTATGGTGATGGGCAGAAAGCCTATAAAAGAGTAGTGGGGAGTTGCTGTGACAGACCTGCCCATGTTTTAGGGAGGATTGCAGAAAGACTTTAGAACTTTGGGCTAGAAAAGCTATTGAGTGTTAAGATGTCAGTGCAATGTTCTGAGAGAACTTGAAGGATAAGAATACTGAGAAAAGTACAGAGGATGGAGGCCTGGCTTGCAAAGTTTCAGAAGGAAGTTTGAAGACTCTATTCGGACCATTTGTTACTTTGAACTAAGGACCTCAAGATTCTGGTTAGCTGGGGCTGAAGAATCAGTTGTGATTAACAAAATACCAGAACTACTAAAGCAAAGTTTTGCTTTGCTGGGATACTTGATGTTGACTGGCTGGAGCTAAGAAATTAGCGGTGATTAAGAGGATACCAGTATCGGTGAGGTGAAATTTTCTGGGAAGTGTTTCTTGAGAGCATGGAGAAGCTGTGTTCCAGAGGTGGCCAAGGTCGTATCTCTTGCTGGAAGCCAGACTTGGTAATGTGTAAGCATCACCCAGGTGGTACTGGTTCTGAATGCATGAAGGGATCATGGAGAGCAGCTGAGGCTTGGCACTGGGAGATGCCAGGAAAGGTCACTGAAGATGCAGCTTCAGTGGCAGTTGAAGGCCTAGGACGGAAGGGATCATGAAGAGAAGCTGAGGCTTGGGGCCATGAAGGGAGCCTATGAGAGACTACTGGTGAAAGGGCAGCCCTGTTGCAGCAGCAGACCCCAGCATTTTGGAGACGTCAGTACCATGGGATGACAAGAACAGCCGCAGCAGTGGAGTGGAGCCAGCTGGAGCCTAGAAGATGAGCTACATGTGTGCTGCAGAGGGCAGAGCTGACCAAGTGACCCAAACCCTTTGGGGGAGTCCAGGAGATCATGAGCGAATCGCAGATAATTGCATATGGAGTTTTTTATGTTGTTGGAGTTTAGTTTTGCTTGGTTCAGATTGTGACTGTGCCCTGGTTCTTCCCTCTTGAAGAAGGCATTACATTTGGATTTTTAAAGGCACACATGGATGAAAGACTTGAACCTTTAAAAGAGATTGGCATTTTAAAAAGACTGAAATTTTAATGTGTTGATAAAGACTGTGAGACATAAAATTATGACTTTAATGAGAGATCTTGGGACTATTAAGAAAGGAAGAGATGAGAATATTAAGAAAGGAAGTGATGTCAGGCTGGCAAGGGTTCTGTTGTACTGGTTGATTTTGTGTATCAACTTGACATAAGCTAGAGTCATCAGAAGGAGCTCAGTTGAGAAAATGCCTCCATGAGATCCAGCATTTAGTGATCAATGGGGGAGGGCCCAGCAAATGGTGGATGTTGCCACCCCTGTGCTCTTGGTCCTGGGTTCTATAAGAACGTAGGCCAATGTCAGGTTGGCGATTTCTCAGAAAATTAGGAAACCAGCTTCCTCGAGACCTAGTAATACCACTTTTGGGTATATATCCAAAGGATGCTCAATCGTGCCACAAGGACATGTGTTCAACTATGTTCATATCAGCATTGTTTGTCATAGCCAGAACCAGGAAACAACCTAAATGCCCCTCAACTGAAGAATGGATAAGGAAAATGTGGTACATTTACACAATGGAGTACTATGCAGCAGAAAAAAATAATGGCATCTTGAATTTTGCAGGCAAATGAATGGAGCTAGAAAACATTATTTTGAGTAAGGCAACCCAGACCCAGAAAGATAATTATCACATGTACTCACTCATAAGTGGTTTTTAAACACAAAACAAAGAAAACCAGCCTATAAACAACCCCAAAGAACTTAGAAAACAATGAGGACTTAAGAGACTTACATCAATCTAATCTACATGGGAAGTAGAAAAAGATAAGATATCTGAGTAAATTGGGAGCATGGGGACCTTGAGAGAAGGTTGGAGGGGGGGAAGGGAAAGGCAGGGAGGGAGCAGAGAGAAAAATGTAGAGCTCAATAAAAATCAATAAAATCAATAAAAAAGAAAAGCATAATAATAATAATAATAATAAAGAAGGTGGGCCAAGCAAGCCATGGGAAGCAAGCCAGTAAGATGCTCCCCTCTGTGGCCTCTGGATCAGTCAAGTCTCTGAGATCCTGCCTTGTTTGAGCTCCTGTTCTGACTTCCCTTCTTCCCTCCGTGATAAACAGTGATGAACAGCAATACTGAAGTGTTAGTCTGATAAGCCCTTCCTCCCCAACTTGCTTTTTGATTATGGTGTTCCGTCACAGCAATTGAAACCCCAACTAAGACATACCCCCAAGTCCTCCCAGAGCCTCCCCACCTCTAAACCCACCAAATCCACATCCTTTCTTATTTTCTCTCACTAAAAAATAAACAGGCATCTAAAGGAAGAGGAAGATGAAGGTATTAATAAAATGAGATAAAAACAAACTTTAATAGGACAAAACAAACAAATGAACAGAAAAGCAAAGAGTCAAACAAAAAGCAAAAGATATATGTACAGACAGAGAGACACACACTGACACACGAAATCCCCTAAAAACATATAAGCAAATGACCTGTAGGGTAAGGGAAATGAGAAGCCCAGAAAGCATCTTTAGTTCTTGCCCTCCTCCCAACTGTGTGGTACTAGGATCTAACCCCAAGTCTCCTGCATGCAAGGCAAGCACTGTCAACAGAATCATATCCTTAGTCCCGTTTAGGTAAGGTTTTAAAAGCGTAATGCCTAACAAAGCTGGGAGATGGCTAGGTGGGAACAGTGCTTGCTGCAGAAGCCGGAAGACCGAGTCCTGCCCCTGAGCACCACATGAAAGCTGCATGGTGTCTGAAACACAGTCCTGGGAAGTGTGGGGCGTAGACAGCACATCCTAGGGGCTCTCGGGACAATCAGCCTAGCAGGTACGGTGTGTCCCGGGTTCAAGGACAGCCCCACTCCCCAAAGCAAAGTGAAAGAGTGATGAAGACACCTGCCATTGGCCTCTGGCCTCCACATGCCCACCCAGGCGCAATTACATCCCCTAACAAACGGACACCCCATACACTCACACTATACAATCTTAAAATGATACTTAAAATCCTGAGACATATTTAGTGTAAAATTCATTCTGTATGAAATAATAGTTTAGCATAGAGTTTTTGGTTAGAGCCAGGTGAAGAAGATGATAAATTGTCTTTATATAGCACGTTTAAGGCTGACTAAAACTGGTAAGAATAATTTTAGCACTCTGAAAAGAAATAGCATAGCAACAATCTGAGTATTTAGGTTGGAAAAACTGTGGAAAAAACTTATTAAAAATAAGAATCTATGACATTCTGGCCAAAAGCTCCTCTCACCCTCCTCCCCCTACCTCAGTCAGGACAGAGGTTTTGCAGAGACAGAGGAAGCCTCTCTTCCTTAAGTGTGAGAGGCAGCGACTTCCTTTGCGATAATCTCTGAGGTGGTGAGCAGAGAACACAGCCAGAAGATACTGGAGAAGACAAGGGCTCTCAATCATTTCCTGTTCAACCCTAGAGCTGTGTGCTCTGGGGCCGAAACACATCCAAGGGGAATCTGGACTTCAAGCACCTTCCTGACTGACACCGAGATCCATCACAGCAGGTGGAAGCTTCACTGTCTCTAAGTGATTGAGCGCAAACTTTGTACAATTACTCAGTCATGAACTCCTGGGTAGGTGAATCCACAGAAAGAGTTGCTCACTGAACACCAGCTGACTAGACTGATTGACCAGTGAACAATGGTTCACCGATGCACGGTTACAGATGTTCAGCACTAGGCCTGACTCTTAAGTGTCTGGGATTTAACTCAAGGCACCATGCTTGAGTTAAACGTTCCGCAGGTGCTTTATGACTGAGCCAACTCCCAGCTTTGTTTAGTATTTATCAAAATAACTATATTTACAAAGAAATAAGACTATTCAGTCTTATTCAATAGAAAGTCTATTCAATAGAAACACTTTCTATTTGCCCCCAAATCTTGGATTTTGCAGATAAAAATATATAAAGCATTAAACCTCCTAAAAATCCCCCCCCCCATTTTGTGAATGTGTCTTTCATTGGTCCCCTCACCTTTTTGGTTAGTCTGTGATTTCATTTCTCGAAGGGAGGGAAAATATTTTCTTGGTGTGCTTTCAAATACCATGTAACTCAAATCTTCCAATATGCCACTGCCTCAGGTAGAGATTTAAAGCACTTTCCTACACCATCAGTAAAGGGACTCACAATTTACAGCTTGCTTCTGTACTTCCACTACCTGATTAATAACTCTGTGGATGTTCCTCTGTAGTGGGGCCTGCCAATTCTACAGGCCAGTGTCTCCTTCCTGTTCATTTTTGAGATTTCATGACCTGCTTACTTGATGCATCCGAGAGCAGTAAGTAGCTTTTGTGATTTCCTTCTTTTAATCCATTCATAACAGTTTTTTCAAGTTTTTTTATTAATTAAATTTATTCATTTATTTTGCATCCTAACCAAAGTTTTCAGTCCCTCTTCTTCTCCCAATCCCTCCTACCACCTCCCCTCTGCCTTACCCCCACCTACTCCCTCTCTGTTCTGGTTCAGAAGGGTATAGGCTCCCATGGATATCAACAAAGCATGGTATATCAAGCTACCTTAGGACTAAGCGTTTCCCCTTGTATTAAGGCTGGGCAAGGCAACCCAGCATGAAGAATGGGTTCCCAGAAAGCACCATAACACAGTTGCATCACTTCTAATCAGTGTTAAATGATCACAGTACTGATCATTATACTATTAAGAAAACAACAATTAAAAAAAGGTTTCATAGCTTTGTATGGCCGATAAAAAAATAAAACCTGAATTTCTTAGGCAAAGAATCCCCCTCCAACAAGTATTTACCATTTTCCTTCACCAGCACAAATTTCAGTTGTGAAAGAAAACTGGAGACCTTTTCTTTTTTCAATCCAACTGAAATAAACCACGAGGTATAGGAAAAAAAAATAGCCAAGAGAAGGCTTTTTCTTGTGGGTGGATACATGTCCCCTAACAACTTGTAAATGTTCTAAGAGTTAACATTATGCAAGTTTTTGGAAGCCTAGAGCGGCCACATCAGCTCCAGGGGAGAAAAAGTTCAGGGCACGTGGCCATGGAATATGGCGAACAGACAGCCAGGCCTGGGGTGGAACAGCTGCCACCCTGGCCTGTTGCAGGAGTGCAATACTAGAAGATGAACTGATATATCTTCTGAACAAGAGCCTGTTACTCACAGATGGACACAGACGAACGGGGCTTCTAGTTTACTTGTAGGAGGCCAGCAGTCTGAGACAGGAGTGCAGGCATGTTTCATTTAGCTGTTTGAAGCCATGGAAGAGCTTGCAGTCCCCCAGGCTGTCTAGACAAGCCCTCAGAGGTCTGGGGACCCCCAACGACAGGAATCCAGAGAATCCTGACAGATCTGCAGGTGCTGGCTTTGTATGTATACACATGCTATTGCCTGTACAGAGCTCTGCTAGAGACTGGAAAGCACCCCTGACTTTCTGCAGTTTTGCTGCTGGAATAAGCCATGCGGGACTTGCAAATTGGGGAATAAGAACTCTGAGGCTGGTTGGATGTGGGTCACATTGTGTAGCTTAGCTTTCCTCTCAGAGTGGAAGGGCTTTCGAATATATAGCACTCAGATTCATGAAGGAAGCATGATAGTAACTGAAGAAGAAGATCAGGAACAGGAACTAATCAGAACAGGAAATAAGAGATGTAAAAACCTCTGGTTACAACAAAGAACTCAGCAAGTTTCTTCTCTCTGTTGCCATTTCTGATACCAGTGAGAATCATAGCCACTGAGACTTCTGTCCTACCTGCTGAAGATGTCTATTTAAATATACCGAATTTCATATTACGTCCAAACCTGCCAAGGGTATTATTACATGCAGAAATGAAAAGTCTAGGTAAATAAATCAGCACAAACTGGTTTTATCCTCAATATCCTCAAGACATTTCAAAAACATCTCATGAGTATTTTTCATAAGTACATAAAATAATTTTACTTACTCTATCTGAAATCTAGTTTTTATCGTTGGTTTTATATGTTATTAGCTTTTATTTTACATAAAGACTCTGTGTTTATTAGTAATACCATTGCTTTTTCCTGGATGAATTCTGTAATCAAAGTGTTCTAAACTTTAAATGAGACTAATGGTATTCTAGTGAAATTCCCAATGAAATTTCTGCACAGAGCATATGATGTGCTTTCCTCTTTCATAGAAGGTTCTGGACCCTGGTGGAGAGGAACTGAGTTCTTCTTACATTGATGTATCTGCATTCATCAGCTATGACAATGAACAACTAATTACTCTCTGGACCTCAGGGTGTTTGTTTTTTTTTGAAAAATCTGCAGTGTAGTATAGCTCATAGGGTTGTTGCCTTTCCAAAGACACCAACACCAGCATTGTGGGGAAGTCACAAGCATTTGCTTCCAATGCCAGATCATGGAGTCACCTAAAAAGCAACTAAGAGACCGAGTCCCGCATGGAAAAGCAAAGAGCCTTTACTCTTATTCAAGTTTGAACTTGGACTCTCCATGTGTCTAATGTATTGGCGCATTGGAGAACTTCAACCTCAGTTGGGGTGGGATTTGTATAATAGCAGAGTTTGGGGTGAGAGATTTCTAAGGTGTAGGACCCCTGATGGGCTGACATGTGTTTAGGGGTGTCCTGGTGAAAAGCAATGGGTGTGTGCTGGCAGGTGATCCTATCTACAATGGTTAAAAGATTAGGAACTTCCTTTGGATGGTCTGTTCCTGGGTGGTCTCAGTTTGCAGTTTTTCTTGAAACCAGGTACTGCCTTAGGGTAAATGGCTGAGACTGGGCCTCTATTGAGCTTGTCACGACTGGGTCCTACACTGCTGTCCTCTGTTTCATTGTTTTTATTTCTTTGTATCTTTGCTCATAAAGGATGCTCTTACCTATATCTAACTTAATAAAATTACTGTTTAGTATGAATGTTAGAAATAGGATATGCTAAGTGTTGGAAATAGGCATTTTGCTAACCTGTCCTTTAAAGACTCAGCAGCAGCAGCTTACATCATCAACCGTTGCCTATAGGTGTGGCACATTTCCACTGTTGCTACCAGTAGTGACATGTCCACCCTTTAAAAGGCTCCTCTGTCCAGACAGTGGTGGCGCACGCCTTTAATCCCAGCACTCAGGAGGCAGAGGAAAGTAGATCTCTGTGAGTTCGAGGCCAACCTGGTGTACAGAGTGAGTTCCAGGACAGTCAGGTCTACACAAAGAAACGCTGTCTTGAAAAACCAACAAATAAATATAAATAAACCAACAAATACATATAAATATAAATAAATTTATAAATGAATAAGTAAAAGGTTCCCCTGGACATCACAGTTCTCTCTCATTCTCTCTCTGTCCTGTTTATTGAAATTACCTGGCGCGAGTGAGAAGGAAACACAGAACACACAACAAAGCCACTTAGGAGTTTATTAGCGGTGGCGTGTACAGGCCCGGGGAAGTCAGTGTGCAGAGAGAGAGAGGAAGATGGCACGTCCAGCTTTTAAAGGCTGCCTAACGCATGTGCACCGGGGGTTGACGTGGTTACATCATATGCAGATAATTGTTCACGCATGTGTGCAAGGGCTTGCTGAGCCATACGTGGATGGTGTAATCCATGTTGCATGTGGGTCACATGGGGCCCTTTAATATCCCCAGGGGCCATTAGGCACTTCTGCTGAAGGGCTTGTCTGCACTTGCATGGTCCCTAGAACCCGGAAGTATCAGCCTTATTGTGGCTGAAATCATCACATTTATTCTCTCTGTCTCTGGGTCTGTCCATCTCTGTCTCTATCTCTCATCTCTCATCTCTGTCTCTCATGTTCCAACTCTGAGACAATCTTCCTTTTAGCAGTGCACCTTGGCCCCTAACCTGCCAAAGGTACATTTTCACAGTTTTATCCTAACAGTAAGATTCATGTTTTTGCAAGAAAAAACATAAACTTAATCTAAAATAAGAAGTCAGATGTTTGAACATAGTGTGATTACTGAAACTACTGGGTGTGAGTGAGAACAGATCACAAAACACACAACGAAACTACTTTTAAAAGTTTATTAAGAGACTATTGGGAAGGGTGATGTTTCTCTGATCTCTTTCTCAGCCCATTTCTTTTCCCAGTTTTACGACATTTGAAATGTAGGCCTGTTCGAGCCCTGGGGGGCAAGGAGGCGGCACACACAACATGAACAGGATGGTCAGTCGCTTCAGCAGGTCGGCCGGCTGTGGCTAGCATTTGGCATTTGTGATTATGGTTTTATCATCCCTTCCACGGTGCACCTTAAAAGCCAACTCTAAGACTTCTGCCTGTGAGGTCAAGGGGCCTTTCTCCAAGTGCTTTAGTCTTAATATTGGGGAAGCTCTGAGGGGGGGGGGGGTGGAAATGGGTCATGAGGAACTGTCTGCCCGCTAGGCTCTCTGGATCTAGGTTGGTATATTGTAACAGAGCTTTAGTAAGGCGCTCTAAAATGCAGATGGATTTTCCTTTGTTTCCTGAATAACGTCTAAGAGTTTATCATAGTTTACTGGCTTGAGGGCAGCCTTACAGAGCCCCACCAGAAGGCAAGTCATAAACCGGTCTCTAGCTAAAAAGTCCCAGGTGCTATAATCCCAGCATGGATCCCGCTCGGGGACCGCCTCTGCCCTGGGGGTTGTGTGTGCATTAGTCTGGAGAACCCATCTGCATGTACTCTGCTCCCAAACTCGCCTGCGCTCCTCAGGAAGCAGGTTATTAGATAGGATCATACAAATGTCATGAAAGGTGAGACTTGGGTAATGTATTGGAATCGCTTTATGAAAGAGGTAGAATTAGATGTCTAAGAACCCAGTTTCTGTTCTTTGTGCGAGAGTTCTGAGAACGAGAAAGGAACATGTACCTTGACCAGCCCATCCACACTGGCTCCCTCTCACAACAGGAGAACTGAGCCAGCTTGGTTTGATCAGGTTTGGGTTCCTTAGCAGCATGCAAGTACATGAGAGGAGGGGTAAAAGTGGGTGCTACAGTCGGGTGACTGTCATGGCCTGGCACCAGAGAGGAGGGATCCAGAGGGGCCGACAGAGTAGCTGGGGAGGGGGGAGAACTGAAGAGGTAGAAGTAGCTGTCTGTGGAGGTCAGAAAGGTAGAAGTTCATTAGCAGGGTCCAGAGTGGAAACAGGGTGTTCCTCCATCTTAGATGGCATAGTCAGGAATATGTGAGCAGGTAAACAGCTTGTGAGGACAGAGGGCTTAAAATTTAGGTAGAAAAAGGCTTGGATATAAGGAAACTCCTTCCATCTGCCTGTGCACTGACAATTGTTAGAAAGCTCCTGCAGAATATCAGGATACAAGGTGTCTTTAGGTGGCCACTTTAGGCCATTATCTAAACGACACTTAGGCCATTTGTAGAACAAAGGTGCACAAGCATGGGACTCTGTAAGTAAGGCATTAAGGTTTGAGGTTTTAAGTTCTCTAAAAGACATCTGAGGAGGGAGGTTGGACTGATAGTCTTGAGAGTTTGTTTCCCATGGCTAAAAATGGGAGAAAGGCAAAGACCCAACGGATGTCTCCAGAATAGTGCGAGAGTTGAGAGTTAGGCCAAGCCAATTGGAGACCCATTGGTACAGGAATTGGGGGCCGGAAAGGACCAAACAGTGGCAATAGGACCACTTCTGCGTGGCCCGAAAAAGGATAAAAAGTCTGAACGGTGATGATAAGATTACTTCCGAGTGGTCAGAAAAAGGACAAAAAATCCAAACAGCGGAGACCGTGCCAAATCTGTCTTTAGCCGTGGGGAACAACCAGAGGTGAATGTTGGCGAAGGCTATGGTTGGGGGCATCCCCTGTCCCCTGGTTCTAGGAACACCAGAGAGCATGCCAGGAGCTCAACAATCAAGTCCTCAGGTTCAGAGAAACCATTAAGCTGACCAGAAGGGAAAAACTCACTGATCAAAGCCACGGGTGTGCGGAGTAGTCAGTGGCGGCTGGGCAGATGGAATACAGGTTGTTGTGGAGAAATCCAGTTCAGGGTCCCAGCCCCGGGAGAGGAGGCGTGGGAGAGCCTATGGAATCTTAGCACTAATGAAATTACTGGGCACAAGCAAGAACGGATCATGAAACAGACAACAAAACTCATTTTAAGAGTTTATTAAGAGAGAGAAAGACATGTGTGCAGGCCTGAGGAAGTTGGAACAGAGAGAGAAAGAGAGAGAGAGAGAGAGAGAGAGATATGGGGAGGGGGAGGGAGAGAAGAGAGGGAGAAGGAGAGAGGGTGAGGAAGAGAGAGAGGGAGATGGGGGAGAGGGAGGCAGTAGTTACCTCTTCAGAAGAGGGATAGAAAGAGAGAGTGTGTAGCAGGCGTTTCCAGCTTTTAAAGGCTACCTAGCGCATGTGCACAGGGTCTTACCTAGCTGTAGCTGTGGCGTGCGCAGATCACGTGACCATGCTGCTCCTACTTAGTGTAGGATTTGAGGGCCCCAGGTGGCTATGTAAATTGTCTGAGTGCTTGATGGCCTGTGTATGGCCCTGTGACCCATGGATGCCAGCGTTTGGGGTGGCTAGACATTTTGCCAAAGCTTTGAGTGATAGAAACAGTAAAAATTACATGAACTGAATTTGATGGGTTTTTTTTTCTGTAAAATGTGTCAGCAAAACACACGTATTGCTCAGGGAGTAATGTAATAACACTAGTTTCTTAAACTAATGCTCATTTGTGGTATAACCTTTCGAAATTATGACTGTCGCATTTAGATAAGCAAGACTTGCAAAACAACCCCACTCCATCATATTGTTTAACACTATGGTTCGTAGATCATTCTCTCCCTAAACTTTAGGCTCTCTAGGTCAGAGAAAGCCTTTTCAAGAGAAATGTTTTCTGTTAAAGTATTACAAGATTTAATTCTTAAACTTCCTTATTAAAAGAGTTTTATTTTACACTATGGTTAATTATAACCAGAATGAAATTCTTTCCTAAGACCTCACAATGGGAAGCACAATTCTAAGAGCGACACTTTCATCTACGGATCATTAAGGTTTACAGAGGGCAATATTTTAGATCGGCCCTGCATTTAGGTCCTGCAGATCAGACTAAACCCATATCCATCCATGGTAAGTGCCCAAAAGATCACACTTGATGTTTCAAGGAAGCAAACAGAACCTCAAACAGTTGGGATTTATCGAAAAGCAGATTCACAGCAAACAACTGGAAAGAGCTCAGCCTTCTATAGGTGCCCAGTAAAGACACCCTGATGCTATGACCTTCATGACCTTAGGGAGACCAATCCTAGCCAATTTGCTCCTTTAAAAATATTATTATGATGATTCCTTGTTCACACCTCACAAAAGCCAAACATTCTGTTGTGACCACTTAACACCATTCCATTTTAAAGAACAAGGTACTGCCCCTTTCTGGAGTTACAAAAAACTGATTAAACTTGTTAGAAATGGTCACTCCTGACAGTACAAGCAGGCAGAAGGAAAGAAAGCAATTGCTTCCCTCAAGAGCAATGCCTTCTTGTGATGTTTGAGCAGTGTGCGCATTAAGAGAGCAATGGGAATAACCTCAGATGGAAAAACCGAAGCCCAACTGTAGGGGTGCGGGCCGGATTTGTTTTCTCTGCCCATTAAAGAATTAAATGGCAGGAAGGAAATGTTACTGGAAATTTTGGGGTATCCCAGGAGAGCCATTGTATAATACCGTAGACACTGGGGTCTCCTCTTTAGGGTTCTTGGTCCCATTAATAAAATATTTTAAGAACAGACATAAACTGAAGCTTGAGGGCAATTTATTAGAGTTGAAAGGGAAAACCTCAAGGCAGGCCAGCTGTAAATCTCACAGCTGCCAGGGAGGAAGGAGAAGAGAGCAGACAAGGAGCAAAAGCTCTGACAAAGAGATAAAGCAGCAAGGACGTCATCCCCTGAGGCAGACAGCCACTATGCAGTGAGGAATTCAGACTTTTAGAGAAAGAGTAAGGACCTCAATGCATTAGTTTGGGAGTTTAAAAGCATGGCTATGCTCCGGCCAGCACCCGAAAGAAAATGCGAGAAGAGGGGAAAAAGCAGTAGCTATTCCTTTCTGAGTCAGGCCTCAGAAGAGTAGTCAGACCCAGTCCAACCCCACACGGGCTCTGAGGAACTGTGGTAGGAGAGCAGAGATTCTGAAAAGGCAAAGTACGTTATCTTAAGGTGAGTCTGCCTTCTAGGGTGGAGGCCTAGTCAGGTTCCTGACATCTTCCATCCCCGCCATGCCCCGATTGACCCTTAATGGAGGTAGCTAACATTCTTACCAATTGGCTTTAATTTACTGGAAAGTAGCAGCAAGAGACTGGACACTTTCTTTCCGTTGGTTGGTGTAAGAACTTGCAAACTCCACATCAGGATGGTAAGGTTGAGAAGTGTAGTTATTCATCGGGGGCCCACAACCACGTGCGAGGCTGAAGATACGATGCTACAGAACATTAGAATCGATTAATGGGGGCTAATGTGCAATAACAACAAAATGATAAAAAACAGAATGCATGGACACAAGGCAGCGGAGATCCAGGCGGACGGAGGAAAGAGGAAGAAAGGATTCTATTAATCGCGTTACTTGCTTAAGACACGAAGAATCAAGGAATGCAGTTCCAGTGATGTTTAAAAATTTATAGAAAGATAAAGTTACAAAGTGAAATATGGTGTATCTTTAAAGAATACAGTTTTATAAATTAGACAAAACCCTTTGTCTAAAGGGTTGAGAATGAGAAAAACCTGCCTTAGCTGGGTTTTCTGCTATAAATGGCCCTGGAATTGGTAAAGATTTTACCTTTCCAGAGCCTCTCTCTCCTTGTTTGTGAACTAGAAAGTGTTTGTATCACTAAGAGCTGTTGGTACAGGAGCAACAGCTGCAAACTGAAGAAACTGAATAGGCCTGGCTTAACATCAGTGCAGCCATGACAAGCTGCAGACTAACAATTCCAGAACTAGGCCTCACCCTTACGATAGCTAGGCAACACCACAGATTGTACCCTGCAGGGGACCAGTCAGAATTGAGACAAGTACTAGATGCTCAGAACATTAGAAATAGCTTAGCTAACTTGATTATAGGTTATAGGCTGCCAATTTCCTTACAGCAACACCAGTACTAATCCCTTCTATTGCCCCATTCCTTCCCAATCAGGAGTTCAAGCACCATCTGCATTCAGAATTCCCCTACTCCCTCCCACATCTTTTACTCCTTAAAAACCCATAGCTGGGCTCAATCCTCTCTGATTCTCTGAACCGCTGTGTTAAACTGGGCAGAGACTCCAAGCTTGAGCTTGTAATAAAGGCACTTTGCTTTTGTATATGAACTCGGACTCCTGGTGGACTCTGGGGCTCATGATGTGGGAATAACAGGAACAAATGACGCAACTGAAGGAAATCCCTGGGGAAGCAATGGAAAGCAGAAGGTACCCTGCAAAGGTCGCCATAGCAACCAGGAACCAACACTTTCTGATGTTGCCCTAATTAGCAGAGGCAGACCTGCAGACCTAATTGTGAATGTCTAGCAACTTTTGTCAGGCACAGGTGTAGTGCAAATTCTAATTGGTCTAATAATAAGAAGCCAGAGTGAGATATAAGAGGGTATAAGCGGAAAGATCAGAGCAGCAAAGCAGCCAGTCACTAGAGTTCTTACCTCTACAAAATCCTCAGACTGAATGGGCGGTGAGCTCCTGTCTCCACTGGCTTTATATTCCTCTCTTCATCCAGCCATGTCACTTCCTGTTTCCTTTTCCCTACTGCTAGGATCAAAGGCATGTGCCTCCCAGGTAATGGGATCAAAGGCATGAGATCCCAAGTGCTGGAATTAAAGGTGTATGCCGCCACTTCCTGGTTAACTACTAGCTAGCTCCCCATTCTGATCTCCAGGCAAGCTTTGTAAAAGCAGAGAAAATATCACCTTCCCCCACATTTGACAGCTCTTTCCTGACTGGTCTTGTTCTTCCCCTTATTTGCATAGATGTATTCATTGTTCAGCTGTCACCTCGTCCTCTGTTGATTCAAAGTTTCCTCCCTAAGGAGTCAGGACTGCTGCAGGACCAATGGAGGCAGCAGAAAAGGAAGGCTTCAAACCCTACAGCTCAGCTGCAGGAGCTCCCTCTGCTCTCCTCCAAGAAGTGTGAAGAGTCAGAGCCCACCTGCCAGCTGGCTTGCTCATTACAGGGGAAGTGCTAAGGACAGACAAGACTGAGGTTCCCTTCCCCTGAACCCCCTGAACAGGCTGCATCAGCCTCCAGAACTCACCAGCAGTATGTTTCCTTCCTGCCTCAGCCTCCAAGGCTTCCAACGTGGTGGATCTGAAGGGAATCCAAACCTACCGCTGCTTCTACCGTCTCAGAACCATATCTGAGACCATTGGCTTAAGACTACCTGATCTGCTGGACGCCAGAGACCCAACGTTCTTGGTCACCACACCAAAGCTCTCGGATAGCTTTTGTTGCTGAGTGCTTCTCGGAGCTGCGACAGCTCTCTGCATCCTCCTGCTGCTACTAAGAGTTCAACCCTGTTTTATTTTAACCCTACTTGGCAGTCTATTTCAAGTTTTATCTCGATTAAAGGTTGCTAGCCCCAAATTGACAATAAAACACATTCAGTTTGTACTTTTTCCTGCCTGCTCTCTTCTTTCTTGGAGGAGGGGTTAGAAACTAAACATGATCTCCAGCAGCTGCCTCTCCTAGACGCAAACCCTCCAATGCACTTTCCAAAGCTAAACTTAAGCCAGAATGTCAATGGTAGTGGTGGTCTGCTGCCAGCTGCCCTTCCTGTCCACTACAGTTTTCTTTTCTTTTTTTCCCCTTGCTCATTACTTTTTTTAATTTTTAAAATTTATTTATTTATTAAAGATTTCTGCCTCTTCACCACCGCCTCCCATTTCCCTCCCCCTCCCCCGATCAAGTCCCCCTCCCTCATCAGCTCGAAGAGCAATCAGGGTTCCCTGACCTGTGGGAAGTCCAAGGACCACCCACCTCCATCCAGGTCTAGTAAGGTGAGCATCCAAACTGCCTAGGCTTCCCCAAAGCCAGTACATGCAGTAGGATCAAAAACCCATTGCCATTGTTCTTGAGTTCGAGACAGAGTTTCTCTGCATAGCCTTTGCTTTCCTGGAACTCACTCTGTAGACCAAGCTGGCCTTGAATTCCATTACAGTTTTCTGAATGCCTGCAAAATCCGAGTGGCATTCTCAGCAAATGGATGGGATGCATTGAAAACTGCAACACTTGCAAGCAAGAACTGGTTAACACAAGGGCTCAATTCATAACAATGTCTGATTTAGCTCAACCAACACTTAAAAAGTCAAATTAACTTAGTTAGCAAGTTTTGCCTCAACCATCGTATTCATGGAACCGTTTACGAAGCCTCTCCTATTTCTTCTAACACCTTGCAACTTTGCAGAGAAAACACATCCACACCATCAGGATGAGAACATGCAAGAGATCATAAGATCCCAAAGAACTTACATGTATACTACTGTAATAAACAAGCATTTCTCATTGGCAAATGGTACTGATTTTAATTATTCCTAGTTTGATTAATAAAGATGTGTTTTAGCATGATTATGATGGTTTACAACCCATAATCCTATACTACAATTCCTTTTGCACTACTCCAATATTAAAATGTACTTTTAATTTACATTTCCTTGAGTACAGAAACAAAACAAAGAAGCACACATTTTCAAAAAAAGGTTTTTTTGTCAATTCAAGTAGTACTGCATGCATGCATGTGAGTATGTGTGTGTGAATGTCTCCTTATGTCTCTTGTCTATTTTTCATTGGATTGTTTTGCATATTAATTTGTAGCTGTACTAGATACAGTACCTATATGATATAACATTTTATCCTTTAGCTTAATTCATTTTTGTTAAATAAAGATATTTTGATAAATAGAAGTTCTGAACTTTAACGGCTATGACTACTAGTCTTTGGCTTTGTTCTTGGTCCTGTCTGTGTTTTGCTTCATGTGAACATGATCTAGCTCTAAGTCCATCTTGTTATGAATTCTGGTTGCTCTGACCTTTTTCTCTATTCTCACCCCTGTGATCCAGTCTTTACTCTCCAGGATGAGAGACACAGCAAATAATAACTAACACAGTAAATTATTTTTACTCTTTACTTCCTATCAAGGGTACATTATTTATATCTAATTTACTAGAATTTTTTACAAATTTTCAATATTTTTCAGAAGTTTATGTTCTTTCTACCCTTCTCTCCACACACACACACCACACAAATATATGCATAAATAAAACAACTAGAATTTGAATTTTATTTGAATTCTGTTGTTTTTAAAACTTACTTTCAGGAAAATAATATTTTTTAAAAATTTCAGTTCTTCCAATGTACCAACATGATACAGACTTTCACTTATTTGTGCATTAAATGTTTCTCCAGAATGTTTTCTGTTTCTTTCACAACTTGAACACATCTGTTCCTCAGTTTTAAATAGTTTTCCTTCTATTATAATTTTCCACTTTATTTTGTATCATCATAGAAATGAAAATTTAAAATCTACACATAGAAGCTAAGAAATGGCTTAGTGGTTAAAAGTGTTCACTGTTCTTCCAGAAGACCCAAGTTCAGTTCTTAACACCCACATCCAGTGATTCATAATCTCCTGTAACTCAAGTTCTATGGGATCTGAAACCTCCTTCTGTCTTTCAAGGGTTTTTTTTTTCACACATATGCCATATGTTCATACAGACATACACACAAAGAACATGTAGAAAAAAAATCCACAGATTGATATTAGAATTGAGGTAATAGACAAGGTTACTGGAAACAATCTTACTAAATTAGCTCAAATACCTATGTGTAGAACTTTGGATAATTTCTATATGTATTGCCATATCAGGCTTTTATTTGCTCTTTCATTTATTTTCTTACTACACTAACAGGGACCTCAAGTGAAAGGGCCCTAGTGCCGTTGAATATCATGTTTCTCTTATTTCTGATCAGAAAAAGAAACTCTATTTCTCTTGTCTGTGGTTGGCGTTTTGTAAGTATCCTGTATTAGACTGAAGAAGATGCTCAGCCAGTAAGGGCACTTGCTGCCAAGTCTGGTGACCTAAAGTCAATCCCAGGACCCACGTGATAGAAGGAGAGAAACGACTTCTGCAAGTTGTCCTCGGAGCTCCACACATGGGCCATGGAATACCCTAAATAACTAAATGCAAAAGGATGCTATCTTCTATTCATAGTTTGCCAAAATATGTTTTAAATCAAAAATATTTAGAACCCATGGCTTTTCTACATTTAATAACAACAAGACTTTTATATTTTGTTAATGCAACAAACAACTCAACTTGCTTGCGACATGCCATCATTTGCACTATTGTTTGGCTTGGCATTTGCTCATGTGTTTAAGCTGCCCTGGGGTGTTTTTTTCCTATACGTTGCTATTAATGTTTTGCTATCACTGTTAGGGTGGCTTCATAAATTAGGGTGGAAATTTTTCTATAGTATTCTCTTTCTGAAAAGGTATAAGATTAGGGCATTTACAAAAATGGATAATGGTGGAAGAAACATAAAACTATATCAGGTTGAGTTTATTGATATGGGCCAGCTGAGAGGAGGGTGTAGGTTAAGATAGAATCTTGAACAGTTAAACACAATGTTAAAAGTATGTTAACTGGCTGGCTAAAGCATTTGTCAAAAGGTGGCCTACTTACAGGAACTGAAGATGCCTGATACTGCTTGGCTTAGCGGTGATGAAGTGCTTTAAGGCTCAGGGAAATTTCAGTGATGGAAAGGTACACCATGTAAAACCTCATTCTCACAGCGGGAAGGCCTAGAAGATGAGCCCTTCAGGAACCCTGTAAGATGGTGCGGGGAGCACCAGCACATTCGAAGGGCTTTGCTAGCACTCTTTCCCTGTGCCAGACTTGAGGGTTGGAGATGCTGCATTTGATTTAGATGAACCAAATGCAATGGGCTTAACTGTACCCTAGAAAAGCAGGGCCAGGGACAGCACTGAATAACCAAACGCAAGGCCGTTGCAGTTATCACAATGGGCAGTATAAGCAAGCAATGTTTCCATAATGCATAGCACAAACCAAGTGAATTTTGTGGTGGTATAACTTGTCTGGACCATTGGTACTGCCTAATCAGTCGTAGTATTTCCAGGCATGAAATGAATTAGAAGTCTACTGTATTTCTGTTTGATCTGCATAAGCAGAAAAAAATTCTCGAACGAATGAAGGAAAAGCTACATTGGATCATGGCAAAAGGGAATCTTGGCCAGCGAACCAATTTCCAGACTTGAGTTTGTGGACCCAGACCCCTAGAATGAAGGACAGGCAGATTTCCCTGAGGAAGAACCTTGAATAAATACCTAAGAATTTTGCTGTTAGATTTTCTCCACTCCTTCCCCACAGGTACCTACAGCCTTTTATAAGGGTAACTGTACACTGGGGTGGGGGGGCGGTATGGAAACAATCAGACTTTCCAGGGTCTGTTGGATACAGGCTCTGAATTGATGTTGATTCTAGGAAACCCCAAGAACATGTTGGCCCCGAAGTTAAAGCAAGGGCTTATGGAGGTCAGGTAATTAATGCAGTTTTGGCTGAAGTCCATCTCACACTGGGTACAGTGGGTCCCCAAACTCATCCTGTGGTTATTTCCCCAGTCCTGGAATGTGAAAGAAGGATAGATATACCTAGAAGTTGGCAGAACTCCCAAATTTGTTCCCTGACCTGTGGTGTGAGGGCTGTTGTGGTTGGAAAGGCTAAATAGAAGCCTTTAGGGTTGGCTCTGCCAGGGAAAATAGTGAATCAAAAACAGTATCACATCCCCGGAGCAATCACATCCCTGCAGTATTAGTGCCAGCATCAGGGACTTGAAGGATACAGGGGTGGTAGTTCCCACCGTATCACCCTTCAGCTCTCTTATCTAGCCAGTAGAACGACAGTTGACTATTGCAGATTTAAGCAGGTAGTGATTCCAATTGCAACTCCTATACCATGTGTAGTGCCCTTGCCTGAGCAGGTTAACACATCTCCTGGTACTTGGTATGCAGCTATTGACCTACAAAGAGGCCTTTTTCTTGGTATCTGTCCATGAGAACCACCAGAAGCAAATTGCTTTCATTTGGCAAGGCCAGGAGCATAGCTTTAGTGTTTTAGCTCAAGGTTATAGGAACTCTCCAGCCCAGGGTCATAACTTAGTTCAAAAGAATCTTGAACATCTGTCTCTTCCACAAAATATCATACTATATTGATGACATTATGCTGATTGAGCCAAGTGAGCGGGAAGTACCAACTATGGACTCGTTTGTAACACATGTACATCAGAGGATGGGAAATAAACCCAACCAAAATTCAAGGGCTTTCTATTTCAGTGAAATTTCTAGGAGTTCAGTGTTGTGGGGAATACAGAGATATTCCTTCTAAGGTGAAGGGTAAGTTATTGCGCCTGGCCCCTCCGACCACCAAGAAAAAAAAGCACAATGCTTAGTGGGCCTGTTTGGATTCTGGAATAGTGCATTCCTCACTTGGGTGTGATGCTTCAGTCCATGTACCAAGTGATGAAAAAAGTTGCCAGCTTTGGGTGGGGCCTGGAACAGGAGAAGGCTCTTCAACAGGTCCAGACTTCTGTGCATGCTGCTCTACCACTTGGACCATATGATCCAGCAAATCTGCTGGTTCCTGGCACATTCAGGGGCAGGTAGTGATGCTGTTTGAAGTCTTTGGCAGGCTCCTATAGGTGAATCACAGAGGAGATCCATGGTATTTTGGAGCAAGACTCTGCCATCCTCTGCAGACAACTATTCTTTCTTTGAACGACAGCTCTTGGCCTGCTATCAGGCCTTAGTGGACACTGAACATTTGTCGTAGGCTCACCAAGCTACCGCATGGCCTGAGCTGCTCATCATGAGCTGGGTATTGTGATCGGACCCACCAAGTCATAAAGTAGGATGTGTGCTGCAGCAATCCGTTATCAAATGGAAGTGGTATGTATGGGAGTGAGCCCAAGCAGGCCCTGAGGGAGCAAGCAAGCTACATGAAGGAGTTGCCCAAATACCTATGGTTTCTACTCCCGTTACAACACCATCTGCTCCCAAGCATGCACACTCATGGGTGTGCCCTATGATAGATGAACTGAGGACGAGAAGACTAGGGCCTGGTTTACTGATGGTTCTGCACGTTATGCAGGCACCACCCAGAAGTGGACAGCTGCAGCATTGCAGCACCTTTCTCTGAAAACCTTGAAAGACACCAACGAAGAAAAATCTCACAGTGGCAGAACTTCATCAGTATTTTGGTGTTGCATTTTGCTTGGAAGGCGAAATAGGTATGTGATTTTTAACTGATTCGTGGGCTGCAGTCAATGGGCTGTCTGGATGGTCAGGGGCATGGAAAGTGAGAAAATCAATCAGAAAGACATTTGGGGAAGAATTATATGGATAGATCTCTTTCATAGGTCAAAGGATGTGAAGATACTTATGTCTCATGTAAATGCTCATCCAAAGGTGGCTTCAGCCCAGGAGGAGTTCAGTCATCACTTACATGGGATAACCCATTCTGGGGACAATCGATCTCTTCCCCAGCGATTTCTGTCATTGCCCAATGGACCCATGAACAAAGTGGCCCTGGTGGAATAGATGGGGATATATGTGAGCAGGACAACATGGACTTCCACTCACCAGGGCCAGCTTGGTTACAGTTGCTGCTGAGTGCCAGATCTGTTGAGACCAGCACCGAGCCTCAGATATGGTACCGTTCCCCAGGGTGACCAGCCAGAGACCTGGTGGCAGGCTGACCATTTCCTCTGTGGGAAAGGCAGTAATGCTTTGTCCTTACTGGAGCATATACTTATTCTGGCTATGGATTCACATTTCCTTCATGTAATGTTTCTACCAAAACCACCATTCAACCACTAACAGAGAGCCTTATCCACCATCATAGTATTCCACACAGCATTGTTTCTGATGCAGGAACTTAGGCGTATGACAGTGGGCCTATAATCATGGAATCTGCTGGTCTTACCATGTTTCCCACTCTTCTTAAGCAGCTGGTCTGAGAGAACAATGGAATGGCCTCCCGAAGATATAGTTATAATGCCAGTCAGGTGGCAGTAGCCTGCAGGGCTGGGGAAGGGTTCTGCAGAGATAGTGATTGATAGTAGATGCTTTGATTTGGTTATCAAAATATGGTCCTGTTTCCCCCATAGCCAGGATACATGGGTCCAGGAGTCGAGAAGTGAACAAGGGAATGGTTCCACTCACTGTTGCTCCTAGAAACCCACTAGAAAAAAATTTTTCTTTCTATTCCCAGGACCTTAAGTTCTGCTGGACTCTAAGTTTTGGTTCCAAAGTGGACAGTTATCCTGCCAGGAGATACAACAAACATTCCATGAAACTGAAAGCTCAGACATCTTCCTGTCCACTCCCGCTGTCCTTAAACTAACAGGCTAAGAAAGGAATAACAAGGCAAATGGGAGGAGGGGAGAAAGTGTAAATTTTTGAATGGAAAAATTTTTAAAAATTAAAAAAAAACAAAAAGAAAGGAATACCGATAATAGGAAGGTTTGTGATTACCAATGGGAAGTTGGATGACTTCTTCATAGTAGAGGCAAAGAAGGATTATGTCTGGGGTGTAGGGAGTCCTTTAGGGGGGGTCTCTTGCTGACACCATGACTTGTAACTAAAGTCAATCAGAAACTACAACAACCTAACTCAGGCAGGATGGATGACAAAGGGCACAGACCCTTCAAGTGTGAAGGTATGGGTCACTCATCCAGGAAAAGAACCAAGACGAGTTGTGTTACTTTCTGAGGGTAGAGGAAATACACAGTGGGCAGTAAAAAAAAAAGTAGTTATAAAAACCCACTAAGGAGGGGGAGGGAAATGGGAAATGGGGAGGAGGCAGAAATTTTTTTTTCAACAACTAAAAAAAATAAAAAAAAATAAAGAAAAAAATAAAATTATAAAAAAAAAACCCACTAAGGCATGTGACCAGCTGCAAAAACAAGGATTATAATTGACAAGGGTTTCTGTCGTATTTTGTTAAGGGTGTGTTCATACAGATATTTGTGTTTTCTTTTCTCAATTTCTTTATCACTCAATGTTACAACAATTGAGATATCAGTGTTTATCATATTTAAGTTTGAGGCACTAAAAATGTCCCCAAAGGACACTGCCATCTATTCTAAAATATATAATGTGTTTGTGGTTGTCCCTGGGATAGTTATATTATGTTAAGTGTAATTATGAACTACTTAATGTTTTCTGTAGCCGCCGCCCAGCGGGTCAGTTAGTCTAGGGGTTGTAACCCGCCTGGCAGTTCAGTTATTCCAGGGTCCCGGAGAGGTGCTATCTGAAAAGACATAGGCGGGAGAGAAGAAGAAGGCCAAGCAAGGTGTTGTCAAAGCCTCCGTTTATTAGCGTCATGGTTGCAGCTTATATAGCCCCTGGATGAGGAATTTGGGTTGGGATGGGGGCAGGGGCATGACCGGGGCAGGGAGGGATCTTGCAGCGGTGGTCTGAGCCGGTCACGAGTGTTGGTCAGGAGGTCACGATCAGTCAGGTCATGATTCCTCCATCAGGAGGTCACGAGTTGACACACCTAGTTCTCTAGATAGTTGGAATGTGGGGCAGGTTCCACTAACAGCTCTCAAGATAGTTGGGTGTGGGGTAGGCTCTGCCAATAAAACAGTTCTTAATACCGTTGGGGTGTGGGGCTCTCCACAAACTCCCCAGGACAGCGGTCCCTGCAATACTTTTGTGGAGAAATGGCTCCTAACATATCCCGCTTCCTTTTATAAAGGCAGGCAGCTATCAAGTGGAGGGCACCAGGTCAGAGTCCAACCATGTTATCAGATCTAAAAAAGAAGGGACTGGGACAAGGAGAGACCCTCCTCTTGAGTGGTGGAGCAATTTACCTCTCCTGGGAACAGAGGGGTGTCTTATGAGTAGCATTAGTTCCTTGGAGCTCCTCAAATAAGCAGGTCTCTGACCACAGGGTTCCCTGTCTTAGGCTATGTGGAGGGCTATCCTTGTGCCTGGCACCATGTTATGTTGAGCTGGCCTGTACGGCCTCTGTATGATGTGTTGTTCAGGGGAGGGCTCCACAATATTCCCATCGTTGGGCCTCTGCGTGAATCATTAATGAAAAGACTGTGAGGAGGTCCTCAAATAAAAGATATTACGTATAGGTTGAATAAAGATTTAATTTGGGCACCAATAACTCCATCTCCGGACAAGATAGAAGGGGAACCTTCCAAACCCAGTATTCACCTTTTTAGTCTGGCCCATGGTATATCTCCTTCCTAAATGCCTACTCCAACATAAGGTTACGAGTGCTGTCTGCCAAAAATTAGAGCAGTGTAAAGGGATCAAAATCTAAAATTTTTAACATATGCATTAAACCCAAATACTTTACAGCGTTGTGTCAAACCTTTCCCAACATCTATAAGCAGTTTCAAATATCATTAGGTCAATTGCAGTAAGAGTACAATGACATACATTGTTGTTATTAAACACCACCAGTTCCAATACTTTAGGGGGAAATGGCTCCTGACAGTTTTCATTTGGAAATTAAGCATGATGTAAGAAGAAACAATTGTGTGTCAAGTTGACAAGGGTGGACTTGTGGTGGCTATTCTTGGTTGTCAACTTGACTACTTGTGGTAGTAACTAAACAACCCAAGTTTCTGGGCACATTCGTGAAAGATTTTTAGTTAATTGCATCATTTGAAGTAAGAAGACCCACCTTAAATTCAGATCTCTTGAGATGGAAAGACCTGCCTTAAATCAGAATCTTGTGAGGTAGGAAGAGCCACCCTAAATCTGGGCCACACCTTCTGCTACCAGCCTATGTAAAGGACATAGAAAAAGGAGCTTTTGCTCTTTGCCTGCATGCCCTAACTCTGGTTGGCAAGTCCATTCCCTTCCTAGTATCAGAGCCTACTTCTTCAGGATTCTGGTACATACTGAAGACTATCTGAGACATCCAGGCTCATGAACTAAATCAATAGTGGACTCTTAAACCTTCTGCCAAGAGACAGCCATTGTTGGACTAATTGGACCACAGCCTTTAAGACACTCTGATAAATCCCCTTTGTATATAGAAAGATTTAGTCTAGTCTAATCCAGTTGTGTTCCTAGAGGACCCTGACTGATACAGCCCAGGATGCCTTATATTGATGGAAACCAGCTAGGCTTTGATCAGCTGAATGCAAGCATGCTAATAGTAGAAAATAGGGCCACCAGGCAGTGGTAGCACACACCTTTAATGCACTCAGAGGCAGAGGCAGAGGCAGAGGTAGGGGGATCTCTGAGGTCAAGGCCAGTTTGGGCTACAGAGAGAGTTGCAAGACAGCCAGGGCTACACAGAGAAAATTCCCACCCCATCCCACAAAAAGGAAAGAATGTGACCAATCAGAGACTAGATGTCAAACTTAGAGAGGAAGGGGAAGAACCCCAAGCCTACCAAAACATGGCAAAAATTTGAAATTGGCTCCACAGGTCTCTGCCTCTGCAGTGGTAAGAATAACCATTTAACTTTTGAAGAGTCCTATCTCTCTTGGAGCTAATGTTGTTCAGCTAGGGGTTTGGGGTATTGTTTAGCTAGGGGTTTTCAGTTTGATTTTTAGTGACCAATTTGCTCTCAGGGTTTGAACCTGCTGGTGTTCAAAAAAATCTGTTTTGGGGAAGGAGGGACAGCTACCCCTAATGTAATCATGATAAAAAATTTTGTTTACATATTTTAATTGAAAATAGAAAAAAATTGAGGTTTAACACCTTTTTATAATTTTTGGAAAGGGGAGAAAATACTTCTGCATTGGCACACTGTGATCAATAATTCCATTATGGTTTCTGGTTTTGTTAACTTCTGCAAATTAGTTGATGGATTGGTCGAGGTGAATTTTACATTCTCACGGGAATCTATATAGTCAACATGTTGATGGATTGGTCAAGGTGAATTTTACATTCTCACGGGAATCTATATAGTCAGCATGTTGATGGATTGGTCAAGGTGAATTTTACATTCTCACGGGAATCTATATAGTCAGCATGTTGTCTCCTACTCATTAATAAAGAAAGAATTTTTGTTTATTTTAATTTCAAGTTTCTTCTACACAAAGAGATAGAAAACCTTTAAAATAAGTTTACTGGAGAGTCACATCAATCCCAGTTCATCACAGCTGCCACAAGTTACAATAGTGTCCAGTACTTTGCGTCTTTAGGGTCAGTTCTAACAGCTTTTAAATATTTCTGCTGGGGAATTGTTTTCTACTGAAGTAATATGTCTTAGTTAGGGTTTTATTGCTGTGAATAGACACGATGGCTACAGCAACACTTATAAAGTAAACATTTAATTGGGGTGGCTCACTTACAGTTTCAGAGGTTCAGTCCATTATCACCATTGCGGGGAGTATGGCAGGATGCAGGCAGATGTCGTACTGGAAGAGTGGCTAGAAGTCCTATATCTTGCAGGCAAGAGGAAGTCGACTGAGACACTGGGTGGTACCCTGAGCATAGAAAACCTCAAAGCCCACCCCCATAGTGACATACTTCTTTTAACAAGGCCATTCCCACTCCAGCAAAGCCACACTTCTTAATAGTGCCCCTCCCTATGAGATTATGGAGCCAATTACATTCAAACTACCACATAATGTCACCAAAATTTCATTATAAATTTCTGTAGCATCTGGTAAAATTCTCCAGATCTTGTAACTGCTGTGAATTATTTACGTTTATTCCAGGCTCATTTCACATCTGCAATCCCTGTGCCTCTGTCTAGTTCCTGTCTTTAAATATAGACTCAGAATAAACAACTATGGTGAGGTGATGGTCAAAGTGAAATGACTTAATTGTTTATTCTTGAGATAAACAATTATATCTGGGACTGAACTTTATTTCCATCTGGAACATAATATTTATTATAGAATGGGCACTGATTTTAAAAAATAGTGGTGTTCATACTGAATGTAATTGCCAACTTTAGTAGCTGCCTCCGTCGTTCATCACTAACACCAACGAAAGTTTTGCTTTTGCTTCTTTTTCAAAGTGGATAGCTCCATTGAAATTACAGAATTGTTGGTGTGTACTGGTGTAAAAACCCAGACTAACAAACTACATTTTATTATTATTATTATTATTATTTTCAGGGACAGGGTGCAAGGGATTTTTCACTCATGACAAGTGCTCTGCCACTGAATTATATCCCCTGCTATTTTCAGTTTTTTATACATACACAGCACTCCCCTCTGCCTGTCCCAGGGGTGAGCGACTCCTACCATCCCATCCTTGGCACAGCACTTGCTGGGCGACAAGAGAAATCAAGCAAACTCCACTCCCCTCCAAACAGCAGGCCCAGTTATTTTCTGAAATCAAGAAAGTCTGTCCAAGCCATTTTAAGAATGATAAGTGGTTTGTTAATCTGTTTTTGGAAACACTCATCAAACAGACAAATGACATCCCCCGCTGCTTTTTTTTAGGTTTACTTGAGTCCTTACAAGCCCTGCATTTTTTGGCCTGTGAATGGGGCCGGTGGAGTGCTGCAGTTCTCTCTGACAGAGTCAGAAGGATCACCACTGACTAGCTGAGGTTTCAGATCTTGGCTAGCCTTGCAGATCTCAGCTGCCCCACTTGACGAGCATCCTGGGAGCTGAAATATCAGCTTGCTCACTGTGTGTACATCCTCTTCAGTCTAGAAAGGAAATAATAGCTCAGACATTTAATTAAGGCTGAAGTGATTCACAACAAGATGGTTAGCACATTACACCACATGTTGAATTTCTGGTTAATCATTTTGAGAAATCAAAAACAATCTACGGTCAGTTATTTCAAAGTTCCAGCATTCGTATGACTTGTTATATAACAAGCTGTAACAAGTGAAATTATTGGGGAAAATCATCTCAAGTATCTCTAAAGTCAGACTTTTCTCCAGCTGAAATGCCGGTACCCTATATATTCCCTGTGCCCTCCAGCTGAAGGAATGGTGTTTTGCCTCTCTTAACAACCACAAAGTAAATAAGAGAAATGGCCATTTGCTGCTTCCTGTTTGGTTTTGTTGATGGGAGTGATGTTCCCTCCTGCTGCAGCAATCGAGGATGATTGGATTCTTGACCCTCTCTGTAGGGAAGCAGGAAAGAACCTGAACTTTAAAGCCTTGCTGGGCTTTGATGTGCTGCTCTGGCCTCCATGCAGAAGTTCAGTGCTCAGAGGAACAGATCTGAACTCACACCAAGGGCAGTAAAAACGTGAGTGGAGAGACAGCTATTTAGCGCTGGTTGCCTGTAATGTTGCTTGCATGATAAAAGAACAAATTCTGTACTAACATCCACGACAGGCTCAACCTGTTCAAAATTAGGGAATGAAGTATGTTGTGATAGATTTTCTGAAAGCTAAGTAGAAGACCAATGAGGTAGGGCAGCAATAATGAACACACTGATGAGAAACTGCATTGCGAAGTCAACCAAGCATTATGAGAAGGTTTTGTCGTGTGCACTCTACACACCCTGCAATCCAGAGTGTTCCCTGGGAACCAGATCTGCTTCCAGCATGTCCTTTACTCAGAGTCCTGGCAATGCCCCATCTTGCCGACCCACCTTCCCTGGAAGGTAGAAAGACTGTCTAGAGCTAAAGTTAGGGTCTCCCAGGTCACAGTTGGCATCACTGAAGTTCAATCTGATGCTGTTCTTTAACTTAACCTCCCTTTCCCTTCTGGTTCACCTGATAACAGCAAAGAGGGAGGAATCCACAAAACATCATGAGTTTTCAGCTATGACATAACCTGGTTAAGCCTCGGCTCGCTGCCATTTGTGCCTCAAGGGCCAGCAGCTTACTCTATGATGAGCTATGTACTGAGCGAGCGAGCAATGGAGATAAACAAGTCTTCCCTGGGATGCAGAGCTGCACAAGCTACAGGAGCCTGTACACTTTTCTGTTTCTTTTTGTCTACTTTCCTTGTGTTTACTACATGTATCAGAATCTTTAGACTATACCTTTTTTTCTTTATGGAAACTCATCTTTTTCTTTGTTGTTGGAGTTAGAAACCCTATGCGGGAGGCCTGTATTTTTGAAGACCATGTAGACGACTCCCAATATCATCTGTGTGAACATCATGAGAATCTAAGGCATGACTAACCACCTTTTTGAAGAGTTTATTTAGGGCTATATTTTTACTTCGGCTTCTCTTAATCTTCTTTTTCCCCTCACACACTCTTTCCCCATTTAGACTTTGACACATTTTACTTTTCTTTCCATTAAGTCTTCACCTAAATTCATGCTTTGTAGCTCAGTACTTTTTCCCAGTACCGCCCAATAGACGTCCATTTGACAAATAAAGAGAGAGAACCTCACAGTTTCTTGGCCAAATGAAAGAGGCACGGAGGCTGACTGAAGTGAGTCAGTACTTGGCTGCCTTAGCATCCACCCTGTAGACACAGCATGCCACGACACTAAATGAAGGCACAGGCAGTGCAGAGGCAGATGCCCAACAGTGTCGTGATGGCGCCTTTTACCATTTATTGGCAGGATACTTTAACATTGTTGGTACAAGCAGCGTGTGCGTGTGTGTGTGTGTGTGTGTGTGTGTGTGTGTGTGTGTCTGCTCAAAGGAGAAAGTAGGGGGTGGAGACGGTTACTCGTATTTCTTTCTCTCTTTTCCACAGCCTCTGACTTCTCGGGCTTCCTGTCTTCCTCCTCTCAAGTCTCTAGGATGAGTCCTGTCTCCCAGTTACCATGGTGATAACCCCAGAAAATGATTTCAAAATTTGCCGTAAGAGTATAAATGGATTATATATTGAGGAAGCAGTGTTATGAAATAGCAAGCAACTGTCCTTAGGCAGAAGGCAATTCCACAACATGAAACAGAGTGTGAACAAGTCTGAAGATTTGAACGTTGCAATTGACCAGCTAGACATCCTACACAGAATATTAAGTTTTGTGGGGGGGGGAACAAAAAACAGCAGATGAAAGGTGTAAGAAGATAAAAGGCACATTGCTTTATGTAGTTGCTCTAATCTACAAGAAAGGGACTCAGCCTTTCATTGAAGCCTGCCCCTGGACTACAGAGATAGTGAGCACTTTAGATTACCATGTGCAAAAGCCCTGGCTGAGGATGCACGGCACACCTTGTACATGTGACGTACTTGTACTTGTGGTGCTGTGCTTGGTGTGCAAGTGGTGTACTTGTGGGGTACGTCCTTTGAAATCATGGCCCTCACCTGCTGAAACATTGTCTGAAAGTGAGACGTGGGAATCGCAAAGCTTAGGCAGCTGTTAGCCTGGCCCAACTGGAGGTTGTAGACAATACAAAATCTCTTCACAGTGAGGACTTTGGCAGCTGGAGGCTCCTCTGATATTACCAAGCATAATCCTGGGCTAGCAGAAGCCTGGTCATGGTCTCTTCTCCAAACTCACACAGCATTAGAACAGGTGGCAGGCTTCTCTATTTGTTCTCCAACTACCATGCGGAGGAGTCATGATTATTCTTCATTCGTGTCCTGTAGTGCAAATATAAACTGGGAGGCTAAAGAAAAGCAGGTAAGTAGAAGAGGGTACACAAAAGTTTGGCAAAATGAATGGGCAGCTTGGACCCCCAGAAGGGTAGTCCATAAGGAAGATATAAGGGCATGAGTATCAGTGAACTGGGAGGAAGCCGTTGAACTCTCAGCTTGCTTTCTTCAGGCTGGTTGAATATGAATGAGGGGGGACCATGGGTCTTTGGGCCCACCTGGTGGTGTTCTGCTCCTGGCAGTTTCCCAAGCCAGGTCCTCTTTGTGTTTTACACACATCATTGGTCACAATCCGTCTAGGCCAGAACCATGTGACCTCTTCCCACCCTGCTACCCGGAGGCAGCTGTGTTTACCCTGCCTTTTGGGTACAGCTCAGAAGTCACAGACTCGATTCCAGCAGCTATAAAAGGGGGTGAAGTGAGGGTGTCACCTGAGACTACTCCGCTTTGTTGTAACCAGTCTAAACTGCCAGCTCCCATTAGCTACTAAGACAGAAGAAGGAAAGTAAACAAAAATATCTTCGTCTCTGGATCCCGCATGCTGTTGCATGTGTCTTGGCTTCAAGCCCAAGACTAAAGAAAATCTGTCTACCAGTCAACGACAGGATGACAAAGTAATGTATTAAGATCACATCGAAGTAATCCCAGAATTAGCAGAAAAGGGTGACAGCAGACAGCTCTGAGACCTCTGTTTCCTGTGTAATTGGGAAGAAACTCACTGAGGTCCTAGAGCGACAGGAAGGAGAGCTCTCACAACTGCTGAGGTCAGATTCTTGCAGCCAGTAAAGCCTTTGGCTTCATGGTTTGCTTCTGAGAATTATTAATGAATACAGCTTTGCTATACTGGCCATGGAAACAACATGGAGCCCAGAGAGAAGGAATAAGCCAGACAAGTCAGCCACTGGAAATAGCTACTCATCAGAGAGGCTCATGGAAGTAAGCCTGGGACACAGGGGTGGGATGTGAGGGGCAGAGAAGACGAAGAGACAAGTCACAAGGAAGAAGGCATTATAGTCACACGTTATCTGACAAAGGTCGGAGTTGTATTTCCCTTCATGGAACCTCACACAAAATTAACTACAATTTACCATCAGCCTACACCTCTCTCGGTGAATGAGTTATATCAACTTGAAGGCCGTACTTTATTGTAAGTTTCCCAATATTTTTAAATAGACTAAAATTGCCTTCAGAATATTTTAGTGCTTCAGAATATTTTAATATTTTGTACTATTCACTACAAATGGAAATGCTGTGAAATGCCATTAGGCTTAGAATCAAAATGAATGGAATACATTATAATAATGTAAGGTTTAGAAACTTGATAAAAAAAATAAATACATTTTATACAAATTGCAGAAGCTACTTCTCTTTTATCATGTGAATCCTGACGACTGAACTTAGGTGGTCAAGATTGGCAGTGGTCACCTGCACCCACCGAGTCATCTCACTTGCCACGTTCTCTGGTTTTTAAATTACATATTTTCTATTTATTTTGTGTGTATGTATTCATGTTAATGCACATGACACAGTACATGTATGCAGGTCAGAAGACATCGTGGATCTCTGTGAGTTCAAGGCCACCCAGAATGAATTACAATATAGCCAGGGGTGTTACACAGAGAAACCCTATCTCAAAAACTCAAGATAAATAAATAATATAACATAATATAATATTTTTGGCCATTTGTGTTGCATCTCTTAAGACATTTCTGTTTAGTTCTATGTCCCACTTTTTTTTTAGCTGGGTTGTTTGTTATCTTGATGTTTAGTTTACTTTTTTCTTTCTTTTCTTTTTTGAGACAGGATTTTGTTGTATAGTTTTGCATATCCTGTAACTCATTCTGTAGACCAGGCTGGCCTTGAACTTACAAGGATCCACCTGCCTCTGTGTCTCGAGTGCTGGGATTAAAGGGACATGCCACCACCACCCAGCAATATTTAGTTTTTAAAAATTCTTCATATATTCTAGATACTAACTCTCTGTTGGATGTGCAGCTGGTAAAGTTTTTTTCTCATTCTGTGGCCTGCATCGTCACTGGATTGATTGTGTCGTTTGTTGTCTCATGAGGGTCCATGTAATAGTTGGTCTTAATGCCCGTGCTAACAGTTCCTGTTCAGAAAGTCCTTTTTGTGGCTGTGAATCCAAGTGTACCCCCCTCCTTTCTCCTCTAACAGATTCAGGGCATCAAATATTATGTTGAGGTCCTTGATCCAAGGTAGATAGAGGAGGGAATATGAGGAAGGATAAATAACACTAAAGACCTTTTGAAAAAGTTTTGTAGAAGTTTCCCAAAATCACACACACACACACACACACACACACACACGCACACGCACACACACATACACACACACACAGAGAGAGAGAGAGAGAGAGAGAGAGAGAGAGAGAGAGAGAGAGAGAGAGAGAGAGAGAGAATGTAGTTAACATAATACAATTGGGCAACAATGCCCCCATTAGATAGCACAGGCTAATGAATAAAAATCCCTGTGCTGGGAATAGGTTATCTCTAACAGCTTTTCTGTATCTCAATAACAAGTTTCTCTACCAACACAATAAGCCAGATCGAAGTCCAATTGAAAAAATAAAAGAGCAGGTTTATTTGAGCAAAGCAACTCCCAGGTGAGTTCTCCAGCCTTAGAGATCAAGGCAGGAGAAGTCATGCATCCTTACTAAAGCAGGAAGCTTAGTCTGTAGGTGAGGGATGACATGTGCCTGCCACAAGCTGGGTTTGTGCCCAAGTATGGTCACAAACTGAGCACTTTATGCAGGGACTTGAGCTGCTGGGAACTTCAGGAGAGGAACTTCCCAGCCACCAAGAATGCTGACCTGGGCTGTGGCATCATTTCTTTGTTGGAGATTCTCTGAGAGGGCAGGCTTTGGAGAGGGAGAGGAATGGGGCTTTCTGGATCAAGCACAACTCTTATTGCATTCTTTATCTTTCTAGATAATTGAGTATGAATTTTACTACCCAGTTAGAAAGAGAGGCATCCAAATTAGTTGTCTGCATAATGGTAGAATGATCTAATATGATGGGATGTATTTCCTACTGATATATATGTATATATATAATATATAGTATATATACTATATATATTAATGATATATATGCCTTACTAGCAAGTGGGAAAAGGAAGGGCACACTTTAAAGTAATATGATCCAGAGCTGTCTGACACTTGACAAGTGATTTTCATATTACAAGCTAAATAGAAAGAACATTTGCACTGACTTCTTTAAAAATACTACGAAGCGGAGACTATGAGCAAATATTAAAACTATGGATTTGATGCTCAGATTTCAGCAAGGTTCAGACTCCCATAAACACTGTATTAAAGCCCTGTTTTGCTCTTTCTGAAAGATCTTTTATCTCTCCTCAAGGCTCATTCACTTCCTGTGGGGAGTCAGGCGAGATGCAGGCTGTGCCCTCTCTCACAGCCCTCTGAGGCATGCCAGATGCCGATCAAATCTTAGACGTTAGCTTTCTGCAGCCTCCTTCTGTAGTGTCTCCTCTGCAGCATCTCCCTTTTCTTTCCTTGTTAAAATATGTAGTGGATTATGTTTTAACAGGAGCTACCGTCACTGCAATCTCCATCCCCATCACTGACTTTCGTGTAAACACATTGGTAGACGAGAAATGGGAGAAAAATGCCAGGTGTTACAAATGTGATGCTTTAAAAGGACAATCAGAGACCTAAAAATTATGTTGAGTTTATGTAACTGTTTCCAAAAGTAAATCTTATTGAATGAGGGTGTGGGGGGAGATTTCTGTTTTGTTTTTGTTTTAAGCATAGTGGGTGGAAACGGTATACCCCATCTTTCTACTCCCTATGGAAATCCAACTGAGCCCCATAGGCATTTCTGAATATGTGGATATTATTCAGTAGAATATATCTCTAGGTGGAAGCTATAGATAGCAGGGCTGCCTTAAAGCTCAGCTGCTGAGCTCTGAAATCTACATGCTATACATTCCGCAGGCTGCTCCCAGTGGATGGCTGTGTCCAGAGACAATAAAACAGGTTCCTTCCTGTGAGATAAGGGATTCTTCTAATCAAAGTTGGCTTAAGGACCACTGAAAACTCTTACCTAACATTTCATAGAGCCACACAGCATCTTCAAACACACCCATCACTCTTCCTTATTACTGTCATTTTCTTCTTAGGATATCAGAGTAGTGGCATCACTTTTTAAATATTTTTTTTTGGTGCCTACTTATATTCTTTGCAGACACGTGAATAGAGAATTCAGATATAAGGTCAAATCCATAAGTGGTTAATTTACTGATTTTTAGTCTTGTATATTACTAGAAGTTTGTATGTCACTCTGCAGTGAGGTCTCTAGAAAGGACACAGGCCGTTTCTGTTTACTGTTGGGATCAGCTGAGTACATCTCTGTGAAGAGATCTATGAATCCCATCCATAAGCCTAATTCAGAACAGACCATGTTTGGCTTCTGTCTTCTTTTTGAATTCCTCAGGGTAAATTTCAAAGACGATGAAGTGAGTTATTAAGACAGATAAGCTCTCAGCGCTGGTTCTCCATTTTACATCTAAGTTCAGTTCAGTTGGGAGTTTTAGGACAAGATCTGTGAATTTTGGATTCACAAAATATAATAGAGCAGCAGACATATTCATGTTCTAAATCACCACCAGTAAGACTTTGTGAAAGCAACCCATGAACCGTGGCTTGCAAAGGCAGTAGTATGACATGATGCTTTAGAACTGAAATCTGGGGAAGAATAACTTCTAGCCAATCCCTGGCTGTGTCCCTTTGCAAGCAGCTGGACGTTGATCTCAACCTCATTCGTTCAACGTTAGCATCCCATCTAGCTAGTGCCAGATTCTCTCCTATAAATGTACCACTGACCAAACAAGTGGACATTTCTTTCTTCAGGATATTAAAATTCTGCAACAAGGAGACAGACAAAACTACAGATGCATAATAAACAAGAAACTGTTTATTAGGCAATAAGATCATAGGCAGAGAATCAGAGTATGAGGGACTTGGCAGTATGTGTAGGTGGGCTGTATGTTCCTCCTTTGTAGAGTTGTGGAGATTGGACAGATTTTTACATGTTTGCAATGGCGTTTGGCATACAAAGCTTAGACAGTGTTGCCACTTCCCCTACCATATTGAGAGGCTACTGTAGCTACAGAAATGATGGAATCTGTCTACGTAACCCTAAGAGCAAGGAAGTGAGGTATGTCCAGGATTTTTATCCTATGTCCATATTCAACTTACTTTCAGAAGAACTTCTGTGTGGGCCAGAAGACAGAGAGCACAAAGATGGCATAGCCTACCTCTGGGACACATATTCCTGTATCTGCATATACCATACATCAGAAACAAATATTTTAAATGGAACTTGACTTAACATTACTGAGGGTGTAGATCAGACAAAGCAATATACAAACTGATCTTGCCTGTAGCTCCAGCCAGCTCTTGGAGATTTTTTATATAATAGCCTTCATATAAAAACTGATCTCCATTTACATCATAGTAGATGAACAGTGGATTAAAAAGTACAAAATAATTCTATTTGGTGAAGTTTCACAGGATTTAATAAAATAAGCCCTCACTAATTACACATGATGTCGTGATTGTATGTGCTCAGCTTCTTGGGAAATTGAGTGCGGAGCTCACTTGAGCCCAGAAATTTAAGGACAGCCTGGGAAACAGGAAGACACCATCTCAGAAGTCATCACATTTTCTCTCAGTGGGCTGAGAATACAGCGTGATCTACAGTGCTTGACCAGCCTGAGCAAGTCCCTAGGACTACTGCTATTTTTTCCTTAAGCAAAATAACATTATCTTATAAAAATGAAACCCGACCACACTTAGGTCAGAGGGGGATTTTAAAGTCTTTTAATAAGAAGATGGAACTCGGGAAACTTAACAGAAGTCAAGAAAGCGATAAATGAAGAGAGTTCAGCCAAAATCCTAGAGATTTCCACATTATTCTTCGAGTCATTTTTCAGACAACTATTTGTTTGGGTTATAAGTAACAGTACAGTTAAAACACGTAAAGGGACCAAGTTCAGATTTGTTCCCATGACCTCCTAGTCTAGGAAACCCTGAGTTAATTAAGAAGGAAATTTGATGTTGAGGGGCTGGGATTTAACTCAGTGGGAGAGCACTTGCCTATGAAGTACAAGGACTTGAGTTAAATCCCGAGCACTTGGAAAAGAGAAAGAAAAAAACAAAAGGAAAAAAAGTGAAGAAAGGCAGGTGGATTTCAGCACGTTTGAGGCCAGCCTGGTAAACAGAGGGAGTTCCAGGACAGTTGATGATACACAGTGAAACCTTGTCTTGAAAAACCAAAGCAAGCAAGCAAACAACAACAAAACCCCAAGATGAAAAAGAAATCTTGATAAAAGGGTTTGTGTCTAGGCTTATTGAACTTGTTAAGCCATGTTCAGTTGATATCGCTGGGAGGCCTGCTCTTTTCTGAAGGGAAATGGAGGCAACAGAGATCCTCCTAGCAGTTCTGTGTAAGGTATGGGAGCCCTGACAGTCTCTGATTTCCACCCATATTTTCATGGATCAAAAGTTGATATAAAGGTATCAGAGTAGGCTAAAAAGGAGTACCACCATTTTTTCACCTAATTATCTGTGGTGGTTTGAAGGAAAATGGCCTTCTTAGGGTGTGGCACTATTAGAAGGTATAGCCTTGTTGGAAGAAGTACATCACTGTGTGTGTGTGGTTGGGTAGGGGGTATTTTGAGGTCTCCTATGATCAATCTATTTCCAATGTGAAATAAAGTTCACTTTCTGTTGCCTGTGGATCAAGCTGTAGAACTCTCAGCTTCATTTTCCCAGTGATATCAACTCAACATGGCATAACAAGTTCAATAAGGCTAGACACAAACCCTTTTATCAAGACGAGGTGAGACAACCTAGTAGAAGGAAAAGCTTCTGAGAGCAGGCAAGAGTCAGAGACACCCCCATTTCCACTGTTTATCCACATTTTCCTCAATTTTCTTTTCAGACTTGAAGTTTTTGTCATACATTTCTTTCCTTTGCTTGGTTAGAGTTATTCCAAGATTTTTTTATATTGTCTGTAGCTACTGTAAAGGGTGTTTTTCCCAGATTTTTTTCAGTCTGTTTGTCATTTGTATATAGGAGGACCACTGATTTTTTTTTGTTTCTTTTTTGTTTTTTTGAGTTAATCTTGTATCCAGTCACATTACTAAAAGTGTTTATCAGCTGTAGTAGAATTTTGGGGGTCACTTATGCATATTATTAGATCATATGCAAATAGCGATACTTTGTCTTTTCCTCGCTTTGTTTAAGTGATTTATTCACTTCTTCTTTAAGAGCATCTATCATCTCTATAAAGTTGGTTTTAAGGTCTTTTTCTTGTGCTTCAGATGTATTGAAATATTTGGGACTTCCTGTAGTAGGATAGCTGGGCTCTGGTGGTGACATATTGCTCTGGCTATTGTTGATTGTGTTCTCACACTGGTGTCTAGGCATCAGGGTTTGGAATATTATAGGTCTAGGTGCCGATTTCTGCCTTTGTCTTTCTTAGGTAAGGTCAGGGCTTCCAGAAAAGGTCTAGCCAAGTTCAAAGAGAGGAACAAGAGTTTCTCCGTGGGTCTGCAGGATCTTTCTCCTGTGAGAAGCTTGTGAGATGAGGCTGTTGAAGCCCATTCTCTTTCCCTCTCTCTGCAGTCCTACGTACACAGCCACACCAAAGTCTGACTGCCTCAGAAATCCACCACCTCTCTTCTGTTCTTAGTCTTTTATTCATCCATTCAGGAAGTTTACAATGGCCATTTCATAAAGTGCCATAGACTGCATGAGATACTATCTCATTATCAGAAATAATCTGTGTCCTCACTTAGTTTGCAAGGTATCAAACAACTACAATTATAGCAAGTGCTAAAAAGAAGGCTGTGGTATGCACTACAAATGTATAAAAGCAGAGGGGCCTAGCCCGGTTGTCAATCAAAAGGGTATCCTAGGGAATATGACTTTCAAGTTGAGATAAAGATGAGAAGGTGGCTAGTAAGGCTGAACTGGGGGAAATGGTACTAGCAGAGAGAAGCTCAGGCAATTCAAAAGTAGCCCCAAGGGAATTTGCTGAATATAGAACCAAAAGCTTAACAGTAGCCAGATGAGTGGAAGAAAGAGCAAAGTTGATCTCAAAAACAGAACTCTAGTCTTTATCCCAAAGCACCAATCAACCACTGAGCTGATTTTAATCTTAACCAAGCAGTACTTATCTGATTACTCCAGCCATGATATACAGAGGGACTGGAGGCTCCAGAGTAACTGTGAGAAGAACGAACTAAAGATAAAACAGCCCTCAACAGACCACGTGAAAGATAATGCTGATTATCGCAGAGTGGGCTACACAATCTGGATTCACAGGGGTAAGGTCAGGGCTTCCAGAAAAGGTCTAGCCATGTTCAAAGAGAGGAACAAGAGTTTCTCCGTGGGTCTGCAGGATCTTTCACCTGTGAGAAGCTTGTGGAGATGAGGCTGCCGAAGCCCATTCTCTTTCCCTCTCTCTGCAGTCCTACGTACACAGCCACACCAAAGACTTCAGTCTGACTGCCTCAGGAATCTACCACCTCTCGACTTCCTAGAATCTCCTTGACGTTTCTTTATGTTTTATATCTGACTAATATCCAAATTCAAATCACATCAGGGATGATTTCACCTATGAGACTGTTGCCTACAAATGCTGTCAATTAAACGGGAGGAAAAGATGACTGTGAAATTGAATGAAAACAGTAATCATATGTTACTGTATATAAACGACTCCACTAGCATGCAGCAGAATTTATCTTGGCTTTCTTCCATACTCCAAGGCTCTCTGCTGCCTGCTGGCCCCAGGAACACTGCAGGGATTCATTCTTGAGCAGAATTTTTTCCTGACTGAAATTCTACGCTAAAAGCTGTAAAGGAAACTTGCTCCCATTCATTTATTTTGGACTTAGATGCACAGACCGGGAGGAGGGAGGGGAGAACAATAGCTCTTTACACTTATATCAGTAAGCTGGTCTAAGGCTAAACAAGCCTCACTTGACTTCATGGTCTGAGCTAGCATAGTCATGAAAATAATCATGCAAAGCAAATCTGTGGGCAGAGAAGGTAACAATGTGTCACGAAGCACATCAGGACACTGCCAAATGCATCATCTTCCAAAGTCTCCAAATTCTCAACTCCTCTCTATTGTGAAGTATTATCAATAAAGGCAATGGAACTATATACTCAGAGGTTAAAGTAAATTACACAGCTGACACAGACTCATTTCTTTAATTTTCACATTTATATGAATGCCCAAATATGGTAGGAAATGAGTATCACATTCCTAAAGATTATTTCATATTCCAAAAATAGTAACACCCATGAAAAATATACTATTTGAAACACGCTATTCCAATATGACTCTCTTACTACTGTTATTGTGACTTTGGATCCTGCAGTGCTATGGTATCCTCTCAAAGTACAACCTTGATGCTCGGAACTAAATACTAAGAGGAGAAAGGCTCTGTGCAAGACCAGGAGGTCTGTCCTCTCTAGGAAGTCTGTCCTCATTTGCTCTCGTCTATGGCAGAAAATTTCCTAAACATTTGCACATAGTTCTGTAAGACTTTATGAATAATTCCTAAATTTAAAAATTACTTGAATAATAGTAAATTATCAGCAGGTCATCAGCTTGTTAAAACTTCAAAACTTTATTTCTATTTACTATTTCAAATTATCCTTCGCTGAAACACTAGCAATCTTAGAAAACAGGGCAATGTTTTAGATTATCCTGTGCTGATTTTATTTTCCCAAGCTCAATTCACAGTCTAGAATTAACCACTTTGATAATAATTTTTGAGGGATGGGGTTGAAGAGATGATTTAGCAGTTAAAAGTATGTGCTGTTCTTGCAAAGAACCTGGGTTCAGTTCTCAGTACTCACCTGGTGGCTCACAATCATCTATAACTGCAGTTCTATGGGATACTATGCCTCTGTAGGCACCAGCCATGCATGCGGCGCACATATATGTATGCAGGGAAAACATTCATGATCATAAAAGAAAATATATGTACAAAGTTTTGGATTTTTTTATTGTAGTGGTTATTGTTTGTGCATGATGTGTGGATGCAGGAATGAGTACCATGGTGTTGTAATAGGAGCAGCGGGCTGCTTCCCGCCACCCGGCTAGCTTTATACCTGAAATAATTACACGGAAACTGTATTCTTTTAAACACTGCCTGGCCCATTAGTTCCAGCCTCTTATTGGCTAGCTCTTACATATTGATCTAACCCATTTTTAATAATCTGTGTAGCCCACGAGGTGGCTTACCAGGGAAGATCTTAACCTGCGTCTGTCTGGAGTGGGAGAATCATGGCGACTCTCTGATTCAGCTTCTTTCTCCCAGCATTCTGTTCTGTTTTCTCCGCCTACCTAAGGGTTGGCCTATCAAATGGGCCTAGGCAGTTTCTTTATTAATAAGAAAACACTCCCACATCACCATGGTGTGCACGTGAAGGCCAGAGGACAACATTGGACTTCCATCTACACATGGGTTTCAGGGACTCAACAAAGATCACCAGGCTTGAGAGGCAAATGTGTTTACCCTCTAGGTTGTCTCATCAGATTTAATCATAGTAATTTTATAATATGCATGCCAAGATTAGTTTATCCCTTTTGGATAAGAAATAAAAGGACACCACAGTTTCTTTGAAGTTTTGGAGCTATTATTTGAGGAAGTTGAACACAGAAGAAGCTCCTGCTCACTTTGTCGCTACCCCCATTCTCTCTTTGCCTCCATCACCACTTCTAGCTTCATTTTTATCTTGACCCAAACCTGTATTTCTACCAGTATCTAACACGTATCTAATTGCTCTATACACATACATGTTTGGATTGTGCTTCCTTTTTCCCTCCCTTCCTCTCTCCCTCCCTCCTTCCTTCTCTCCCTTCCTCTCTCCCTCCCTCCCTTTCTCCCTCCCTCCTTTCTTCATTCCTTCCTTCCTTTCTTTTTTGAATCTTAGAAGCTTCTCAGGGTAAGAATTGACTTACATTTCCAGTTTATAATACCTTTGGGTACTTTATGCTCACAGTTCCTAAAGCTATAATTATAGAGAATTAGTTCAGTTTATGGTCAAAACCAGAAGAGAAAGAAACTTCTCACTGATCCTCAAGAGTCAGACCTCTCTTTCCTGGAGAGTTTAAGCAGCACACAACTATAATAATGGGGACTAATTTCTCTGTCTCTCTTGCAAATGAAGTTTGCCCCTGGCTCATACACTCTCTAAGCTTTATGTTCTTCTTTATACTTATTACCTGGCATGTGCTGCCTTCCTCGTGCTAATTGATGCTATCCTGGGAAGAGTAAGCCTCGGGAGAATCTTTCTCAGATTCAGTTTGTTTCCAAACTATAAGGGATAAATCAAATAATGAATAACTCAAAACAAGATCAAATAAAACATAGCAGATATGTAAGCAATACCTAAGGCACACACACAAAAAAAGAATATATCTAGACCAGGGTTTTGTTTTGTTTCGGTTTGATTTGGGGTTCAATGAATGGGTAGAGGAGGAAAGGACTTTCACTTTTCTCTGGATCATTTGGCAAAATGCAGAAAGGTCAAATGCTTCATGTGAGACCCAAAATAGCATGAGACAAAAGTTTGTATGAATATTATAAATGCAATAATTTATTAACTGTTTTTCAAATTGTTATCTGCAACTGCTATAACAAGTTGAAACAAATTTAGTAACTTAGAAGAACACAAATTCATCATATGCATCTTTGAGATCAGGAGCCCAGAGGGTTCCAGTGGACTAAACTGGAGGAATTCATCATCAGGGCTGCAGTCTTTTCAGGGCCTCTAAAGATGAAGCTATTCCCTTGATCTTTCCAGTAAGCTGATGGCACATTCTTTGACTAATGATGCCTTCTTCCCTCTTCAGAGGCGGCAATGGAAGGTAGAATTCTTTACCTATGAAATCACTCTGAGTTCTTCTGCCAGCCTCTTCTACTTTAAAGGAACTTTGCATTACATCTTTGGGCCCACCAGAAGTAGCCCAACCCTACTTCAAGGTCAGCTGATTGGTGTACTTCTTTCTGCAACTTTACTTCCCTGTGAAGGTAACTTACTCACAGGTTATGAAGATTAGGTCATTGCTGTTTTGGGGAGGGGCGAAAGGAACATTATTCTGTTCCGCTTACCCTTCATGGAATGGAATGTGATTTCCTCATTAGCCTCTTATGCTCTGTGGGTCTGTGAAGGTCAGGAGCGGATTGTTTTATTTTGTACTGTCAACATTTGCTGAAAATGCTCTGGTTTTAGGATCTCTCAGAGGAGGATGGGGGGAAAGGATTTGTTATTCAATAAGTTTTATTTTTGTACTCCCAGTTGGAGGATGAAAACAAAATGAGATGATGAGATTAGGAATCAGCTTCTGATTTTAGGGCTATTCTGATATAGTTTCTTTCATATCCCTTTACAAATATATCTACCATTTACTTCCTATTCCAAGAGACCCCATCTCCTCAGTCTTTTCAGGAACCATACCAAGGACTTTTGGATCCTTTTTGTTTATACCTAAACCCCAGAGTTCAATTAAAACCTGGTTTGCAGGTTATTCAAGCTATTTATACTAACATATGAACATAGGAACATTTCTATTTTAAAGGGAATGTGCTGACAGCAATAAAAATGCAGTCCACAAATTATTTTTAACTTGGCTGGTAGTTGACATTTGGAGCTAATTTTAGCACCTAGGCCTTTTATATAAAGTAGACTTTCCTATGCTAAATTTACATAAAGAATAGACATTTCATTAATTGTGAGATAATTATTAGTTTGCATATTTTAAAATATACTTTACATAAAAGAAATAGTATCAAATCTAGCAAAAAAAAACAGTGTCTAACTCACTTATTAACTCAACTAACATGCTTCAAATCACGAAGCCCTACTGCTATAAAATAAGATTTGGGCTGAATTTTAGCTAGTTATTTTAAATTGCTGTTCAAGCTAATACTGATGTTTTAATCATTTGTTTTATGCTTTTTCTTAAGTCTTTTGTTATGGCTCATCGTATCCCTAAAGATACCCCCTTGATGCTGCCTAGATTTTAAAGAGCATTTCACAGCTGATATCCCAGCTTTTAATTGTACAACCTTCCATATGATGATGATTTTTTTCCTGACTCCATTCATGTGACTTTATTTTAAACCTTACCTCAATACTCTAACACTCCAGGACTAATAAAGGCACTATAGTCTTAGAGTTAGCCCACTATCATTTAATATATACATGGAGCAGCATAGAAGAGAAGGTTCTTGGCTGTCACATTCCATTTTGCTAAAAGCTCTGCATCCAAGAAATCAACCATCTTTCCCTCCCAGATTGTATTGACCCCTGCTCATAATTTGGTTTTTGTATTAAGGGTGTTTTCTCAGCCTAGAATTTGTTTGACTTCGTTTTCCTGTTATAATTTTAGTGTTCTTATGAGGATTTATCTCAAATTTATCTCCTCTGTGAATTCTGAGTCAGTTCTACTATCAATTACAATCATAGAAACTTCCTCCCCTGCTTACCCAAAATTCTTTGCTCTTATCTCTTGATACATTTATCATGTGGTGTTTTAATTATTTCTCTATCTTCACCACAGTAGTCTGTTTTCACTGGGGATGTATGGCATTGCATACACAGTATCCTGTGTGCAGTAAAAATTAACAAATATATTTCGAGTTTATAGTGTCTAGAAAGAACAAATAGTTTGTACCTCTAGTCTTGGGTCTTACTATGATTGGAGGCAGAGATTTTCTTTTGTGCAACTGCTGGGTCTCAAATAAACACACAAAAACTTATATTATTTACAAAATGCTCAGCCTATAGCTCAGGCTTATTATTAACTATCTCTTACAACTTAAATTAACCCATTTTTATTAATCTCATGGCTTTCCCCATCCTCTAGCATGTCTTGTTCCCTTAGCAACTGGTTTGCATCTCTCCCTGACTCCGCCCTTCCTCCTCTCTGTATTTTCACTTTGGCTTTCCCACCTAGCCTTATCCTGCCTTGCTATAGGCCTAATAAGCTTTATTATCAACCAATGAGAGTAATATATATTCACAATATACAGGAGGATTATTCCACAGCATGTTACATAAAACAAAGTGGCTATGCATATTTAGGTGCTCTCTCTACTTTTTGTGTTAGAGGTGCAATTCTGGAAAGAGAATTTAATGAACATTCAAAGGGAACCGCTAGGAAAAGTTACTCCCTTTGGGAGAGGACTGAGCTGGTCCCTCCCAGTTTGGGGGTTATGGAAAATCTTCCAATAATGAGGATTACATGTAAGTACACAATATCCTGAATGGGAAGGATTTAGGTCTCATTCTTTTTTGAGGAGCTAGATAATTCCAAATTGAGCTTCACACACTTCTTAATAACACAACAAAAGGCATGACAAACTCTCTTTTTGTCATTGTGTTAATTTATCAGCAATTGTAGTACCTGAATCTCAAGTATGAGACTCTAGAAATATTAAGAGTTATAAAATTCATTTTAGCAAAGGATCACTTCCTTCCTGCCTCCCTTTGTTCATCCCTTCAGTGGTATGGACCCTGAAGGTAAAGATTGAAGACTGAAGCCAAGTCCTCTCTTATACCAGGAGAGCACTGTATTATTGAGCTACATCCCCAACCTCCAGCACTTAGATTTTAAATCTGTTCCACATTTAATAATTGCTTTTACTGAAAGGTACTTACCTCCTAAAGCTACATGTTATATTTAGATTAGCATATTGTAACTGACATTGAAGTTTTCATAGTTGCTTATGTTAGCCTTCAGGGATTTGCTGGCTATTTTTATGTCAACTTGACCCAAGGTAGAGTCATTGAAGGAGGAAGCCTCAATGGAAAAAGAAAACTTCCGTAAGATAGGACTGTAGATAAGTCTGTAGGGTATTTTCTTAATTAGTGAGTGATGAGAGAGGGTCCAGCCCATTGTGGACCCTAAGCAGGTGGTCCTGTGTTCTATAAGAAAGCAGGCTGAGCAAGCCATGATGAGCAAGCCAGTAAGCAGCACTCTAACATGGCCTCTGCATGAGCTCCTGCCTCCAGATTCCTGCTGTATTTGAGTTCTTATCCTGACTTCTATGATGGAGTACAAAGGCTGTGGAAGCACAAGACAAATAAACCCTTCTTCCCCAACTTGCTTTTAGTTATGATATTTCATCTCAGCACTAGAAACCCTAGTTAGGACAGGGGTAGAATCATTTATTCAGTCAGTGAAGAAAACACTGCTCAGGGATCCTTGAAGTGCTATTATTCAGGATACAGATCCTGGAAAATGTCAATAAGAAACAGCAACAATCACTCTCAGGTTTCTGTATGTTGCTTAAGTATTTCAAGAAATCTTAAAAGCAACATGGCATTGCAGGAAGAGCTCTGACGTCAGGTAAAGGGGGTTATAGCTATGTTTCACTACGAATTAGTTAAGAAAACATACAGAAGCACATTAATCTTTGCAACAAAATGAATTTACTTTTAGTCATGGATATATTTAGCATAGTATGTATTATTTGGCATAAGTTCAATAACTATGAACCTTCCCACTGATAATTGAAGGACTGAATGACAATCTCTGTCCAAATCAGCCTTCACATTTTCAAAATAGATATGCTTGGAATGTTTGCTTACAAACCAAAGGAAGTTACCGTATAATCTTAGTATCAATGATTACACAAGGCAGAGTTTTCAGTTTAAAAATGAAGAGTTATGACAACTAAGGTATTAAATTAGGTATCAAAATATCAGCTTTTCATATTGAATTAATTTTTATTTGAAAAATGAATGACCTCAGTGAACTTTCCTTGCAGACAGAAGAGCTCTTTGTCTTTATTTATTTGGTTGTTGTTTTAATTATAAAGGTCTGGTTGTTCTAAAAAGGTTCTTTAACCCTGGGACTGTATTTTTATTTTTGAAAGTTGCTCGTGTTTTTGTAAGATTATATATGAGGTCTGGAGTTTTAATAAATGGTAACTAACACAAATTCATGGGGACAATCTTTGAAGGACTTTGGCTACTCATCTACATCTCATATACAGAAAATACTCAGGAACACTTCCCCTTGTATGAAATTTCTGAGCCTTAGGAATTTGAAATGTTTCAAATACAAAAACCATTATTTATGAAGTGGCTTCACTGTTAAATTCAGGTATTATACCTTCTAAGTCTCTATGGTTCACAGTGACTTTAAAATACCTATGTAAGGTACCAATGTCTTTACACTGTTACTTTATTAACAATGTGGTAGGTAACTGTCAGCAGCCGTTTAATTTTCTGCAAGTGACACTTGGGCACTGCTGCATCACCTCCACTCTTCTTTCCAGATGTGATGGCTTAGCCAGTTTGTGATCTATTTTACATCTCTGAGCTTCTTAGTGATGGTGCATAACCTTTGGATCGTCTTTATCTTATCTTTTTTATATTTTTACTTCCTGACCACAATTTCCCCTCCCTCCTCTTCTCCCAGTCCCCCCTCCAATTCTTTTCTGCTTCACCCCCATCCACTACTACTCCGTTTTTCTCAAGAAAAGGGCAGGCCTCCTATGGGTATCAGCCGAAACACAGCATATCAAGTTTCAGTTGGTAGAGGCAACCCAGTATGAAGAAAAGAGTCCCAAAAACCAGCAAAAGAGTCAGAGACAGCCCCTGCCCCCAGCCACTGCTAGAATTCTCACAAGAAGACCAAGTTACACAACTGTCACATATATGTAGAAGGTAGGTTAGTCCATGTAGGCTTCCTGATTGTTGGTTCAGTCTCTGTGAGTCCCTGTGTGCTCAGGTTAGTTGATTCTGTGGATTTTCTTGTGGTGTCCTTGATTTCTCTCGCTCCTACAATACTTCCATTCCTCTTTCATAAGGCTCCCTGAACTCTGCCTAATGTTTGACTGTGGGTCTTTGCATCTGTTTCTTCCAGTTGCTGGATGAAGACTCTCTGTTAACTATTGGGCTAAGCACTATTCTATGAGTATAGCAAAATATTGATAGGAATCATTTCATTTTTTTTCTGCCAGACATGTTTTGTTCTATCCTAGATCTCTAGGGTACCCAGTCTCTGGGTTCTGGCCCTCCAGGCAGTGTCAGGGGTGAGCTCCTTCTTGTGGTGTAGGTCTCAAGCTGGACCAGTTATTGGTTGACCACTTGCACAATTTCTACACCACCTTTGCCCCAGCACATCTTGTAGGCAGGACAAATAGAAGGTCAGAGGTTATGCGACTGGGTTGGGGTCCCAATCCCTCCACTGGAAGACATGCCTGGTTACAAGAGATGGGCTGTTCAGGCTCCTTATCCGCCATTGCTATGAGTCTTAGCCAGGGTCACCCTCAAAATTCCTGGTAGTTTTCATTACATTAGGTTTCTAGATTGTCCTTGAGATGCTCCCAACTCTAATTGCTTTCTTCCACACCTGATCTTTCCTGTTCCCATCCCCAGTCTCTCGACCCAATCCCACCTCTTCACCTAAAATGCTGGATCATCTTTTTGATATGTGAGGCAGTCAATACTTCTAGTAATACTGTTTCTTCACAAATATATAGATATAGATATATGAAAACTAAAAGGATGAATTCCATTGTTCTGTCTCTACAAAGCATTTGTAAGTTGTGTCCCTGCTGATTCTTTGTATATCATTTTAGTTCCAGAAAGGCCTACTCCCCCCTACATGATGCTGTTTAGAAAAATGTCTAAACTGTCCCACAATGGAACGCTGTGTGCTCTTCAGTTGAGCAGCCACTACTCAGATGTCACCATTCAGCACCTTAAAGGAAGTGGATGTGACTGATGAGCTAGAATTTTAATTTCTCTTAGATTGATATAAAAATAATAGCCACATGGGAATTGTGGTTATTATATTATACAAGTGTAGAATGAACGACTAAATAGCTGATGTAGGGTGCAAATATGCTTCCTGTTCCCAGGCTCCACCTATTTCTCCAGCTGGTCAGCCTTTATCCAAAGTAGGAACCAAGTCAAATTTCATTTCCTCTATAGAGAATACTGTCATCTGCATGAATGACTTTGTCTTTGAACTCCATGCTCTTAACACTCTAAAGGAAATCATTAAGTTAGTCTACAAAATTTTAATTAAAATGTATGTAAGCTTTGGCATAACTAAATGTAATATTGCTATTTTCTATGAATTGAAAGCTTATAATCCTACATACTTTATACATCATTTTTATTTATTTTATACATCTTGTGTCATATTCATATTACAATTCTAAAATATAAGTAATTTTCATTTCAAGTATAAATATTACTTTAAAATCATTGATTGGTTTTGTGCGTGTGGGGGGTGTATAGTGTGTGATATGGAGGTACTTGTGTTGATCAGAGGAAAACTTGCAGGAATCATTTTCTTTTTTTAAATATTTATTTATTATGTATACAATATTCTATCTGTGTGTATGCTTATAGGCCAGAAGAGGGCACCAGGCCTCATTACAGATGATTGTGAGCCACCATGTGGTTGCTGGGAATTGAACTCAGGACCTTTGGAAGAGCAGGCAGTGCTCTTAACCACTGAGCCATCTCTCCAGCCCCCATTTTCTTTTTTTCATGTTGGTCTTCTGATTAAAGTCATCCTGAGGCTAGGTGGCAAGCACCTTCCCCTCCTGCGACATCTTGCCAGCCCGTAATTCCTTTTTTTTTTTTTTAAATTGTGACCTAGAGAGGTGACTGGTTCAGGTCAAACAGCCAGTGAATGATGAAGCTACAATCTGCACCAAGTCCATGACTGGTGGGGACCTTGTCAGACTAGGCAGAATCAAATGGGACACTTCAAACTGATGGTCTCTGGAAAATCAAAATAAAACTAATCCTCTCTGAGATGCATCTGTTAACAATCATAGTTTAGTGGGAATACAAGATTGTGGGTCAATTTACCAGAATCCAGTTCTATCATAGGTTCACCATCACTTTCCAAAGGACAAGTGGCTCCCTCTAGTGAGCGTTGATGGAAATAACAGAGCTAGCAAATATTTAAAAGTTACTAACGTTTCTCGGTGTGAAACACAGTGCAAGGTTGTGTGTGTGTATGTGTGTGTGTGTGTGTGTGTGTGTGTGTGTATGTGTGTCTGTGTGTGTGTGTGTGTGTCTGTGTGTGTGGCATTTTTTAAAACCCAGAACTCAATTTCAGAAGACCTGATATAGACATAGACATCCTGGTCAAGCTTAACCCATAGTGTCTTTTAAGAGAAGTCTAACTTTCTAAACTACGCCATTCATCACAGAGCAAGCCGGTGACTCGTTTGCTATACTAAAATCACCACTCCTACAATAACTTTTATGGTAAAAAATTTATATTAAGTCTTTCTATTTATATATGTTGCTATGAACTTCATTGCAAGAAGGTAAATCATGTTATAGAAATATTTGTCATACAAAAAATGACATTTGTTCTGATAATTTTGGCAAAATACTGAATTTGAGGACCAGGCATAACTACTTGCTTTTTCTCAAAACAGAAAGGAAACGAATGAACCGGTCCTTAAATATTAATCTGTTTGTGGATGAGGAGGGAGAAAATATGGATCAACTTGACCCCGCCTTTATGCTTTTATGTTAAAGTGACGTCACATTCTGTTCAGAGAGCATCAGAATCAAATCTCTTGGACTCAGATCATTCCTCTGTCATTTTCTATGCTACTTTGGTAAACGACTCAGTTTCTCCTCATCTCAGCTCCACGGGGAGTAAAATGAATGTCGTTCACAGGATTCTTGTAAGAGCTATACGATGTGGCGTTTATGACAGCGGTAGATGCACCAGTAAGAACAATCGTTAATTATAACCACAAAGCAAGCATCTTCCAGAAAAATAGGAATTCCTAAACAAACCCAGAGCTTTGCCCCCCAGTAACAGAGATTAGAAGGGAATTGTGTTTTTATTATTGTTTTGAGACGGCGGCGTCTCCCTCTGTAGCCCAGATTAGCGTAGAGGTCGCGATCCTCCTCCGAAACGACAGGCAAGAACCCGTCCTACGAGACTAGAATTCATAGTTCTCATTTCTAACAATGGGGGTGAGGGCACTGTGGCATTAGATACGGAAATTTTTGCTCCGAGCTTTTTCGAATGCCAGGTTATATTTTTATCTTCTTACATAACTAAAAAGCGAATGCACTCATTGGCAGACCTTCAGCCACAGTGGGCAGTGTAAAGGCTGTGCAGCCACAACGGCTGCAGCCGAGATTTTTCCAGAAGCCCTGCAAGCATCCCCCTCCCCCCTCCTCCCTCCCCATCCCCGCCTTCGGTCTCCTAGGATGACCGAGATGCCTTGCGCAGCAAGCTCTCGCGATCTTTGCGGGCTGCGGCTCTGACGTCACCGCCCTGGAGACAGAGAAGGGGCGTAGCGGGAGCTGCGTGCGCTCTGAGGGGAGTTGTGTGTCCACCGAGGGTGACGCGACCGGACCCGGTATGAGCGGCCCGGAGCAGGACGAGGGGACCCCTGTGCCCCCCAGCCACGGCCTCTGCGATGCTGACAGTGTCCCGGGAAGCCCAGGCCGGCGTCCGCTGCTCGGCGAGGGCAGCTCAGCCACCGTGCTGACAGGTGAGGGCCTAGCGGAGACCCTGACGAGCCCGGCGCCGCGGGGTGTCGTGGGGCTTGAGCCCCAGATGCGGGTGACTGCAGCCGGGCAGGGAGAGACACCGCCTCCCGCCTCGAGTCTCCAGGCCGCTGCGCCCGTGGCTCCGGAAGACGGAGAGACGGCCAAGGCCGACGACGTCGCAGTGGCTGCAGCAGCTGAACCGTTTCTAGTGGCGATGGAAGGAAAGGAGGAGGTGATGGAGGTGGAGCAGAAGCCCCCGGGTGAAGAGATGGAGATGCTGGAGGCGAGTGGAAGGATGAGGGAGATGGAGGAGGAGGCAGGGCCCTGGCATCTGGGCATAAATCTCCGCATGAACCCCTTGGAGGCCATCCAGCAGGAACTGGACACTGTGAATGCTCAGGCTGACAGGGCCTTCCAACATCTGGAGCAGAAGTTTGGGCGGATGCGGCGACACTATCTGGAACGGAGGAACTACATCATTCAGAATATCCCAGGCTTCTGGATGACTGCCTTCCGGAACCACCCTCAGTTGTCCGCCATGATTAGGGGTCAGGATGCAGATATGTTAAGGTACGTAACCAACCTGGAGGTGAAGGAACTCAGACACCCTAAGACTGGCTGCAAATTCAAGTTCTTTTTTCGAAGAAACCCCTACTTCAGAAACAAGCTGATCGTCAAGGAATATGAAGTGAGGTCTTCCGGTCGAGTGGTGTCTCTTTCCACTCCAATCGTATGGCGGAGGGGACATGAGCCCCAGTCCTTCATTCGCAGAAACCAAAACCTCATCTGCAGCTTCTTCACCTGGTTTTCAGACCACAGCCTTCCAGAATCCGACAGAATTGCTGAGATTATCAAAGAGGACTTGTGGCCAAATCCACTGCAGTACTACCTGTCCCGGGATGGAATCCGTAGACCCAGGCGTCGCCCAGTAAGAGAGCCTGTGGAGATTCCCAGGCCCTTTGGCTTCCAGTCCGGCTAAACATGCCCCTTCTCACCTGTGCTTGAGCAAATGCAGCGGGTATGCAGTGATTTTGATTTTTTTTTTCCTCCTGACTTCTGCATCTTCGCTTTGGACAGTGTCTCAACCTCAAGATTAAGAGACTACGGACATGCTTCTGCTTTGATGCTGGCTGTATTCGTATCTGCTAGTTCATATCCTTCAGAGCTTAACACGTGATACTGAAGTTTGCACTGCTTGGACTCTGTTGTTTTCCTTCTGTCACCTGTTTACTGCCACCTGGACTTCCTTTGCTTTGTCTAGGGGCCCTTTCTGTTTACCTGTTGAGCATGTGACACTATGGGCACCAAGTTTGCAGACAGTTACTGGGCATTAATGATGTTGTAGGGGAACAGGAGTGGGCCGCCTTGTGTGTGGTTTTTGTGACTCCTTTTCTGCACCAGCACCTATACTGCTTGCTGTTGCCTATACCGAGCTCCACTGGCGCTTGCCAAGGCTCCTCACCCTCACTCTGCCACCCCACCTTCCTCCTGTTATTTCAGTGAAAAGTAGTAGTTCAGAAACATCTGCAAGATCAGCAGTCCATTTAGACCTGTAGCGTTTCCAGGGAGGATGCTCTGTCAGAGAGGCTGCAGAACTCTGGCTGCCTCATCTGCTCTCCTCCCAAGTCCTTAGCTGATTAGCAGTTCTAACAGGCTTATAGGGAGATGGCGCTGGATAGAAACAGGTGAGATCTTCCTTGTAACATACGGAAGAGCTAAAGAGGTTGTGATGGGTACCCCTGTGAACTGGAAAGGGTTAGGATCAAATTAAGTCAGATAAACATTCGAGTGAAGATGAAGACCAGGCTGACAGAGTTTTCAAGTCCTGGTTGGCCAATGGTGCTGTGAGGAGAAATGCTTTCTCAGGATTGCAATAGGAAGTGTATGGGAAGTTCCAAGTTAATGATGTAAATCTACACAGGGCTTCTTTAGAGCACAAGTTTGGGTTATTTTCCTCTTCTTACTTGTGACCTGATATAACTGAAAGGATAATATTGTGCTCCTGTTTGGCCAGCATTTAGTAAACTGCTACTTGTTTTTATTTACTGGAAAAGTTTAAATACTTTCTTTTTATTTGAAAGCATTTGGAAGAACAATAGTCTTGAGTATTCATAACAGTTTTCAATATTAATCTAAATTCTTAGAAGCAGTTTAAATAATCTGGTCTTTATCAAGTTTGTCAAATTATTGTCTTCATGGAAAAATTTATGTGATTTGATTGTCCTGGTAGCCTCTTAAATTGCACAATAGTTGTGAAAGCACGCTGACAATTAGAGCTGTACTGTGAGGGTATTTGTTGTCATTTATATGCGAGATGGTAAATAAAGGCATGGCACTCTGTTGGATGTTTCATTTTTCACCCTTATAATGTATGGAAGAACTAGAGATTGCGATGGGTACCCTAAGCAGGGAATGTGAGCTGAACAGGGATAAACATATTAATAAAATCAGTTTTCCTTTATTGTTTAATGTGGCCAGTAGTAACTATACAGGACAGTACTCAGTGAATCTCAAATCATACATGATATTTTAAAGTTAAACAGTATCACTTTCTTTCCATAAACTGGAAGTGTTTGTGTGTAAGTTAAGGGTTATCTGGGCTAAAACTCAAGATCAGCAAAGAATAGTAAGTTAAAAAAAAAAGGTGAGATATTGTTTCTCTGTGTCGACTAAGCTGGTCTCAAACTCACAGAGATCCACCTGCCTCTCTACTTCAGTGCTGGGATTAAAGGTATGTGCCATAAAGATTAGTGTAGATTCATATTCTTCTAGAATAAATGGCTCTGTGTCATCTAATTTAGAGATATACACAATATTCAGAAAATACTTAGACATTGAATTTTTCATATATATGTTACATGGGCTGTCTATTTTAGCAATTGTTTAGCAACAACATCTGAGCTTGACATTATGTCATGTCACTAGTGCTTACCACTTGAAGGTACACACTTTGCTTTTGGAAAGTAGTGGATTGCAATACTAGCAATCTTAATCACTAATTTTTTAGTGGTTAATTACCTAATAACTCAACCATTATATCTGTGGTAAGGATTAAATGAGATGAGATGATAAAGACTTTCTTTGCAATGAAGGAGTTCACTCCATGAAGGTAGAATCATTTATTTGATGTTTTCCTCCTTAAAACAACTATTGCTCGTCCCTAAAGAATAACACTCAAGCAAATTTAGGGAGGGCTAAACTGATAAGGGTGAGCCATTAAAGATGGTGGAGAGACTACTCCTTTTACTGTTGAGTCCTAGATTACAGAAGTCACAGTTGTATAAGCATCCTATAAAAAATAAATAACTTTGTAGCAGTACTTTCTTCATGGCTAAGTGTTTAGAGCTCTGAGGGGCTAATTTTATCTACTGGTCTGCCTCTATCCATTTCCTCTGACCTCAGAGACTCTGAGGACCTACAGAAATCTTCCACCTAGCCACCTGTCATAGTCAGCTTTAGCTGTCAACTTGACACAAACCTGGAGTCAGCTGGCAAGAAGAAACCTCACTTGAAAACTTGCTCATGTCAGATTAGCCTGGGGCATGTCCATGGGTCATTTTCTAAACTGATAATTGATGTAGAAGGGCCTGGCCCACTGGGCAGCAGCATCCCTAGGCAGGTTAGGCCTGACAATGTAAGAAAGGTAACTGAGCAAGCTACTAGGAGCTAGACAATAAATAACATTCTTCCATGGTCCCTGCTTTAGTTCCTGCCTCCGAGTTTGTGCCCCTGGTGGTGGATCTATAAGCTGAAATAAGCCTTTTGCTTTTTATCATAGCATCGGGAAAAGCAAACAAGAATACCACACTAAGAAATGTGGGTGTTTCCTCCTAGCTCCATTTTTATTTAAAGAAATTTCCTTGTTAACACATGGGAGGACTTGGGGTCAATTAAAAATGAAATGGATCACAAAGATAAGTTACTAATTTTTATGAATACTTAGATTACTCAGCAATAGCATGATGGATCCACGGGATACTAGCTTTACATGGGGACTGAGTAACATTTTAAATTATTATGTACAATATTAACCGAAGTGATCTACTTCTTTGCAGCTCAGTTTCCATACCTATATAGAGACCTGCATTATAAGATCGATGCTTCAGACAACACATCATAAGGTTGCTGAGAGGGGAGCAACAGCACAAACTTGTAAGCTTCAGGGCATCTGATGCTATCTTGTTACCTCTGAGGGCCCCAAGCATGTGCAAAAGATGCACATAACAAACGCAGATGAAACACTCAAAAAATATTAAAAAAAAAAACAACAAGCATGCTTCTGTCCAATGCCATGATGGACTGAGCTGGGCCAAGAGACCCACATCCAGGCCTGCCTGGGCTTTGAGGAGGAAACATGAGGCACTATTATGGTGAGCAAATGTATGGTGTGTTATGGGGATGGGGGAGAGAGATTCATTTCCTGTGGACAGAGGTTTTCTGAAGAGGTGAAAGGGGTGAGGACTGGGCTGAGGTGGTGGGTGGCTTCATTGCCACCCAGGGCCAGAGTGATGTCTGGGCCTGGGCTGATACAGGGGCCCATGTCTAGGTTCATGGCTCTCATGCAGCCACTGTCTGGGTTGATGTCCGAGGCTCCTGATACCACCAAAGGCAGAGAGGGTAAGGCCGTACAGAGTTGGTCCTGCCCCTCACTGGCTGTAACTTTAGGGAGAGCTGGTTCTGCCCCTCACCAGCTGAAGCGTTAAGGGAAGAGGGTCCTGTACCTCACCTAGGCAGCATAATAGAGCTGACCCTGTTCACAGAGGCGTGGGCCGGCTGGCCCTGAGGCTGTGAGAATGGCAGAGCAAATCAGCCCCCTCTTGCATGCCCTGTGGTAGTGTGGGTCAAGGAAAGATGCCCTCCTCCCCTCACCCCTGGACACCTGCAGCAGGTGGGGAACTTGACCCAAGCCCTCACTAGCTGTAGCACTCAAAAGAATGGGCCCTGCGCAGCACGGTAGAGTTGACCCTGTAGACGGGTACAGATGAGCCAGTCCATAGGGCATGAGAGGGGCATAGATGGTATGTCTTCCTCGTCTGCAGTGATGGGGTGGGTTGAGGGAAAGATGCCCTCCCACCTTGCTTCTACAGCCTCCAGCTGGCAAGGGAACCGACCTTTCCCTTTTGCCAGCTGCAACACTGGGGAAAGTGTTGCACCTCATCTGGGCAGCACGGTAGAGCTGCCCCTGTTGATGTGCGCACAGGAGAGCTGGCTCAAGAACGTGACATGGGAGACCTGGCCCGGCCCCTCATCTGCCATAAGGAGGCATGGATGGGGAGAGATGGCCCCCGTCAACAGCTGAGGCAGGTGGGAGAACTGGCCCTGATGTAATAAGAGCAGGATAGCTGTCCCTGCCTGTTGGAGGCTGCTTATTCCTTCCCAGCCGCTTAAACCCAAAATAATCACTCAGAAACTAATACTATTTGGCCAATAGCTTAAGCATATTGCTACGTAGCTCTTATATCCTAAACTAACCCATCTCCATTAATCTGTGCATCACCACGAGGTCGTAGCTTATCGGCAAAGTTTCAGCGGGCTCCAGTGGAAGCATTTGTCTCCTGCAGCGGCTACATGGCATCACCCTGACTCTGTTTACTCTCTCTATATATATCTCAGCCAGGCTTTACTGTTAAGCCATTGGCTGAAAGCAGTTTCTTTATTAACCAATGGCAATAAAACACGTTCACAGCATACATCACCTCCCACATCACCTGCCCCCCACCCAGCAAGGCCCCTGCACCTTACCTGGGCAGCAAAATAGAGCCAATCCCCTTGGTGGATGTGTGGCTGAGCCAGGCAGTGAGGAAGCATGGGAGAGCTATCCTCACTATGCATCAGTCATGCAATGGTGTGGGAGGGGGAGAGATGACTCTCCTTACCAACCTCACCCCTTACCTCTTGTGACAGATGAGGGAACTGACCTTCCCCCTTACTAGTTGCAGCAGTCAGGAAAGCATTGACAGCACAATAGAGCTAAGGTTGGTGAAGGTGGGGTGAGCCAGCCCTGAAATTGTGAGCACCGGAGAGCTGTTCCCATTATTCATCTGTCAGGTGATGGTGTGGGTGGGGAGAAATGCAGTCAGTTCCCCTCCCCCATCCTGTCCACCTCCCCCCCCCGCCCCTCCCATCAACACCTGAGGCAGGTGGGAGAGGTGGCCCTGAGGTCACAAGAGTGGGAGAGCCTTCCTGCCCCTCAGCCGCAGCAGCAGCAGACTTGGGAAAATGGCCACTACACTTTACCTGGGCAACATGGAAGAGCTGGCCCTGAAGGTGTAGGTATGGGAGAACCAACTCTGAGAATTGAAAGCTGGAGAACTGGTCCTGCCCCATCACTGCAAGGGATGAACTAGTCTGGGAAATGATGAGGAACTCACTCTTGTGGTAAAGACTGGGGAGAGCAGGAGGGCTGACCAACCCTGCAACTACCCAGGATCAGAACCAGGGTTCTGTGTTGACCCATCCCAACATCTATCCCATCTGCTGGAGCACAGAGGGGGTGCATGGGTGGGGAGCCGGTCCTGTGAACCCAGGGCTGCAGGACCCCCACAACACAGGGCAGCAATAGGATGTGCAAGAAGAGTCCCAGTGGGGGCCCAGAATCTACGGTGGAGCAGAGACCAGGGACCTCCAGTCAGACCAATGATTCTTTGTGATGAGCACCTGCATGTTAAGATATATGGATAAAGGTTTACTCGGCGACTCCCTGTGTCACACAGAAGCTTCCAAGACACAATTTTCCCTTTCTTTCTTTCTTTCTTTCTTTCTTTCTTTCTTTCTTTCTTTCGTTCTTTCTTTCTTTCTTTCTCCCCCCTTTTTTCTCTCAAATTATATTTTGTTTTATTTGGAGATGGATGGGATGGGGATGCATGATGTGAAAGACACAAAGAACAAATTAAAAGTTTTTTTTTAAAAAAAACAAAAGAACCAGAGGAATAATAGCTGTTTTAGCTTTAAAATGCCACTTATTAGTACCAGGCCAAAACTGATCTTACTGAAGAGTGTTTTAACTTACAACTAAGAGACGTGCAATAACCTGGTCACTGTCATGGGGTCTGCCTGGGATCCACTGCCTTGTAAAATGTGCTGATCTACTCCGATGTACTTTCCCTAGGGTGCTGCCAAGAATGTGGACCGTTTTTGAACATTACAGTGCTCACAAGCTGGCCGTCAGCTTCAGCTCAGATCTGTTCCTGTCCATCACCCTAAAGCAATGAATTTTTATGGGTAGCTCTAGGCTAGCAGTGTGAACAGTGTGTGGATCTTACTAGAAATGCCCCACTCTAGGCTCACTGAGAGAGAGACTCTGGAAGTAGCGTTTAGAAACCATGTTTGCTCATGCTCTAGGCTGGAGGTGGTCAGCCATTTTAGCTTCTCTGGGTCATATTAGACAAAGAAGAAATGTCTTAAATTGAGGATTAGATTGAAGCTTTATGTGTACCCTTTGAAAACTGTCAAGTAACATATTTGCTGATTAAAAATAGAGTTGTAACTTTACCAAAATACATTTTTCCATGAAATTTTGAAATCTTCAAACTATATCAAACTGAAAAGCAAGGCTACATGTTTGTTTTTTTGTTTTGTTTTGTTTTTCTGTGCACGGAACAGTTCAGCCAATGTCTGGAGATACATAAAATTGTTTGTTTCAATTTGAGCTTGTCCTAATTCCAGTTTCATTAGGATTTCTATTATAATTGGAAACATTTCATTGATGAGTAGTTACTTTTCATTTTGAATGCACAGGCTTAACCCATTTTAATATAAAAATATTAAATCTTCAGGCCATTTTTATTATTAAGTTCTGGCATAAATTTAGCTTCTGATTTTACAAACAACTTGATAATATGTCCTAAACCATACAATATTTTCAACATTTGGTCTTAATTTAGCCTTCTTAGTTTTGAAAAGTAAATGATGTCTCCATAGTCACATCAGTACTTCAGAGGAATCTTTGAATTGGTTATGATTAGTTCCTTGGCTCTTGCATGATTCACAAGTTGGTGACAATACACATGATACCAGTCTTTAAGGATTTCGTGCATCCATTTTGCTGTTGTGTTTTGCAATGATGCTTCCTCAGATATGAATGTGGGACCGTGGTTTCATTGTCTTCTGTTACATTACAACCCCCGTCCTTTGTCTTCTGTCTTCAAGGCATTATCAGGATCTAGTCTAAATATGTTGACAATGGACAAAGAAAATCTCCTTAGCTTCTTTTTTACTACTTGGCATAAATCTTTTGTTCTAGTTGTCTTCTAAGCGCACAAAAGAAGCATTTCTTCACGAACACGATGATTATAAATATCTTCAACGACAATGGCAAGGTGGGCTGTGTTTGTAGCATCACTGTCGTGATCTGCCATTAAAGAATAAAGTGTAAAGTCTATTCCTCATTCATTCCACCCAGGTTCCTCGAACTGCATGTTTATAGTGTGGTGAGACAACCTGATTTTAGAAATATTCCTCTCAGAGGGGATATCAAACCATGTTCCACTCACAATTTAATAAACTTACCACCAGTAAATGGTCCTGATATTGTTGCCATTAAATATGCTAATACTTACACAGACTTTGCAGTAGAATCCATCTGAGCTTCAACAATTTTTCTGTTGAAAAGACAGATTTAGCTTTTTCAGTTCAGCTATTTTGTCCTTCTGACACAGTCTGTGGAAGACTGACTTTGGCAGCTTGTTTTTGCACACTGTGGATGTCTTCTCAAATTCAGTCTTTAAAAACTTGCCCCAGTTCCCTGAGGTTTAAGCAGAGTGCCTCAAAATCATCTTTTCAATTTGTGTAACAATCCTCCTTCATTCATGATTTTTCTTTTTTTGATATTGTAGGGGCTGTGTTGGAATTGAAAGAATAATTGACAGTGGGTTAAGTTTGCTTCGTTCATGAACAGTAATTGACAGGAAGGTAGGAAGGTTTGGGCCCTTCCACTTCTCACCCGTGGATGTGGGCCGACTGTAGAGCATGGGGGGTGAAGTGTGAAGCTCAGCAAGGTGCCAGGTAACCCTAATAAAACATATGGGAATTTTCTGTCTTCTAAACAGCACGACAAGCCTATTGTCTACGCTAGTCAACTGCAGCACCATTGATAACCACGGTGTCTCACTCACCAGGTCTCTATGAGCACATGTTGCATACGGTCGTACCACTTCAACTGTCTGCACATAGAGAACATGCTGGAAATGCTCCCCACCGTAAAACTGAAACCATTCTAAACACATTCAGAGCTGCACATGTAGCATACGGTCGTACCACTTCAACTGTCTGCACCTAGAGAACATGCTGGAAATGCTCCCCACCGTAAAACTGAAACCATTCTAAACACATTCAGAGCTGCAGTAACAATTTAGTGTACGCTTTGATTTTTGTAACTCCATAATATCTATGTCATCATTTCCCTATATAGGTTCATATCTCCAGGATAGGTTCAGCAAAAAAAGTCTATTACCCAAGATGTAAGTAACATGAGCTGCATCATTTTTCATTTCAAACAGATACTTGTGCTCTGTTGTGGTTGCTTCTACTTTTGTCATAAAATATATATAAAATTTTAAATGTATAGCTTGATTTCAGTTAATTGTTTCCAAATCTGCTGATGAATAGCTTCTTTAAAAAAGGAATATGTTTATAAAGAAATTGGAGTGTTTCCAGACCCTAGCGGACTGTAACTGCTTCTTGTCACTACAAATGTCACTTCTGACCTTTACTGGGCAGACTAAGTTGCTTGGCTGCACTTTTCCTCACAACAGAATGAACCAAAAAAAAAAATTCAAATTTTCATTCATTACAGTGGCATTTGAAGTTGCCATGGGTCAGCCCATACAGCTTTTCTTTGGAGTGTTCATTGCAACTAGTCATTAGGCTAGTTCAAGGCCTTTGGCTTCTGCTACATCATCAATACTGGACCCCCGGAGAAGCTCTCAGATATCCTGCTGTTGCCCTGAGTCCTGAGGTGATCCTACAGTTATAGATCGGCAGAGAGGACCCTGACATGCTCCAACGAAGTTAGAGTGGGCCAAAACCCTGGATCTGGGCCTGGGTGGTAGTTGAATTGGTCAGTCAGGTTTTCCTCATTCACACTACCAGAGCCAGCATCCCCTCTACCCAGGCAAGAGCTAGGGCCAGCTCTCCCATGTCCATGTCATAGGGGCTGGCCTTACAGTGTTTTGCCGCCAAGAGCAGTTCTCCCACACTGCCCAAACAAGGGGCAGGACCAGCTCTCCCATCAGTAGCATGAACAAGAGGTGGGGCCAGCTGTCTGGAGTCCTGCTTTCCTATGCTGCCCAGGTGAGGGGCAGGCCCCCCCTCTTCCAAGTGGGTCAGCCTGAGAAAGGTGGGGACAGCTCACTAGCATCCAAGCCATTGAGGCCAGCTCTGCTGTGCCATCCATGCAAGGGGCAGGGCTAGCTTTCCTGCACCCGAGTGGTTGGGGCTAACTCTCCCAAGCCCATGTCACCATTGGTACCCCTGTGTGGTGACTGGGACTTGGGGGCGGATCTCAAATTGTGGCAATCTTCCAGTCTCTGCCTCTCGAGCTCAGGCATGCGTGATTATAACCAGATAATAATAATAAAAAAATGCTTTTGAAGTCTAAACACTTGGCACTCTTAATAAGCTGTCCCAATGCTTAATGTAAGTGTTCCTCTGATACATGCTTTCCAAATCACTGTACACCTGCAAATTTGACCCTGGTGCTCTCTTGCTCTTGCCAGGCGATGTCAGCAGAAGGCACCCAGAGAACATGTAACCCCACATTTTTCCCTTTCATAATTCTAAAGAGTTTGAAGATGAAACGTCAAGAGGCTGCTGTTGTCCAATTATGGCAGTGAAACTAACAACCAAATTCATGTGTGCCCAGACAAGGACAACTGCATTGTGAGTGCTATTCTTTTGATAACAGTAGTAACGTTTCATTGATTGTGTCAAAAAACAAAACAAAACAAACAAACAAAAACAGTGTACCTTAGGACTAAGGATATGGACCACGTAAATTGTGGACACTTCATCTATCCATGACATTGCTCTTCGGATCAGAACATTCCACCATTCACATCCATGGGACTCAGTGGTAATGGTAGCTCCATACACTGTTGATTCCATACATAACCCATCCAACTACCTCACTTTAGCGTGAACGCTATGCATGCCACAGCATCTACGTATTGAAATACAGATCTTAAATATTTCTTTCATTTATTTTTAAGCTACTACTATGATCTTGCATTGATTAAAACTTATATTTGAAAAAATAACACACAAAAAAAACTGCAGTTGAATCAAGCTCCTAGAAACTCATGAAGTTTAGACTGACAGCTGTGGAGTCTTCATGGGACCGAACTAGGCCCTCCATATGTGGGAGGCAGGGGTGAAGCTTCTATCTGCGAGGCACCTGCCAGTAGGACCAGGATCTATTCCTGGTGCGTGAGCTAGCTTACTGGAGTCTATTCCCTATGGTGGGATGCCATGCTCAGCCTTAATGCAGGGGTGGGGGGGACTTTATCCTGCCCCAACTTAATGGGCCAGACTTTGTTGTCTCCCCATGGGAGCCCTTACCCTTTGGGAGGAGTGGGTGGGAGGCTAAGGGGGGGGAGACAGGAAGGGGCTGGAGGAGGAGTGGGATAGGAGAGAGAACTGTGGCTATAATGTAAAATGAAATTAAAAAAATAAACTAGAAAAAAAAAAGCTGGGTATGGAGGTGCATCCCAGCACTCTGGAGACAGAGGCACATGAATCTGAATTTGAGGACAGCTTGCTGGTCTACATAATGAGTTCCAGGACAGCAAAAGCTACATAGAGTCTTAATTAGTCCCCCATCTCTTTTCTGTCTCCCCTCTCCCCACCCTCTCTCTAAACATTATAGTATAGCATGTGAATTTCAAATAAGGAAAAGTCATAATATTTGTTTCAAAAATTAATATCAAATCGATTGGTAACTATGAAGGTATTGAACTAGAGGATCACTCATTGTTTTCTTCTTTAAGAACTAGGTACATCCCCAACAATTATTAATTGTGAGGAAAATAGATGCTATAGATCAAATGTTTATGCCCCTCCAATAATATGTGGAAAGATAATCCCCGGTGTGAGGATCAAGGTGGAGTCTTTGAGAAACAACTAATTTGCTTATTGAGGGCTCAGTTGAGGGTCTTAACTGGATTAGATCCCTAAAAGGTCCTCCTCATGTGAGGACACAGCAAAAAGTGCTGCTTACGACCAAAAAGCAGGGCCTCATCAGACATCAACTCTACTGTCTCCTTGGTCTTTGATTTCATAGTGTCCAGAACTCCAAGAAATACATTTCTACTGTTTGTAATTCATCCTGCCTAGAGTGTGCTGATGTAGCACCCTGAAATGACTAGTGGGGTTAGGAAGGCTAGAGAGAGGGTTTCAATTGTTTGGGAAGTACCATTAGTGAGCACACAGGCTTCTGAGCCAGACTATGGAGGAGCAGAGCGTCGCTTCCCTGTTTGCTGTATGACTGTAAATCAATTCTTCAGTTCCATCTGAAGCCAAGTAGAGATCATATATTGAAGTATGTAAAAGTATACAGTATACAAAGTTACAACTGAATATAACCACCAATAATCATATAATTAGAAATATTATTATTCTGAAAAAAGTCAAGAAGAATAATAGGGCATATTTCATAATTTTTTTAATATTTATATATACTTGGGTAAAATCATTTCCATTTGATTGCTATGTTTGATCTTCTGATTTCCCAGTAAATGAAAATTATATTGTAGATTTTCACAGAATTTTCCATGCCTATCTTTCCATAGCATCATGTTATTGACATATTGTTTTCAATGAGACTGAGTTTCATTGCCAATTACCAACAGAATATGCTCCGTTATATAGGAAACGTTCAATCTTCTAACATACCAAAAACTTAAGGTATGATTTATAGCTTTATCTAAACAACTCAAACACTAGGAAAGTCATATTAAAAGTTTTCATTTAAATTTAAATTCTCACTTACACAATCAGGTTTCATGAAAACACTCTGTGAGATACTGGCCTGTACTGTATTAAATGCCAATGGAGTTGCTTGTTATACCACATTATTATCTTGCTGGGATGAGGAAAACGGTCATCACAACCAGGAATGCTAAAAAGTTAAACCCAGGTAAGTTCTAAATTGGGTGTAAAAGCCATGAGAGCTATAGGAATTTAAAGGATTAACAATGCTAATGTGGTAAGCAGTACGGATGGGAAGAGGCAATTTGTCATTAATCCCAGTATGGACAATTGATTTCTCGGTGCTTCCTGGGTTCCTGGATATGAACCAATGTGATTTAAATGTCCTGTGAGATTCCCGTAGACATTTAAATAAAGGGCCGGCTGTGAGGGGTAAACAAATGATTTTGGTGGCAGGTATAATCAAATCAAAGATGATGGAAGGCTGGGTTGTTTCATCGGTAGAGAAATTAATCTTTAAAACATGGGTAAATACAAGGGGGAAAAGTCCACATGTAATTTTCTCACTTTTATGAAGTGATGTAATAACGAACTTTTTCCTTCCGCCTGAACTGCCCTGTAAATTGGTTCGGCATTTGATATTTCTCTGCATCGTGGCTTAGGCTAAAGCCCAAGAGTGTTTGCTGCTTCTACAGCAGTGGGAAGAGTCTTTAGGTACAGAAACAGTGGGATGCCAAAGAATAGCCCAGAAGTCACAAAGCCAGTTGCAGCTCAATGTCTATTCATTTACCAAGGAAGTGAAGCAATACACTGATTTCTGCTCGGTAAGGCAAAAAAAACATTTGTTCGGAGAAAAAGGAAAGGGCCCAGAAAAATAATTGCTGTTTCTGGATTTAACCTTTTTGCACCTTTTTATTTTATTTGGAGAACTGATCTATTTTCCAGCAGGGAGAGGTCAGTCTGGATATACCAGCTTTGGGTGGGGACACCAGACTGAATGGTATGCCCTTCCGTTGTTGGCCAGTGATGTCTCTCATCACCTCCCAGTCTTAGCTGAAGCAGGCACTACCCCTTCCTCTCCTCACTAGAGGTCTTGGGGTAGTGCTGCTTTTCTTTAAACTCTAATTCCCAGCTGAGTATTTGAGCATAACCATACTCTGGGTGAGAGTCAATTAATTTACCAATGCAAAGAGCTGTAACACTTTGTTAAATATGCAGAATTTAAGTCTCTCGTTAGTCTTACCGACCCAAGAATTAACCTCATTATTCTGACTGTAGGAAGCTAAGAGACAGTGGTGATTACAAATACTTTCTCTAAGCTGACTTGAATGGATGACCTTTCTTCTTTCTAAGCAGCTATTTTAGAGACAGTAACTTAGCTGTCTGGAAAAGCTGGTAATTGTTTCTGCCTTCACAAAAGCAAATTCGGGCAAATGTTTGTTGGCTTCATACTCACAGGCATGAAGCAGAAACCAAGATTATAACCCAAGGCAAAGGAACGTTCAAAATCCTCTGAGATTATGTTTCCTCCAGTAATATCGAAGGGCTAAATTTGTGCATATGATATTCGTGTGGCCACCTATAAGGAGCAGTTTACTATTCATTTGAAAGTGAATAAATATCCAATCGCTTCATAGACATCAGCTAATATATACAAACATTAAAATCGTAACAGAAGCTGAAATGATTTTGAATGTCTCCTTTGCATAAAAATAAAAACAGCAACGACACTTGTCTTTCAAAATCGGATTCTGCGCAATTCCTCAGTAACCGCCATGAATTTGTGGACGAAATAAGAAAGGCCTGTGAGCTGGGGAATTCGTTTTTCTATTTCTGAGAAGCTCGATGAGATCTGATTTTATTAGACAATAGCTTCTGTTTATAAATGTATTTTAAGACAATGGTTTATAGAATGTTGAAATTAATTTAGAGATTTGCGAATACACATTAATATAATTTTGCATCCGTTTGTGTAAACAAACGCAATTTCCAGATAAGATTCAATTTACAGCATCGTGTAAAAAGACAAAAAGAATACATTGACTGACAAGCTTAATTACCTGGGTAGCCAGTTCTCGCGCTATGGTTAGATGCAGCTGCTACCCTGACGTCACAGGTTGCCATGGTAGCAACAGCCCTGAAGGAAAAGGGGTGGAGCTAAGCACTCACTGCGGTGCTGCGCTGCGTCTGCAGAGGACGAGGAAGGCTCCTCTGCAGGGCTGACATCTGCCAAAATGAGCGGCCTGGATGAGGGCAATGAGCTCCCTCTCGCTAACACCACGACCCCCGCCCATGCCCCGGAAGATCTGGATCTGAACCGTGAGGAAACCGAGGCGGCGCGGGCGATGGAGGATGCAGGTGAGGCCGGTGCGAAGGGAGGCGCGCCCCCGGATTCCCAGCACTGCGGCGGACCTGTGCTTTGCCTTGCAGTGGCTGAAAATTGCGGTGATGCGGCAGGCGGAGAGGGGCTGGAGGATGCTCTGTCTCCATCAAAGGGCGGGGACGCAGCCCCAGTCCCTGTGGCAGCCAACGACAGCAATAAAAATGGCTGTCAGCCTGAAGGGCCGCGCAGCCCAGCTGGACCGAAAGCTCTGGAAGCCTGTGGTGCGGTGGGCCTGGGGTCCCAGATGGTGCCGGGGGCAAAGAAGACCAAGGAAATGACGGCGACCAAGTGCGCCACCTCTGTGGCAGCCGAAAAGGAGGGAGAAGCAGGGGCGGCGATGCAGGAAAAGAAGGGGGTACAGAAGGAAAAAAAGGTAGCCGCAGGAGGAAAGGAGGAGACTCGTCCCAGGGCCCCGAAGATCAATAATTGCATGGACTCGCTAGAGGCCATCGATCAAGAGCTGTCAAACGTAAATGCGCAGGCCGACAGGGCCTTCCTCCAGTTGGAACGCAAATTTGGGCGGATGAGAAGGCTCCACATGCAGCGCAGAAGTTTCATCATCCAAAACATCCCAGGTTTCTGGGTCACCGCTTTTCGGAACCACCCTCAGCTGTCACCAATGATCAGCGGCCAAGATGAAGACATGATGAGGTACATGATCAATTTAGAAGTGGAGGAGCTTAAGCACCCAAGAGCAGGCTGCAAATTTAAGTTCATCTTCCAAAGCAACCCCTACTTCCGAAATGAGGGGCTGGTCAAGGAATATGAGCGCAGATCCTCCGGTAGAGTGGTATCCCTCTCTACTCCGATCCGCTGGCACCGGGGCCAAGAACCCCAGGCCCATATCCACAGGAATCGGGAAGGGAACACGATTCCCAGTTTCTTCAATTGGTTCTCAGACCACAGCCTCCTAGAATTCGACAGAATAGCTGAAATTATCAAAGGGGAGCTGTGGTCCAATCCTCTACAATACTACCTGATGGGCGATGGGCCACGCAGAGGAGTTCGCGTCCCACCAAGACAGCCAGTGGAGAGTCCCAGGTCCTTCAGGTTCCAGTCTGGTTAAGCTCTTCCCTTGCAAGAAGCTCCTGCAGGAGAGTCCTACCACCTCCTCGGTTTGGCCAGCAGCATGCAGCCTCTCGTCTGCTTTCTCTTCCTGTTGGATTGTGTCCTTTGGTTCTTCTCAGTCTCTAGTAGTTTCAAGATCGTGGCTTCCAAGTCTATGCTCTTCTTTCTCTTGGCCATCACCGTGTTCTGCATAGTGTTAATGGTGTTCCAGTGCATGGCCTCCAAACTGCTTCTAAGCCAAGCTCACAGTGCTGTAGTTTGTACTGCCTTCCTTTGCATGGCTTGGTTCTTGTCTGTGACCATGTCTTCTTCCAGTTTTTTAAAAGTGGTTCTCTACCATAAGAAAGCTTGACATATCCTTACCAAGAATTTGCCAGGTCTCATTCTTCCTGCCGTGTTTCTTATTTTCTATGGACTGTGATGAACTGTGACTTTCACCACTGCAAGATGGAACTGTATCCCAACCCAGCCATCAGCCCATCAGGACATTCCAACTGATCCTAGCTGTCTTCCTGGGCCTTTGCTATTTACCACGGAAGCAGGTGGCTGGTGGGTGACTACTAGGCATGAGTAAAGTAACAGGCCGGGAGTGTTTTATGTTACCACATCGGTCTTGTACGTTTGGTTACTGTGCATTGTGATCAGCTACTGGTGAGTATGAAGGCCTGTGCAGTTGCCCACTAGTTCTCTCCTGGTTGAGCTGGGCACAGGCCAACACTGTTCCTCAGGAACTAAGGACCCGAGCTCCTAGGCAGCACACAGGGCCCCCGACTATTACCCGTGACTCCGTTGGCCATTGGGCAGGATGTGTAGTCTCATAGGCAGTGCCCAAAGCAAAGCCTGAGTGCCTCCCTTCTGAGCCCTAGCCAACAAATTATTCGGAATCCAGGCAACTTTGTTAGGTAACGCCCCCTACTCCTGTGTCCACACCCACACTGATTATTAAGTCATAGCTGCCTAGGTTGGGGTGGTTGGAAATAATTTGTGGCACTCCACACAGGGTTTGCTGTGTTTTTTTTCTCACTGACTCTTCTTTCTTCCTGTTCCCTTCTCTTTGAAGCAGTTACAGCCTAAAGGCAGAAAAAAAAAACTGGCTACAGGTTTGTTTTTTCTTTCCTCCCCGTTCCCCAGTTCTGCCCAGGCAGAAAAAGGTACTGTAGTCTCTAAATCTCTTGCTGTCCTTACTATTTCACCCTTCTCTTAGTAACGTCTGAAAATTTCAAGGGAGGCCACCTCCCCCTCTCCCTCCTCCTCCATTCCACCAGAATGTGTATTTCTTCAGCTCTAGTTTGAGAAAGAAGAATCTCAACGACTGACTGCAGCCCCTGAGCGAGATGTGAACAAACACAACTAAAACTGCACCTGTTCCTAAAGACGAGCGGGCATTTTTCGGGGTGCAGCCTGTAGAATGACTAGAGAGTAGCTATGTGCGTCATCCCTGTTCCGCTTGTCTGACCTTGGTCCTTACTTATCAGCTTCTGAATTTCCTTCCTTGTTTCCATCCTAACAAAGGAGGAAGCAGGCTGTCGAGTGCATTGTGGGAGACTCCAAGCCTCTTCTGAGGGATGGGGGGATGTGAGGAGTCTGGATTTGCAGGGCTTGCTCCTGTGTGCACGCAGTTGTGCAGTGACAGCTCTTAGTTCTGAGCCTGCAGCTGTGGTCCTCACCCATCCTCCCTCTGATTTAAAGACCTTATTAGAAGCTTCCCCAGAGCTCTGGAGGTCTGGATACCTTCAGTCGAGCCCTAGAGAAGGACTAGAGTGAAAGGGGAGCCTACTGCAGAGTGAGTTCTAGGCCTGCTGTGATGACTGATGTCTTGCAGGAGCATGGCTGGGGGCAGTGGTCACTGAGGCAAGTTTCTAGTGCAGAATGGGGAGATCAGATGGGTTGGGATTTAAAAGGAATGCTTCTCAACTTCGCCAATAGATCTTTTGTGAACAATGTAAGTCTGGGTGTTTTCTTCTCCAGATTCTCAGAGTGACCTTTGTCTGTGGGAGATCAACGGTGTGCACTCCTTATCCCACTGTGCTTGACCAAACCCTATTACTCCCTGTCAGCTGACTGGCAGAATTGATGTTTACAAGCCTGCCTTTTGCTTATCATTGAGAACAAGTGCAAACATTTGAATATCCGTCCTTTGCAGTACGAAGCCTCCGTGAATATTCATTACTAGATTAACTTATTCTGGTGTCTATTCCTATATAGCTGTATTCTTAGAAACACAATCCGCATAATGTGATCTTTGAAGTCCGAAGATTTTGAAAACTGTTGCTATGTCTTGTAAAAGTGATTTCAAAAGAAAAAAAAACGTAACTTGTCGTACTGATATTTCTGCTGTAGTAATACTTGACACTCTGTTTCACCAGTGTGGGACTAGAACGGCCACCACACTAAATGAGACTGAGTCCTTTGTCTTCTCCTGTGTGCTTGAAGGAAAAACATGTTACTGTTATGTTTCTTGTCTTCACCAAAAAGAAATAAATGAATAAAGATGAATAAAAAGCTCTGTGCTGTCTGGGATAACACAGGCTGGGCAACGATGAGCCGCTTCACTCCTATTCACAGGGCCACATGAACTGAGCACAGGGCCAGCAGGTGAGAGATGATGTGAGCTGGCTCTGAAGCTGCACGGAGAATAACTAGAGAGCCTGGGTGTGGTAGCGCATGAATGTGACTGCAGCTCTCGGGAGCCTGAGGAAGGAGGAGGTGGAGGCTGAGGCCAGAGTGGGCTACAAAGCAATTCAGAGGCAGCTGGGCTGCCACACACACACACACACACACACACACACACACACACACACGTATGTATTTATATAAACACACACATATATATCCTTTGATCCAGTTTTAATACAAGGTATATATGGAATATATGCCATATACACATGTTTATATATTTCTCTATATATCTTGTATTAAGGATATATATCTTATATCAAAGGAAGGAAATTAAGTTCTAAAACTGAGAAAGAAAAAGAAATTCAAGGGAATGGAGCAGGCACAGGGCTGTAGGAATGAGCCAGCTGTTTGGCAGTGACGTCGACCGGATGTCGGTGTCTAACATTCCCAGCAGATTAAGCAGCAGGAAGCCATGTTAACCTGCAGTGAGTGGGTGGCATTGTGTCATCAGGAGGAACACCTTTGTTAGACTAAAGCTAAAAAAGGAAAGGCAGAGTACAGCGGTGCTCAGACTTCTAGGACAGGAAAAAGGCCGAGGCCGCAACAGATAGTTAGCCTGCAAACTCTCCAAGCTCAGAAATCATACCAGCAAGGCCTGCACGTAGGAAATGCATCAGGTGCCAGCAACCTCAACGACTAGCCAGCTACCTGATAGTTTGTAACTCAGCAGAAATCTTGGTACATTGTCAAATTTTTGCTTAGATGGCTAAAATACTTGGTTATTCATTTTTATAACCCATATGTAGATAATGTGGATGTATTTAGCCTCTAGACCTTTCTGGAGCAGTGTCTGGGGAAACTATCACTCATAACTGAAGTTGTGAAATCTTTTCAATGTGTCTAGGTATATTTCAGTCACATACTCATACTCTGGGTATTCCTGTTAACGGTTTTGTCTTTTGAAGATGGTGTCACTGTGTGTGCAGCCCAGGCTGGTTTCCAACTCTTGACTGCCCTGCTTCTGTTCCCTACGTGCCAGGGCTACAGGTATGTGCGCCTGAGCACTCCCTCACTATTTATTTATTTATTTAGAGACAGGGTTTGTGTTGCTTTGCAGCCTGTTCTGGAACTCGCTCTATACAGCAAGCTGGCCTAGAACTCACAGAGCAGCCTGACTCTGCCTCCCGAGTGCTGGGATTAATGGCATGTGCCACCATTGCCCGGCTTTGAGTGCTACTTTCAAAGCACCACACCGTTGGAGGGAAATCATTTAACATTCACACATTCCATGTTTCTTACAGAGGATATCAGAGGATATTTTAAGCCCCTTAAGACTTAGACCAAAGGAGGTGCTGTTCGCATAAACGAAAACAAGGATGGTTCACAAAGAGTATCATCTTTCCAATGACAACAGTATCTAAGTGATAAAGATCACTATAGGTCCTTAAATTATCATTGAAAAACCCACTGGTTATGTTAGAAAGTACCCTGCTTTTTAGTGCATGTAACTAGGAAAGAAGAAACCCAGGCTTGAAAGATAGCTCTGTGGTTAAGAGCACCTGTTACTCTTGCAGAAGAGTCCCGTTTGCTTCCTGGCATCCACATTTAGTGGCTCACAATCATTTACAGACCAGCTTCAGGGGATCTAATGCTTTCTCCTGGCCTCCATGGGCAGTTGCATGCATGTGTTCATACAGACAAGCAAGCATACACATAAATAATGATATAAACTGCTTTTATTAAAATTTTTAATTTAAAAAATTATGTGTGGGTGCCTCGTGCATAGAGACCAGGAGGTCAGAAGAGGGCTTTGATTCCTTGGAACTGGAGCTACAGACAGCTGTGAGGTGCCCAGGTTTTCTGCAAGAGCAGAAAGTTATCTTCAATGCTGAGTCATCCACCTCTCCAGCTCCCTCTTTTTAATTTTTACATTACTTCCCCCCCTATTTTAAATTTTATTTTTTTTATTATTGTGCCTATTTGGGCACGAGACTGGCACGGGACGTGTGCAGAAGTCAGAGAACAAGGCAGTGGGGTCTGTTCTTTCTTTCCACCTGCACCTGGGTTTCAGGTCCTCAGACTTGGGCAACGAGCACTTTTATCCCAAAGCTGCTCCTCAGCCCCGTGTTTACCTTCCCTATCCATTTAGAAACACTGGCACATTTTATGAAACATGAAATAAAACTGAAATGTAGCTTAATAAACACTCACTCACTAGAGTTGGCTGTGACAAGTCAGTGGGTGTGAGGAGAGTATTCTCTGAACTCTACTCTTCTTTGTGAGGTCAGGTAAGAGGGTGCCTCGGTCAAGGTCGCCTCGGTTAAGGTCGTCAAGCGGGAGCTGGCAAAGGACTTTTCACTTGAAGTTACTTTACTCTTTAGCGATCAAAAAAAGTACAATTAATTTTCAAATTTGGGGCTTCTCAATTTTTAGGCCACAGATGGCTCAGTGGGTAAAGGCACTTGCTCCAAGTGTGGTAAGCTCAGTTTAATTCATGGGACATACAGGGCAGAGGGAAAGCACACACACACACACACACACACACACACACACACACACACACACACAGTAATAAGCATTCCTGTCCAGTAACACAAGAAACATATAGAAGGGAAAATAGCTTTATTTTAAAGCAAAGTGAACTCTCTACTTAAAGCCTACAATAGATAGCATCTTTCATTTGGCCCTAAGCTTGATTGTGCATGCTTAATATAACACTCAAATGACATTTTGGATATCAAATACATATATATCATACATACATATATATATATCTCAAGTATATATATGTATACTTATCGATCAACATTAAAGACGCAGATGATAAAGAACAAAGTTATCCTTTTAATTACCCTGAGAAATGCATCCTCATAGTACACTTTGGAATTTATCTGAACATTTACAAATTTTAAGAAAATAGATTTTCAATGCATATGTTAATATGCTAAATTCCAAGAAAAAATAATGATGTTTTGTAGTCCTGTCTATTATAGACAGGGAGGTTAACTGGCAAAAGGGGTCCCAGGAACTTACAAAAATATCAGCTGAATCTAAACATCTTGTGTGAACATGATCTGAAGCAAAGTTACTAACATAACAATCGAAACTGCACAGAACACCTCCCCTGACCTGGAGCGGATGAATAAACTTGTGCTTCTTTCAGCCGTTACTTTCTCTTCCCAAGGACAAAGCTGGAACTGAGCTGAATAGGTGTAAGTTTAACTTCTTCCTAACGGGAGACATTACTAAGAAGTAAGGCTATGTTATTTGAAGAAATCATGTCTTTTTACTTATGTATTTTGGGAAAAGAGCAAAAAGCTTGATAGCTTGGAAAAAGAATTGAGTTTCACTAGACTCTGGTATTCACTATGAATTCTGGTTACATTTTTAATATGGACATAGGAGAGATGTGAAGATTCAGCTGTATTTATCCAAACAAATCTATTTTGGAGTACAGGATTTACTCACTAGGTCTCAAATTACAGTTGAGAATCACATTCATTGGAAGGCTTGTTTAAAAACCATTGCTGGTCCTACTCCTAAAGTTTCTGATTTTAGATTTGGAACAAGGCATTCAAATTTGCATTTTTAAGATCTAGGTTTCTCTGTATCAGTCTGTGAACCAGGCTTTGGAAAGTGCTGGACTAGGTAGATATATAAATATATGCTTGCATATGTGTTTGTTATCATCTTGGGAGAATCCACAAAACTACTAGTATAGAAAATATTAATTCATGTTCTTTTTTAGTTTAGGGCACTAAAATTTTTCTATAACAACTGTTAAACATTAAAATGATTTATATAAAATTATATATATTTTAAAAAGATAGATTAATAAGGACCCATTTGGTCAATTTTCATTGAAAAATTGTTCCTATAAATTGTTTGCATTTTTTGAAATTTATCATTTTTTAGCAATATGTCTGCTGCACATATGGTTGGTTCATTTTTCAGTAAGTATTATTTTGCTCTCTGTGTCTTGAGAACCCAAGGTATAATGGACTGGTGGATAGTAACCAGCTGTCTTTGAATTGTTTGTAGAGAATCTTGTAAATTTGTAGTCCAGGGGTAACTCTGGGAGGGAAGGAAAAGAAAGACTGTTTTATAAGACACCAAACTCCTTTCATAAATCCAAACAGATTAAAATTCAGTGTTCATGAGCAGAACAAGAACAGTAATAATAGTAACATTATTGCTGTGGATGGGGAATGACCATGAAGCTTCTACACTACATGAATAACTACAGATGCCTAAGGAATTCTGGGAGTGGAAGACACGGTTTTCCCCAGGGAAGAGCATACCATTGATTATCCAGTGCCATGCGGTTAACCTTGAGAACAGGCACATACAAGCATGTTATACAGACTAAGTAGTTTGTAGCTATGTATTCAGGAATACGTATGTATATACATATATGAATATAACAATAATTAATGAAAAAAGAGGCAATGAATTCTAGAGCAAGGAGGGATAGATGGGAGGATCTGGGAGGAGAAAAGGAAAAGAGGAAATGAAGTAATTATAGTGTCATGAAAACAAAAAGAGTAATAAAGCAAATCAGCCTTTCTATTTTATCAATAATTTTGATACTTGTGCTACAGATAGGGTGGCACAGAGTATTGGGTGAATACATAAAATTTACAATATGATTTATATTTACACATACTACACATAATCCCCAGAAATCCGCCCAAATTATACTTTACATAAGGTGCCACTGAGAGGCATCAAGACTCAAGCCGTCAGTCTTTACCAGAAAAAACCTACTGCTGGATAGGAAGAAGGAACCTTGCTTTCCTGATGTCAGAAAAGCCACATGTACTGCGAAGGGAAAAAGATGCAGCACTCGTCAGCGTTGGGCGCCTGGATTCTAGATATTTAATATGAGTGACATTAACTAAGTAATGTGCAACAGCTATGCTGCTTATGTAACAACAAAGACTAGTTATTAAGAAATATGGGGGCTTGATCTGGAGAGATGGCTCAGCGGTTAAGAACACTGGCTGTTCTTCCAGAGGTCCTGAGGCCAATTCCCAGCAACCACATGGTGTCTCCCAACCATCTATGAGATCTGGTGCCCTCTTCTGGCTTGTACACATACATGCAGGTGGAACACTGTATACATTAGGAATAAATAAATCTTAAAAAAATAAAGAAATATGGGGGCCCATAAGATGGCTTCATAGTTAAAAGCACTTGCTGCTCTTCTTGAGCATCTGAATTTGCTTCTCAGCATCCACTTCATGTTTTTCAGAAACACCCATGACTCCATCTCAGGGATCTGATGCCCTCTTCTGGCCTCTATTCCCTAATCCACAAACACCTTAAAAAGTAGCATTGATTGGAGAGATAGCTCAGTGGTTGGGAACATGTACTGGTCTCAAAAAGGAGTCGAGTGTGATTTCCAGAGTCCACATTAACTGGCTCACACTGATGGTAACTACAGCTCTAAGGGGATCTGATGCCCATGTGGACCCCTGCATTCCACTGCACACACCAGCAGAGGCACTGATATACACAGACACACATCATTTAAAGTACAAAAATAAACCTTATAAAAGAAAAAGAAATAGAAATAGAAAACAGGGGAGATGACTCAAGGGCTAACAATGCTTGCTGCTTCATCAAGGGGATCCGCATCTAGATCCTGGCATTAATATTAGGCAGCTCACCAACACCTATGCCTCCAGCTCCATGGTTTCTGAAGCCTTTTTTCTGGCCTCTATGGAACCCACACATATGTGTGCGCACATAGTTATACACACCTCACTAAAAATAACAGAAATAAAAAAAATAAACCTCTGGCTCGGGAGGTGGCCCATTTGGTAAAGTACTTGTCATATATACAAGGACCCTAGCTGGATCCCCAGAACCTACAATGAAGAACTGGGTGCAGCGGTGCACAGCTGTATATCCCACTGTTGGGGAGGTCAGGCTCTCTAGCTCGTTCACTAGCTAGCCAGCTTTTCTTTCTTGGTTACTTGGTGAGTTCCAGCCCTGTGAAAGGGAAAGGTGGATGCTGCCTGAAGCAATCACGTGCGGCTGCGCACGTGTGTACACACACACACACACACACACACACGTGCATGCACGCACGCACACGCATGCCTGCAGCCCCCCCAAGTCATGCACGCATCTGGGTATAGAATAGGCAAGCTAAGGCCAAAACCAAAGATCATCAAACTAGTGATTCATGAGACTGTCGAGTCAGCGAGAAGGAAACTGTTCCATCTCTGTGGTAAGAAGTCACTGGTGGTAGCTGACTACTTGGAACAAAATAGAAAAGAACTCCCTTCTCCTGATTCTCGCTTATTGTAGCAGTTTTCTCTTACATTCTGTCATGAGTCCACTATATCAGCTCTATTATTCCAACTGCGGAACAATAAAATGCAGGGAACAAATGAACACATTCCTATATTGTAAAATAACACAGAGAAACAGAATGGCTCTGGGGACTTCAAGAGAAACTAGCAGGATTTGAGTCCTAAAAAATTTTAGGACTATTACACTTTTTTTTGAGTTGCCTTTTTCATTCTGAGGTAAGCAAAGCAATGGTGTCTTAACTACAGAGTCTGTGGCTGGCATAATCAAGCTAGGGTTCTGTAGGAGACCCAACTTGTTCCTAAGAATGTGATTACTGTGTTACATTGTAAGGAGGCGTCTCCAACATCAGAAAAATAAGATACAAACAACCCTCTTCCCTTTTCCCAGCAATGAAACAGAGCTCCTTTCAGTTTTGTTTGATCTGCTTACTAGCTCCTCAGACAGAAGCAGGCCCTGTCAAGTTCTCTCCTAGGGTGCAGAGGAAAAGCTTTTGGAATAAGAAAGGCGGGGATAGAGAGCCGGCTCAGTGATTAAAAGCTTCCATTGTTCGTCCAGAGGACCCTAGTTCAGTCCAAGCACATACACCAGGTGGCCTTCACAGGCACCTACAGGCACGGGACAGACAGAAACAAACCAACACAATTAAATACATTAAAAAAGAAAAAGAGAGGTACACTGAGGTGACAGCTGAGGGGTAATTTTCCATTTTTTTTAGAAGTGAACTTTAGAAGTGAACTTGAAATTCATTTTTCAACTTTCTTAGGGTTTCTTAGGTTAACTATTCATAACCACATCCTGACAATTTTCATAACCATGCAGGTATCTTAGAATAGTCTCATGGCTTCTATTATTCTACTACCCCAATAAAATTCTGAATTATTTTGAAAGAAAATAGTTTCTATAACAGATTTTTTTTTTGTAGAAAGATTTTAAGGCTGTCTTTAATTTTGTGTGTTAGTAGTTGAACAAGTAAAAGGAACATGGCAAAATACCCTTTCAGAAGGACAGACTGACACACTGTGTTTGCACACAGACACACAGATGGATCTTTTAGAAGGTCAAGCTTATCTTAGGGCCAGCACCATCATCCTACTGACAATCCAGGTAAACACCTTCTTTCTGCCTCATATCATCCTGTAGGGAGGACACGTGCATTGGTGCCATCAGCTCTAACCCAGGAATGCGAAGCTCAGACCTGTATCCAAGCTTCAACACCAGAGTGAAGTCACGGGGGCCCAGAAGGGACAACCAACACTTAAGGACACATGATATGCAGGAAGATCAATGAGAGACGAGGAAAGCCCATGTTCTGCCATGCCTTCATGCTGGAGGCTGGGCTGGCTGCCAGCAGCAGGAAAGCCGGGGACTTTGGGCAGTCCTGCAGTGCTGCGGAGACAGAACTGAGTGCCTAGGAGCCCATTGCAAAAGAAGGACAGAGACTGGATTCTACCTAGTTCAGAAGGGGACTGGACTCTGAGATTCCACATAGAGAGCATACAACTCTACAGCATGCGGGCTCCTGAGCAGCTTCTCAATTAAAAAGGGAAAGACTTCCGAGTGCCAGACTTTCAGTTACTTTGTATTTTCATGAGAACTGAGACATCAACAAGAAGTGGTTGCCTCTCATATTAATAATGAATGTTTCCCCAGGGGTCTAGTTTGTTCCATATGGCTATAGCTACTCTTGGATTCCCCAGTTACAAAAATCTTCATCCCTTTCCATTTTACCTTTTATGTCTCCTTTAGGCTTTTTTGAGTCTCCTGTGGTTTTACCTGGGGGTGCTTTATTCTGCACCACCTTCCTTCCTGCCTAGCTCCCTCCCACAGTGCTGGGGATCGAACCCAGGCTCCGGTACATGCCAGGCAACCTCCCTCTGATGGAGCTGCACTGCCAGGTGCTGCACACCTCCTCTGAGCTATTTCACGGGACACGGGACACCAGTTCACCTTCTACTGTGTCTAAACAGCTATGAAGCCTATTCATTACAAATCAATTTTGATTTGGGAAGGTTTAACTAAAAATTTGCATCCTCTTAGTTTTTACATCTCTACAAAATGTCTCATTTCTTTGTTTCCTATAGTTGGTTGAGTTTGCTGTATTTTTTGTGCTCTTAGGAGACCATATTCCTGGAATTGTTCACTCTGGGCTATACATTATATGAGTTTTTCTGTTGGGTTTTTTGTTTGTTTGTTTTGCTTTGCTTTCTTTTGCTTTTCCATCATATTTAATGATTTGTGTTCTTTTATTGGGAGGGGGGGTTGAGACAGGGTTCCTCTGTGTAGCTTTGGAGCCTGTCCTGGAACTAGCACTTGTAGACCAGGCTGGCCTCGAACTCATAGAGATCTGCCTGCCTCTGTCTCCCAAGCGCTGGGATTAAAGGTGTGCACCACCACTGCCTGGCTGCTTTTTTTATTTTATTTTATTTTTTCAAGACAGGGTTTCTCTGTAGCTTTGGGGCCTGTCCTAGGACTAGCTCTTTTAGACCAGGCTGGCTTTGAGCTCACAGAGATCTGCTTGCTTCTACTTCCAGAATGCTGGGATTACAGGTGTGTGCCACCACTACCTGGTTTACATGGTGATGTGGGAGTGTCATCTATCTGTTGCTTTCATTGGTTAATTAATAAAGAAACTGCTTGGCCTTTGATAGGCCAGCCCTTAGATAGGTGGAGTAAACAGACAGAATGCTGGGAGAAAGAAGCCGAGTCAGGCAGTCGTCATGATTCTCCCACCCGACACAGACGCAGGTTAAGATCTTTCCTGGTAAGCCACCTCGTGGGCTACACAGATTATTAAAAATGGGTTAAAGCAAGATGTAAGATTTAGCCAGTAAGAGGCTAAAACTAATAGGCCAAGCAGTGTTTAAAAGAATATAGTTTCCGAGTAATTATTCTGGGCTAAGCTGGCCGGTGGCTGGGAAGCGGCCTGCAGCTCCTTACTACAACATGGGTTGTTTTAGGGAAGCATTTGAGTCCCAGAATAATGTATTTCTCAAAAGAGAATGGGCACTCATTTCAACCAAGTGTATGTGGAGGTATTCACCATGAATGGAGGAACTAATGACTTGTTGCTGTTCAGCTGTCTGAAGCTGAGCTTTAGCCTCTGAAAATGTGGACCCTACCTTAATTCATCCTTACAACAGGGACTGAAGGAGCTCACCAGGCCCATTATCCCTTCTAGTTCCTATCTTATAAGTTACACGAATTACTGAAATGTTTACTCAACCTCAGTGGACTCTTTGGAGTGGTGGTGGGGAAGCAGCCCAAAGCCAGGTTCATCTTACTGGGCTTCCTAAGCATCTTGTCCTGGTAATTCTCCCAACCTGTACCCTATTCCTCCAAACAAATTTTTTTTTTTAAAAAGTGTCCAGCCTTAGTAATTGGTTCCAGAAAAGTTAAGTGTGTGTGTGTGTGTGTGTGTGTGTGTGTGTGTGTATGTATGGTCCTAACCTAGGCTGTATATCTAGAAGCTCTTTTCACTGAAAAATAACTCATTATACAGACTGAGCAGGATATATTTAGGTGTGTGTGTGTGTGTGTGTGTGTGTGTACATATATGCATGCAACAATTAATGAAAAAAGACACCATAAATTTGGAAGAGAACCAGGGATATGTGATAGGAAGGAAAAGGAAGTGAGAAATGATGTAATTAAATTATAATCTCAAAAATAAAGGACAAAAATAATAATGTCTTGAGAACCCTTCTTTTAAGACAATGCCTCTAACAGGGAGGCTTCCCAGGTATCCCCATTACCTGCAATTGTTTCAATGCTTGGAATTGCAATAGTGCTGTAGGTGCTGATTCTCCTCGAGGACCACGTATAAACCAAGGAGTCTTCTACATTCCCTCGTCTGGAGACTGAGTCAATAAAATATGAGCCCCATTTATTAGATAATGAATATAGAGGCTTTACCTTCGGTGCCTGAAAGAGGAAGAACAGCTGTGATCAGAATGATCTCTGCAGTGAACTGGTCTTGCAAGAGTGTTTTCACTCAGTAAACAAATGGAAGTAGGAAAATGCTATAGGAACCCACAGGTCCAGTTTGGGAACCCATTTCAGTTTTGCAAAGGAAATAACATTTCCTTATGATGAGTGCCCCTTAACATGACCCAGAATTGGCTCTTTAAATGGCCAGTTGTCACAATCTGAAAACTATCCTACAGTATATAGTAAGATATTTTCTCTATGATTAAAATAATTCGTATTACTACTATTATTATTACTATTATTACACTGAAGGATAATTAAAAAAAACTTCATTGGAATTTTCCCAGTATTGTTCCTTTTAGAAGAGAATGAGGAAATGAAAATTTATTTATCACTTTCAGTATATCTTAAACATGAAGCCAATACCTCAATAATAGTTTAAAATTACTAGAATCTATCTATCTATCTATCTATCTATCTATCTATCTATCTATCTATCTATCTACCTACCTACCTACCTACCTACCTACCTACCTATCTTTAGTCTCACTGTATATTCCTGGCTGGCCTAGAAGTTACTATGTAGACCAGACTGGCTGCAGACTATATTACAGAGATCTGCCAGCTTCTGCCTCCCAAGTGCTGGGATTAAAGGTATGCATTACCATGTCTGGAATATTACTTCTTTTTTTTTTCTCTAAAAGAGTATTTTCAAGTCTTCACTGAGAAGACTGCGATAAATACTTTCATTTCTAGGGCTAGCCATAGGCTCTTTCATAGGTAGACTCTTTATGCATGGGTTTTCCGAAGGGTAGACAGTTATTTCTGTGTGCTTGTGGATGTGTGTGCAGGCCAGAGGTCGATGTTGAATGTCTTGCTGGACTGGCTCTCTCTAAACCTTATTTTTTGAGATAGGTTCCCTCACTGAACCTGGTGCTCACTGATTTGACTAGAGTGTCTTGCCAGCAAACGCTGGGGACCTGCCTGCCTCAACCCCCTACCTCCTGCAGGCATTATAAACACATGTTACCAAGTCTGGCTATTTAGGAACTTGGGTTCTGAGGACTGAACTCAGGTCTTTATGATTTTGAGGCAAGCACTGTACTGACTGAGCCGTCATGCCAGCTCTGCAATCTGCTTATATCCTTCAAGTTCTAACTTGAGAAATCATTCCTTACAATGTAGTTACCCTCATAGCTGCTTTTCTACTGATGTGAAGAGACACCATGACCATGGCAATTTATAGAAGAGTTTTATTAGGGGCTCATAGTTAAGGTTCAAATCCAAAATCATCATGCTGGGGAGTATGGTAGCAGGCAGGCAAGATGCTGCAGCAGTAGCTAAGAGATTATATTCTTGTCTGCAATGAGGGCACAGAGAGTTCTGGCTCTTGAAACCTCAAAACCCACCTGCAGTGACATGCTTCCTCTAATAAGGCCACACCTCCTAATCTCCCAGTTTCAGCAGCTTGGATCAAGTATTGAACTAGATGAGTCTATGGGGGTCATTCTCATTCAAACCACAACACTTACAAAAATATTTTCAAACTTTCCTATTAATTTTGACTGACTAAAGTTTCCTATTAATTTTGATATCTTTATGATTTATTCTATCGTGATGGTCATATAACTATAAAATATGACAATTTGCTAAATTGCCTTTTAATTTTATTCCACATTTTTTCTCTTTTCTCACAGCCAGTTCTGTTACATGGTGGAATCAAGAGGTATCCTTGTCTCGCTCAGAACTTGGAAGGAGACCCCACTGGGACCTGCTCAGGTCTCCATGTAATACACACACATACACACACATATGCACTGTTTCTCTTTCTTCATTTTCTTCAAATATATTACATTCCTACTACGGATTTAGTGGACAGGCTTTTCCTAATTAAACGACAGTAACTTTTTTTTTTATTTGTTACAAATGTTCACTATTAAATTATTTTTAACCTAAATTTAAAGACACAATATTCTAAAAAGTATGCAATTTCTTTTAAATTTGTTTTTAGTTAAATTAAGAAACAAATTAGGACAGTAAGAAAGGAAGCTGCAGAAGCGAGTTCCTCGCCCCTTAAAGACAAGGCTGGCTGCATGGCACCAACACTCTGCAGGTAATTCCTAGTTTCAACAACAGACTTCTGACCAGCTGATCCGTTTTGGTTTATAAGGCGAAGAAAATTATTCCCCGCCTACTCTGTCTTGCTAGTCACGAACATCTGCCATTTTTGCTCTTCTGTCACCCAGGTCTAACAGAGGAGCGGTAATCAGCTGATGTACCAAGATTATATAGAATCACACGTTTTGTGTAAAAGCTTGTCAAGTTCCATTTGAGATGTCCTTGGTCCTTATGCTTCCTGCCACAAATCAAGGGAGATAAAAGTGATCTTCAAATTCCAGATGGACTCCACTTTGGAAAGCACTGCAAACTGTCACAGAAATTGTATGCGAACAACGCACTCCATCGCAGAACGTGCCACCGCAGTAACAGCCTGTGCTCCAGGTCGCGGCAGCCACTTTGAAATGACTCCGCTTTTAACCAACTTTATTTTTGAAAGCTCATTTAGACTGCATAAAGTCATCACAGATAGAAAATTCAATCCTTCTGTGGGTAGTTTTGAACTTTCTGAATAGAAAGAGAGTCTCTCATATAGTTCATGCTTGACACTTGGTAGAAAAACTACATTTAACAACCGCAACAGTCTGTTCACTACAATAGGACTGTATTGAGGTCAGGGGGCTCAGGTTTATGTCAAATCATATTTGTGAAAAGACATACAATTGCTCTGTTTACTCTTAAATGTAGGCAGAGAGAGATGTGACAGATCACATTTTTTTTCCTTTTGGTATTTTGTCCTCGATGATTTCACACATGTGTATTATGGATTTGGATAATAATCACCTCTTTATCCCTCTCCCCCTCCACTGGCCCTTGAACTCCCCCTTCCCATCAAGTCCCCTCAGACTTCCATGTCTTTTTGAAAAATGACTGAGTTTAATTAGGGCTGCTTACATGAGCAAGGGTGTGGGTTTGTTCACTGGAACATGGGCAACAGCTATACCACTGTAAACAACAACTCCTCTTCCCTTACAGCCTATAGCTCCGCAATTGCGGGAGGGGAGACCTTATGCAGTTCTCCCCATCCGTGATATAATGATGACGGCACACACTTAAAAGCAGACGATACAACTAAGTTGGCTACAGCTATCTGCTTAGGCGGAAGCTGTTAAGTAACAGTTATTCAAACAAACTACAGAAACATGAAAGTATTCACTCAAACCAGAACATTTTTGGAGGGAGTGGGGGAAACAGGGTCTTATGAAGCCACGGCCAGTCCTGAGATCCTGATCCTCTTGTTCCATTTATTATTTGGTGGGACTGTGTTTATGCCACCATTTCCAGCTCATTCTAAAGTCAGGAAGCCTAAGGAGACTTCAGCTTTCAGCCACCTAAGAAATGGACAGACAGGATCCTTACCTCATATTTTCCTCTCTTCTCCAGAGGCTCTGCTTCCTCAGCCTTCTCCATGTCCTGCCCCCGAAGCTCCTCGAGAATGAGGACTGTCTCCCAGTTACTATAGTGATGGGCTGGGAAAATATCTGAGTGCATGCTGTCACCAAAGTAAACGACCTATGATTCAGGAGGAAAATTCTGATGAGGCATGGGTGTGAGAGTGGTGACCACCGAAAATAGAAAAAATGCCCTCAACATGCACCGGCGCACCAGAACCAGAAATGACACAAGCAACTTAAACTTCTGTAGGTAATTTCACAGATGAGCAGGTATTTGTCCTGTCTGAGTCACAGCTTTGTTGAAGATGGAAGGCAGGTAACAATTTTATTTCATTTTCCTAACGAAGAAGCGAGTTTGTATTTTCACACATCTGTAATTAAATCTGCCTCTAAGAACTAAAACTGACAACATATAGGGATTGCCTATAATAAGAACACATATCATAACCACTGTTCAAGAGTTTATACACCCTGAACTCGCCTTGGACCTGCTTACCCAAAACCCTGGGTGCCCTGGATCTGCTGAAACAGAACTCATGGATATACAGCTCCAGCCTGTAAAGTTTGAAAGTTCCCCAGGCATTCTGAGGCAAAGCCCTACTGATCCAGACCATAGCCTTCAATCTACACAAGATGGTGTGAGGTTAAGGGGTAAGAAGCAGAGGCTCCTCATCCAGGTTCTTTGTCCACTGAATCCCTGGTCCCTTCTCTATCCAATGATTTCTCCTGCTCCTTACGGTATACATCGTGTAGAGGAAAGTATTGTGGATAAACATGTACCAGTGTCTAACGCTGACAATGTGATCAAGGGGTCAAATGCAAGCAGTTCTTTAAGGGAAAGCTGCTAAGTCACTGCCTGTTTTGTATATGAAATATTCCTTGATTAGTCATTATCAGAAAGCCATTTCTCAGGCATCCCATGTCTGAATCATGTACCTCCTACATAGATGGCCCCTTGGGAATCCTTGCTTTTCTGACATAGATAAGATCAGTATCAAAGTATATCTAGTCAGAAGAAGAAGAAGAAGAGATGGAGCAGATGCTCAGAGGCATATGACCCACCGAAATACTTAACTTTAACCATTTAATCTCTTCATAATTGTCACAGTCATGAGAAGTAGGAGGTAACTGGTGTTCAGATGTCAACCCACCAGAGGCGTGGTTATCTCATGGAGGACTAAGCCTGTCCAGACAAGGTCTGCAGCACCACCGATTCTGAAAGCTGTTGTTCTCTTTTGCTGAAGCAGCTTGGTGTCTTCCCTATACCTGCATTGTAATGTATAATCTCATGTGATGTGTATATGTAATCCCATGATTGCATTTCAATCTTACGGGCACATATATCTGTGGGTAGTCACAAAGATGACTTTTCATTTCGCTATATAGTTTTGATATATAGAATATATACTGAGACTTGCTTCATAACTGGATCTATTTGTACCACAAGGACTGTGGACATTTAAAAGCTAGGCTTCTTCTTTTGCTTACTAGATGACTTCCCCCACCCTATGAGGCCTCCAGTGAGAGAATTTGGTCACATAGCCAGAAACCTTGGTTCCCAAAGCCATATCTCTGTTCTATTCCCTGAGATATATTAGAAGTCACCTCCCTGCAATTGTTTTCCATTTGGCAGGACATGCAGTTAGGAAAGGAGTCTTTCATATAGATTATATTTGGGACTTTCAAAGATAAAGGGGCATCCAAGCTCAGAAAATTGCCTTTGTTCTGCGTGTGTATCTAAACTGGATCTTTACAGAACAGGAGGAGAACATCAGGAGAAGAATAAAGAAACTGATACAGAAAAGTATGCAGTGGAGAGTTCACTGCACCCTCAGATCCTTCTAGGTCCTGCACTTGCTGTGAGTCTTCTTCTGAACCCTGAGGGGCCACTGAGGCTGGCACTCAGAGGTCCCTGATATACAACCATTTGTATTTGCATGAGGATATCAAGGACTCTGCCTCAATCAGAAATTACCTTGGGTTCGGGCTTGCCGGTCATTTTCTTCAGAAGCTCATAAAGGTGGGTCGCATTGCCTTGGGAGTACCAGCCAGGTTTATCCAGAGAGGGCAGCTCCTCTTGCTCCTCATCATTCTCTGCAAACATGGGTGACAAACACTTGTTACTTGGGCTACACCCAGGGCTATAGACCATGTACAGAAAGAAACCAAGTGGGAAGGACACGTGCATGCAGTAAGCTCTGTGTGTGTTCACATTTGTTAATTTATTTATGCAGACATGGGTGCAGGCATGCAATGATGTACATTTGGAGGTCAGAGGACAAATCTCAGCAGTTGGTTCTGTCCTTCAACTACATGGGTTCTACAGATTAAACTCAGGTTGTTGGGTACTGTGTCTTGGCAGGAAGCACCCTCACCCGCTGAGCCATCTTGCTACCCTGCCTCTACTGTAATAAGATGGTCCCCTTAGGAAGCATCATCAAGGAAACCCAACTAAATCCTGCCTTTCGGGAAGCAGGTGAGAAGGAACAGACTTTTATTGGTAGCCATTTAAATCCAGGCTTAAAACTTGCACCCTGTCTCAGCACTGAGAGGGGGAGGTAGACATGGGTCCCACCCCTAACAAATAAGCTATGTGCACTTGGTACCTGCTTACAAAGGAAAAATTAGTAGTCTTTAATGGAGTCTCACTGGGTGTATTAACCAGACCAGGGTAAGCCCCACACCCAGGAGGAGTTGGCCAACACAAAACAAACACGATGGTATTTTGGTAGATGTCTTTTCTCTACCAAAAAACTTTTTTTTGTCTTATTGATCTTTTGCTTGTATAGTGTGGTGTGTATAGTTTTTTTTTTTCCTGTTTGTTTTCCTAGAGAGAGAGAGAAAGAAAGGGTATGGAGTTATATACAGATGAGGAACTAGGGATGGTTTGGGAGGGGTTAAAAAGGAGGAAAAATGTGATCAGAAAATATTGTATAAGTGTTTTTAGTTAAAAATATTGCAGCCAGGCAGTGGTAGCACATGATTTTAATCCCAGCACTTGGGAGGCAGAGGCTGGTAGATCTCAGTGAGTTCAAGGTCAATGTGGCCTACAAAGGAAGTTCCAGATCAGCCAGGACTGTTACACAGAAATCCTGTCTCAAAAGCAAAACAAAATAAAATAGAACACAATAGCACCTTAAAGGATTCAATTACTTCACGTGCCCCTAGCTTAGGGCAGGAAGAGGGAGTAGCGGAGGACCACCTGATAACAAAGCACGAGTGTTAGCTGCTCCAAACTGTCTTTTCCCTCCCTCCATGCTACTCGGTCTCTGCCTTCTTCACAACTGTCCCTGTCCCTTTCCCAGGACTGCAATGAGTTTAGATTTCAAAAACAGTTGACCTTTTCTTTCTTTTGTTTTTTGTTACCTTTGACCTCTTTGTTGTCAAAGGGCCTCCATGAGACACAGCCACATGCTATATACAAAAGGCCCTCGTTAGAGAATGAAACGGTCTCTACTAGGATCTGCGAAGGACAACTGAGAGGTCCTAAAGATTAAGCTGTTGTTAGCTTTGCTATAAAATCAGCCTTGGAACAGGACAAGACTTTACACAGAAGGGGAAAAGTTACATAAGTCAGGTATTAAAATCACATCTCTGGTATTGTACCTTAAGCTAAAATTTAACTTCTACATGTAAAAGCCATAAGCAGGCTCCCTAAATGTGTGTTCAGCTTGTAATATCAATCACCTTATATGTGTATTTGTCGAGTAAATGTAGGCTACTGCAGCTTAACCTTACAACAATAAGTGAAATATATTTTACTATAACATGAGATAAATGTCTAGTCAATCTAAACTATTTTGAACACAGCTGAAAGTACAAATATAGATGATTAAAGTTTCATATACAACTGGCAGCTTATGGTCAAAGACTCTTTAGCTCAGTCTTGCTGTGAGTATAGAATCTGTTTTTTTTTTTTAATTTTTCTACACAACCCAGTGAAAATCCTACTTTCAAAAGAATAGTTTGAAGACCAGACCACCTAGCAGCTCAACATTCAAACACTAAGAAGATCCAGCCTGCTTCTTGGAGACATACACGGAAAGTGATCCATCCCTCATCTATTTTTATTTAGTACCAAATATCTTACTTGGTGTATAATGCAGGCTGTGGACAACTTGTATGAGGTTCTGGGTTTGATTTCTGACCCCCCCCCCAAAAGTTTCTGATTCAAATGTAGAGACCCCATAATCTAAAAAAAGTGAGGTAAGAAAGTAATTGATTTCTGTTTCCAGTTAAGATTCTAATTCATTATACAGGGTATGCAGAATCTATCTATAGCTTTTTCCTTATAAGAGTGAAGGATTCAAATCAATATAAAAGTAGTAGGACAAAGACAGTGAAAGCCAGAAGATCCTGATCAAACGTTATGCAGATATTAAGAGACCATGGATGCCAGCCTAGATTAGTATACCCAGAAAAACTTTCAATCACCATAGAAGGACAAAACAAGATATTCCACAATAAAACCACATTTAACTAATACCTAGCCACAAACCCAGCCCTACACGAAGTACTAGAAAGAAAACTCCAACCCAAGAAAGTTGGCTACATCAATAAAAACACACAGAATTGATGATCTCAGAGCAGCAAATCCCAAAGAAAGGAAAAAACACACAAATTAATATCACCAACAAGGAAAACTAAATGAACAGGGGATAGCAATCACCGGTCATCAATATCCCTTAATATAAATGGACTCAACTCACTTATAAAAAGAGTCAGGCTAACAGACTGGATACAAAAACAGAATCCATCCTTCTGCTGCATACAAAAAACACACCTCAACATCAAAGACAGACATTGACTCAGAGTAAAGGGTTGGGAAAAATTTTTTCAGTCAAATGGGCAAGCTGGTGTAGCTATCCTAATATCTAAGTGCTGTGGAACAATGGTCTGTACCCTGTCACTTGTATTTTAAATGAATGCTGATTTTCCAATTTTCCAGTAGCCAGGCAGGAAGTATAGGTGAGGTGACCAGGCAGGAAATAGAGGCAGGGCAAGGAGAAAAAGTGAATCCTGAGAAGAGGAAAGAGGCACTCTGCAGTCATCACCCAGACACAGAGGAAGCCAGACACAAAGCAAGGAAGATGTGACTGCTTTGCCAAAAAAGGTACCAAGCTACATTGCTAACACAGACAAGAATAATGGGCTAATATAAGATGTTAGAAAGAGTTAATAAGAAGCCTGAACCAATAGGCCAATCAGTTTATGATTAATGTAAACCTCTGTGTATTTCTTTGGGACTTAAGGACTGAGGGACCTGGTGGGACAGAAACCTTGATCAACATCTAACAAAATAGACTTCAAACCAAAATCAAACAAAAGAGACAAAGAAGGACATTTCATATTAGTCACAGGAAAAATCCATCTAGAGGAAATCTCAATACTGAACATCTATGCCCCAAATATAAGGACACCCTCATATGTAAAAAAAAACATGTCTAAAGCTTAAATCATACATTAAACCCCACATACTAATAGTGGGAGACTTTAACACTCCACTCTCACCAAGTGGAAAGGTCAGTCAGACAAAAAATGAACAGAGAAATAAGGGTAACAGATGTTAGGACTCAAATGGACATAACAGACATCTATGGAATATTCCATCCAAACATAAAAGAATAACTTCTCAGCACCTCATGGAACCTTCTCAAAGATTCACCACATACTCTATAACAAAACAAACCTAAAAAGATACAAAAAAATTGGAATAACCCCATGTATCTTATTGGATCAAAATGGCTTAAAACTAGAATTCAACAACAACGCTAATTCCAGAAAGCCCACAACACATGGAAATAAAACAATGCTCAAATGGGTCAAGGAAGAAATAAAGGGAGAAATTAAAGACTTCCTAAAATTCAATGAAAATGACCACACAACATACTCAAATTTATGGGACACAATGAAAGCAGTTTTAAGAGGAAAGTTCATAGTACTAAAGGCCTACATAAAAAAGCTGGAAAAATCCCACACTAGTGAATTAACAGAACATTTGAAAACTTTAACAAAAAGAAGCAAACTCACTCAAGAGAACTAGATGGCAGGAAATAATCAAATTGAGAGCTGAAATCAACAAAATAGAAACAAAACAATATAAAGAATCAATGAGACAAAGAGTTGGTTTTTTGAGAAAAGCAACAAAATTAGACAAACCTTTATTCAAACTAATCAAAAGGCAGAGAGAGAATATCCAAATTAACAAAATCGGAAATAAAAAGAGGGACATAACAACAGACTCGAAGGAAATCCAGAGAATCATCAGGTCATATTTCGAAAACCTGTACTTCACAAAATTGAAAAACTTAAAGGAAACGAACAACTTTCTGGATAAATATCACTTACCAAAATTAAATCAAGACCAGATAAGCAAATTAAACAGACCTATAACTGCTGAAGAATAGAAACAGTCATTAAAATTTCCCAACCAAAAAAAGCCCAGAACAAGATGATTTCAGTTCAGAATTCTACAAGATTCCTCAAATTGTTCCACACAATAGAAACAGAAGGAATATTGCCAAACTCTTTTTATGAGGATACAATTACCCTGATACCCAAACCACATAAAGACATTACTAAGAAAGAGAATTATAGACCAATCTCACCCATGAACATTGACACAAAAATACTAAATAAAATACTGGCAAATTGAATCCAAGAACACATCAGAACCATCATCCACCATGATCAAGTCAGCTTCATCCCAGATATGCAGGGAGAGTTCAACATATGAAAATCTGTCAATGTAATCCACCACATAAATAAACTGAAAAATGAAAACCACATGATCATCTCATTAGATACTGAAAAAGCTTTCAACGAAATACAACATCTTTTCATGATAAAGGTCTTGGAGAGAGCAGGGATACAAGGAACATACCTAAACATAATGAAGGCAATATACAGCAAAGCAACAGCCAACATCAAACTAAATGGAGAGAAACTCCAGCGATCCCACTAAAATCAGGAACAAGACAAGGTTGCCCACTCTCTCCATATCTATTCAATATAGTTATTGAGATCCTAGCTAGAGCAATAAGACAAAAAAAGGAGATTAAGGGAATATAAATCAGAAAAGAAGTCAAACTCTCACTATTTGCAAGTGACCCCCAAAATTCTACCAAGAAACTTCTACAACTCATAAACACTTTCAGTAATGCAGCAGGATACAAGATTAACTAAAAAAAAAAAAGAAAGAAAATCAGTAGCTGTCCTGTACACAGCTGATAAATGGGCTGAGAAAGAAATCAGAGAAGTATCATCCTTCACAAATAGCCACAAATAGCATAAAATATCTCAGAGTAACTCTAACCAAACAAGTGGAAGACATGTATGACAAGAACTTTAAATCTTTGAAGAAAGAAATTGAAGAAGACACCAGAAAGTGGAAAGATCTCCCATGCTCTTGAGGAGGCAGAATTAACATAGTAAAAATGGCAATCTTACCAAAATCAGTCTACCGATCCAATGCAATGCCCATCAAAATCCCAGCAAAATTTTTCACAGACCTCAAAAGAACTGTACTCAACTTCATATGGAAAAGCAAAAAACCCAGGATAGCCAAAACAGTACTGGACAATAAAAGAATTTCTGCAGGCATCCAAAATCCCTGACATCAAACTCTACTATATAGCTACAGTACTGAAAACAGCCTGCTATTGACATAAAAATACAGGAGGACCAATGTAACTGAATCTAAGACCTGATTTTTGACAAAAAAGCAAAAAATATTAAATGGAAAAAAAGCATATTTAACAAATGGTGCTGGCACAACTGGATATCAACATGTAGAAGAATGAAAATAGACCCATATCTAGCACCATGCACAATACTCAAGTCCAAATGGATCAAAGACCTCAACATAAAGCCAGCCACACTGAACCTTATAGAAGAGAAAGTGGGAAGTACGTTTATACACAACGGCGCATACACAGCAGAAAAAAAAAAACGACATCTTGAAATTTGCAGGCAAATGGATGGAGCTAGAAAACATTATATTGAGTGAGGTAACCCAGACCCAGAAAGACAATTATCAGATGTTCTCACTCATAGATGGTTTTTAAACATAAAGCAAAGAAGACCAATCTACAAATAACAATCGCAGAGAACTTAGACAACAATGAGGACCCTAAGAGAGAAATACATAGATCTAATCTACATGGGAAGTAGAAAAAGACAAGATCTCCTGAGTAAAATGGGAGCATGAAGACCATGGGAGAGGGTTAAATGGTAGGGGAAAGGCAGAGAGTGGAGCAGAGAAAAATGTATAGCTCAATAAAATCAGTAAAAAAATAGTGAAACTAAAAAATGTAGCAGGACAAAATCATAGCTAGTATAAATGAAATGTTTCTAATAAAGAAGTCTGAAGAACACCATGAAGGGTGTTCTCATTACATGTGAAAGGTAGGGGCCATGGTGGATGTGTAGTTAGCCTGGCAAGGACTCTTATTTCCTGAGCCTCCCTTTCTAATTAGCCAATTGTGGCAGAGTATGAAATCATCCTCTCAACCACCAGCCAACAGGATGAGATCACCATCGGGCAAGGATAAAGGATCAGAGCCATCCCAAGGGTCACCCATGTGCTTGCTAGCCTGCTTTGAGCCTTAATGTCCCCTTTTTATATAGATGTTTTACCTTGCTCGTTGTGTTCCTTTGTGTAACACTGAGATTATCCTTCCTCTGTTTCTAATATTACTAAGTGATGGATTGGAAGCCTTACTGCCTTTAGGATTCCTTCCTATATGTGAACCTTGATGAATGGTTCCTACTTAGGGTCATATAACTTTCCCACAATGTGAGCCAGAATCCCCCAATTGTACATTTTCATACAGTCTATGCATATTTCTTGCCATGAATAGACAGAAAAAGTTCAAACAAAAATATTTATTAAAATGCTAATTTGTGTTGGGGGTTATGACATAGCAATTATTCTACTAATGGCTCCTTTTCTAGGGTGACATGGCTATTGTCTTTTGAATCCTTAGTAACTGTGGGTGTAAGTGAGAGACAGGATTGGGTCCTGCACAAGATTTGTTCCATTGACTGTCCCTTTCTCTGTGGGAGAGGCTCATGACGTGCCACCCCTTCCTGAGGATTCATAGTTAGCCACTTAACTGATAGAAAACCCTTTTTCTTTTAGTGGTTTACTGATAGAAGCCCATGTTCCCATTACTAACCTAATCATCTCACTAAATCATTGGTGAAATTATTTCTTTGTTTCTGTTGGCATCCTGACTAGGGTGAGCTGATTTTTAATTGTGTGTCCTCAGGAAAAGTTTAAAAAATGGGCTATACTAGTAAAATTATACTAGTAAAGGAAACAAACAGTTTGCTAGTAAGTTAGAGCAAATTCAATAGAACAGAAACAGAAGAGGACCTGTGGAGAGATGCCTTACTGGAAAAAGTGCTTCCTGAGGATCTGTGAGCCCACATAAGGCCCAGTGTGGTTAGCACACATCTGTAATCCCAGTGTGCCTAAGGAACTGTAACTGCCACAGTGAGAGATTCCAGATTCAGCCACTTTCATTCAGTAATGTTTCAGTTTTATGGGCACAGTGCTAAGGACTGCTTCCTAAACAAGGCTGCTACCCATAGGAGGCGCATCTCAGTGAGCAAGACATCGCAGCAGGCAACTTCCCTATGATGCCGAGGAGGGAATGACCAGAAGGGTGCTACTACCTGTGAGTGCCACAAGGCAAGGTCAGGGGGTCACCAGAGGATGGGGGACACATCCCGAGTATTTCCTTGTCCCTGAAAGTGTCATCTTCTGAGCTTAGAAATGCAGAAACCAAGGCTTCACTGGGCCTACCGAACCAGTCTCCATTTCAACAAGAGCCATAGGTGGTTCTGTGTATACACTAGTCTCAGAATCAGGGACAGAGAGAACAGTCAGGACAACGACCTGGATGACAAGTAAAAGGCCATGTTCTTGCAGAGATACTATAACCAGTACATATTAGGGAAGAGAAGGAGAACTTACTAGCCAAAGGATGCTTATATGAAGTGGGGATCTACGTGACTGTATGAATGAGTTAAATACTGTGCCTGCCAATAAGTGAGGAACTGGAAAGCTACTGACCAGCTTAACAGCAAACGACAAACTGACGCCAGTGTGATTGACAAGCCCTAGAAGAGGTAGGAGGAGAGCCCTGGGGTGAGAGATTACATAAGGATTGCATGGTGATGGGAAAGGGAGAAGATAGGGGGCTCTGGCTCTCTGGCAGTTTCACGGTTAAGTCAGCATGGCAATCACACAAGGTGATTCATCAGCATGCTTGGTTGTCTTTGTTTTCTAGCTGGAAGGGAAAATAAATGTTGAAAACAGCAAGTGTTGCGCAGGGAAAAATACCCGTGAGAGTCAGGAAAGGAGACTCAGCTAGGGAATGATGGGGGCGTCCACATGTTGACAACAGCTGAGGCCAAGGGACCAGAGATGTATGTTGAATTTCCAGAATGTGGAGAGGAGTGAGTTGGCAGTGTAGTGGCCAGATAGGAGCTGGGTTCATGCGACATTTCTAATCTCGTAAGGCAGAGACTCTCCTTCTCTCCTGAAAACCCTAGCACTGGTTAGGGCTGGGGTCTCCCTTTGCGTAGTGCAGGAAAGGACGCTGGAAAGAGGCAGATTCTGCCTACATAATGATTCTCTCACCCCCACACTTTTCTTTAGGTCAGCAGGGATCAGGCTGAAAGAGTTGCTGGGCCCCCATTGGCTACAGCACATCAGCTCTTTTCTAGTTACCATGACAACTACTGATGTCAGGCACATGCCACTGATCAAGGACACACTGAACACAGAGATTGGCTCCTGGAATTTTCTATTTCATCAAGGTCGCTGTCTTCATTTTATTTCTGCTTTTAACTGTTTGGAACAAAGATTTAATTTACCTCTGGCAGTCAGAGCAGAAGCCTGATCTGATGGGCATTGTTAACAGGGACTATGGCTTGAGGGTTACAAGGCTGATGTGGGCTGGGGCTTGGTGGTGACTGATTATAGTGACCCAAGCTTACGGCAGTGCTGCATGCATCAAGTCACCAGAGAGAAGATGATGGCAAAGGCAGGAAGGTAGAGGCCAGACGAAGGACAGATGTAGAGCAGGGTGACCCAGAAAAGTGCTGAGTTATCATCATTTTCATAAGATCCGTGGCTGGCAAAATTCCTAAGAGACTGTGGATTTCTGGATTGTGGAAATGACAGTGTGCTATCTGGCAGGGGTGCTGATGAGCTCCAATGAGCAATCCCAGTTTCCAGACCTATTCCGGGGTGTGGAAAGTGTAAAAGACGAACTATATCTCTGTAGGTCAGAGAACAAAAAATTGGAACCCCCTCAATGCACAAGTGAGAACAAAAGCACCCACAGAATCAGAAAGCCAACGGAGGGGTGGAGGTGCACACACAGAAGGCTGGGATCATTAGCAAGACAATGGAACTGGAGAGGGGGTGGGGCACTGACACAGCTGGTGGGCTGGAGAGGGAGATTACAGGAATTAAATACAGCCATAGGGCAAGAGCCACCGCACAACTGTCTGCGAAGAGCCACGCTGTGCTCTGATGAACACAGACCTCCACACCTCCTCTTGCACTCCCAAAGTCATCTATTCGAGCTAAATCCCCCAATTTCAGGATTCTTTATATCTTCTATTTAAACGTTTTATATCATTAGTCCAGCAAAGAAAAGAACCTTAGACACACTCGGACACTGAGACATTTCTAACCCTCTCTACTGCGAGCATGAAGACACATTCCTATGGGTTTTTTTAGGCATCGTACAGAAGTCACAACAGGGCATAGCTCTACGACGATGTAGGCTTGTAAACAGCAGAGTAGAATTACAAAGTTAGGTTCCTAAGACTTTCTGGATTCCACGCCAGGGGTAATATAGTAAAAATGGTCAAATGGGTTATGGCACACTGAAAAGCTGCCTTCTGCACAGCAAATGAGACAGTCAGAGTAAAAAGACAACGTGTAGGAGGGCGACTATATCTGCATGCCCCAAATAGGGGGTTACTCTCCAAAATGCATAAGCATTCAAACACACTCCAGGAATGGAGCTGTGTGAGGAGAATTCTGAATGCTTGTGAGAACACGCCAAGAAAACAAGACAGGAGTCTTCCGACTTCCATGTCTTCGAAACAGGGAATTGTTTTGGGAATGTGTTTACGTGCTCCTCCCAGGTGTAGTGGACAGGGTTTACATTAGATTACTCACTATTGCTGCTGTTATTCAATTAATTGTGTAGCTATCCTTTATATACTTCTATGGAAAAACGTGTTTTTGCCATGTGTGGCTTGTCCTTGTGATTGTATAGAGCTTGAACTCACAAGAACTTTACTCATCTGATTCTTTCGAACTCCCAGAATATAAATTGTCTGAGGCTTTAAACACGGTTGGCTATTGCATTTATTATTTATGCAGTCCACTGCATTTTTAGGCTCCTTTCCCCATGTCCCACTGTCTTTGGAGTAGTAAACAAGGAGGGGGTGTGCGAATCAGGGCCCTGCAGTCAGCCAAGAGCTGAGAGTGGGGACTCTCACTCTCAGGAGCCATCTCCTGAGAAGACTAGGGGAGTGAGCATGAAGGGGCAGAAACCAGGGAAGGCCTTGCCATGTGTTCAGCTTGTATTTAAAGAAAGGAGAGCACAAGGAGTCACAAAGATTAGATTGCTTGCAAATTGTTCATGATTACAATCCCTAGTTTCCGGAATACAAATTTTAGATGAAAGAGCATGGGACAGAATCCAAAATTACATTGAAAAGGCATATGTCCTAGGGGAAAAGATCCCTGTTCAATTTTGGGTCACTTGGGGATTAATTTGGACTATTATTAAAATATTTAAGGGTGATAAGGAAGACATTAATCATGAGGAAGAGATGGCTAATTCCTTGAATGAATGGATACTAGATGACCAAACTTTAAAACTGGTTTAAAAAAAAAAGCAAAATCCAAAGTACAAACAGCACTACCGGTAACTGTGCTGGTGACAATTCCCTCCGTTCCTTTCCTGGAGCCCCTTTTAAACAGACAGCCTCCATCGCTGAAAATGACCCTGAAGCACTGGGTGAGAAATTTGATAATCACCGCCCCCTCCCCCAAATGGTTTCTCTGTGTAGCCCTGGCTGTCCTAGAACTAGCTCTTGTAGATCAGGATGGCCTCGAACTCACAGAGATCCACCTGCCTCTGCCTTCTGAGTGCTGGGATTAAAGGCATGAGCCACAACCGCACGGTGATACAACCGCTCGGCGATAAACAAGTTTTTGATGAGGACTTAGGAGAGAATATGAAAAAGCTAATTTTATAGCCTAGACAAGCTAGGGTATGGAAGGGAAATGGATTTTTTTTTTCTCCCAATTCCTCAAGAATTGTGCTTGGTGTTTCTCGTGCACTAACCAATCAATTTAAAGTGTTAGAAGGAGTGGTGGCATTGGATAGACTGTATATTATCTCTAGAAGCAAGAAAAGAACTACAGCTATTTGAATCCAGTCTAAAAGAGGCCTTTGTATATTGTGTGGCTCCTTTACTTAAACTTACTTATTTTCCCCACTAAATTGTTTCCTACAGGTATTACAGCACAAGAGGACAAACCCTTGGAATGGTTTGTCACACCACAAGGCCTGGAAAATACAACTGCTTACTTTACACCAGCCTTCTCCCATTCCACAGGCAAATGCTTAGTGTACTGACGGTTCATCTAATGATACAGGAAGAATTTATGGTCCAGATGTTATCAATCTATTAATACTTCTTTTTCCTCAACCCAACAGGTGGACCTGGTTGTTTTGATTCACTTATTATGGTTAATTCATAAACCCTTAAGCATTGCTTCTGATTCTGCTTACACTGTATTTTCCCCAGTAATAAACTTACACTCCTGCAAACTCCACCCCCCAGAGTCTCCAGCATAGAAAACCATTGTACTTGCAAATTGTCCTTACCTACCTGCTTTCATACTGTCTTTTCTAGTTACTTACATTACCTAATGGGATGTAAAGGCAACATGAACAGCCATCATGTGTTATCTAGAGAATGACAACAAACACATCTGCACTTGTTGTGTTCAGTGCCTATGCACTTTCTTTGAATAGTTTAGACCTGAGGTTGGTTGAATCTGCAGGTGTAGACGGCCAGGCATACACACAGTGAAATACTCCTTAGCCTTAGGAAGAAAGCAATCTTATTTGTAACATTGTCAGTTAATCTAGAGGATACAAGGTTAAGTGAGATAAGCCAGGCACAGAGAAAATAATGCTATACGATCCCACAACACCTGACCTGGAAACAGACTGAAAGTCATGAGAGACAGGGAGGTTGGGGAGATATAAGAGAAAGGTGAACTGTAAGGATGAGTGCTTGAGTTGTCCACTACACAGTGCACACAGATGTTAAAGTACCATGGTGTCTATCATAAATATGTAATTTCAGTTGTTAATAAATAAAATAAAAACTAGAGAGGAAGTATAATTTTTAAAAAAGTTTTACTAGAACCACAAATACGATAATTTTGAAAAATGTTATATTTAGGCAGGAAGATTGCCATAGGTTAGAGACTATCCCGATCTACTGTGTGAGTTCCAGACCAATCAGGGCTACAAACTGAGTCTCTATTTAAAAAAAAAACAAGCAAACAATATAGGTTATATTTATTTTCAGTATTTTATATATACACACACATTGTTATGACTTTATGGATATATGTATGCTTAAGTGGATGCATGCACTACCTGCACACAGTGCCCATAGAGCTAGAAAAGAAAACAGCGTTAGATCCCCTGGAACTAGAGTTGTCAGTAGGGAGCCTGGGAACTGAACCCAGTCCTCAGCAAGAGCAGCAAATGAGCCGCCTCTCCAGCCCCAGCATGCGTGTATTTTCAGATCTGTAATACTTTCGTACCATATGTGCAATGAAAGAGACTCTGAGGTCGGCTGATAAACATACCTGAGAGCACAGTTCACATCGTCATTTTGTGGTATCGTACAACTAGAGAAGACACCCAGAGAAGTCCGACCAGGAGTTGTTAACTAGCCTCTCTTTTCTCTCTGGATACTCATCAATTAAACAGAACAACATTGAAAGCCTCTCAAAAGTTAATATGCCACTGAATATTATGGTCTGGATCTTAAATGCTACCAAGAGCTTGTGTTGAAGCTAGTCATGCTTCTAGGAGGTGAGGAGGTTTTCGAAGGTGGGGCTTAGCCCCCCCCCCCCAACTCCCCTTTCTGGCAGCCACAAGATGAGTAGATCCATTCTCCCACATGTCCTTCCACAATGGACTGGGTTGTTTGGTTTTTTTTGTTTTTTGGGGTTTTTTTGTTTTTTTGCTTTTGTTTCTGTTTTGTTTTGTTTTTGTCACATAAACCCCCTTCCATGATGGTCTACTTTCTCATAGGCCCAAAATAACAAGGCTTAGTCACATGGGCTGAAAGTATCAACAAAAATAAACATTTTCTCCTTTTAAGATTTTGTCAGAGACCTATAATAGAAAAAATTATTAAAATGATTCTTAATGATATTCTGCTCTACTCATAGATCAGTGCCTAGCCCAACTGTCGTCAGAGAAGCTTCCTTCAGCAGCCTACGGGAGTGTGATGTAGGAGGATCTTCTGTTTTGTGTTTATTTCATTGGTTAAATAAAGAGACTGCCTTGGTCTTTTGACAGGACAGCAGCTTAGATAGGCGGAGTAGACTGAACAGAATGCTGGGAGAAAGAAAGCAGAGTCAGGCAGATGCCATGGCTCTCCTCTCCAAGACGGATGTAGGTTAGACTCATCCCAGTAAGCCACAGTCATGTGGTGATATACAGATTATTAGAAAAGGGGTTAATTAAGATGTGAGAGTTAGCCAAGAAGAGGCTAGATATAATGGTCCAGGCAGTGTTTAAATGAATACAGTTTCCATGTAATTATTTCGGGTAAAGCTAGCTGGGAGCTGGGCAGTGGGAACACAGCCCGCCACTCATATTACAACAGGAGTGAGTGCAGAGACCCACAGCCAAACATTAGGCAGAGAGAGAGCCCAAGTTGGAGATCTCCATCAGGCTCCTCCCCTTGGAGCTCGGGTAAGCCTCAGAAGAGGGGGAGGAAGGACTGTAAGAGCCAGAGGGTCAAGGACACCAGGAGAACATGGCTCATGGACATCAAATAAGTAAGGTCCACAGGGGCTCACAGAGACTGAGGCAGCAATCATGGAGCCTGCTTGGATCTGCATTATGTGTTATGGTTCTTTGGTGCTTTTGTGAGACTCCTAACAGTGGGAGTGGGGATGTCACTGACTCTTTCCCCTGCTTTTGGGACCCTTTTCTTCCTGGTTGGTTGTCTCTCCCAGCCTCGATATGAGGGTTTGTGTGACTGCCCCGCTGAGTCTTACTGTACCTTGTTATGTAGTGTTTGGCTGATATACCTGAGAGGCCTACTCTTTCCTGAAGGGAAACCTAGGAAGAGTGGATCTGGGGAGAGAAGGGGGAGGAGACTGGGAGAAGTGGAGGGAGGGGCAACTGTTCTCTTGAGATTTAGCTAAACAATAGACACAGAGATGACAGTGAAACTTTCTGCCATTCATCTTGCCCAGTCCTGTAGTTGCTCTATTCTGACCACCTTCTGCTTCTTTCAAATGCTTGTACAGGAAGCTCTGAGCACCGTTGAGGGGCAGCTCACGCCCACCATTCTTTCTCCACACTCTGAGGGGCAGCTCACGTCCACCATTCTTTCTCCACACTATGAGGGGCAGCTCACGTCCACCATTCTTTCTCCACACATGTCCATATTCTCAGTAGCCTTCTCTAAGGGCTAATCTGTTGAAGAGAAAGCCTGCGTCTGTGTGCACGTGGATATGTGTTTGTATGTCTGTGTACATGCACGCATATGCGCTTGTGTTGTTTTCATCTTTGTGATTCTGTAGGGACTTCTGCTCCCGAAATGGCTGACTCTGACTTATTAATGTATTCCCCAAGCACCTACAGTGCATTCCTTATACCATAAAATTTCAGGTGAGATCCACACCCTCTGTCTGAAAAGAGGGAGAGGCTGACATGTAAAGAAATAATTTCCATATTACCTGAGCTACAAAGCAAAGCTGAGTCAAGTTTAATGTAAACACAGGTTTATATTTCCCTTCTCTTCTTGAGGAGACATGATGTTCCCCATAACACAGTGTCTTGCACTTGGTGTTAGTCAAAGATACACATGACAAACAGCAAAATACAACTTACCGAGTGTGTGGAAAGGCCTCTGGCTTGGGAAATGTGAGAAGAATCCAGGCTTTAATGCATTTGTAATCACAATGTCAAAAAGGTCTGTAAAATCTTTCCTAAAAAGCAAAGTAAATTTCCCTTAAGGAATCATAAAAGTTCCACAGAAAACAGAACTAAACCTATGTATTTTATCATGGCATCAATGTTCACCTTCCTATCAATTCTCACATGCACGTAACATGCAAACATTTATCTCATACACTTTAAGCTGGAAGTTACACAGGAAAGAGAAGGTAGTTAGGTACTAGACAATTCTTCTAAAAATACCACAATTACTAAAAGCACAAACATAACAGAAAAGCAAAGCAAGTAAAGAAGGAATGAAAGGAGAGAGGGGAAAGCAAGCAAGAGCACAGAAGCCGTGCTGACGCAGACGTGGGACCCACTCTCGTAAAAACAGCTTGGCAAGCAAGAGAAGCTCTAGTAGCCAGAAGTAGTCCATCGTTCAAACACGAGGACTGGAATTCATCTGCACTTATCAGCTGAAGAGACAACAGGCTTGGGTCTATACAGGGCCCACAGAACGCAGCACTGCAACAAGCCCAGTGACACTTCTTAGAGTGTTCCATACACAAGGAGGTTATTTTATTTTGAAAACCAGTGAAGTCCTGTAACAGTTTGTGGATGACAGCATCAGTGTATGTGGAGTGCTATGCCGGCTAAGGTCTATCTGATAAATAGTGGTTCTCTCTAGGGCTCACCGTTATCCTGGAGAAACAGTGCTTCAGGCTGTGTTAACAAATGAAATGTGTTGAGAGTTGAAATTGAGATGAGAAGTAGGATTTTGGTTATCACGGTGGAAAAGGGAACTGAAAGCCCCAGGTATTCCGATGCATGGTCCTATGGGACGCTGCAAAGTTCTCCTGAAGAGGTGACCTCACCAGGTACCCTGGACACGAGCCTTAATTCACTGCAAGGATAGCTGCCTACATATTCTCAGGAAGCAGAAAACCAACCCATTGCCAGGTAAGTACGCCACAGAATAGACTAAATTCACATGTTATAGAACACAGAACTCCTGGAACTAAAGATAATTAATGGAGGTAAGCAGAGGGCTATGGCTTGGTTCACATTTAGGGCAATTGTGTTCGTTGAGACTTGAAATCTTAGAAGAAATCTAACAACCCTCTGTGGAATCCTGCTTTGACTATGGGTCTTCCCTCGTATTGCCAAGAACGACATATATTAGTTATCAGCTGTTCTGTACATTATGTATGGGTAGCATGTATTGCACTATTTAAATATGCCCTTATATTCATAAAGAAGTGTTGTCCTACAGAGACAGAGACCCACATTGGAGCACAGGACTGAAATCTCAAGGTCCAAATCAGGAGCAGAAGGAGAGAGAGCACAAGCAAGGAACTCAGGACAGCGAGGACACCCACACACTGAGACAATGGGGATGTTCTACTGGGAACTCACCAAGACCAGCTGGCCTGGGTCTGGAAAAGCCTGGGATAAAACCGGACTCTCTGAACATAGCGGACAATGAGGACTACTGACAACTCAAGAACAATGGCAATGGGTTTCTGATCCTACTGCACGCACTGGCTTTGTGGGAGCCTAGGCAGTTTGGATGCTCAACTTACTAGACCTGGATGGAGGTGGGGGTTCCTTGGACTTCCCACAGGACAGGGAACCCTGATTGCTTTTCGGGCTGGGGGGGGGGACTTAATTGGGGGAGGGGAAGGGAAATGGGAGGCGGTGGCGGGTAAGAGACAGAATCTTTAATAAATAAATAAATAAATAAATAAATAAAAAGAAGCCTGAGCTAATAGGCCAAACAGTGCTGTAATTAATATAGTTTCCATGTGATTATTCGGGTCTGGGCAGCCTGAAACAAAAGAGCAGTCTCTGTTTACACTTTAATTTCAGTACTCAGGAGCAGAGGCAGGTGGATCTCTTTGAGTTTGAGGCCAACCTGGTTTGCAGAGGGAGTTTTAGGACAACTAAGGCTGCACAGAGAAACCTTGTCTTGAAAAAACCAAAAATAAAAAATTATCGAACAAAAAAAAAAAAAAAGAAGTGTTGTCCTAGATTAAGACAGTGAATTTAAGGCTCAAAGAAGTTATAAACTGTATCCCAGGCCACATAGGTCCCTTTTCAAAATCTATTACCTTGATTTTATGTTAATTCCACCCCTGGCTTTGCCAAATGGCACAGCACATGTATCTGTACTGAAATGGATACAGGGGCTACATCCTACAATCTGTCAGGAAGTATATTCTTTTCTTTTTTAAAGTCAAATTTGAAACAAAATTTATTAAATACTGGTCAGGATGATGGACACTGGCTGGGATTCCCAGATACTGGCTGTGAACTAAGTTACCTATCATAAAGGCAAACCCCACAAGGCTACCTACTTCTGCCTCTGTCTCCCGGGGAAGAGCATACATCCTGACATACTTCCTGTCTACATACCCCCTGTCCATGTGTGATCAAACACATCCTGTGCAGCTCAGGCAGCCAACCTTGTTTACAGAAGTGAAAACACGTGGCTTGCGATCTTGCATGAGCAGCCTGAGAATTCCAGGAAAGATTCTAAAGTCAGTCCTCAGCAATTGCATAAGGCAGAGCACGGAAATCCATGAAGAACGGCTGGTCGCTTACCCAAGGATATAAGTGCCAAGAAGTTTACAGTAATCACTGTGAGAACTGGTGATCAACATAGTAACTTTCCCAGCATCTTTCAGCTGTCGAAGCCACCTTCTTACAGACTCAGGACAGCGGTACACATACTTGCCTAGATTTCTTTTTATTTCTGGAAAGAAGAATCCACAATTTTCTGAAAAATAAAAACAGAAAGGCAATATCTTTAATAAAAATGCTTTTAAACTTAGTTTACTCTCAGACAAGTATATGTCTTTCAAAGCTGCAGAAAAATCAAAGATCAGGGTCAAACAATCTAGCCATTATGCCAATACCAACTACGATTTGTTTGCTTGTTTTGGAGATAGGATCTCTCTATGTAGTCCCTGCTATTCTGGAACTCACAGAGATCTGCCTGTTTATGCCTCCCAGTGTGGGGATTAAAGGCATGCACCGACTGGCCTAACTACTTTTAGAAGTAGTATTTCTGGGGCTATAGAGATGGCTAAGTTGCTAAGAGTGTGTACTGTCTTGCAGAGGATTTGAATTCAGCTACCAGCTCTTAGGCAGGTTCGGCAGCTCACAAGCTGCCTGTAATTCCAGCTCAGGGCCCAGTGTCTTCTGTTGTTCTCAGTGCCTCCACTCGGACACAGATATCCCACACAGATACAGACAGACACAAACAAAATGGAAAATCAAAAAAAAAATATCAAAAACACATTATTTGTTTACTTTAAAAAATAATGATAATTAGCTAGATGGTGGTGGCTCATGCCTTTAATCTTGGGAGACAGAGGCAGGTGGATCTCTGTGAGTTCGAACCCAGCCTGGTCTATAAGAACAAGTTCCATGACAGGCTCCAAACCTACAGAGAAACCGTCTTGAAAAACAAACAACAAAATGATAATTGATAATACTATTTCATGAGAATCAATGTTATTAAAATAATATAAGCATCATCACATTTCAAAAGAGAAAACCTTACTGTTTTAAGTGAGCTGATTAAGAAATACTAAACAAATACTTAATGAAACCAGATAAGACCCATACTTTCAGATAGTGCGCCAGGAGACCGTCTTTGTCAAGGAGCAGCTATTCAGCTGTCTGTGTCTTTCCGAGGGACAGTCGTGTCATTTCTGATGGAATACAAACCTCTATTGCTAGGTTACAGCTACTTAAAGGTTCCAGAGCAGAGCTGCCAGAGAAGGCGGCAAGGCACTCAAAGGCTGGAGAGGCTAACAAGCTGCTGGCCCCAGTCCTCATAGCATCGGGCAACAGCAGGTTTTGTTCAAAGGCTACCAGATTTGAGGAGCACTTTGGAAAGACTGTTTTCTACATGCGGTAGTACTAATAATCAGAGAAGGAAATCCAAATTCTTAGTGTCTTTAATGCTAGGATACCAAAACAAGACGTTAAACTGTACTGACTCCGTAAGTCTAGGCTACTCCTGACACTCTGTCCACAGCAATGCACATGAAATAGCAGAAATGAAGATATTTTAAGAATATCGGCACACCAGGCTGGAAGAGTCTATGCGAAACCAACAAACAAAGTTGAAGCTGAAACAGAAGCGAATACTGTTCCGTGCCTGCCCACACACACAGTGAGACTTTCCCCACTCATCAGTGCATTTTTTAGAGAGGTGCACAGCCCCGCATGTGGCCACTGAGTACCGAGGAAAGCACCACAGGAGTAGGAGACCCTAGAGTAATGCATACCACTGAAAAAAAGTCTGCCACTCGACTTCGCCATGATTACAAATTCTACATAGACTTGTAGCAGTGCCTTCAACACAAAGCTCAAGTTAGGATTGGGAGGAAAGACATACAAGGGACACTTAGACTCTAGATAACATCAGTGGGCCTCAGGACAAGCCACTGAGACAACAAAGCTCTAGATGAAATTTGCTCAGGTGAAAGAAACTCAATTACACATTAAGAACACCTATTATGGGCATCCTTGAGCATATTGATGAGGAAAGCAATACATCATACAGACATCGCAAGCAGACTTGAGCTTAGCATGAGAGAGAATATGTTATAGCGAGAAAACAATCAGATATCAGAAGACCGAGTGTAAAGACAGCTGTTACACAGTTCTCTTTGTAGTTGGTCCTACAAGGACATGTATAGTCCTCTAGAGCACGAATGTTTCAGAAGTTACTCAATGACCCGTAGAAATTAAAATATATTTTCTGTTCTTCAGTGAAGAGAAGGTTCTGACAATAAAAAAGATGTTAAGAAAAAGAACAAATGCAAACAGCTAAGAACACGACAGTTAACAGGTATTGGTCACTAAGTAATTCCAGAGGCTTTTACACATTAAGAGCGGCGTGCACATTTGCAGCTAATTTTACATCTGGAAAATTACATCATAATGCATGATGCTGAAGACATTACAATCTTTCTGTCTTTAGACAAGGTTTTCCTTGGTTATGTGTGCCTACTGCCCTCTAGTGATCAAAATCCAAATTGCTATTAAAATTAGTGTTCATATTACAAAGGGATAGAAGCAGCATATATATTTAAATACCACAATTTAAATTCATTATCTAGATTAATTTTATTAGTAAATCTTAGTGAGTCTAACGCAAGAAGGCAAGTACACTAACTTAATCAGGGAGGAGCAATAATACTTGGGTTACCTTTCACAAGCCCCCTATGGGACAGAAGAGAAGCCAGTGGTAGATTCCAAGTTGTATGAACTACAAAAGATCACAGACTGACACACCACATAACCTCGCTGTGTGTGTGTTTGTGTATATGTGTGCGCATGTGCGTGCGTGCATGTCATGTACCTGTGTGATGTGGGAGGCAGGAGACAAACTCAGACACAATTTTCAGCATCATTTGCCAGCCTGGAGACCCACAAGTACATTCGGCTGGTGGCCAGGGAACCCCAGGGACCCACTTTTCTCCATTTCACCGGTGCTGTACTTGTAAGCCGGTACCACTGTGTCTGGCTTTCTGTGTAAGGTGCGGATGCGGGATGTGGGGTGCAGGGACTGAACTCATGTTCTGATGCTTGCAAGGCAAGGATTTACCAAGTCATCTCCTTTGGACCCCCCAAAATCATATTATTCAACAAATTATAATATTAGATTAATTTATTGTATGTGTGCATACACTTATCATGGCACATGTGGAGGTCAGAGGCAGCTCCCAGGAAGTCCCTTTTTCCACAGCTGTGGGTCCCAGGAATTGAACTCAGATTGTCAGCACTGGTGACTAGAGCCATTATCTGCCCTCTTTACAGATTTCAAACAATATTCTCATTAAGGGAGAATTAGTTTTCTATTAAGTGATTTTTCCAAGAGACTAAACTTTCAAGGCAATAAATGTACCTTTCCGCTTGGCATGAAGCTTACAATCAATGCATGAATGCTGGATTAGTACAGAAAAAAGTACAAGAATATTTATATCTTTATATTCCAATTAACAATAAAACTGTGGCATGCTGCCAAAATGTACATAACAAATGAAGTTTATATTCACTATGTGCTGTCAATGTCATCTCTGTTCTTTCACCATTATAAAATCATGTTTAAGTTGGGTGGTGGTGCACGTCTTCAATCCCAGCACTTGGGAGGCAGCGGCAGGTGGATCTTTGTGAGTTAAAGGCCAGCCTGGTCTACATAGAGAAAGCCTGCCTTGAAAAACCAAAATAAATAAATAAAAATAAAAAGACCATGCTTAATACAATATCAACAGATTACCACTGACGCGCAAGGGAACTCAGATCTAGGTGGAACGCAATGGCCCTGCTTGTTCTCAACCTGCAAAGAAGTCTGCCTTTTCACTTAACCTCTGAAGGAATTCTTCACTGCCACTCTGTGGAACTCATTTTCCTGGCTCTTCCACCGCCCTTCTAGCCTAGGAGGCTGTTTTCTGTGTCCAGATGGAAAGAAAAGTGAAATTTCAAAAAGCTGGCTTTAAAGAAGAAAAGCTTAGCTCTCTCATGTTAAAAATTAGGTTGATACAGCATCATGGGAAAGCCGTCATGCTGGAACGGTCGGCTGTGTACAGAAGACAGCCTGAGGGACCATCAAGCAGAGTTGGGAGACCTCTCGTGGCCAGAGAAAACTGGTACAACTCCAGCACTACACTGTCAGTTCCATAGACCCTGTGCCACTCCACTACTTCCTTCATCCCCGAGGAAGCAGGCACTTCTGCTACCCAGCTGCCACCATCGGTCTGCGAGCTGGGGAAAGCGCTGCCTGTGCTGGGAAGGGGACTGGAGATGCTAGGGTGCTAACACCTCAACCATCAGCTTCCAGCTAAGCTCTGCTGCTGCCGCTGCCACTGAAAATGGCAATGCTGCCGGTTAGATAAGAGCATATTACGAAACAGCTGAAATATTTCCCACGGGATGTTAAAATGTGTATGCCATAGAGACGACCCAATTAGTTATTTTCCGAAAAAAATGTTGTCTACAAAAGGTTGAGGTATTCATCAGAGGATGAAAGAGGTACATTTCTTTGTGTATTTATAAAGGGCAAAGGATACAACCCTTCCTTACTGCTTCTCCTCTAAGATGGTTCTTTGTTTTATACACTCAAGCTTTCAGAGGAAGGATTTCTATACACTAGTGGTTCTCAAAGTTAGGGGCAAATAAGAGACCACTAGAGGGTTTACTTTCAGAGTCTCTGATGCAGTTATCTAAGCCCTTATTTTAAGAATGGCTGCATGCATTAGAACACACATAAATCCAGACAGCAAGTGAAAAACTTCCCTAAGAGAATGTGATCATCTAAGTGGGACAATAAAGGAAGCATAGTTAATGTCATTTGATGAGGGATGAGTCAATATCATTTCATCATCTTCAAAACTCAACTCATTTTCCAGTTGCACTGTTTCTTTACTTATTGTACTTGAGCGTCTTCAATGTCTCACAAATACAGTTTCTTTCTAGTAATCAACTATGCTCAGTATTTATAAACAAAACTAACTTGATGACAAGGTAATACATATGTCCTCATGTGTAGACGCAGGCATGATGCTACTGCCCCCTCAGCTGTCTCTGGCATCATCTGTCAACAGTACATTCTATGGTTCAGGAACAATCACTTCACTTCACCACTTTCTTAAACATCTCAGGAGTTTTTTTTTAAAAGATAAACCTAATTTTGCCTTTACTGTTGCCTTCAGAATTCTGATATACTTTACTTTTCAAGTCTAATGACATGTTTTCAAGTTCACTCGGTGTACTTGGTAATAAAGGAATAGTAGGAGCTACAGCAAGACAATGTAAGCTAAGGGCTAAAGTGGAACGCTCCAGACAGTCCATGTTGACATCATGAGAAGGACTAGAGAGCTCAGTGCTATGAAGAAAGTCTTGTGCATAAATACCACCATAAATATCACCTGTACATGAAGTGGGGTTCTCCCCTCTCACCCTGGAACAAGGGTCTAATGATGCCCGCAGATAAAAAATGGGACAGGTTTAGGAACCGCCTTCAAGAGCTCTGTGGGTTTCATGTCCAACAGTCTTCATTTGTGAGACACATAAAACCTCCTGGAGGGTGTTGTTTTCAACAGAATCTGGTCACTGACTTGAAATCCTGATTTGAAATCTACCAGGTCCTTCAGAAGAAAGGATCTGGAAAAAACAGGTGAACTGTAACAGAGTGCCTCTGGGCACAGTGGACCTGAGTGTGCTAATTCTGGTCCCTAAAGAAAGAGTCTAGTTGATTTCTTCATCTTCCAAGCACAAAGGAATCAGAAACAATAACAGGAACAAAAGAATCACATTCTAGATATTACAGTTCACTTACTATAAATTTTCAAAGGAAAATTGCCTCCTATTGAGGACTCAAGTGCTCAATTATTTAACCAACAAAATACCGGAGCAGTATGGTTACTATGGTTTTTACAACCCGACTTTTCTTCTGTAGTATGTAGCCTGACAGAATGCAAAGACAGCCCCTTAGTCTATACATGCTGATAATAAAGCTCCCAGAGAACATAAACAACAAAAATGAGTCCACACTGATCACGTGTGAAGCACAGAGTGGAGGACAACAGGGTGGATGGGGTGGTCACAGCATTCTCCTTTACAATCTTTAGTTTTACTGTCTTAAGGCTACCCCATCTCGGAGCCTATGTCAAGCCCGGACTAGAGAATAGCAGGCACTTGCAGTGGTTAAGTAGGGTCAGCTTCCTGGGAACAGCCTGCCTCAGGCAGGGCTTCTAGTCAGCTCCTTTCCCCATTTCACTTCTTATTTTTCTTCTCTGGCCTAACCCCTTTTACCCTTTCCACACTGACTCTTTCCAATCTAATAATATCCAGTGTTTCTTCATTTATTTTCTGGTACTGTTCCTAAACTGAACAACAGATTTTTGCAACTCACTTATGCTCCACGAAAGCTGTTGGAAAATAGTGACCGATCTCATTCTGGACAAAGAACATATACTTGTATACTCACTGACCATACTTTGGAACATCTGACATCCAATTTTATTACCTCTTCAAGTACTGTAGACATACAAACACACAGAGACAGACACACACACACAGACACATTCACACAGACACACAGACAGATACATACACATACCCGGCCTTTTGTATCACAACATTGCACCAACCTTTCCCTTCCCCAATGACTCTACTGCAGGAGCAAAATGCAAGTTATTTTGACAAAATTGAACTCCAAGAGTATTATTTTTATTAATGAGGCAGTGTTTGGAGGTGCCAGTCTGAAAACTGGGAATAAGTACATTTGAGGTTCATTGTATAGGAGCCTCACCCTAAAACAGCGAAAGAACTAGCCACTACAGGCTTTCTCCAAAAGTTAAACTGTGATGATCATCATGGACCCTGAAAAAGGAAAATAAACCTGGCAGGTATCCTAACCACGCCTGTACCGAGGAATACCTGGGGAAGGAGAAGGAGTCACTGTTGGGCTGGACGCTCACATGCACACTGATTCTAGAGTGCAGGGACCCCGTTCCTAGGAAGAGACTGGAACAGCCAAGCGACATAAACTATATGTAGATGATTATCACGAAGCAACTCCATTATCCCACGTCTCCCACCTGTAGAGAGGACAAACTGCAGCACAGGGATAAAAATACGGAAACATACAAAAGCAGGTAAAATATGTCCCCGTGGGGTTAGATGTCTCTTCGGGGAAAATCTCCAGGCTACAAGGAAGATGACAGGGCTTCGGGGGACAATGCAAGTTTTATTAGCTAAAACCATGTTCACCCTTACTGACAGAATTTAACAAGTGCAGCGAGAGGAAACGGACTCCATAGTATTACGACCAGGAGAATGGGTTTGAGAGAGAGAGATGGAAAGCAAGCGCTAAACCAGTCCCGAAAGGCTCACATGGGAAGAGCCAGTGTAAAAATAAGCCACATAAAAAGATCCATGTGATACTGTAAATTTGTTCATAAGGAAACACAACCATACCTGTTTTCAAACTTAAGAGGTGTTTTTGAGTTTTATAATCTATGGGAGAGAGTTGTGTATTAAATAATGAAAGCCATGTGTGTTAAGAAGATAAAATTCACGTCAGATGCAGTTTTCTTAGGAGACAGGCCCCCTTTCCTCGTTTGTTCTGCCCCGTTACCCCGCACTACCTGCTGCCACTGCACTTCCTCACTACTGGAGGACACCCTCGCCAGAGGAAGTAAGTCACTGAGAACTCTCGCCTTCCCTGTTTCTTCCATCGAGTTCCTGAATCTATTAATCTAATTTAGCAGGGGTGGTGGAAACAGCTGTCACTGTTTTAAGAGTTGGATGCTTATCTGCAAAGTATTTATGAATTCATAAACCATACTTCCCCTTTTCCAGACCATAATCTCTGAATTCCATTCTTAGCCTAATGAAAATATCATGAGACTGGATTTTTGTCTGGCTCTGTAAATAACACTCAATCTGAATATAAAGTGTCATTGAACTTTATAGGTATCAAATAACAGACTTGTATCTGTAAAAGAAAATAGTTCTTTGTTTTTAGAATTAAAGAAATAACCTCTTGCCAATAATAATTTTCTAAAGGTTCAGACTCTTGAAGATAGAATTAAGAACAAATGGGCTCTAACCCTCACTCCCCAAAAGACTGTGAGAACTAAGTTCAGTAACCTTCATTTCTTTTAAAAATACATATTCTTTCAGAATTTTATATAAGTATATGCACACATATATTTTGATCATATTTCTCCATCACTTCACCAAATCCCATTTTTAAAGAGATGAGCTCAAGACTTTTCAGCTTCAGACTGAAATGGGTCAAATGTAACCTAAACTCTGTTCTTCCTGTGATCTATATATCAAATATTCTAAAAATAATAGAGTCTCCAGAATGACCACTGTTTCCTCAAGAAGATGACTAGGGTGCAGAAAGTATTCAAAGAGTTGACACACAGGGCCCATGTAATGATGGAGGACTCATGACCTATCTAGGCCTAAGCTCGATGAGGTTTGTCAAAGGTGGCTACTTAAAATTAAGTAGAAGTAAATAAAATTGGAAAGTCAGTTCCTGGTGACACTGTAGCCATATTTTAAGTGCTTGAAAGCCATGTGTGGTTTAGTGGCTACCACATTGGGCAGCACAGTTATAGGTCATTTCGTCATGGCAGGAAGTTGGGTTGACCAGCTCTCCCTCAGGGGTAAGTTAACTTCAGTTCACCGTTCCCAAAATGATCAATTGTGGCTACATATGACAGTGTGGTACTTAGAGTAGAATAATAAATGAATTGACCTGATCCAGAAATAGAGCATTTTTAAAAAACAGAAGGAATAATTATAATCCTGAAACTATTTCAAAACTTCAGCACAGGTTAGTAGGGAACTATTTCCAGAACGGGTGGTGGGTGGTGTCTTTACAACTGCACCCTAAGTGGCCACAGTACTTTCCCTACCCCAACTCTGGTCCCTCTCCCAGAAGCAGCCACATCAAGGGTAGGGATGGGATGTCAAATAAGCTTACACAACAAGAATTCCAGACAGCATTTGTGTATTAAATGTCAATCCTAATTCATCATTCTGAGAGTTAATCTTGTCAACTTGATAGGATTTAGAATCACCATGGAGACAGTCTCTGGGTGAGTCTGTCAGGGATTTTCTAGACTCCATTCATCGAAAAGGAAAGACTTATCCACAACATGGGCAGTGTTATTCCATAGGGTGGGATCCTAGACTAAATATAAAAGAGGAGCTCAAGAGTTCATCATTTGCTGCTTCTTGAATGTGGCTGCAATGTGACCAGCCATCTCATGCTACTGCTGCCATGACTTCCCTGCTACAGGGGACCTCTGAAGGGTGAGTTAAAACAAATCCTTCAAGCCGGGCGGTGGTGGCGCACGCCTTTAATCCCAGCACTTGGGAGGCAGAGGCAGGTGGATCTCTGTGAGTTCGAGACCAGCCTGGTCTACAAGAGCTAGTTCCAGGACAGGCTCCAAAGCTACAGGAAAACCCTGTCTCGAATAAATAAATAAATAAATAAATAAATAAATAAATAAATCAAAACAGATCCTTTATTCTATAAGTGGCTTTGGTCAGGGATTTTATCACAGCAGCAACACAGTAACTAATATAACCACTAAACCCAACTCTCGCAAACATTTCCTTCACTGTGTTGCTCAGAGCTGAAAGGCCGATGGAGATGATGCCACAAGTCACTGGTCAATCACTCACCAATGTTAGAGAACCTATTCTCTATATAATAATTCTGGATCAACTTCTACAAAGAACACCATTAAAAATCTATACTTTATATGGTGCTTTGTGGATAGAATCTATAAACAAAACCATTCCTGAAAATACATATGGTAGAATAATTTCTTTTAGACATTTAGATATTACAGCCATAGCCAGAAAGGCAAAAATATCAAGTAAATAATGAATTCTAACTACCTACTTTAAGTTTTTATGCTCTAACGTACCGTCCTCCCAGAACTTCATACTGACAACCCACCCTGAACAAACCTTCCCCCTTACTTTCCTGTTCTGTCCACATTATTCAGGCCACTTTCCAGGACTGTACCTCACAGTTTAGGTTTAAAAGGAAACCATCAATGGTGCTCCCCAACTTTTCCATTTCTTCTTAGAAACAAATAAACAAATATATATATATTTTTAATTTAGCAAGAAAGGGACACATATAAACAGCCAGGGCAATGGTATTTCTGACCAAGTGAGGGGAGGATGGAGGTGCCCATGGACTTCCTGAACGTCAAAGTGGCAAGAAGGTGAACACCATCGTGGAAGTGGACTACTTCGAGGAAGCAGTGTGCTACATGCTCCAACACCCCAAGGTAAAGGGCCCAGACATTGGGCTTCTGGGTCTTTCTCTGGGAGCTGATATTTGCCTCACCATGGCTTCATTCTTGAAGAATGTCTCAGCCATAGTTTCCATCAATGGCTCTGCATTCAGCGGAAACAGACACATACTCTACCAGCAGACCGTGATTCCACCGCTGGGCCATGACCTGAGGAGAGTGAAGGTGGCTTTCTCTGGCATTTTGGACATTGTGGATATACGGAACGATCCTGTGGGCGGCTGTGAGAACCCCAGTATGATCCCGATAGAGCAGGCCAAGGGGCCCATCCTCTTCATCGCTGGGCAGGACGATCATTGCTGGAGGAGCGAGCTGTACGCTCAGATAGCCTTGCAACGGCTGCAGGCTCTTGGAAAGGAGAGGCCGCAGGTAATCTCCTACCCTGGGGCTGGCCAATACATTGAGCCTCCTTACTTCCCCATGTGCCCAGCTTCTCTGCACAAAATAGTGAACAGAGCTGTTCACTGGGGAGGGGAGGTCAGGGCTCACTCCAGAGCCCAGATAGATATGTGGAAGCAGATTCTGGCCTTCTTTGGCAGACACCTGGAGAGTACCCAGAGCAGCGCTTCCTCTAGATTGTAGTGCGTTTGTCTGTTAGTGGACATTGTAGGTTCAAGGTCACACTTTGATGTTCAGTAACTTCATGTGAACCAGTTTTCTGACGGGTAACATTAAATTCATGTTTGGGGCATTCATGGTTTATAGGTCACTTTACTGAATAAGTTTTTAGTCAATACAGTATTTTGCTAACATAACATGTGCTTGTGAAAGATTCAGATGCATGTGATACAATGAATAAAGTTTTTAAAAAGCAAAAAAAAAAAAAGAAGAAGGTGAATAGCTTCAAGGAGATACCTTTGGCCTTTTTATTTAGTTGTAAACCAAAAGCTGCTCCAAACTGGTGAAGGGAGAAATGGAAGGTGATTGATAAGGACATGAAGTGCCATTGAAAAAGAGTTGTGGGGACACTTCATGTATGACCTTGTAATACTAAGGAAATTCAAACCAAAGCCGGATGATGCCTTCCAGGATAAGATAACCATTGTATACAATAGTGTTTTGGGTATATTTCGTTATACTTTAGTAAACTTTTAAATTTAGAGTAGTTTTATATTTACAGAAAAATGATAAAAATAGCACATTTCTACATATTTCATACTCAATTTTCTTTTCAACATCTTACAGTATTCTGGTAGACCTGTCACAGTTAATGACACAATATGGACACATGATAAAGTCGACACCTTATTTATGTTCCACGATCTCATGGCGCAGCTAGCGTGGTGGTTTGAATGAGAAACTTCCCCCATAGACATGGGTATTGGACACTTAGTCCCCTGCTGGAATAAGTACATCACTGGGGAAAGCCTTTGGGGGGTTTGGGTTTCTCTGCTTTGTGTTTTCAGCTTTAGTGTGCTCTCTCAGCTTCCTGTGCTGGCAGCATGGTGCCATGCCTCTCCAGTCATTATGAATGCTCCCTCTAAGACAATAAACCCAAGCTAGCACTTCCTTCTGTAAATTGCCTTGGTCATATGTTATCACAGCAGCAGAAAGTAACTAATACAGTGGTCTCATTTCCTAGGATTTTTTGATAATCTTGACAGTCCTGAGGCATTCTGGTAAGGTATCATGGAAGGCAGCTATGCTCACCACCATACCACCAGCATCTGGTTAGGTAATTTGTAGAGTATCCCTTGGTTGGGATTTGCCTGATGTTCAGTGCACACTGTCACCATGACTCATTGCTTTGATGCTAACCTTGCCAGCACTTGCCAGAAGTGCTGTAATCACACCCCTCCTGCTGTGCTCCACACTATACTCTTTGTAACAAAGCTGTGATGCACAGCTTGTATTTAAAAAGTGGGGGTTATGCTCCACCTCTTGAGGGTAAAATGTTCACAACAAATACTTTAAATTCTTTGTATGGGTAATTTTTTGTTGATTTATTTGTATAATTGTTTATTTATATCAAACTCCTTATTCTCTTTATACTCTGGGCTAGAATCCAAACCAATCTAGTTTTGTTCTTAAATTATTTCAGCCTTTGTAAACAAAAGCTGCCACTCCCGTGTCCCTCTGACATAATTACATTTTAAAAAGTTTATTTTTGGAAGTTTTAGCACTTCATTAGTTGCCAATATTTAAAATGCTTTGACCACCCTGTGCATTTTCTGCCCCAGGCCTACATCAGGCATTCCTGCAAGAAGCCAGTTCCTAATACTGGAGCATGCTATTAATCAACAAGATTTAGTGAATTCTTCGGTTTTAGTGATGTAACACAACAATCTCTTCCTTTACACAACCCTCCCTGACAAATGGATAAACAGAGGCACAGAACAGCAGAAAAAGGACCCAACAGAAGGCCAAGAACAGACTATTGATGAGAATTCCATGTTCATTCCACCACCTGATGACTAAGATAAGCACTGAAGACTCGACTAACAACCTAAAGGAAAATGGAGAAAGGAAAAGGGTACTTCCAAGAAATAGTCCTCTCAGAAAAGGAAGCTCCCCATGGTTGTGGCACAGACTCTCTTATCTGTTTAAAAAGACAACTGCAGGTTTGTCTTTTAAGGGAAGGACCTGTTAGTTATATTCCAGCAATTTTTCTCAACTGGGGGGTAGCTTTTGTCTTTCTCGTCCCTACTCCTGAATTTGGTACATTTGGTAGTATCTGGGAACTTTTTGTTTGTAAAGGTCATTACTACTGATATCTTGAAGCCAGAAGTCAGACCTCTTGCTAAATGTCCTACAGTATATGAACCATCTCTTACGACAAAACCGAGTCTATAATATATAGACCATTTCTTAGAAAGAATAATCCAGTCCCAAATGTTAAGTGGTAAGTTGGCCAAAAGAATTGACTGCTAGAAAAATTCACCCAATTTCATACTACTTTTATTCTTGATAAATTATTCTTCAATTGTTGGTTCATCAAGAACAAATCTAAAAGACTGTTTCTGTGTGTATGACTTCATGAGTTAGTCTATCAGAAAAGAAGAAACCATCACAGCTAAACGACATGGACCTTAGCTGACAAGGCTCTCTGGACAGACAGAAGGAGGAACAGTCTTTAAAATGAGTTGTGTAGGTCTAGCAGATCATGAGCAACACAGTAACTTCCCTCAGGTGTGGACAGTTAGGGTGAATGGTCTTGCGAACAGAGGAACCTATACCTGTGCATCAACCATCAGCTGGTAAGCCTGCCATCTGTCATCTTCTGCTTCAAGAATGAGTAGTTCCCAACAGTGACATGGCTGGAAAATCTGCCAGTGAATGAAGAACCCATACTAAAGAGATGGATACTATCCAGAAACTGTTGCTCACTACCTGATGACCTCAACTTGGAAGGAAGTGAGTGACCAAATCCCTGTTTGTTGATGTAGTCATCGGCCACCCAGTAGCTGGACAGGAGAAAGAACCCTTCTGTTTACTAGGCTCTCTCTTGCAAGCTTTAGGAAAAGCTTGTTCACTCCTGGTAGTAAACAGTTAGTAAAGGCCATTTTCTGAGCAAAGCTGTTAGTTGCCATTGCCTCTTAAGCTTTGGATACAGTAGACATGAGAAGGAGAACTCAATGCACCACAATGTCCAGGACGCAAATGTACACCAGTGGTAACAATACCAAACAAAGGCTTGCTTAAGACCTCCCATGTGTCAGACTCTGTGCTAAGTGCTTTGCATGTTGTCTCGTTGAATCCTCACAACTCCCCTATTATCAGACCATTATCAAACTAATTTACATATGTGAAATTCAAAAGTAATTCTGTCAAAAGGCCAATAAAAAACAATTTTTAAAAGCAGTAGAGCTGACATTTCAATGAGTTGGATTATATTTATTATTGGCTTAGACTGTTCAAGGCCCTATTACAGCCCCTGAAGATACTAGTCACTGCATCTGCCTATTGGTTTTTAAGTTCGTTTTTTTGGTTTGTTTGTTTATTTGTTTTTGTTTTTTTTGAGACAGGAATTCTCTGTGTAACAGCTCTGGCTATCCTGGAACTCACTCTGTAGACCAGGCTGGCCTTGAACTCACAGAGATCCTCCTGTCTCTGCCTCCACGTGCCACCACTGCCTAACTTTTTTTCTTAAGTCTTGAGTGGGGTAGATGGTGAGGGTTATGACTGTTAGAAACTCATCCACTCAATATTTTATAATGATACAATCTCTTAGCTTTTCAAATCCAATAAGATGGTAATCAAGCGATCTATAAGGGCAAGGCTTTGTGTGTTTTCTAAAAGGTTCAGATATAACTGTCACATGGCTTCAAGAAATGGGATGGTGCCAACAAATTGTGATGACTCTCTGATTCAGGAGTGACATTTAGTCCATAGCTCCAGTTCACAGGGTCTATTGCTTTTTTTTCTTCTGGTCTCTGAGGGTACCTGCACACATATGATGCACATATTCAGGCATGCACATAAATAAATATTTTTAAAAGAAAACAATCTGTTTGGCTTCATTTTAGTAACATGCTGTTTTCAACAGCTAAGAATAAGCACTGGAGAAGGAATAAAAGTGGATTATTAAAATGGATTATTTCCATGGAAATATAATTCTAGGACATTCCTACTTGTTGCACTGATAAATATTCTCAGCATCATAAACTCTAGTCTAGTACAGGAATGCATCAGTAATCTACATGCTTTTGTTTGAGACTTGACTTCAGGTTTTAGAAACAAGTTGTAGATTGAGTATAGAAAGATTAGTTGAAAAGCAAGTGTTCTTAACCATTGAGATAAATTTCCAGCCCCAGCTTTATTTTTCTTAATTTTTATTATTTTTCAAAATCTCAAAATTCCATGTTTTGTTGTATGACTGTGTTCAGCTTTCTATGTTGCCTGGAATTTTAATTGTCTTTACCTTCATATTATATACCAAATCCTAAACTTATTATAATTATACATCGTAATCTAATAAAGATGGAAAATTAATTATAGAAAAATAATAAAAACAGACTTTTGAAATACTTGTTTTCAAAATCAAAACAAAGACAACTGATCATTCTTGTGTCTTAGCACCGAAGATAAAGTCAATGTCTTTTAAAACACTGCTTGCCTATTTTATGCTCTGAGTCCATAAAGTCAGTATTTTCTTCATTTAACAGATACACCAAAATTCAGGGTCAGGGAGACAAGACGATTTAGCCATAACACAGAAACTTAGTTAACATGGCACATTAGGAGTCTGTTTTGCTTTTCAAAGCCCAGCAGGGTTTTCTCTGCTCCCAGCGTAGCTGCCAGATGCAGCTCTGCACTTGGGTGGTTATGGGTTTTGTTATAACTATAGCACTGCTACAGGAATCAAGACAGTACCCGCAGAGCTCACTTAGTACCGGATATTATGAAGAGGACTTCAGTGAATAAACAATTAGAAAGTGAGAAGAACACACAGGAAAACATAAATACATGAGAAGACCATCAGAGATTTGCTACAGTGACAGACTACACAGTCCAGAAAGGCCAAGGATTCCCGAGCGCCTTCTGAGGACCGCCTGTGGGTCTACAACACTAGGACTCCGGTAGCATCTAATGACGCAATGATGCAAACGTTTCTTAAGAGGGGCACAGACCCAGCCACACACTAACCAGCACAGAGGTCTCACAGATAGCCTCTCACCATACCAACAGCTCCATGGATTGGCTCAGAAAGGGCAAAGAGGTCCTTCGGGAGGAAATACAGGGTGTGCTGAAGGTGTTGTGCCAGGACACACGGAACTGGAGACTAGAAGGCATGCCTTCAGGGATAGGACTGCAGGAACCCACACACAGTCATACACATTGTGCACGTAATTAAAAGATAATAAATATTTTTAAAAAGATTATCTGGTTATAAAACAAAAACAAAAGCAAGGATATGCCCTTTGCTTTTTAGCCACTGCAGTCAAGCTGAGGGTCTTACTACTGTAAGCAAGCACTTTACCGCAGCACATCCCCAAACAGGACATTCTGCAGGTAGGCACAATACCTCAGTGGGTAAAGGCACTTTCTGGCAAGACTGAAGCCGGGCGATGGTGGCACATGCTTTTAATCCCAGTACTCAGAAGGCACAGGCAGTAGATTTCTGCAAGTTTAAGGCCAGCCTGATCTACAAAGTGAGTTCCAGAACAGAGCTGTTACACTGAGAAACCCTGTCTCGAAAAACCCATAATTACAAAGCAATAACAAATTATAAATATTACATAATATTTAATGAGAGTCCACTACGTATGAGGCACTGTGTCTCACACATTATATATATTATATGAAATCTCCCTTTTAAAATTAAAGTTCATCTTAAGTTTTAACTAGGAGTAACAGGAGTTACTATAACTGTGCATATAGCAAGTAGCTGTAATTAACCCGCTGAAACCACAGTTAGGGACTTCACAACGTCATATGCACAACAGCGTTATCTATCTACTGGTGTTGTCCTTGTGTGTGGTGCCAGGGATGGAACCTGGGTCCTCACATGTGCTAGACAATCACTCTACCACTGATCTGGATTCAAGGCCTCCATATGAGAAGCTGCTATCACGCCACTTGTGATTGTTATTTTCAAGAATCATCACCACAAGGGATAAGAACTGTAGGAGCTCACTCATGTTTCTTCTTCATCTTGGCTCTGTCCTAAAATGAAACAAAATCCTAAAGGACAAACGAACAAACAACAATAAAAATAAACCCACAAGAACTCAAGGCCAATGAATGTAGCTCGCAGGAAATAGCAAAACCAGTTTGAATTAATCTGTGATAATATTTCCCGTCCTCTTGCAGGGGACAATGAGAACCAAGCAGCCTAAGGTTCCAAAATACAAGCCAATCTCTCTCCCTTCTCTCCTTCCCTTCTTACTTCCTTCCTTAATGTCTCTGTCTCTGTCTCTCTCTCTCTCTCTCACACACACACACACACACAAATTTTTGCTAAACTAGAGAAATAAAAATAGAAATTGTTTATCCCTCCCTCCTTTCTTTTTGGTTTTTCAAAACAGGTTTTCTCTGTGTAACAGTCCTAGCTATCCTGGAACTAGTTTTGGAGACCAGACTGGCCTTGAACTCACAGAGGTCCACCTGCCTCTGCCACTACCACTGCCCAGCTATTTTTCTTTTTTGATTTACCATATTGAGTTTCTGGGCTGAATAATGTGAACTGATCACGAACAGGCACTGTACTCTCAATGGCTTCTCCTGCCTTTGGCTTATAGCTGAGTTCAGAAACAAGTTTGGCCCCAACTATCACACTAGTACAACTTTGAGGATTGTTTTGGCCTGCGGACATCAGTATCTTTATTGAAATAAGATATCTAGACGTAATTTCTTAAGACCTTCTAGTGATGGAATCCTAAGATTTCCCTCTATTTTTCTATACAAATAGGCGAGTCCACTCAAGCGGACCATACATAAGTGCCACACAGGCCCAGGCACAGTGAAATCAGGAGCATGTCTTATGCCCGGTAGGTTTCTAAACTCTAGCAGGCCTGCCACTTACTCTTGAGGCAAGATTGGTTCTTCCTAGCCCTTTTACATATCACATGGCTCTGGCCGCTCAGCTGTCAAGAATCCAGATACCACTACATTTTTGGCAGCTTTGCAGGTCTGAAGTCTTTCCTGTTTGATTTTACTAAAGCAGAGCTGGGCAAGAGCAATGGCTCCTCCTCCCCTTGGGGGGCCGCTATACTACAGCCATTATCATTTGATGCCTCCCAGAAAGTTTAGCTGTGAGTGTTTTGTTTTGTCAAGATACCAACCATCCCAAACCCTTTTAACCTATTGTCCTCTTGACCCCCAGTCTCCAGTTAACAACTATACACATCTTTCCTTGAGTCATACACTGAATAACAACCCAATGTATCCCCTTTTTCAAAATAAGAACTAACGACAATTTAACTTCTTTTATCCTGTGAAAATAATCTTATTTTCCAAGGGACAACACAGTATTTCACAGCATAATAAAATGAAAATTAGTTAGATTAGTAAAAAATACTATTTTAGCTCAGGGAATATTAAATTTCCAATGTAGAAAGGTGTGCGTACAAGAGGAAAGTGAACATACGCTAAATGTGCTAAGCATTTTATAAACACGTATTGCATAATACCCACTACTCCCTCTCGAGAGATCCTGCTGTATTTGTGTTAGGCTGAGCAGAGTCCTGAGGCTAAATCAGTGGAGGAAACTGTTTACTCTCATCTCAGCAGAGTCCACGGAGTTTCCATCCCATCACCGCACTGTCACCACCTCAAAGCTACTGAGGAAAATGATGTACAGCGCGTTACTCGTTGAATTGGTTTTACAAACTCCCCAAAGGCAAACGTGCACACAGTGTATAGCACACAATGAGAGAGTGCTGCACTTCCTCTGACAGGATGCTAATGAGCACCGCGCACTTGCCTTAAGCCTGCCTGTTCATGTTACTTCACGTTCCCTCCCTTCTGCATATGGATGGATTTTTGTCTCCTTCGCCCACTAAGGATGTGGTTCTATTAAAATCATTTTCTTCACCCCCATCTTGCCATAGCCAACTGTAAATATTTACTCTCCTGACAGGTAGGAACGTTTTAAAGGAGAAAAAAAATAGCATCAGCTGAACTTCACTCAGCAGCGAGAACTGCAGAAAACCACGGGGATCAGGAATAGCATCTAGTGTCAGGCACAACTCCTACATAGGACCATCCATTCATGTCTTCCTCGTTCATGGAAAAAAATCACAGTTACTGCGACAGGATGCTTAGAAATAAGACAAACATGCATAAAGAAGAAATACATTGATCATCATGAAATATTACTAAGAAAGAGAAAAGGCAAAATGCAAGCCTATAGTGATATTGGCACCATGCGTCTCACAAACTGGACTCTGAGCTCACTAGCACTCAACATGAGGGACATAGTTACAACTACACAGACAGCTACATAATTCTAATAGCCAGGAAAATATGTACAAAGTAACAGAGGTAAAGCTTTTACAAGAATTTACTCACAAAAGAAATTTCTCAAGAGTTGTACATTTTAAAAATGCCCAAAATTCCAAGAGGAAATGTCTCCTTATGAACACTGCCCCCTGCACCTTGTTTCACTGTACGCTTGGAACAGCACTTGTGGTAGGCTAGGAGACAGTCTGGTAGTGAAAGTGCTGACTGTGGACCTGAGGACCTGAATTCATATCCCCAAGACCAATGCATATGGTGGCACATGGGTGACTGCTAGGAGGGACAGGTTGAACTAGATAGAGACAGTGGACTGCTGAAGTTCATTGGCCAGCCAGCCTCACACAACCAGTAACCTCCAGGGTCAGTGAGAAACTCTGTCTAAGGCAGTGAGGCACAGAGAGTGGAGGATGATGCTGTAAGAGCACCTCTGGCCTCTGCATGAATATGCATTCAAGAATAAGAAATTACCACCCACCCTCCCACACCCAACACACACACCAACTGTAATGATGAGCAACATTACAAAGACTCCTGTAACTGAGAATATGCAAAGTTACCACTTCTAAGATTTATAGACTCTGTTTCAAATACAATAATATTCTAACACAGCAAAGGTTTGCATTTTATTTATCTTATCACAACTGTAAACAAAGATACTGTACTTTAAAACCAACCAATTTACATTCCCATGAGCAGATCCATGGTTCCATCTTCAAGAGGTACTGATGCACTGGGCTCTTTGAGGTGCTGTGAGCAACTGAGATGTAGTGAACATTTCCCTCACTTCTCAGGAGCATAAACACATGCTTTCCCTTATTCCATGCAGAGTTGCTATTCATGCGTGTTCTTCTTCTTAGTTCCTTACTGCCTGGTGGTTTCTTGTTACTGACTGACTTACAGAACTCCTTCCTAATCCTAGATTTAAAGCTTTTGTGACAACACACTTTCCAGCCTTCTTCCCCATTCCAATTGGTCTGTCTGTCTGTCCATCCATCCATGCATCCATGCATCCATCCATGCATGCATCCATGCATCCATCCATGCATGCATCCATGCATCCATCCATCCATCCATCCATCCATCCATCCATCCATCCATCCATCCATCCATCATTTACTCTTTTTTGACAAATGGAGATACTGGGTTTCACTGGGTTTTAACTTGTTTACTTTTCTTTACAGATCAATACTATGTGGCACTAAAGAAATTTTTGTACTACCTTTAATCATTAAGTTCTTTTCTCATGTTTTTTTTCTAAGCTTTACTGAGTTGTATTCATGCTTAAGTCTATAATCCATAGGAAGTATTTTTTTTTTTAGTACGATGAAGTTTTACGGTTGTTGCGTGAGGCCGCACACTAGCCTGGATCTGCACAGGTTGCCGCAAGCATCTCTGGGTCACTCATCTACCTCTCAGCCTCAGTTCACCTTGTCTTAATGACTACAACTACAAGAATCCTTGCTCTTGAAGAACAGGCTCTTTAACCTGGCTTTTCTTCAGGAGCACTTCACACCCCTCCATGTTTTGGCATCAGCTTCAGTTCTACAAAGAATCTGCTGAACTTTTGATTAAAAGTGTACTCTACTCATACAACTATTTTGAAGAGACGGTATGCCTAAATATTGAGCTTTCCAATATATAAAATGATAAATTGGTTCATTTATATCCTTTTATATGTTCTCTCATTATTTTATATTTTTCCACTTAATAGTTTTTTTTCTTTAAAGTAAATGTCCTTAACTACTTGGTATTTTGTAATACCACTAACAAATGTTACTTACTTAAATTTTAGCTTCTACTGGATTTTGATTGTGCTCAAATTTAATAATAAACGTTTATATAAATGGCTGCATTTTTATATATCACAATTCCCATTGCTATAAATTTCTGAATATACTTTAGCCTGTAAGTTTAGGAGTATTGGAAAGCATAGGCTTAACTAAAATATGTATTATTTAAAAAGTAAATAAAATTGGCGAGGCAAAAGATAACTGAGTCTCAGAGTTTAAACTTTATGTTCTTTATGAAAGGTTTGCCTGGATAGAATTCTATAAGAAGTTGCATAACACATACACACACATATACACACTCGCACACACACATACATACATAAATGCACACCTGTGTGTGCGTACACCCACACCCCCCCCCACACCTGGCAAAAAGTAACAAGGATTTTGGTCAACTTAGAGATGGAATAATCAGTTTGAGAGGTTAATCACAGATGACTGGAGTAATGCACACTTAAAATCTCAGGACTTAGGAGGTATAGGCAAGAGGAGAGTCATGAGCTGGAGGACAACAGTCATGGCTATAGAATAAAACCAAAAATCCTAAAGAAAAGAAGAGAAGCTAATTATTAACTTAAAGATATACTTTATTACTGGCTCACATCTGTAAATCTAGCACTCAGGCTGAGGTAGCAGGATTGCAAAGATTTGGAGGCCTGTTTGGATAATGTGTTGCAGGCCAACCTGAGATTCATGATGGGGGCATGTTTCAAAGCAAAACATGATCTATTTATGTAAACAATATTTTAACAATGTAGTTAAATATTTGAGAAGAAAATCCACATCACTAAAAAGGAAAAGCCCATGATTACTGTCCAACCCACACAGAAATGAAACAGATGGAAGTCATTTACAACGTTTAGCACAGTGAGCTCTCATGGCAAAAACAATAAAGTCTAGATCTTACAGTGGCGCCTGTCTTTGGATGCATGCTACTGGGAAGAGACAGGATTAAAGTGTTCAGTGCTCTAATAGAAAGTGTGAACATGACTGAGATAGCTTATTTTAGTATAGAAACAGGAAGTACCAACAACAAAGAGAGACAAGTATCAGGGATGAGGACACTCTCTTCAGTGGCTTACTATCAAGGACTGTGAAGAGGAGTCAAAGTTTCCTAAACCGAAGCACAAAGTGAAGAAAACAGCACAGGAGAAATAAGAGGTCTTTAAGATGCGACAGGACATCATCAAATGGCCTAACACACGTACTGTTAGGATGCTGAAGGATTAGGGAGCAAGTATCCAAAGACACAATAACCAAGAATTTTCCAAAAATATAATGAATAATATCAGCCACAGACCCAAGATGTCCAGAGAACTCCTGGAGAGCTAAACATCACTCTGCTCATCTCTCAATCTCTACCACGGTAGAGACAAGCTGCTGGAAGCGACTGTAAGGAGAAAACCACAAAGGCAGCAAAGAAAAACATAAATACCAGTTTTTCTAAAACTTATCTAGATTGTCAGAGGATTGGCATCGATGGCTGTGGGAATGGAAGTGGGAGGAACCTCCTGGAAACACTGGGTATCCTGATGGGGTAGCAATCCCGTCAGTGTGTAAACACAGCCGGATTTCACACTGTAGGCAGCACATGCAGAGTCAATGCCAGGCTTCCATAGGCTTAAATCTGTTACATGTAGAAGCCAGCCTGGTTTCCTAATTTTCACAGACTCTTTTATGATCCTTATAAGTGATTATCATGTTCATAACCTACCATTTGAAATAGGAATCAAAAGGTTAATTTTTTTTTACAAAACATGATTTTGCAATATTTTTTTAGATTAGATTTAAAATGGTAAGAAACTCTTGACATTTAAGGAAGACTTACATAGTAGTTACTGAACAGACTGTCAAAAAACCTAAAGCTAGAATGAGTTAACCACACATTATGCTACCAATTAAAATAGATATGGTAGAGTTAGGACCAAAGCAAAGCAAAAGACAAATGCAAAGTAAATTCATGAGATTAGAAAAAGATTAAAATTATTATGCAGCTAAAAACATAAGGAGGCTTAGAAACACTGCACAGAAGAGGGGAATGACTGAAACACGTGGTCGACTTTGTCTTCAAGGGAGGTCTTCGTCATTAGCTTTACTATGAATAACAGTGAAAATAGAGAATGTTTGTTTACTTAATACTTGCAATTTGAGTTTTATAATCATTACATTTAGCCACAGATATATTTTTTCTTTTTCTTTTTTAAAATTTTTATGCCTAGTTGGCCTTGAACTTGTGATCCTCCTGCCTCTGCCTCCTTCAGCAAATCTTAGGTATGCATCACCAAACCAGCAATCATAGATATATTTTTATGTTTCTTGTTTCACTAAATATGCATATTTTTTTGCCTGAAAATGAAGGAAAAGAATTAATTCTGGTCAACAGTTTTATTGGTAGGGTCAAAACAGCTGGAGATTTATCCTGGAAGAGTGCCTACCCAGAACACACGAAGCCCTGGGTCTGCTCCCCAGCACTAATCAATCCAGGCTAATTCTGTATGCCTAGCATTAGGAAGATGGAGGCCAGCCTGGGATACATGAGGCTGTGTCTAAAATAAAGGAGGTAAAAGCAATAAATCCACAATGTTTCCTATAAGTTTTCCAAATAATTTTATTTTCCCCACTCCAGGCAGCAGGTCCATTCCAGTTTCCCAATGTGACTGAGCCTGGTAACTCGCTTCCTAAGAGCAGAGTCTGGGAAGTGAAAAATTGTAACTTTGAGGTTTCTTTTGTTTCTATTTATATGCACGTGCCATGGTCTGTGAGTATATGCCCTATGTGTGCAGGTATCCGCAGGAGTCAGAAGAGGCTGTCTGAACTCCTGGAGCTGGAGAGATGGGCAGTTGTGAGTCATCTGAGGTGGCTGCTTGAAATTGAGTTGGGATCTTCTCGAAGCAGCAAGTACCCGTAACCACTAGGCAATCTCTCTTGCCCAGAAAACACTAACTTCACAGTTGAGTACCCCAGTAGAGGCTCTGTTGGTTAGACCATCAATATTTGCATTACCAGAGACTTGCTGACAGCTGGGATCCCGGGTACGAGGTGATGAGAAAGGCACGCTACCTCCGGGGATGTCTTCCTTCAAATCAACAACTCCAGTCTAGTCATGGGAAAAACATCAGACAAACCCAAACACAGGGATGTTTTACAAAATACCTGGCTAGTACTCTAGACCATCAAGGTCATGAGAAATCAGAAATGAATGGGAAACTGCCACGGACGAGAAGAGACTAACATGATGTGATGACCAAAGGTAATGCTGGATTCTGGACCAGAAAAAGCCATCCAGGGGAAAAGCCAGTGGAATCCGAAGGGCTCTGCAGGGCCGTTCACAGTAGCATCCAGTGCGCATGTACCAAGATGGGATCTCTCGGGATTATCTTCTCCTGTCAATCCAGGGGTTACCTCAAAACAGGCATTTTATGTAACCACACAAACAGTATGTGTGGTGCTTTCCCAGTGTCTGAATTCTACCTTACACCGAGGTGCTCGCTCACCTTCACCGCCCTCTAGAGCACTCAGTGTGAAGGCAGCTCACTGCTCTGCAGGGATGACCAGACTGTCTACCCTCTCACAACACAGCACAGCAGTATTTTATTATTTTATTCCATTGTCCAAAACTATCTCGGCCTGGAAGAATTGTCAGCGTGTCCTAACCCAGGGGGCTGAAGCTCTTTCACTTTCAGGTGATAAAATGCAGATGTTCTAATTTCTCATTAGAACATCTAATATTAAAATTTTGCTGCGCTTTAAAATACAATCTGGGAGCCTCGTTAAGAACTGCAAGTGAGTGGTAAGCAGTCCCGATGAAGTCAGGGGCATTCCCAGTTCACTTTCAGATTACACTGCTGGGGGCTGGGGCTTAGACATGTATATAGTGTTTTCAGGTACGAATTTTACTACACTGCATTTAACTTATCCCCATAATGAATTATAGATTAAAACCCCAAAAGAAAGTAAAGGAACATAAAATCTGGACTTTAAAAACTAAGGAGGAACATTAAAAATAATTAATTCTATAGGCTCGCCCCAGACAATTATATTTGTGAACTGAGTTTGTCTAATGAAACTGCAGGATATTTCAAGACATAAAGATGAACTTCATCCTAACTGGCCTCCGACCCTGCAGACAAAGTGGCTGCGAGCTAAAGCCTGAAATCGCTCAGTTGATCTCACTTAGAAAATTAGGAAGGGTTGGAGAGGTAACTTAGCAGGCAGGAGGGGTGGCTCAGGGGGCAGGAGCTCAAGATTTATGAAGTGAAGGGATAGTCCTGGGGCAAGAATCAGCTCTCACTGTCCTCTTCAACATTAGCACACTCGACTGAGAAGTGACATCTTCACACAAGCACTGTCTAAGGAAGGGGTCTCGGTCCCCAGTTGCCCACGAGCCCCCCTCCTCCAACCACATGCTCTCACCATGAGAAAAAGTTATGTATTACATTCATTTTCAAACTCACACGTACACCAGCAACAGTAGAGCAGAGTGGAAAAGTACAGGGGATACTGGCTAGAATTCAGCACAATCAAACATGGACTAAAGCAGTGGTTTTCAATCTGTGGGTTGCGACCCCTTTTGGAGATTGGATAATCTTTTCACAGGAGTCGCATAACAATTCATAGCAATAGCAAAGTTACAGCTATGATGTAGCAATGGTTGGGTCACCATAACAAGATGAACTGCACTGAAGGGTTACAGCATTAGGAAGGTTGGGAATCACTGGACTAAAGCATCCCTGTCTTTGCACCTCACACACTGTATGATGTCAGTCTACTCTCTCCCTCGCCAGGACCTCCCAGGATTCATAATGCCAGGCCCCTCTCCACCACCCCTGCACAATGCCGGGCCACTCTCCACCTCCCTGAATAATGTTAGGCCATTCTCCAATCCTAGAGCCTCCTCTAAAATCTACTCTGAATTCTGATTATCACCACATTAATCCATTCACCAGCACTAACTACAGCATAACTGGTTTTACAAAGAATATTCTAAATTTCTGGTAACTAGATTACAAATGGTTTTTTGGAATAGTGTCAAGTCCTAATTCCTGAGCTCAAAGTCTACGCACAAAATAAAGCTCTTGAAGCCTGAGCAAAAATCACCTATTTATTTGATTTCAGATTTGCATTCTTCTTAAAATAATCTTGGTAAATAATTGCCAAATAAGCCTAGTGATTACAATTTTAAAATATGCAAAGCTGTAACAGGGCAACAGTTATATAATAGGTAATTTGCATTTAAATTAACTTTCATTCAATAATCTCTTAAATGCCTACTGCAGGTCTAGGACTGTACTGGGGCATAAAAGAAATCCCCCATTCTAATGCTATTTCAGCTTAATGAAAGGAGACAGATGCAGGATCCTTAGAGATAACAGCCTGAAAATTTCCAAAACTACCCAACTGCATACACATACACATCTGAAAAGTTCTGAGAATACCAAGGAAGACAACGAAAATCAACAATATTAATGTATATCAGAATAAAAACCTAAAGTAGATAAATAAGTTATCTGAGAAAAACAGAGCATGGTTTTAAAAACAATTAGCTAGACTATGGGCTTGCCAACAAGCACATAGAAAAAGAAGACAGTGCACAAGGAACAATTAAACTTCTCTCCCTAGAGAAAATAGTCTTCAAGAAAAAAGCCAAAAGAAAAATAGTCCTTAAAAATAAACATTTATCAGGTAGTATGTATTATTTAGGAATATATATATACACACATATATATATGTATATATACATTCATACACACATACAATTAAAGAAAAAGAAGTTGTGAATTTGAAAGACAGCAATGTGCATGGGAGGGCAGAAGGGAGCAAAGAAAAGGAGGAAATGATGTAATATTTTATGATTACAAACAATAAAAAATTGCTGAAAAACTAAATAATCCACACTATAATTTTCATATTTCAATTGAACTAAATATTATCTCCATTATCACAGCTTGGGAGTTTTGTGAAGTAATTAACAATGGCCGGCAGGTGTTAGTGGCATATGCCTTTAACCTTAGCCCTTAGGAGGTAGAGGCAAGTAGATCTGTGTGAGTTTGAGGCCAGCCTGGTCTACATAGCCAGTCCAGCACTAGCCAGAGCTACATAATAGAGACATCCTGTCTCAAAACAAGCAAACAAACAAAAAAGGACAAAATCTTTGCATTTTCTAAGTAAGTCTTACTTTGCAAGTCTTTGAAAAGAATTAAATCACCAATGGAAAGGAGAGGGCTAAGAACAAAAGGATGGAAAGAATATTAAGTCCTAAAATATCTGAATTTCATCACATGAAATTTTACAATTAAGTGAAGCTAAAATTATGTATTTTTTAATTTTAAAAAGTTTTCAATATGTGCTTCATTATATATGGCACTATTACATATGGTGTGCAAATGCTGACTCAAGGATAATGGAATGTTCTGATTGATCCAGGTGTGATTTAATCTTGAAAGCAAGCATTTTCTCATTCACTTTTGTAAGTTCTACAGCAAGCCTCATACATAGCAGATTCTAGTACATGCAGAGTCAAGCACAGTTAAACAACATTCAGACAGGAAAAAAAAGGCTCAACTGATATAAGAAAAAATAATTCTCAATTCAGGATCAGAGCCACACATGCATTTCAGCTCCTTCATCTCTAAAAAGGTTATTCTTATCATAAACGCGTGTGAGTGTATGACTGCATGCATGCCATGGCCATGTGTGGTCAGAGGACAGCACAGTAGCCGCTTCTCCTCTCCCCCATCATGAGAACTCTGCAGAGAACTCCCAAGTACCGTGGCCCCCCAAGCCCAAGCACTTTCCTGTCAACAGAAGGTGGGGGGATGAAGCTGACTGTGGGAAATCACATTATCGCCTACTCTAGCTACGAGATGCAGATTGGGAGGAAATTCCTGTGAATTCAGTATGAAGCTGGATGGTTAGCTCATGACTGTGATCCAGGCACTTGGGAGGCTGAGGCACGAACAGCTCTGTGAGTTCAAGGTCAGCCTGTGCTAGAATGAGACTTCGTCTCAAAAAAGGCAAAAATGAATATTTGGTATAAATTTCCCATGTATTTAGACTATTACTGAACTATTTTCCAAATGAGAGTTTCGTATTTATTCATGGAGAAAAGAATGTTAGTGTTAGGTGTGCTCCAGAAAGCATAAAAAAATACATGGGCTGGAACCGTAGACAGAGATGAATTAAGTTGGTAAATTAACTACTCATATGGTATAATAAAAGCAGCCAGGCAGCCATGATGTTAGTCATCTCTGGTATTCTGGCATTTGGGGATGCTTAGTCCTTTCTGACTACTGCACACACAGGACAGAGGAATGGCCAGAAATGTGGATACTCACAGATGAGGACATTGTTAAGTAAGCGGGAAGAAGGATGCAGGAAAAGAATAGGATTGAAGATTTTGTAATAAACGCCTTTTCTCTCTGTATGAAAGAAAATCACATTTTCTGATTTTTGCTTTGAGTAAATTCAAAGCTGTGTTGATTTTAAAAGAGAGTAATGTAGGAAAAAATCAATAAAACTACAAAATAGTCACATTTCATCAAACACCTCGAAAACGGCATTGATGGCAGGGGTGGCATAAGAAAGCATTCATCTGTGGAAACTGGCCAGCATCACTGACTAGTAGGCAGATATACAAAGTAACTCCCCCTTTAAAACAGGAATATCCTTTAGATCTAACAATTAAAATTGCTCAAGACTTGTTTTTAACCACCCCTACTAAGAGTCTATGCCAGGCTGTCATTCCATCCTTACAGTAACACATGGGAACGAGCAAGGGAGACTCCCCAGTCCTCAGCCATGTCTCAAAGAGTCACTGGCTGCTGGAAAACAACAGAATTGATTCTCTCCTGGAAGTGAATCAGAAGGCAGACCATAGCTCAGTAGCCAGCACAGGATTCAGCAGGGCTTTGTATAAAAAGCCCAAAGCTCAGAAACAACCGTGGGGTTCTGCAAGAGTGGATGTGCTGGCCTTTCCTGGAACCCCTGCCGTCACCATCCTTACTCCTGACTGAAACAGAAGCCCACGGCAGCACGCAGAGGGCCACTTACTATAAGGGAAGTGGCCAAGCACGCAGGGACTCTCAGCAGATACAGGTAGGAGAAAATGCAAATGTCACGACTAGTTCACATGATTACAATGTGAACAGATAAAAAACAGAGCTTGAATGTCAACTGTGACAACTTAAACAATTTCAGAGAGGAGACAGGGCACATGTCTTTTTAAAAAGTGGAATATTTTTCTCTGTCTGGTAAGACTACTGTAGTTGTACCTTTTTGCCTTTATCAAGTAATGATTAAATAAGAAATCAGATCATTTACCGATAACGTGTTTTTTTTCTGGATTGGAAGAGAAGTTGGAGCAGCAATTGAAATAGGAGGGAGAAAGCATTGGTGCAGATGTGCAGGCCAAGTGAGAAGCTGGTGTCTGAGTGTCTGGCCCTCTCAACAAGGTTTTCCTTTAAGCACTTCAGTATCTGCATCTTCTTTTGGAATCCACGTCTCCCAGTAACGAGGGATTGCCTGTATCATGACTTCTAGACATTAGGTAACATGACTTGCGGTAGAGTAATCTGAATTTGTTATAGATATCGAGAATAAAAGTTCTTGCCATTTTAGAAGAATTGCTTTCTTCTGAGTCTCAAGTTGTCAACGAGATGTGCTTAAAAAAAAAAAAAACGAGGTGGGAAATGTCAAGACTGGAAGTGAAAATATAAAAACTACCCACAGAAGATGTGCTTTTCATTTTTCCAACCAGCCTCAGAGCTAGCCTTTTTGGTAGGCTAAAAGATGTGGAAGTCAAGGATGGAAAGTCTTTGGGAAGGAGCCTCAGCAGCTGGATCAGGACAGAGTCATATGGCCCTGTGCGATTCAGTTCTAGAGACTGACGTGGCTCCTGACCTTCCTCTATCCTCATCGCTCCAACATCTTCATCTACATCAATGCTTCTCCCCTTTTCTTCATCCATCTGTTTGGCTGAGAGAAAGAGTTCCAAGTTCCAGGAGGGCAGGGAGATGGCTCTCCCTTCACACACTGTCTTGTTAGTCTACTGAAAATTTTTAAAAACTGCAATATCACATATACTTGATCCCCTACTGGAATCAAATCTCTTCAACAATGCATGCTAATATATTTTGAATTTAAAAACTATTTGGTTTTAATATTTCAATATTAAATTTTGGCAGACACTCCTTTCAACAGTTTCAGCTCTTTGAACCTGTCGCCACACTATTTTCCTACTGCCCAAGCTTCCAAGCAGCCGCAGCCAAAGAATGGAAACGAGGAGGAAGCCCACGAGGCTGGCTGGCTGGGGCTCCACTAAACACATTACTCTCACAACTGTCTATTCTGACACCATCAGACATTTTAAAGTCTGGCTGGTGAGCAACAGTTAGTTCAAAGGAAACTTGAACTTGTTCCTAAACCAAATTATTCAAGAAGCTAGGTGAAGGGAACTGGGGTGGGGGGGCCAAAATCTAGGTGCCTATAAGTAAAGCTTAGCTTTGTTCTTGTCTTCTACTTTCTCCTAAACAACCTAGGTCACTGTGCCCAATACTAGTACTCCCCTCCCGTTTGGGGTGGAAGGGAGGTGGTGGTGTATCATGGATATACCAGAATCAGAAAGAAACAAAACAGAGCAGACCCAGAATGCAGCTGGAGATGAGGCAGTGCAGCAGGGCTTCCTGTTGAGGAGCCAGCAGCTCAGTCCTGCAGCAGCTGTTACACACAAACTGCAGTCTGGGAAGGGAACCCGGGACTGTGAGAGGGGTGCTGTGATAGGCCACAAAGGGAGGGAGGATTGAAAGCCAGGCGTTACTGCATCTGACCGACATCTTCTAGCTATAGATGTATTTGACTTTACTCTGAAGTGAAATTCTTATTAATTTAAATTTGAATGAAATTCAATGTGATTTAAAAGGAAACACTATGGAGGCATGATAAGACAATCTTTAGTGTCATCCCGTCTGACCTACCTCCTGTCTCTTTCAATGACCACATTCATGTTTCTGGGCAGAAGGTTTCCATAGACTCCTCCATCTACATTCAGTTAACACTTAATTTTCCGTTCTCTCACAGTACTCATGCCTCTTTAAAAGCAGATTTCATTCTACTTTGCATTATACACACCACATATTAATAGATACACTATAGATAATATGATAATCTCAAAAGTAGGGATCATACAATATAGTATTAAATTCAAAGTTTCAATCTAGTATTAAAAAAACCCAAACAAACAAAATCCCCAACCAGTTAAATGAGAAAGTTTTGAAAGAAAATCAGATAGACTTAGAAAGAAAACAAATAAAAAACAAAACAAAAAACAGCTCAAGACCAAATTCAAGACCAAAACCAGGACTCAAAGAGAAAATGTTTACGATTTTCCTGATGAACAGGATAGCAATGATGCTGTTGTTTTCAAATTAAACCAATACTTATATTCAAACAAGTTAAAGAACTGTAAACAACTATGTACTAAGTAGATTGGTTATTATTATGACATTTTATCACAGGAGATAAAACGTTATTTTTGAATTTTGCTAAAATGAATGCAATTTCTTTCTGGCTCATTCTTAGATCTAAAATCTTTCAATTTTTTGCATATGTTTCCAGCACTTCATAGCATACTTACCAAACCTCACTCAATTTTTATAGAAGATAGCATCAATAAATATATCTGTGCATTCTGAGGTTTTATAACTTATATCTCTTGGGAATCCTTACATTACCTTACCTACAGAAGAAACTACTTTTTTTTCCCTTTGCTTTCGAGAACAACTTGATTTCCTTTGCATAGGCACAAGTTGGTTTATCTACCCATTACCTCTTAGAGGAGCATATGCCTTGCTCTAATATAATGGGCCCATGTGGTAACGGATCACCATTCATATGTTATTTCATTGATGGATTGGATTATTGATAGTTAAATGCATTCGGGATTTTTTTATTGATTCAAAATTGTTTTAAATTGTTTCTAATGCTACTTTATCTTTTAAAAGGCCATTTCAAGCTTCTTAAATTGATTTAGTATATTATTTATTTTAAAAAGATGGTTTTGCACAGATGGCGAGTCAGTCTGGTCATTCAGAGGGTCTTCTAACAGTGCCTGGTACTGTGAGGGACAAAAAATACCCATGGAGAGGGCTAAAGGAGTTTGCCATGCATAGTAAGAAAGGTTGTCTCTCAGACTGTCCCATGTTTGGAGTAGACTGACAATTTTAGGAAATTGTACAATATCCAAGTCTGTTTGTCCTTTCAGCTCTAAAGCCATGAAAACTCTATAACCTACAACATATCCGAATGAAAATGACGGTCCAAGGCCACATCACAGACAGCTGCCAATACAGGAAATTTGTACATATCCAGTCAAGGACAAAATTAAGTTCTATTCTGTCAGTCCCTTTCCTAATCAACAGGGGGTAAAGAAAATGAAAAGAACAAGGTAGTTGCTAAAGGTTGTTTTCAGGTTTGAAAAATCCTGACTGTTGTTTTGTGTTTATATTGCTTACTCAAGAAAAAAGGTATTTTCTTTTCGAAGTCATTAATTTTCCTCATCTTCAATGCATCACCACAAGCTGAGGAATGTAGTATGGTATCTCTGGTAAGAGAAGAATCTCTTTAATAATCCTGAGGCATAAACAAGTTAGATGTGGCTTTATTTTTAGACTGATGGGTGAAATAAAACAGAGCAAATAAGGAATTATTTAATTCACCATCAGAAACACCCATGATTTCTCAGGGAGAACCTCTCCCTTCCATAATTAAATCAACCTGCAAATTTACCAAATAAACACATGAACGGTGAACTTTCAAACTGTTTAACACTGCCTCACTGTGCTGGCATCTTTTAAAGCAAACACAAAGTTCTGTGTATTTTTCTAATTAGCATTTTGCTAGGAGACTTAAGGTTACATGAGCACTCCAAACCATGAACACGATCGCATGTAGCAAAGAGCCTAGGTGTTGGGTAAATCTGCTGTCAGAGTTCAAGAAGGAAAACGAGTCAAGGCCACGTCTGCTTTGGAGAAGAAAGCCAGTCACCAGGGGCAGTGTTTGGAATGGAATAGAAGAGGAGTGAGGCTCAGTAACAATATTTTACTTTAGCCAAAACTATCACTTCAGATATTTTATTGTTTTTCCAATATTAAACATGTTTGCCATACCACTAATTTCAAAATTTTACACATTTTCATTATAACATTACCGGTACATAATCAAAAGTAATTGCTGGTCTTGGGAGATGCCCTAGCAGTAAAGTGTTACACAAGCAGGGGGATCTGAGTTTGGATCCCTGACACTCACAGAAGGACCAAAGGCAGTGGTGCACACCTGTCTGTGCGCTCCAGATGCAGAGACCCTATCTCTAAAAGCATGGTAGAGAAGGATTAAGGAACACACCTGAGGTTGACTTCTGACACCCATGCACATGCCCATAGGTACCTGCACACATACATACACATACCTATAAAACACACACATATGTATATATTCATGTGTGTGTGCGTGTGCATGACCACGCACACACAATAAGAAATTAAACAAAAATACAAAAATGCTGGCCCAGAAAAAGACAAGACACATTATAAATCTGTGCTGACTTGAAAGCTATTGCTTTAACACCTCCTTGTTCTACCATCTCAACTAGCACATCATCAAAGCAAGTCTAGAAATAACCCCTTTAGATACACATAGATCATGTTCAGTTTCCCAAACAGTGTGCACGTGTCACTATATAAGTAAAGGCAGTTGGAAAACATTTGGTATGTCACATGGCCTATCCTCCAACTTATTTTTATCAAATTACAATTCTGTATACATATCGCCCACAGAGTTTTAGAGAAGACAGAGGGACAAGTATCAAGGTCAAGTTGAGAGCCTTCTCTGTGGTACTATCCAGGGAACACAGAAGTGAAAATCACTACTAATAAGGAAGTCATTACACTGAATCACACAAAACTGCTGTTATTTGAGTGCTTTTGACACCTGGAGGTAAATGGCGATACCACATGGGTAACCAACAAAAAACCTGAACAAAGGAAGAGGTATTTATGCGTGATTTGACCGAAAGAGACTTTAGAGACGTTTAAAGTAAGTGATTGTTCTCACCAGACAATTGGTAGGGTTACAACAGGGCTACACACGCATCTCAAGCCGTTTGTGCAAACTTTAGAGCTTATGGTTGTGAAACTCTGTTCTGTGCAAGACCATCTTTTTAAGCTGTACTAATCTTCATGTTGCATGCAACAAATCTTACAAATGGAGTTAAAAGCATGCAAGGTCAAAGTTTTGATGAGTTTTAAAGAAACAATTCTTAAATCTAATTAACTCTACTACTCAAAACTATTTATACATGCACATTTGTATGTATATGTACATACATAAATATGTACGTTTATGTGTATACAAAGGCACATGCACAGTTTGCAAGTGAAAAACATATTGTTAAATGTTGAACACTGAACTACTTCAAGTGATTTTAGTTCTTTTCCAAAGCAATGCAGTTCAGCCACCTAGTGGTAAAGCACAAAGTGACACCTTTCCTACTTCCCATTATGTAAGAAAATAAGCAGCAGCCCAGAGTGGCACAGCTGGTTTAAATTTACTGTTTCTTTCCTTTGGTGAACTTACCGAGAATAACAAAAAAAGTCCTGATGGATTTTCTTCCCAGACTTTTAAAAAGTCATGTTTAAATATGAATATAGCCAAGTATTAGATCCAAGTTAATTTTTCAGTGCACTTTAATTAGCTGCACTTTAATTATAAAGCAACTCATAAAAATTCCATTTACCTTGACAAGGAAGTAGATTTGACATCAGACTTGTCACCACACACTGTAAGTCTACAGGGGATACTGTCTACAGGAATGGGGCTAGACATAAATGTCACAGAGCCAAAAGGTGCCACTGTAGGGTGCTACAGAAACAACAAAAAAAGGAACACACCTCATTGCAGCATCTTGGAGAAGATTCTGTGTACATGCACATGAGTGTTTGTGTGTGTACGTAAATAATTGAGTATAAAAAGTGGAATTCACCATAAGAGGAGTGGGGTACTCCAGACATTATAACCCATGTGAATAATGGTCGAGGAAATGGAACACAGCACATGAAAGGCCTCTACATAATCTGTCCTGGTTATAACCAAGTTGATATGAGAAACATACAGAAAGGATGGGAAACACATTGGATACTTAGCCTTTCTCATCTGCTGTGCTGTATGCTCTCATGCCTATTTGCACAACTATTCCTTTCAAATTTGTCATGGGCATGTGAGCTCTCTCTTTCTGGACTTCACACATCCAAATGAACAGTTAGAGACCAACAAATCCTTCCAACTCTGCATGTTCAAAGATAGAACTGTCATCTTTGGAAGTTCCCTCATTTTTTCTCATTCTCTCAGTTAGAAATCTTCAAATGACTCAACTATAAATCTCAAAGTCATTTCCTCAGTCTTTCCACCAACCAGAATGCTTGATATTGTACAGTCTACCTCTCTTCCTATATTCTAGAAATACCTAACTTCTCTTATCCTGAGTGTAGCAATATAGTACTTTTCATCAGGTTAGCTGTAATATGGTCCTGACTCCTGACTCCCTGTATCTATTAAGCTTCAAACAGTGTTCAAATAAGGCTGTGGAAAGGAGGCGAGCATTCCTACAAAGAGGCTACAGGAGAAGAAAGCAAGAAAGGAAATGGTGAAAGAAGTTATGCAAGGGTGGGAAAAGTGGTCCAGATATATGACGTTTAGGAATCCCAACACTCATGAGATGGCCAAATCAGAAGTCAGGATACCAGACAAAGGAAACTCACGGTGGGTAGGAAAAACAGAAGAGAGAGCTTTGTGACAGGCTAATTCATAAAGTTAGGTATTTACAAGAATGGCAGCATGGCTAAAGAAAATGGGAAAGTGTAGGTTAGTCCATGCAGTATAGCTATGGTGGGAGGGAGGCCAGGAGGAAAGAGAAGGAACGGTGGGACTATAGACATTAATGTCTCAAATACGTTAAAAGTTCAAATAAAGACCTAGAAAAGAAAAGACAGTGACTGAAAGTCTTGGGGGAGTCTCAGGGACATGAACCCAGTACTCAAGCACCAAACTGCAGTGAAGAAAGAGACACCCAGCTCTGTGACCAGCTGTGTGCCTGTCACCATGATGGTTGAGTTCACAGGTAAAAAGAAAAGGTGAATGAGACAGCTAATGTTTCCTTTCCTGAATTTTGAAACAAGAGGCAAAAGGATTTACATCAGTAAGAAGAGGACAGTGTAAAAGTGATGGAAGTTAAACGGTAACAGAAACCAAACAACTGGGGTCTGGGGAGAAAGCTCGGCTGGGACAGTGCTGCTATGAAAGCATGAGAAGGAGTTTGAACCCAGAATGGACAAGCCAAGTGTAGTGATGTCTAATTGTAATCCCAGAGCTGGGGAATCAGAGACTGGTAGCTCCTTGGGGCTTCCTTGTCTCAAAAAACATGATGGGTTCTCAGTAGTCCTCATTGTCCGCTATGTTCATAGGCAGGTTGGATGCACAACTTACTAGACCTGGATGGAGGTGGGGGTTCCTTGGACTTCCCACAGGACAGGGAACCCTGATTGCTTTTCGGGCTGGGGGGAGACTTAATTGGGGGAGGGGGAGGGAAATGGGAGGCGGTGGCGGGGAAGAGACAGAAATCTTTAATAAATAAATAAATTAAAAAAAAAACATGATGGATGGCCCTTAAGTAATGATACCTGCTATTGCTCCCTAGCCTTCTATCCTGCACCTGTGTGCATGCATGCTCTCTCTCTCTCTCTCTCTCTCTCTCTCTCTCTCTCTCTCTCACACACACACACACACACACACACACACACACGTGAACACATGCACACACACCATTAAGACCCTACTCATGGGCTGAGGAGACGGCTCAGTGTAGACTGCCCGCTCTGAGTTCCAATTCCTGGCAGCTACCTACATAAAAATGCCAAGCATGGTTTTGCTGCACACGCATGTAACTCCAACATATGAGGCAAAGAAGCATCTTGCTTTGGTCTCCATTTCCACACACATACAGGTGTGCCCTCATATACGTACACTTCCCCGCTTACACAAAAACCGTTATAATGATTAGGTAAAAAACAGTCAACTAACCTCTATAATCTTCAGTTCTCTACACTCACTGAAAACTCTGAAGCTTTCATTAGCACAACACTTGCATTTCTGATGTTAACTGTAGAGTATAATAAAAATGAAAAAAGGACACAGTGTGTTCTTTGAAAACAGACTATGAAATACAACGAGTTCTACCATCTCAAAAAATTTCCATGTCTCTCTTTTGGAAGGCGGAAGGTAGCAGAATCAAGCAAGTCACTGTAATCCTGCATCTTCGTCAAGGGAAGTGCCTTAGCAAAATAAAATAGCTGTTTTCAATAAAGTTGGCACCAACTACTCTCCTAATAGCACGTCTTTATAAGGGTTCATAAGCCAGAATAAACACTTTGGTGTTCCAGAAACAAAAGAATACTTGATGACACACAACTATCAGTTCATAAACCTCTTAACAACCGAGAAAAAAGTTGCTATTCTTCACCCACTGAGGAGAATTGCTTTGTTGTTTCTTATTTTTAAATTTAATGTATATTTGCTGTGGGAATCTAAGTCAGTACTTAATATGGACAAGCTGAAACAGATGCCTTGCCCCCAAAATAAATGAGAAGAATATAAAATAAGGTTTCAATCACTCTGTCTATTAACCGAACTCTAAAGTTAATGACTCAATAATTATGTTTTTCCTTATTGCATGTTCGACAACACTGAATTTTAAATGCATACCAACAGATCACATACAGATCATTAACTTTATGTAAATGAACTTAAATATAGAATAGTATGAAAGAGCTCAATATATCTGAATAGTGAATGAATGGAATACAATTTTTATCCACAAATGCTTTTAACCATATGATCACAGTCTATGAAAATCAAAACCAGTGTAAATGTTAAAAGGATTTTACTTCCTCTGTAATATATTTCGAAAAGAAGTTACCTAAGAAAAACATGCACTGAATTTACGCTTATGTACAAGATCCAAGATGAATGCCATGATTATAAGAAAGCCACAGAGTCCCTGAAGATGAGGCACAAGTTGGGGAATGTGGCACACAGGAGGTGGTGCAGGCACTGAGGCTGGGATGACCACCTCTGTTAGAGATCAACAGGGGGCTGAGCAGGTTGAAAATATTGCAATTATGAGCTGTAAATTCTAATACCCAAGCAAATCCAGAAAATTATATAAGCCTGGAGATGTCAAGAATTCAATCTACACGGTAACACTTTAAATGCCAAAGGGCCTTCAAATACCATATTATTATTACCTTATTTATTAAGCCATAAAACTATAAACCGCTATGTCCCAGGAATGGAGAGGGAAGGTCAGGCACAGCAAAGAGCTCCCCTTCCTACTGGAAGAGAGAACTCTCACCCAGAGTGAGGATGTACTGCAGTTCCTAAAACCTTTCTCCTTCCCCGGCCATTTTATTTAACATGACCTAAATATACATTCCTGGTTTACCCCACCCCACATATAGCAAGGAAAATAAACACCAATAGTAACAGGAATAATTAATGCCACCTCTTAATAAACCCAACCTCACAAATATACATGCTATGTGTATTTTCTTCTTTGGAATGATTATAGGATGGAGATTGTGGCCTCTCGATCCCTAGCACTCACTGGCATCTGGCTATCTTGATACACTGCCTGTATGTTACAATGTATATTTCATTTGCTGAATGTTAATAAACTTCTGGGTTCATGAGGGACCTCCAGTCACACAAAAACAAACAAACAAAACCTATATACCATGAAATATTTCTGATTATAAATTTAAATGTTGATACAGCACTTAAGCCATCTTATGCAATGCTAAATATGAATTTGTAAATATTACACAGAAAGTTAAGTAATATTTAACTTAAGCAAACACTTGGTAATCACAAGACATAAAATACACCAAGTCTCTTCAGATTCACACCAGACAATCTGTTAGAGGAGTAAGGGCAGACAGCAACAAGAGCCAATACTTGAAATTAAAATAAGCTTAGCAAATACTATCTTATTAATGCTTCAATCTGTACAGAAAAGAAAAAGGACCTAAGAGCAACTCCTCTCCAGACTTCATCAGCTTCCACTGCACAATTCTCTTCTAACATACCATTCTTTCAACCGATTTCTCAGTGGGCACTGATTTCCTCAGAATGTTCTCCATATTGCAGCCACAGGGTTTTTAAAAACAATCAAACACCCATCTAATTGGGCCACTCTTGTAAATAAACTCTTTTATACCCAGCCTGATAGTGTTTTTTCTAAAGACCAGTCTTTTTTAACAGGCCAAACAAAACTGTTCCTTGTAGCTCCAATCGTCTGGGCTTCAGTGCACAAGGCCCACAGGCTTTCTGTCATGTCTCCTTGTATGGAGGCATTCACTGAGGAAAGACACCAGAGGGAACAAAGGTTTAACAATGTGCCAATTCCCTCAACTGTTTGGCAGTGGGACAGGAAAGGACACTGAACAGAAGGTAAAACCCTGGAGTCTAAATCCTGAGTCTCTGTCTAAGTCAAACACTTTCTAAGTGTCTTCAGCTCTACAGTAAAGAGCTGGGTCATGAGACTTTCCAGTCTGATCCCCAGACTCTTCCCCCACTTATTTTACATGCAGACGCCACAGCACAGGCTCTTCATTAGTCTCTAGTCTGATTTGTCAGATCAACAATTTCCACTTGTCCCTTTTCATTTCTGCGTCAGCACAACTCATTTAGACTCTTCTGGAAAATAACTATTTCTCTGGAGTCTAGATACTCATGACAGCTCTCCTTTGGTTCACCTTGGTTAACGGCAGCAGGGATATGCTCTCCACTCTTCAAACATCACAGTGTTTTGAAAGCTCCACTTCAGACTCAACTTATTACCGACTAAAGGAGCCTTGACTAGGTCAGTGTTCTGTTAACACTGGCACGGAAATAATTGAGAAGACTCTAATCCTAAAAATGCAGTCAACCCAGTGTCTACTTGACTTCCTGTCACACACAGTGGGAAGAGGCATAAATCAGCACATTAAAATAGCTGAAAAACTGCAGTGATGGAAAGAGGTTTAAGTTATTAATTATAGAAAAGTTCTTCATTTAAAATTTAAAATTGTGTGGAATTTGCTAATAATATCATCTACACCTCTAAATTGTGAACCAAATGTATAATTACCCTAAATATCCTGCCAGGTAAAATATACTTCTGAGGACCTTCTTGACTTAATGTCCACTGTATTTATCCATGGTTCACACACCTGTCCTAAAGAAAGCAAAATCTGAGAAATGTAAAAAGTCAGCTAAAAGCCCAAAAGACAAGTCAAGTTCAAGAAGTAGAGTCGCTTCTCAGCACTGAGATACTCAGTGTCCTTCAGTTACAGAAAGCACGAATTGGCTCTTTAGTGGGAACGGTAACTAAAACACCCAGGTCATATACTATATGTTTACTGAATGTATTTCATTGGCTACATCCCTATTTTTTCCCACTTTTACTTACTTTTGATTTAACTTAACAATAATTATTAATGAAGCAAATCACTCAAAATATAGTTTTAAAAGAGTCAGTGCACTTAAGTAAATTTCAGTATTAAATATCACTTTGTCCATCTTATTTCCTATAAGCCAAAAAGGAAACCAAACTTTTCTCAGCAATTCAACTTAGTTACTACTTAGTTTAGTACACCAACTTCATTGCCAGTTACTTCTTCCCAGCCAAAAGCCAATGTGCTGAAAAAAGATGCAACATAAATTAGCATACTTTTACTTGTTAATATGACCACAGACAGGAAATGAAAGCAAAAATTCACAACAATAGTTCAAGACAATGCAAGGTGGAAATGGATTAGTGTGAAAATACATGGTAAATATAATTATAGGAACATTGTTTATTATTGTACTTAAATGCTATAAAAGAAGCTAATATTTGAATGGCATGTGTATAGCAACAAAACATGCAATTTTTTTAGCTTTTTGGTTTAAAAATTTTTTCAAAATATGATGATAGTGGGCATAGATTATATTTGTTCTCAGACAATACTCACATGGTAAAGACTGGCGTATCCCAAAGTATCCTGCCTCTGCCTCAATTCATCCAAGTGCCCTCCTAAAAGCCAACTTTTTTCCCTAGTTTCTGTCCTCTGAGATACAACTGTATGTATATTACATGAGCTATAATATATATGCTAACATGTATGTATAGTATTTCAGCATATGAGATGTGACAGCCTGAATATACCAGCTGCATAGTGGGTACTCAAATCTCCATGTGTTCTGGGGCCTACACACTACAAATTTACATACCCACCCCCAAAGAGTAAACAGCCAACATACCTTGATGGATTGCACAATTTTTTTTTGATTAATTTTTTAATTACATTCTAGAGTCAAATTTTAAGATTCTCTAGGTTCACTTATCATGTCCCAGGGATTTCCACTGCCTCATATTCTGCCCCAAAGACTCTCAATATGAAATACAGACGGTCCCCCAGTTTTAACTACAACTGTAACTGACAAGGCGGGGCACAGTGCGCCAAGTAACTGTGATATGAGAGGGAAATGGGAACGAATGTTCCTCTGTTCTCTGCTGCTCTCAGGGACAGGAAAGGGAGGACCAAGTCTGCCCTGACACTCAGCAGAGGGGCTTGACTTCATACCAAATTAAAACAACTGTTAAACGTGGACTGGGAGTATAGCTTAGTGATGGAGTGTTTGCCTGGTGTACTGAAGCCCTAGGTTCAGTGTTTGCCACAGCAAAACAAGACAACTGAGTGACTGACTGACTGACTGACTGACTGACAGAGCAACAAAAATAACCAAACGCAAAGCCCTGGGAAGGTGTATGGTACTTTTAAATATCATCACACACATGTTAAAAAAAAAGTTAAGCTACAAAAAATTACATGTGATTGGTCAACTATTTTCAACTCAGCCATAAAATTACTGTTAAGCATAAAGTAGTATCCTATAAAAGAATAATTGCTATAAGCAAAAACAAATAATCTTTGCATTTCAATGAGATGATACAAATTTTGTATTTAGATAGCTGGAACTCAATGATAACTCTACAATATTGACAGTAAAAGACACAACACAGTAGATAAACAGATAATAGAAAAGAGCTGAAGCAAGAATGATCTCGGTAGCAGGACTTCTAATAAACTAGCAGGGCCCATGTTATAATCTTCAATGAATATACAGCTTGTGACTGTCCTGAAACAGTGATGTAACAAGCTCTGTGTTAAGAGATAAGAATAGAGGAAATCCTGTTTTGAAAATCAGCATTTCTATTTTCTATTAATTTAATGTCACTAATTTTTCTTTTAGAATTTCACAGTGAAGAATACCAAACTTGGGCCGGGTGATGTTGGAAAACCAAATATTCCACCCTAGCTCATCTTTCCAAACAAATGCATTGGGTTACACTAGTAGTCAGTGGTTATTATTTGTCCTGTAGAATACAGCATTTTGTAGAGCATGAAATTTCAAAGAGCAAGAGGAAAGTTTTATATATTATAAAATTTATAATCCAGTGCAATGCTTCACATGTGAATAATCATATCTTTCCTGGTGTATTAAATTTAACAAGCACCTTGCCAGCCAAATCTGTCCATAGCATACTCACTGACCCTGAGACAACTTCAGAGTTACTTTCTAGGTGAGCTCTTTTCCTCTGAACCTCTCCACTAGCAGTAAATCCAGCAACATTAACAAAAAGTGGCATAGAGTATAGTTCATGTCATTTCGAGGTTTCATACTCCTAGCACACATTTTGGCTGTGACATGGAGAAAGAGCCGTAAGTCATCAGAGGACAATGTCACTAGTTCACCATTCTTGTGTACAGTCCTAAGAACTGTACAGTTGCTCCAAGTTCTGGTTGTAGACCAGCGAGACAGAACCCACCTCAGCAAGGAGGAAGATGGAACCAACCCAGGCAAGGTAGCTTCAACCCATGTATCATGGCACATGTATGCCTACACACACTTTTAATGATAAAACTGTAAAACACACTTAGGCTTTGTTGCAAGGAGGCCGCTTATCCCTAAAATAATCACACAGAAACTAAATTAATTAAACCACTGCTTGACCCATTAGCTCTGTCTTCTTATTGGCTAACTCTTGCATATTAATTTAACCCATTTCTATTCATCTGTGTATAGCCACGTGGCTGTGATCTCTGACTCCACCTCCTATCTCCCAGAATTCCCTTTAGTTTTCCCCACCTAGCTCTGTTCCCCTATAGCTCTGCTATAGGCCCAAAGTAGTTCCTTTATTACCCAATGATATTCACAGGATACAGAGGGGGAATTCCACATCAAGGTTTATATATTTTTTCAATATTTATTTATTTATTATGTATACAATATTCTTTCTGCGTGTATGCCTGCATGCCAGAAGAGGGCACCAGACCTCATTACAGATGGTTGTGAGCCACCATGTGGTTGCTGGGAATTGAACTCAGGACCTTTGGAAGAGCAGGCAATGCTCTTAACCGCTGAGCCATCTCTCCAGCCTCCCATCAAGGTTTATATTACTTTCAATGTACGCAAAGGTCTTGGGGTTGTGTTCTACTCCTTTTGTAAGTTGGAAAACATCTATATTTTTTAATTTCTTAAAGAGGAAGAACATTCTATCATTTTCATTAACATAGTCAATCCTGGGGAGGGGCATCCGGTTAAGAAAATAAGCCATGGCACACACACAGATAGACACTGCATAACGTCACTTACCTGTGGAATTTAAAGATGTAAAACCCAGGGAAACAGACTACAGTGGAAGCGCCCAGTGCCTGGAAGGTGGGAAATGAAGAGGTGCAGACTAAAGTACACAGAACTACAGGTATGCAGCATAAATAGGGTCCTGAGGTTAAATGGCTAGCAACGATGTCTATGGCTGTCAGCATTTTACTGTGTTTGGCCCATACCATCTGTAGATTCAGTTGTGAATCAAATATTTTGGGAAACTCTGTGTCTGTCCTACACAGTGGGTTGTGTTTTTCCGTGTCATTATTCTCTATATGAGAGAGTACAGCAATTATCACATAGCATTTACATGGTAGGCATCTTAAGTACTATAGAGACGATTAGACAAGATAAATGAAAAAGACAGAGATGCAGCAAAGAGGTGCAAGGTATGCTGATAAAACATAGGACCCCGTGTTTGATTTCTAGCAACAGCCCTCGCCCCCATGTGTATATACACACAGACGCACACACACACATTTCCTGAAAGTACACAGGAGGACACTCACACATCACATGTAAATCTTATGCCATTCATGTAAGAGCCCTGAACTTCTGTGGATTCTGACATGGGGGCGTGACTACTAAAGGAAGACTATATTGTTTTAAAATAAACTAACAAAGTCAACTTTATGTCTTCTTACCACATTCACAGACACAATGTGATAGATATCTTTAATTGGCTTCATTCATGATCATTTCACAAAACATACCTAAATCAAAAGACCATTGTATGCCTTAGAAATATAAAGAATATACAGGTTTGCGTTTCAATAGTTCTGGAATTCTTTTTAAAGAAAGTATTAATAAAAGCATCACCAGGAGTATATATACTGACTGATCTACTGGTTAAATGCCCTACAACATTTTATTTCATTTATTATTATTATTATTTGGTGTTTTTTAGATAGGGTTTCTCTATATAACAGGTCTGGCTGTACTGAAACTTGCTTTGTAGACCAGGCTGGTCTCGAACTAATAGAGATCCATCTCTGCCTCCTGAGTGCTGGGATTAAAGGTGTGTGCCACTATTGTCTGGCCATACTAAAGCATTTTAATTGTAGATTTCTTTTCAGTTTAAATAAAGTATAAGAAAGCAGAGAATCTGCCAGGCATGGTGGTGCACACCTTTAATCCTAGCACTTGGGAGGCAGAGGCAACTCTAGCCTGGTTTACAGAGTGAGTTCCATGACAGCCAGGGCTATAAGAGAATCCCTGTCTCAAAAAGTAATCAAAAGACAAAAGAGCAAACGAAAACAAAAAATAAAGCCAAGAATGATATTGAATATAACTTGTAGACAACTCTTTTAATAAGGTAAATTACAGATTGGCTAAAAGCTGGAATGGCACATTACCTAGGATTTTAGTGGGGGAAGACGCTTCTGCACAAACATACTTTTGCTGGATAACAGGTAACTTCGGGGCTCTGCTACTGCTATCAAGAATATGTGAATGGAGTCATAAAACCCGCGTGCACCCAGGAGACTCAAGAACAGTTTTAGAGCTCTTACATCAGCACTGTCATCAAAAGCATGCCTACTTAAGGAGCACTCACAGCCCTGCTTCCCCAGTTTACACAGGGACAATAGTAGCTACCGGTCTCTGGGTCTGCTGGAGGTCTGCATTGCTAATGACTATTTTAAATGACTCTGAATATGATTCTTAAGTTGTTCATCTACTCAATACTCACTTCCAAACCAATAATATCTCCCGACTTTAAAGGTCAGGCATTTCCCACAGACAAGGAGTTGAGCTGGGAAGGATCAAATGCTGTTGGTACTCCAAGTTTACTGCACCAAGAAACTCAATGGCTCAGTGTCCCGAGGAATCGAGATTAAGGATGGACAAAAAAAATAAATAAATAAATAAAAATTGGGAAGTGAAGTACAGCCATGTCTAAAAAGTTATTTGTTAATCTTTAATGGCAGTTAGGTTTCTAAGATGTTGAAAGAAATTCCTTTACATACTGAAGACCGAGCTCCGTTCTTTGTGTACATGTGTGTTCATGTGCATGTGAAGTCAGAGGCCCATGGCGGCTGCTTTTCTCAATCTCTTTTCTCTGAGACAGCATCTCTCACTGACCCTGGTGCTTGCCATTTTGGTTAGTCTGACTAGCTGGCAAGCCCCAGGGATCTTCACCACTCCTTAGCATCCGGAAAACAGGCTTAAGTGGGTGCCGGGAGTCTGACCGCAGGCCTTGTATGAGCCATCTCTCTGGTCCCTGAATCCCTTCCTTTCCTTTCCTTGTTTTTGTTTCTTTGTCTGATTCTATTTTGGCTCCCAGCCTCCACCAAGTCTCTTACATCGAAGTTCATATCATAATTAGCTGATCATCAACTATCATTGGAAAATTGAACACTGAAACTGTAACCTGGTGGCCAAGAGAGCAATCCGAGGGGCTCCGTCACATAACAGTTGTTATTTATTTGTTTATATGTGAAAACTGCTTTTGGAAGCGGTTTTGACACTTATACTTCCACTATTTTAAGGTCTGACATCGTTGAACAGTACAAAGCAGCACTGTGCAAATGACTCCACCTCTGAATGCCTACAAATATGAGAGAAACTGCCCACACCTTGTAAATGCTGAAATCTGGTCTAAAGCTCTTAGTTCCTCTCCAGGAGCATCCCGCCAGCACCATTCCTCAGTTCTGTACTTGTGGAGGACAGTGCTCCAATGAGCAATGGGCAATCATCTTTGAGTCCCACTCATGAGAATGACGACAAGACACCATTCTATGGCCTGGAAGGCGGGTTCCCACTGACAAAGCCAGAGCAGAGCCTGTAAGAGGCTGTGTTGGGTGTAAGCTCTGGGAGACTTGTGTCTATAGCAGAAGGCGCTGGGGCTGTCTGTCGAGTGGAATGCAGCAGAAAGTTAAAGAACTGGCAAATGTCCGAGAAAACCAATCCTATCATTTTTCACATCTCATTTTGCATTTTAAGGTATTTTACCAGTAAAATTAAGAGAAAGCAAGATTAGGACAACACACTGTTTACTGTTTCTCAGTCTTCTTGGTATCAAAAGGATTGAGTTATTCTGACTTTCAAGGGGCTAGAGATAATTGATAGAATGTTTAACAAGATCATTAGGGTAAAGTCATTATTGTTAACAATCAGTACATCTCTGTGACATACAAATTTTATTTTCTTTGCTCTTTTTCTCTATGTAGGAATTACCTTTAAAATGCAAAGTAAAACAAGTAGATGTTCATGGATTTTCCAGTGAGGAAATCAGACACGAGAAGACTAGGTGACTCTCGCAGTTAGTAATGGGCCAGAGGCTGCAGGAGATTTCACCTACAGCAGTGGTTCTCAACCTTCTGGCTGCAACCCCTTAACACAGTTCCTCATGTTGAGGTGACCCACAACCATAAAATTATCTTCACTGCTAGTTCACAACTTCAATTTTGCTCCTGCTATGAATTGTAATGCAAATATGCAGGATATCTGACATGAGACCCCTGGGAAAGGTTGAGAACCACTGACTTACAGTCACCCACATTCAAGGGCAGAGGTCTGTTACCCAGGCAACAAGGTTGCTTGATTAAAAGCTAAAGATGTGACACGATACTAGCATTAATGACATAAAAAAATCTCTGAAATGGCTTTGTTCATATTTGTAAGTTCAACAATTATTTGAGTCTCCAGGGTGGATTTCTTGATCTGTTTTGCCATGCAAAGTCTACAGGCATCACGTACCAACAGATAGATACTTTAAAGCCTATGGGAAGTCATGCATTTTGTTCCCCATAGGCCATGACTACAGAGTTGTTCTGAAGCATAATAAATACAAGGATACGAAGAGTTAATTACGGGCCACCCTATGACTTCCATAACACTGTAACTCTAACTTATTTCTCCTCACAAGTTGGCAGGCACTGAAGAGAATTTGTGTGGCTGTGAAGCCACTGGGCAGACGGAGGATCTGAGGTGAGGGGCCAGAAAGCTCTATATTTTTAACTCAATCAAGTCGCCATGGAAAGAAGGTGATGTCATTAAGTGCCAGGTACAAAAACCGTAAGCTTACCATAAATAACGAAGCAATTTCTGTGTAACAGAAAATAAAATAAAATAAAACATAAAGCCTTTGTCTAAACTTCTCAAGTGACTCTGTGTCTTTTGACCTGACCTGACGTTGCAGGAGATTTTCATCAACACCTGTTTTTCTGCATGAGCATCTCTTTCCAAGCCCTCAGAAGCTATCTAACCACAAAACCACATTAGACTGTTTACACAAACAGATCATGCCTAGCTTTTGACTCTGTCACAGCACCAACAAATGTCCCTTCACATTTTTCTAAGGAGGAATGAGGCATGGCATGGTGGCACTGGAAGCTGTGGGTCCTAGAGGGCCCTAACTGAACTTTTGGATGAATTTACCACTTTCACTGAAAAAAAAAAAGATGAAGTAAGAGAGGTAGAGGGACAACAGTATCCTGATGAGTAAGAACATGAGGCACAAGCTGAGTCACTAGCCCTTTCCCTCAGTGGGCCCTGTCACCGCAGTGCTCCCTTTAGAAAGCAGACCCATAGAAGAGGAACAGGGAAGCTAGTTTTCCCGCCTAATGAATGGAACACCCCCTCCCCAGAACTTTGCTCCCCATAAGCTTCACAACTTGTAGTTTATAAGAGAATCAAAATGTTTGGAATCAAAATGCTATATCCCTTAAAAGAAAGCTCTATGCATCAAGGGAACCTCCTAAGCAAACACAAAAATGCATCACAGAGGGGAGAGATACATGGAAGGAAGCTCTTATCAAAGGCCCGGATTTACATCCCTAAGCATAAGAAGAGTGCGCCAGAGATATGGCTCTTAAGTGCGTGCATCTTAGCCATATGCAAAGATGCTCTCCCTGTAAGATGTATGCAGATACAACTCGGTCCAACTGCCATTTTTACCCCTAAGGTGGGTCTAAACCTAAAGAGTCAATAATAAAATTACAAACACATTCTGTTTGTAAGGCTATGAAGAAGCAGAAATAATACTTGAGGGAATATGTAAAATGATCTAGTGTTGATGGAAGGGAATTTGATGATATCAGAGATTACATTTCTGTGTATACTTCTTTCTGACCCATGAATCCAAGTTTTAAGAGTCTCTTCCAAAGATATTAGTATATATACATACATATATATATATATATATAAAGTTGCTCACTGTAGATGAAAAGGATAATAAGCTGGACAGTGGCGGAAAACACACTGGTTCATCTATATAGTGGAGTACGATGAAGCTACAAAAACAGAGCCAAGATCATCTCTGCATATATAGGGTTTTCATGATGAACAGTTACATTAAAAAAATAAGGTGGAAAGTGCAATGACATTTATCTAAGGAAAAGGGAAAAAAAACAGGAACAAATTATTTATAAGAGGACAAAGTAGCTTTTTAAAAGGCCCACAGAGATGGTTCACTTGATAAAGATTTACCTCTCAAACATGAGGACCTGAGTTGGGATCCCCAGTATCCTCATAAAAAAGTCTAGTGGGGAGAGACCAGTCTATGATTCCCTAGCACACGTGTGTGTGTGTGTGTGTGTGTGTGTGTGTGTGTGTCTGTGTGCGTTGGACAGAAACAGGCAAGTCACTGAGGCTTAATTGCCTGAGCTAACTGTAGTAGGCTCAAAGACCTCAACTCAAAAAAATAAGATGGAGTAGCAGAAGAGGACACTTGCTGTGAACTCCTGACCTCTGCCTGCACACATGGGTGAGAGTGCGCACACACACAGATGCACACACAGATACACACACACACACACACACACACACACACACACACACACTTACTAGGTGGGCCCCAGAGGTTGGAATGCCTCTAACAGTCTTTGTTTTACATATCTGAGCTTGGAAGCTAGCAGCATGTACCTGAGCTGGCTCATCCAGGCCCCTCTACATTAGGATGCTGACAAGAAAGCTCACTACTTTACATGCTGGTGAATCCAATTCCCTTTTTCTTTTTTCTCTCTATATAAACAGGATAAAAAGTTGGGAAAGATACTTTTTCCTTCATACAAATATCTTGGCTGATGTAATAAATGACGAAGCATAAAAGTTACATACATATCAGCATTTTAAACCTATAATGAAATAATGAACCAGGGTAATCATCCATATCCAATAATACCAGAGAAAACAATCAACCGAGGGCTTTCAACAGAGACTACAAAGTGTTCTTGACAAAGAAGAGTTCTGTTTGTGAATGCATTTATCTCAAAGCTGCCATATCGACACTCTAAATCTAATGTGGAACCAGCAGAGGCAGATGGCAGGTAGGTGTACAGGATAGATGACCCAGGTTTTCAACAAATAAACTTCTAGTGGGAAACAAGAGATGGGGTAAGCAGCCTATTAGTCAATGGCACCTTATGAACACTATTGGAACAAACAATAAACCAAGCTCTAAAAATTACACGAGAATATATATATATATATATATATATATTTACACATGTCTATAACACATATATATGTGTATATATTCACACATATACGTATACATATGTCTCTACATGTACGTATTGTATCTAAGAGGTAAACTGGGGAAACATGAACAGGTACTAAAGTGATTGACATTATTGAGAAACAACTAATTTTTAAGATATGAAATTTTAAAAATATTTGTTTTGTGTAGACATCTATTAAGATATGAATAGATGAATTAGCATCATACATGTGACTTGTTTCAAAATTTGTAGTGGAAGGGATGGGTGGAAAGGAGACTGAGTGATAGTGAGTTAAGGCTAGGTGATGGGCCGTTCCCTGCTTACAGGTAAGACCAAATTTTTCTATAATAAAGCTTAAAATATGAGCACAAATAACAAAAACTTAGGTATCTAACATTAGAAAGATTTTGAAAATGCTATTAGACTATATCTTCCATCTCAGAGTATATCAAGGCCACGTTGAGGGCTTTTGCCACCTTAATAGACCCCAAACACCAAGCAGACTGTGTCAGAGCCCGCAGGACTGAGCACTGGGAAGAAGCTGAGAAGCACTGTGCAAACACCTCACGCACAGGAATGTGCATTATCCACAGGGTGTTGGCCCAGTGTCTTAAATGTCTAGTGTCTAAGAGGCACTCAAGAAATACTTGGTGAATGAGTGACTGACCCAAGGTATGTAATGGCAGCTAACTGTACATGTACAAAAACAGCAAGTCATATTTGATATTGAAACCTCTGGGCTCACTGGCCCGAGAGGGCAGGGCCCCATTTCAAGTAGAATGGATTTCCTTCATAAAGCCACAGACCAGTCAGTCCGAGCACCTACAAGTAAACACCCAGAATAAAAATAGTTTTATACACACGACTAGGTGTGGGTGTGGCCAGCAAACACTCTGATTCTACAATCTGTTTTGGACAAGGCAGTACTTAGAATGTGACTAACAAAGCAAACGGTTGGCAGAGCGTGTGTGCTGAAATAAGCACAGTATTTGCCAAAAGGGCTGAAGAGCCAGCCTGCCAGTAACGCACACTCCCCAGAGCTGGGGAACAGACTGAGACACACGTGTTCACACACACGCCCCAAAGGCGGCACACAACCATCCAGCATGAACCCTATTTCTACTTTTCTCAAATATGAAATGGGTTCTCACTATAGGGGGCAGTAGGAGGGGATTAGAAATCTCTTGGTCTAATATGTTTCACTGTGTTGCTGAAAAGCCAGATGGGTATAAAGGCTGAGGAAGCAGTTCTGAAAATATCAGCAGAAGCCACAGCTGGACAAACTGCACAGGGGAAGATTTCAGGGTCCACAGCTTAGAACGACTCTGCTGAGTGGTCACAGGAATGAGACCTAAGCAGATAGAGCCTCAGGAGCAAGCATACGCACAGGTGTAGATGTGACCACACACACACACACACACACACACACACACACACACACACACACACACTTACTAAGAATGCCTTTCTACAGTCTTCCTTCCAGCACTGAGGAGCAGGCATGTTCCTCCTAGTTCAGAATGGTCTCTACTGAGCATGTGCAAAGGAGGCTGGCTTGACCTGTCACTTGCAGCTTGTATTAGTAAAAGAGCTGGTTTTTATATCATTTCTAAATGATAAAGTGCACACTAGAATAACTACTCTCTGGGTCTCCTGATAATCTAAACTAATTATTAAAAAAAAGCCATATTTAAAACCAAGTATGGTGTTATACTTCTGTTTTCCCAGTACTTGTGAGGCTGAGACAGGAGGACTGCTGTGACTTAAGAGGTATCTGGGCTATACACAAGGATCAGGCTAGCTAGGGCTTTATCCTAGGACCCTGACAAACAAAAACAAAACTTCTAAAAGTGGTATTTAATATATATACCTGAGCGTTACACAGAAATATACATAATAATATAGTTTAAATTCTTTTTTACTTATTTATGTGTATGTGTGTGTGCCTGAGTGGATGTATGTGCAATTCACACATCCAATAGCAGTACAGGTGAGAAGACGGGGTCAGATCCCTGGGAACTTGAGTCATCATGTGGGTGTTGGGAACCAGACCCATTCTTTTGGAAGGCAGTGAGAAATCTTAAGCACTGAGCCCTCTCTCAGTATCTCAATAACACAGACTGTTAAATGTGGCAGCAAGCAAAACATTTAAAAGACATGAGAGGAAGAAGGAATTACGCATTTGTATTTCAACAACTGCACAAGGATTTGTTCAAACACACACAGGAAAGGACCTGCAAGAGGAAGAGCAATATGAAAAGAACAAATTTCTATTTCATCAACAGCCAGTATTCTAGTTACTGATCAATCCTGAGCCCAGAGTGCTCTAGTGCTAGCTAGATGTATTCATGCACCAAACCTGCTCCAAGCCTGCTCACCGGCACAACTCATTTGTCTCAGAACCAAATGATGACATTAAACGGCATGCGAAGCTTGGTCTCTCAACTCCTTACTATTACATTCCTCCAGATCCTGAAAGCTGATAATAAGGTCTCTAAGGTTGTAAAAGAGAAAACCACCGACTGGAACTGATGGTGATAATGTTTATTTCTCTGGGAGAAAAATGTTTCTCATCTGGATGCTTCAAGATCCCTGTAGCATCAGTCAATCTTATTTTTAAAAAGCAAAGTCTGAGGATATTTCCCTTTAAAATGAATATAGCAATCTGATGTAAATAAACATATCGTAGGGTTATCAAGTTAGCAGGATTTTCAACTATAAGGTATAATGAAAAGTTAAGGAGGAAAATCTAAATCCACTTATTGACTTTTGTGTAGTTATGAACAAAAAATTTAAACCGTTCAGTGAAGTTAAACAGCTAACTGCACAAGTTCAAGATGTCTTGCACTTGTCTCAAAATTTAAAAATATTTAATATGAAAATATGAAATATTTAATGCTATCTTTCCCCTATGTTAGCCTCTAAAAGCTTGCCATAAAATTCTGATATGCAAAATAATGTACCTACATTTTCAGTTTTTCCCTTTAGTTTAAGCTCTCAAAATTAGCAAAAATTTGGGTCAGCTACTTCTATGAAACTTTTTTTCTAATAACTGACGGATTAACATGATGACTTAAATTCATATTCTACCTAAAATAACTCTCATAATTTTCTACCAAATATTTTCAATCAAATAATACAAGAATGTACTTTTTAAAAATAAGGGCAAATCATCATTCCATCATTAACCCACACTGACATTAGAACTCCTAAAATGAAATATAGAAAAAAAAGTACACAGCTAAAGCTATTAATATATATTGAAGACAAAGACTTTATTTTTTAATAAGAAAACAAGGAAAAGAGAACCCAGCTTGATTTTGTGTGCCTGCCCAATAGGACTTTCCACTGTAATTAGTGTTTACCACCCCTGAGGGGTGGAGCTTAAACAGCGTAACCTCATACAATAAGAGGATAAACAGTATAAATACCCCAGGGCAGCTGTAGGAGGGCATCATCCACTGCTCACTGGGCAGAGGAAGCCAGGAAAGCTGCCCACACCTCGCCAGGAACTCCCAGCACCAGGTAAGTCTGGACCGAGGATCACTGGAAGGCATCCCGGTCAGGTAGCTTAGAAACAAACTTCAGTCAGTTATAGACATCTTTGTATGTGTGCATGATTTTAAAAAGTGGCTTTCTACCAACGCTTCCAGACAGGTCCATTTGTAGTTACCTATTTAAGATATTCTTAATAAAAAGGACTGTACAAATTTGAATTAATATGAATTTCAATGTATCTTGAAATTTCTAGTTATTTCAGGTTATATCAAATATTCTGGATTGTTTAATATAGTCATCTAGTAATGGATTATTTGGTGAGGGTCATTTTATTTGTAAAGCAGTATTTGAACGAAACTTCTCAAAACTAATAAGACATATATTTACATAATAAAAAAATTACCTATTATTTTATGGAATATATTCAAGATATAAAAGGTCAGTCACAAAAAAACAAGATAACTATATAATGAATCAATTTGTAGAGCATCACAAAAATAAAACATAAGTCATGAAGTTACATGTAATTATTCTCTTCTGTTTTTCAGAATTCATCTGAAACTATGCTGTCACAAATAGCCTTTTTCCTGGTCATGTCCTTGACCTTGGTTCATGGAGTGTTTTATGCCGAGAGATACCAAACACCCACAGGCATAAAGGGCCCGCTTCCCAACACCAAGACACAGTACTTCATCCCATATGCCATAAAGAGTAAAGGTAAAGTCAGCTGCACATTCTGCTCTACTAACCAGAGGGCTGGTGTTGTCAAATATTGATGATGAACTCCTTAACAAAATATTTTCCAATCTGTTCTTACTCTATTTCCAATTCTTGGTTGAAATGATGTGTGTAAAGAAGAGGTCTGTACAGGAATATAATAATTCCGGAGAAGGTGGTAGAAGAGAAAGACACATTTGAGGAATACCAAAGACTATGGAACTGGATTTTTTTTTCCTTTCAAATGATGGTTTCATACAATTAACCATTTACCCAGAATCTAGAAAAATCAATCCAATAAAATTAAGTTAATTTAAACTAAAAACAATTTCATAGACTAGGAATTTTATGTATCTAATTACTTAAACATTTGCTTCAAAAACTCAAGGCTGCAGATATTAAAGAAAATTGGTATCAAATAAAACCAGACAGCCCTCAATAAACCTAATGGGCAAAGGAAGTAGTAATTCTCATAATCATTTATATATTCATATACAGTACACTGGTTAAATGTACAGACATAACTAACTGCCAAGGGCTGCTGTGAAGGTTGCCGAGTGTGTATGTCTGGCTATTACCGTATCCATGCACTGCCTCCTCTTCTACTTCTCCATGGGGATAGCCTGAGACATTTTATCTTTCCTCTGGAATCTAATGCTCACGTGTCTAGCTGTGTTACTATGAAGGATGCCAAGACAGTCCATGTGAAATAACATGAGATCGTCAAAGAAGGGCAACAATTCAGTCGTGTCTTTGCTAATTCCACTTAACAGATTCAGACACGATGACCACTGAAAATACAAACTCTCCGGATTCCACTTCCCACAGTATTTTTCACCTTATTCATATGTTTTGCTCTGCATAGAGCAAAATGTGTGTTGTAATCTTTAAGTGGTACAGTTTTAGAAAGATATGTTGAAAAAACTGAATGTTTAAGAATGTTTTTTAAAAGAATTAAATATTTCATGAAGGCGGCTTAATGTTTAAAAAATATTAGACACTCTTTTTTTTATATAAACTTGAATTTTCATGGTTTTATTACCATGAAGAGTAGAGCCCTCCAGTGAGATGCTTCAGAGACTCCACACATGAGTGGCTCGAGATGCAGCTTAAACTGCCCTGGCAAATATCTCAGTGGGTTCAGGAAGGGATGGCAAGGGCAGAGAAGGGGGGCGGGGCTCTGTAACTTGTTTCTTTTTATAGTGAAAAGATCCAAGAGATACTCTTGACTGTCCATAACACATATCAACTGAGGAAAAGATAAAAGCTGGAAGGAAAGACTAGAAGCCAAACTTACTCCACCTTAAGGCAGTGAGCGTAGTTTGGAGTGCCAACAGGCAGAAACGAGCGTGGCACTTTGACCAAAGTCAGATCTTTTAGTATACTACTAATATTCCAAAAAGTGTTGGATTAAAAGGAGAACACACCACTGCTAGAAGGTTAGACGTGCTTCTGTCTTCACTTCTGAGACATGCAGAACACATGGAAATATCTTCTTAGCACACACAAAGTGGAGAAGCTGTGTTTTAATTAGTAAACCTACCCGGGTCTCTTTCTGAGAATGAATAGAAATCCCGCCCACTGCCAGGCGTCAGGGTCCTATAAGGAACACACAGGCTGACAGGGAGAGCAGTCCAAGCACACTAACTGTGCTGGAGGGAAGCGACTCCGCCAGCAGAGCAGCCTGCAGACACCTAACCTTCACAGAAGGGAGCAGCTATTCTTGAGGGACAGTGCACCCTGATCTTCCTTTTGTAGACTAGGAGCTGATAACTAGCCTCCCAAATATGCACAGAAGCCAGACTCTTTCTTGCACTGAGAGGTTTAGGATCCTAAGAGCAGTCCAGGCTACAAAGATCATCACTGGAGGGCAAGCTTCCAGCAGAGTCTGATGCTACCCCTTCCAGTAAGATGTGTTCCTCTCTGTTTTAACAGTGAAACATTTCCATAATTCTATGACAATTATTTTTGTATAAACATGATCCTTATAATTGGATGCTGAAGTAAATTCTGCATTTGAAAACAAAGCTATTTTACTCTAAGCCATTAAAAATTCCTTATTTACTAATCAATTTTATTTTGTGTGTCAAAGTTTATACACACATATCATGGATGTACACCAATGTTGATATCAGGAGTTATCTTCGAGAATATTAGTAACTACTGTTGGCTGACTTCTCTTTAAGTGCCAGATATTTAATAAGAGATATTTTTTAAAAATTAATGTACTTGCATACAAACAACTATTGGCTAAAGGGAATATTCTTAAGAATGTTATTAAAATAATTTACAATTGTGAATAAATATCCCCTAGTCTACATTCTGACTTTTCAAACCATTAATCTTAAAAGTTTATCATATTAATAGTTAGCTAAAAATTATAGGTACATAGTTATGAGTTTATTAGCTCAGTGGTAGAGCACTCGCCAAGCATGTGTAAGGTCCTGTTTGAGATCTAGGACTAATATACACACACACACATACACACACACACACACACACACACACACACACACACACACTAAACAGATTATAGTTAAACATTATTTTACAGTTTTGAGGTATCTACTCTCACATCTGCTAAAGTAGCATTACTATGAACTGCTTTCCAACAGTATACAAACATAAAGGCTTCTGAAAACTTAGTAAATGAAAATTGTACAAGTATTTAAAAACCATCTGCAATTTTACTGTTATCTTTACTAGTTATATATAACTTCTCTGAGAAAAACCACTTTGTGCGACATTTACAATGATGACTGTCAGCACATAGGAACAAGCATGGTTTTCATGGCACATTGTAATGTTTACACCGCAGGCTATATCCCACCTCTGAGAGGCTTCTTAAAGCAACTTTATCCCCGAGGCTATAGGTTTCACCCCCATGTCTGGTCCAAGAGCACATCCTGTCACAGGCACTGAATAAGGGTTACTGAAGATGTTTGGCATAGCAGAAAATTGTTTTGGTTAGACGAATCCACAGCATTGAGGTTAAGAACATTTATTGTATCTTTATCATCATTTTGAAGTGATTCTATGTGCCTCCTCAATGCATTATGCCTAGTCCTGTCATTCTTTCCTTCAATTTTAACTCAGTGAAGGAGAACAAAAGCCCAAGTATACACTGAGGCTGAAACAAGAGTCTAAATCTAAGCAGTTCGGTAGGACACACCAATTAGCTTTAAGTCTTGTATTGATGCCTTAGGAAATCACCTGCTTGAGGCTAGACTGTGTAACTCTTCCTTTTTTTCCCTTCCCTTCCTGACTACATGATCTTAAGACAAATGTCATCAACTCTCTTCCATGCGATGTTTACACTAGAGGGATTCTAGCTTGTTTTCATTGCCTCATTAGGATGACTCTACAGTCATTGTAGCTGTGGCTTTGTGAAACCACCTTCTCCAGAAGTTTCTGAACAAATATAACACATATACCATCCAACCCCATTGAAGACGGTTGTGTGGAAGATTTACCTGGAATTCAGGGACTACCACACTCTGCCCTTATTGTGCTTTGAGAATCTCCGGTTGCTTTTATGCTGCTTATATTGAGTGGTATGTTGGTGTGTCTTATAGGAATCCCGATAAGAGGAGATCAAGGTGTTCCTGGTCCACCAGGCCCAGTTGGACCCCGAGGACACCCAGGTCCCTCAGGACCTCCAGGAAAACCAGGTTATGGAAGCCCCGGGCTCCAAGGAGAGCCAGGGTTGCCAGGACCACCAGGAATATCAGCCACTGGGAAGCCAGGCCTGCCAGGTGTGCCGGGCAAACCAGGGGAGAGAGGACCACATGGACACAAGGGAGATATTGGACCAGCTGGCTTACCAGGCCCTCGGGGCCCTCCAGGACCACCTGGAATCCCCGGCCCGGCTGGAATTTCTGTGTCAGGAAAACCTGGACAGCAGGGACCTACAGGTGCCCCAGGACCCAGGGGCTTTCCTGGAGAAAAGGGGGCACGAGGAGCCCCTGGTGTGAATGGACAGAAAGGGGAAACAGGATATGTTGCTCCTGGCCGTCCAGGTGAGAGGGGTCTTCCAGGCCCTCAGGGTCCCGTAGGACCGCCTGGCCCTCCTGGAATTGGAAGAAGAGGTGAAAATGGTATTCCAGGACAGCCAGGCATCAAAGGTGATCGGGGTTTCCCTGGAGAAAGAGGACCATCAGGTCCACCGGGTCCCCAAGGTCCTCCTGGGAAACAAGGACAGGAAGGTATTGGGAAGCCAGGAGCTGCTGGAGCCCCTGGTCAGCCAGGTATCCCAGGAGAAAAAGGTCACCCAGGAGCTCCAGGAATAGCTGGACCTCCAGGAGCTCCAGGCTTTGGAAAGCCAGGCTTGCCAGGATTGAGAGGACAAAGGGGACCTGTTGGTCTTCCTGGGGCCCCAGGAGCCAAAGGTGAACAAGGGCCAGCGGGTCATCCTGGGGAGGTGGGTTTGATTGGATCTCCTGGGAATATGGGACCCCAAGGACCTAAAGGAATCCCAGGCAACCATGGTATCCCAGGTGCTAAAGGTGAGACAGGACCAGTTGGGCCTGTAGGACCACCTGGGGCTAGAGGAGCAAGGGGTCCCCCTGGGGTAGATGGAAAAACAGGGTACCCTGGGGAGCCAGGTCTGAATGGTCCTAAGGGCAACCCAGGGTTACCGGGCCCAAAAGGCGATCCTGGAGAGGGAGGAGCCCCTGGTCTCCAAGGTCCTATTGGCCCTGCAGGACCTAAGGGTGTGCCTGGACACAATGGTGAGGCAGGTCCAAGAGGTGAACCTGGAAGACCAGGTGGCAGGGGCCCCATTGGGCCACCAGGTATCCCAGGATTCCCTGGGGCTAAGGGTGTCCCTGGAAACCCAGGTCCTCCTGGCCCGGCTGGCATAGCAACTAAGGGCCTCAGTGGGCCCACTGGTCCTCCAGGTCCCCCTGGTCCAAAAGGACACAGTGGAGAGCCTGGTCTCCCAGGTCCCCCAGGTCCCCCAGGACCCCCTGGCCAAGGAGTCATGCCTGATGGCTTCATAAAGGCAGGCCAAAGGCCTCTTGTCAGTGCTAACCAGGGAGTAATAGGAATGCCTGTGTCTGCTTTTACTGTTGTCCTGTCCAAAGCTTACCCAGCAGTAGGTGCCCCCATCCCATTTGATGAGATTTTGTACAATAGGCAGCAGCATTATGACCCAAGAACTGGAATCTTTACCTGTAAGATCCCAGGAATATACTACTTCTCCTACCACGTGCACGTGAAGGGGACTCACGTTTGGGTAGGGCTGTATAAGAACGGCACCCCCACAATGTACACATACGACGAGTACAGCAAGGGCTACCTGGACCAGGCTTCAGGGAGCGCAATCATGGAGCTCACAGAAAACGACCAGGTGTGGCTCCAGCTGCCCAATGCAGAGTCAAACGGCCTCTACTCCTCTGAATATGTCCACTCCTCCTTCTCAGGATTTCTAGTGGCTCCCATGTGAGCATGCAATACCAAGCTCTTCTAAACGCTCTGCTTGGAAAGGCTTTCCCCCAACTTCATCGCGCCCACCCTGGAGATGCATGTGGAGGTCGGCTAAAAGGAAGGTGAGCACCTTGAATCTTCTAAAATGCCCTCCGAGACCACATTTCCTCTGTAACGTGAGCACCAAGGTGACTACGTACGGCCTCTCCTGAGCACCCAGCAGTCGTAAAGCCCTGGGGGGTTTCTGTGAATTCCCTTAATATTTAAAAATTTTACTGTAAGTTAAAAAAACTATCACAAAAACAGAAATAAGGTTCTAACTCACCATACATTTCATTTCAGAAATGCAGCATTTCTTTTTTAAAAAGCCTGTTTTTAATAATTAACATGAAAATGTCTAAGAAACATGCAGGAAGTATCACATAATGTTGTATTATTTAAATACTTGAATATTCAAATTTAAAAGACACTGTATACCCTAGGATATTTCTGATGGTGCATCACTCTATGGCTCATGTAGCCCCTTTCATCAAGACAAATTAAAATGCACAGGTGCATACACACTGGTTCAAGCTCTTATGAGAAACCAAAATACTGTATTACAATTACTTTGAATTACAAGGTGCTTTGTCACAAACGTTTTCAAGCTTTCCTGCAACTGAAGAAAGTCCACATACCTGGTGCAACTTGGAAGCAGGTGTCTGACCTAGTCTTAAGTTTGTCACACAGTGTGAACACTCTGAATTAATTCTGCTGCGTCTTTATAATAGGATGTTATGGGCTTACAGAACATTAGCACAGACTGCCTTCCATTCCAGTGAAAGTAAAGTTAACATTAAAGATTTCAAAATCAGATAGAAACGAAAAGACATTATTTATTTATGCTCTGTACTGTATTTTTATATTACTGTTTAAAACTGTTAAGCTGTACCTCACTTATTAAAGCATGGAGTATTTAATCTACTGTTATTACAAAGCAATAAAATGACATGAATAGATCTTACTTTCTATGCTTGAATTTATTTCCAAGCAACAGTTGGGTTTTCTCAACCATGCTTTTCCTTGGATAAAGGTAATGAGAAATTAATGGATGAGTTCCCTGCTGTCATGGGTTTGTCCTTCTGTCAAGACGGCCATGGCACACACCATGGACAATGAGGAGGTAAAGGATAGCCTCTATGAGCCAGGATCAAGGCTGATGAATAGACACAAGAAAATAAAAATATATAGACAACACTTTAGAACATGGGGTTCTTCTTGGCAGAAGAGAAGATGTCAGGGAAATATCAAATTGGAACAAATATCCTACAATTACTATTTATGAGCTTAGCACATTTTTAGTCATAATATTTAGAATTATTCTGATGGCTTGATTTACCGAAAGGAAGGCATATAATTTTTTGTTGTCAATCAAAAGGCAACATATTTCAAAACTTAAAATCCTGCTGACTCCATCAGCCCACTTGTTAATGAAGCCATTCTGACTCAGTCACTAGGGCAATGTAGCATAAAGGTTGTTTACTCCTTGGGATAAGATTCTCTCTGTAAACCTGAAGAGGAAAGCAAAAAGCCCTAGCTTGAGGTTGGCAGGATTAGCCCCCTTTCTGGGTCATCCACTCCTATTCCTTAAACAAAGAGAATGGAAATTCCATCAGCAGGTACTTTGTCTGTCTGCCTGTCTATCTGTCTGTCACTACTGTCCTGAGGGCTACAGGTGTCATCCCATTCCTAAGCCACGACTGGGACTTTTGTTGCATGGAACATCCCCCGGCCCAGGAGAGCTGAATTGGCAGGCGCATGGGAAGACAGTGGAACCGACTGGTTCAGAGTCCTGACAACTACAACCACAGAGCAAAATGAATACAGGTACCAGAACTAATTTTATAGCAAACATTTTTATCAGAGTAAATCCCAAGTAAAGAGTAGAGCAAAAGAGGTAGCATCTACCGAGTTCAGTAGACACGGGGCGTTTAACAAACCTCTATCAGGAAGCCCCTCTTCATGTTACTCACCCTTAAAGGCTGACATTTTAAAATTGTGTTGTATACCAGCAACTACATCCTTCCAAAAATCAAATGTTTTTTGACCTCTGTTCTGCTAAAAAAAGAAATTTTCAAATGTAACAAGTGCAGTAATTCTGTTTGTAAGCATAGTGGTAAGCTATAGCAAATAATTACGTGTATTGACTCTAAGGTCAGAATTCAGGTTATAGAAAACACGACAGATTGATACAGAAATATTCCTCAAACATCACTGCTACAAGTCAACACATAAATAAACATCACTAAGTATTAATGCAGTTCATATATCCCAAATAAGGTAAAAATTTCCACTCACACAGCCTAAAGTTATAGAATATTTAAACATACAAGAAATTTACCAAGTTCTATAGCTTCTGAAGCAATAAAATGTCCTACTTCAGACATGATGGCACCAACAGGGCCCAAATCAGGGTAGCTCAGCATTCACTGTCCAGTAAGCCTGCACTTCCACATACAAAGCAGTAACTCACGGCGACAGCACTAAGTCTAAAATGTAAATCACTACAAGGAGAACTTTCCAAGCTGGCAAAGAAATTCACATTCAGCTACGCAACTCTACAGCTCTTTGCTTCATAGGAACAGGCAGTGTCTACTTTCTATACAGAAGCCTACTAAATCTTTATATACAACTATGCACACTACAAGATACTACAGGCTGATAAATGGGGGTGAAGTTCAGCAGTAGAGTCCTTGCCTGGAAGTGTAAGGACCTGGGTTTGATCCCCAGATCTGGAGGGGAGGGGAAGACTTGATGCTTTTTCTCCCACTGGTGTATGATAAGAAACAGACTCCACTCATTCTGATAAAAACTGCAATGCTGCGATATACCTCAGTGGTGCTGGGGATACAGCTCAGTGGTGCTGGGGATACAGCTCAGTGGAGCTGGGGATACAGTTCAGTGGTGATGGGCATAATATGTCAGTGTGATGGGGATACAGCTCAGTGTGATGGGGATACAGCTCAGTGGTGCTGGGGATACAGCTCAGTGGAGCTGGGGATACAGTTCAGTGGAGCTGGGGATACAGTTCAGTGGTGATGGGCATAATATGTCAGTGTGATGGGGATACAGCTCAGTGTGATGGGGATACAGCTCAGTGGAGCTGGGGATACAGCTCAGAGGAGCTGGGGATACAGTTCAGTGGTGATGGGCATAATATGTCAGTGTGATGGGGATACAGCTCAGTGGTGATGGGGATACAGCTCAGTGGTGATGGGGATACAGCTCAGTGTGATGGGGATACAGCTCAGTGTGATGGGGATACAGCTCAGTGTGATGGGGATACAGCTCAATGTGATGGGGATACAGCTCAGTGTGATGGGGATACAGCTCAGTGGTGGTGGGCCTATACGTCAGTGTGATGGGGATATACATAGGCCCCAGGTAAAATTCCTAGCACCCAAACAAAACAAAACCAACAGTCTGTCCTGCTCAATAGAAACTTTCACAAATGCATGACTTAATTCTCATTTCAATAATAAGCCAATTAATTATGGTTTTAAAATACAATGGATGCAAAAAGAAAAGTAATACTGGCATACAGACCAAGCTATATCCATAAATCTTCTGTTTAAGTATAAATTGTCAAAACTAGAGATTTCATCTGAAAAGTCACAAAAATGCTTCATTTTCCTGGTTTGATATTTCAAATACATAAAGATACATGGAAATTTTCTTAACTACCTGTACTTTTTTATCTGCTAATGAAAGCAAAAAAGTATTTGTTCAGAGCCTGTCTTCTGTTCCCTTTCTCTAGACCTTTACTCCCCCTACTGGAGAACTGGAGAAGAGGAGAACTTTTGCCTAATCAAACATTTTTTATTTAATTTTCCAAAAATATTTTTGACCAAATTCATCATGTTTGCTTCCTCAGTTACCTCTGAAACCATCCAAAGAAAACAGAGTGAGATCTCAACTGAAAAGGGACACGCAGTTAATGCCTCTTACTTATGACTAAAGGCAGTTGTTTAAACCCAAGTGCCCACTCACCTTTGTTAAGGAGTCCACCACCCTGGCACACAGAAGAGCCCCAGGCAGGTCAAAGTAGTTATCATAGAAGTAACACTTTCCTAGAACAAACAAACAGAAAAGAATCAATGCCTCCTCCTCGTGGAAAAGAGAGAAACTGCCTGAAGGGAGCCTGGATGTTCATCTAACTACCTGAAAAGCCTGCACTTTATGTTAGCCTGTGTGTTGGAGGTGGGGCAAGTAGGTGTCGGCAAGTGGAGGTCAGATGACAGCCGGTGCCACTCCACATACCATCTGTTTGTAAGACAGTGTCAGTCACTGGCCTGGGACTTGTCACGGAGGCCAGGCTGACTGGCCAGGGAACACCAGGATTCCACGTGTTTCCATCTCAAGCACTGGGATAACAAGTGTAGGTGGCACTGTGCCATGGTTTTTAAGTGAGAGTTCTGGCGATTGAACGTAGGTCTTCCCTAGCCGTTTTAATATTTTATTTTGGGGATGTTTTATTTGTGTTGCACATATCCTTGATCAATGCAGCACACATTGGCACTGTTAGCTGGATATGGAGAGAACTTTCCATAGCAATTTCAGTGAAAAGACCATTTCAATTCAAACTAGCATTACTACAGGCTCTCTTTTTTTCTAATTTTAAAGATTTATTTTGTTAATTTTATCTTTTTTTTTTAGTGTGTCTGAGTATTTAATCTGCATGTATATATGCACTACATGGGTGTCAGTGCCTGGTACCTGTTGGTGGCCAGTACAGGTGTCAGAGCCCTTGGAACTGGAGTTAATACAGACAGCTGTGACCTACCATGTGGGTGCAGAAAACTGAAGCCAGGTCATGGGCTAGAATAAAGACTCTTAACTGCTGAGTCACCTCTCCGGTCCCAGCCTTATCTTTTGAGGAATGTTTAAGCTCTAATGACCCTAAAAGAAAGCTGAAACAGACATCTGCAAGTTAAGAATTTAAACACATTTCAATTGCAAAATAATATATAACCTCAAGACAATATATTATTACTATAAAATGCAATGTGAAGGAGTCACAATTCATTATTAATGCCACCAAATTCCAAAATAGCTAAATAATCTAACATTAGAGTCCCACGAAATTCTCCCTATTCACTGCCCGGACACCTGAGCTGATAAAGCCATGTAGAATACTGCACTCAGCGTTTACGCCATTTCAGATGAATAGGAAGAGTTGAGACTAGCCAGGGTAATGACAGGAATAAAAATCCTGTCATGTGAGTGTATGGTGGTGTGGATCAGAAAATCTCAAGAGTATGGGGCAAGGGCATTCCAGGGTCTCCAGGGAGAAAAGGACTAAGGTTTATTATAGATGGTCTTGGGGCTAAATTAAATCCAAGCCCTTCCTTGGCACATGTGTAGCCTCTGGACACAACACTTCTGCTGGTCCAAGTCACCTCTGACTCTAGCTGTGCTGCTCAGCAGCATCGCACAGAAGGCGCTGGAGCCACCTGGCCCAGGTGGTCAACTGGACGAACAAGCAAGTGAAGCAGAGACCTCGACCTTCTTTCTCCTCAGAAATCTCAGTGAAATCCAGAGCACGTTGCTCCCTATTCTTATAGTATTTAACTTTACCAACCATAGGCTTTGATTGCATTTTAATGTAAGCATCATCTAATTGCGTTTTGGAACCACTGGGCCTTTTTTCCCTCAGCCTTCTCTACACATACACAATTTTATTTGTAAGGAGAGAGAAGGCTCAGTGGTAAGAGCAAGCACTGTTCATCCAGAGGACCAGAGTTCAGGTCCCAGCACTCATGGTGGTTCCAATACAACACCTGCAACTCCAGCTCCAGGGGGTCAGACATCCTCTCCTCTGGCCTCTGTGCATGCCTGTACTTGAAAGATTTTAAAAGGGACAGGCCTTCACTGTGTAGCTCAGCCTGACATCCCAGGCTCTGTACTCCTGGACGGCAACTGTGTCCAACGAACCAGATAAGATTGAGAACAATTCCAAAATCATCACCAAGATGCTGAAGCACCAGGAGCTGTCACTTCAAAGAACAGTGCCCTCTGGTGGGAAAGTAGTGGACAAACAAGTCTGTCATAACTGGGTACCCGCTCTTTCTCATAGTCAGGAAATAGTTTACCTTTAAAAAAAATATTCCAGATTATGAATAATTTCCAAAGGAAGCACTTAGCTATGAGCCTAGCTTTCCTTGGATGAGGGAAGAACTTACTCAACAGGGCTTTTTGTCCCTGGGACTTGAATGTACAATTTGACACATACTAGGCACACTTTACCAGTGGGCGATAATCCCAGCCCAAGACTACAGTTATCAATACTTGGGAAGAAAGCGCTCGGCTGAGATGCACAAAAGCATCCTCGCCGAACTCTCAGGTTCTGTCTTTTTCTTACACACTTATTTTGTCAAAAATACTCCTATCTTCTAATACTTTCAACTCACCAGAAAGACTTAAACGAACATGCCCCCCAAAAACAACTACCACAAGGCCACACAACAGTAGCAAATAAACATCAACTCTTTTCAGGCTACCAAATGTCTGAAGGGGAAGGGCGTGGCCTAACACTACAGTGTGGGAGAAACAGCAGAGGGCTCGTGCAGAGAGAACAGAGAAACAGCGTGATTGTAATGAGCACTTCCCGTCCATAAAAAGGGCTTTAACCACTCCAAACCAATCCACGCACACCTATGTCAGTAAAGAATTTCTGAAATATTGCTTCATGTTTCGCTTTGGTAAAGGTCTTTACCCAGACTTGAGAAGACTGGATGGAATCATTTTAAAATAAAAACCAGTGGCAGGACATAGGGCCGTCAGCAAGAAAGCAGGGTCCAGGACCACGGGAGTGGCAGGCAATGCGAATGAGAAGACCCGGGAGACAGAGAAACTGAGAATGGAGCATGGAACTGCTGCATAAAGCACACAGCCCAGATAAGGGGTGTGTCGTCTTCAGGGTAATCTTTTTACTCCAAAATAAAGACGGGTAAAAGGACATTAAACGAAGCCTTCCGTATAGCAGTGAAAACACTGCTGACCCAATCAACGCCAAGCAGAAACCACACACACTTGAAAAGTAAATACTACTGCCAAAGCCACTCCTCTGGACACTTTGCTTGGCTAGAGGGCCGAGCTTCTTCTTTGTCTCCTTGCCCTGCAGGTGACAGTCCAAAAGTGAGGCAGAGTGGGTGGCAGAGGAGACCTACCTGAGCAGCAAGGGATGTCGACGCTCGAAGCACAGTGTTTGTCTGTCACACAGTGCCTCCAGTCCTTCTTGCCATAGGTCTCCGCCAGCGCCTCCGGAGTCATCATCCTGGTGCCGTGGCTTGCCCTGTTGGGGAGGACTGTAGTGTTGGCTGAGAGTTCCCATGATTGCTTCTGTGACAACACTGAGAATACTGATCCCCATCCCACTGGAGTTAACATAGCTTTGCTTTGGTTTTTTCTTAGACAGGATCTTGTTATATAGCCCAGGATATCTTCAAAATTGTGATCCTTCTACCTCAGCCACCTGAGTGCTACCCATGGGCCACATGACCAACCATTGTTTTTCTTTTATATACTGTATATTGGTTTTCACTGGGTTGGGTCTGGGATTCTAGAAGCACTTTATGGTTATCGTATAACAACCAAGATTCTAGGCACATAAGACACTAAACGCTTGTCTAAACTACACAAGTAATGTAGGTCAGTTCAAAGATGGTTGTCTAGATGCTCTGGCATTTCTACCACAGCTATGGCTCTTCCGCGTTTTAGCCCATCCACTAGTAAGTGATGAGGAGCTGCCACGTGAGGCCACTGCTGCAGCAGCTCCTGGCCTTTCCTAGAGAAGCTGTGGTGTCATCAAAAGATGAGACAAAGCTGGTGTTGTAACACCTGCTCGGAATCCCAACTCCTCAGGATGATAAGGCCAGGGGACCACAAACAAGTTCAAAGCCATTCTGGAAAACTTAAGAGAGACTTTGTCTCAGACATAAAAGGAAAAGGAAAGCATTGGGGATGGATATTGGTGGTAGGGAACTCATCTAATATGTGTGCGGGCCCTGGATTCTATCCCCAGTAGCATGCACACAAAGCAAGAGCAAAATACATATTCAGCCGGAACAATTAGGAGACAATTATGTAGACAGAGTGGGAAGGATAACTTAGGCAGCCATGAGGAAGAGCAGGTTAGAAGATGAATCACATCAGGTCCCAGGGAGTGGTGGGCACCTGGTACCAAGGACCTGCGGAGATGAGACTGGACAGCTTGACCACACAACACATACATTTTATCAACAAACACTTTGGAAGGACACAGGAATGTGCCAAACAGAAGACAATGAAGAAATAGCTAGGTTCCGTGCTCAGAAATCTGCTTTTCCTTTACTACAGCCTTGTCAGGGGACTCTCACCATGTAGATAAGTAGATAGTTCATATTTTAAATCGTTCATTACGAGAACATACAGTGTATTTGTATTTCATTTTGATGGGGAAAAAATCTGAAGGGGAAAATGAAGAAATGAAGAAGAACTAAGAACATACATGGAGTTCTTTTCTTTAGAGGCTGACCCTTCAGAATATTGTGTCAAGAGAGGAGTTCTGCAGGCACACCTGAGTAGACCAGAATCTTCTGCGTAGAATGAAAGAAGTCATCAAGGGGAAAAAATGTGCAAGAGAAACTTCAGGTTATTCAAAAGTTGAATTGAGAGCGACAGAGACTGGGCAGACAGGCAGACAGACAGGCAGATTTTAACAACTAGAAAATGAGTGAAGACTGCCAAGAACACCACTAAGCAAACCACAAATGTACGGGGTTAAAGGGAACTTATATAGTATTTGCATACAGATACACTCCCTAGTTGCCTGAAAAAGAAATAGGAAAATAAATTCCAAAATAAGAGATAAGGCCATACCTGCTCCTTTTAGAAGTACTTTAGAGGAGAGTCTGGGGGAAGTATGAAAGTACCCTGACTACAAAGTATCAAAAGTAGGAATACAGGAGTCCTGTATTGAGTCTTCTTGTCGCTGACCAGCTGGGTATAATAGTAAAAGACACCCGCATGGCCATATTGCTGTGACTATACTATTAGCATGAGGTGGGAAATAGATCTTTACTCCATGGTGCTTTCCTGCAGACTCAGTAGTGACAGCAGCTACTTACTGATTGTTTCCCATACCCTGGTCAACCTAAGAGGTCTGTGTGTACTCAAGAGAAGAGGAACAGGAAGGAAACCAGAGCGTGAGGCTGACAAGGTCCACAAGGAGCCTGCATAAGAGAAATAAGTATGGCCTAATGGGGTGTACACAGACCATGACTTAACACAGGGCATACACAGACCATGGCCTAACAGGGTGTACACAGACCATGGCCTAACAGGGTGTACACAGACCATGGCTTAACACAGGGCGTACACAGACCATGGCTTAACACGGTGTATACAAACCATGGCCTAATAGGGTATACACAGACAGACCATGGCCTAACGGGATGTACAAAGACCATGGCCTAATGAGATATACACAGACCATGACCTAACAGGGTATACAGGTATACAAAGACCATAGCCTAATGGGATATACAGAGATCATCAACTCCTACCCAGTACACATCTGCACCTTCTTTAATCAAAGAGTCCCTGATACTATTCTAATTACCTAATAAAAGGCAAACAGCATAATATCCATGATCTTTTGAAAAAAGAAAAGGATAGGAAATGTCAAGGGGTATGTTATTTTCTACTATATTTCCTGAAAATATTTCTAAGAAGTTAAAAGTAGTATAGAGTGCTACCTGTCATCTGATTGACTTAAATATTAACCGCATCTTGTGGCTTAAGGACTGTTCACTAGTACTACAGGAGTGAGACGCTGACCACAATTCCATCAGGTTACCTGAGCACAGTGCCGTCAGCTGCGAGTTTAATGAAGGTCCCATCTTCCAGATCCAACGCCAAACCCTTGCAACTAAAATAGAAAAGTCTGATTATCGACCAGCTCATATACTTTGTTAACCTCAGAGACAAAAATCTCCATTATTAAATGTTACAATGTGAAGAGATTTCCTCCTCACCTAAATGAAGAATATATTTCTCAATGAGAGAGAACATCCAGGAACGATAAAATTGAGTATGGCTGAAAAGCAGGCACATAAGGGAAATTGCCAGGGGAAGGAGTAGCATGTTCAGCTTATAAAGTCTTCAGGATTGTGTGTGTATGTGTATGTATGTGTGTGTGTGTGTGTGTGTATGTGTGTGTATGCGTGCGTGTGTGTGTGTGTGTATGTGTATCTATGCGTGTATGTGTGTGTGTGAAAACAGACACAACTCAAAAGAGAAAATACAAAACGAAGATTCTGTACCTTGTTACTATATACAATAGTTTTCCATTATCTACAGCACATAGGAAGGTGGCATGGTTCAGTGGGTAAAAGTAGCTGTTGAGCAAAGCTGACAACCTGCGCTCGATCCCCAGATCCATGGTGGAAGAGAAAACAGACTCCTGAAAGTTGACCCCAGACCGTCACACATGTGTGCCTGTGCACATGCGTGCACACACAAGATTAGAACAGATACAAACAGAAAGATGCACATGAATATCCACACACACTTACAACACACAAGCTAGCTTCTTTGCCAGGGTGTTTTCTGCACTATTTTGAAATGACCTCCATATAGTTCTACTTAGAAAAACTTACCTTCTGGGAAAGGTATAATTAAAAACCAGCAAAAGAAGGTCAAATACTAAGTTCAAGGGCTTTTTTGTTTTGTTTTTGGTTTTTGGTTTTTGAGACAGGGTCTCTCTGTAGCTGTCCTGGAACTAGCTCCTGTAGACCAGGTTGGCCTTGAACTCACAGAGATTCACCTGTCTCTGCCTCCCAAGTGCTGAGATTAAAGGCGTATGCCACCACTGCCCGGCTCTAGGTTCTTTAATATAAAAACCTTGTAGGCTCTGGATAAAATGTTTAGATTCTCTATTACGAATAGTAACAGTGAAGCAGCACAAGGGCTGACAAACAGCAAGGTTAAATGAACATAAAGGGCTCTTGTGGGTATTATTTCCTTGCATTCACAGTAAAACTCCTAGAAACAATAATGTCACGTGGTAAGAGCTTTCCATTCCTTCCCAGGACAGAAAGGACAGATCAAAAGACAAACAAATTTCAGAGGTATGCACAATGCATGATCGCTGTGCATGTATTTTTAATGATTATTAATTACAAACTAAATGGTCATTTTCTTAGTCTTAATTTGTGTGTATGTTTGTATACGTTTTCCTGTGTTCACACGTGTGTGCCTGTGTGTAGAGGCAGCCAGAGGCTGACACCAGAATCCCTCCCATCTCTCCACCTTACTTTTCAACACAGTATTTCTCACTGAAGCTGGTTGGAGCTCACCAGTTGGTTAGGCGGACTAGACAGCAAGCTCCCAGGATCCTCCTGTCTCTGCCTCCCTAATGCTGCTGTTCTAGAGAAGTCACTGCACTCAGATCCATTCTTCCCTCCTTCCATGCCCCTTTCCCGTTTGAGAACTTTGTGTATGTGTATGGTGTGCTTTGATGATGCTCGCCATTTCAACTGCTCCAAGTCTTCCCCCATCCTCTCTATCATTTCCTCCCAACTTCATCTGTATGGTTTTTGTTTTGTTGTTGTTGTTGCCCCAAGTCCACTATTTGAATGTGTAGAGGGCCATCTACTTGTAAACAGGTAGCTGCTCAGAGGTCCCGTCTTTGAAGAAATCTGATTTTCCCTCTTCCCAGTCGCCATGAATTGTTAATAGTGCCCCAGCTAAGGGTGGGATGTGGTGGCCATCATCCTGCTCCATACTTGGTCTTACTGAGTTTAAGCTTACCCCGGATTTGTGCATGCTGTCACAACTTCCGTGAGTTCGTATCTGCAACCACCCTGTTGTGTACTGGAAAGTTCCCTTGTAGCCAATCATCACCTTTACCTCTTATAATCTTTCCTTCCTCCTTTTGCAATGATCCCTGAGCCTTGGGAGGCACCGGCTCCTTTTCCTTACATGGGCTCTGAATCCACCTTCCCAGTCCTAATTTACTTTAAGAGACAAGGACTTTCTATGCTGCCGAGCTAACCCTGAATGGCATCCTCAGGCCTCAGGTGGCTGGCACTGTATTCACACTAGCATGCACACCCTGCCACACCTGTCTAAACTGAACAATTTACATCGATTAAGGGTTTTCTTTTTTTTGCTTCTTTTTCTTGTTTAAATGAATCATAAAGCAGGAAGGGAATGAACAACAAGAACCAGAAAGGAATATTTATTCAGATGGCCTAATTCAGCCACTTACTTAACATGCTGACTCCTCTTTCATGGCTCTGAATAACAAACTTTTTCCCATAGATGCAAATTTTAGCTTTTAATACTTCTCCTGTGACTGTCTGAAACTACATATAAATATCCTAAAAGTAGTCACAAGCTGAGAGCTTACTTATATTAAAGTCTAGACATGTTTCAAGTACAAGACTTTAACTCACTAAACACAAAACTTTTAGTATAGAAGTTATTCTGCCCTTTGACTCAGTTTTACATTTCACTGTCCACCTTCACAGAAGAGAAAGTGTTAAGATTTCATCAGCAACAATCATGAGTCACAGGGGATGGAGCAGCCAGAGGGGCTAGGGGACTTACCAGAAATCCCAGTCCTCGGGCGTCAGAGTGAGCAACTCCTTATCATACCCCTTCTCCTGGACTAAGAACTGAGCAAAGCTGTTGTAAATGAGCTGCAAATAAGGAAAGCAAAAAGAGAGATCAACTCTAAAGTTCACTATTCACCTTCATTTCATTCACCCAACAACCTAACGGAATCACCGATGGGGCTAGCAGCGGAGCAATACACACAACTGTGACGTTCTGCCATTGAACCTCCTTTCCAGGTGATTTGTCAGCCCCACAGGGTCCCGAAACTATATCACCAGTACACAACTATAAAACCAAAGGCAGGAATTAATCGGACACCCAGGTCCTAATGGGTTGGCACTCATCATTAAGACCCGACAATGCTCTGTAGCTACTAGACAGGCACCGGGACAGTGAGCATGCTGGCCACTCTATCATATTCTCTCACTTTGGTCCATCAGTGCTACACAGGCCTGGGAGAGAGGAGACTCAGTGAGACACATCCGGCCAGGCAGATGAGTTAGGAGGAAACATGAAGCCTCTATCAGACACAAGGAGCCTCTTATTTGTCTATATGCAAAGAGAACAATTAAGCATGGAGGAGGGAAGCCTTTGGAAGCCAGCATAGGATAAACCAACGCTGATTGTTGACAGACGTGAATCTCAACAGTTGTTTTTCATCTAAATACCCACATTTCACAAGCAGCCTAACGCTGGAGAGATGACTCAGTGGGTGAAGTGCCTGCTGCACAAGCATGAGGACCCGAGTTCAGATCCCCGGCACCCATGCAAAATCTGGACATAGCACACACTTGTAACCCGAGCACTGGGGGGTGTCAGAGAAACGGGGCTCTCCAGAGCTCGCTGTTCAGCTAGTCCAGCTGAATCTGCGAGCCAAGTTCACTGATACAGCAGCACCACCTAGAAGATATGGCAGAGCAGGGGAATCTAGGGCCATGGAGAACCAGGCACGTGTAGACAGGGGCCTGAGCTCTGCTGCACCTAGGGTGCTGGGAGCTGGGTACTAGGAAATGAGAATGGAGAAAACAAAGACTCCCATCAAATAGAGCTGCCCTCTGCCTAAAGCCGACTGGAAAACCTTAGTGTGACTCCTGCCTGGTGCAGTGTGATCCTTACCCAGGTTACACGATCTATCAACAGTCCTGCATCATGCAGATGATTCAGAATGGATGCTGCCTCTTAAAGTCACTAGACTTTCAGGGAAGAGGGAGGTCCTGGTGGCCTCCTATATGATTTTTTTGTTTCTCTCTTGAAACAGGAACTCATTATGTAGCCCTGGCTGGCCTGAAGCTAAAAGACCCACCTGCCTCGGCCTCTCTATTGCTGGGATTAAAAGGATATATACCCGACCATGCCCAGCTCCTACAGGATTCTTGAAGCCTAGGAACAACAGACAGGCAAAGTTCAAAGAATGTTTTTTTAAACGTACTGAGTCACACCAAGGTTCAAAGTAACTTCCGCGAACAGTAGAGAGTGTCTGTCATGATCCTGCCTGCAAAGTCTATTGCTAGTCTGGGGTTAACAGATGTGGCGCTTACAAAGGTAAATTCAACAGAAGCATTAGCTATTGTTATCAGTCCTGAGCTAGTTATGCACCAAAACCACGACTGATGATAACCTCTGCCCATTTCCACTGTATAAATATTCCTATCCTGCCAGCCCACAACACAGGTTTGGCCTCCACCAGAATCTGCCAAATAAAGATGAGGTCAATCCAAATGTTAGATTAATAGCAAATAGTTGGGTGGATTTTTTTTTCTGATAAGCATGTTCCATGTAATAGTTTGGGTATTCACAAAAACCAGGAATGCTTCTATAATTTGAAAGTCAGAACATTGTGTCCTGTGTTTTAATTTGCTAAACCTGGCAACCTTATAATCCTGCTGTGTTGGAAAATGAGGCAATGCCTCAAAATGGAAAGGTTTCAAATTAGTTGAGATTTCCAGTTTACAAAAACGAATCAGAAGACCTGGTAGGATGGAGCCCCTCTTGTTAACGCGGCAAAGACTGATGTGTGCCCACTCCTTCAGAATGGGCACACATTCTCAGTCCGCATGCCCAAAGAACACAGGTGTCAGTGTCATGTCCTCTGGGATGCTGTTCCTGAGGTTCTGGCAGAAGGGACACATATACATCCATATTTGCACGACCCCATGACTTGATAAATGCCCTCACTGAGAAAATCCCTGATTTCTCTACAAGTGTCTGCAGTTTCCACTTTCTGAACACCTGCCTCCGCTGTCCATTGCATGCTCCTTTCGCCTGTCACTTTCCAACTCCAACTCCATGTTCACTGAGACACTGTCTCAAAAGATAAGGTGGAGAGCAGGAGAGGAAGACACAAAACAGGGACCTCTGACTTCCACGTATGAAGCATACCCCCCACATATACACATACATACATGCATATACCACACACACACACACACACACCAAAATAGAAAAAAAGTGGCTGTGTATACTCAGCTACTAAAGTCCTTTAACTTCATCCACATCGTAACTTTCTGAGCCTGGTACACTCAGTACTAACGCTCAGGATGCAAGGAACCCTGTCAATCAGTCTGATGCTAAGAAGACTGGGCCTCTGGGGGAGGATTTCAAAAAGTAACTGTGAAACATTGAAACCTTATGGTGGAGTTAGTTTCTGTGGAAAACTAACGGTGGTGACATGATACACTTCATAGGTGGGAAGGGAAGGCTTCATAAGGGAACAGTACTCAACCTGAGAGCCCACATGAAGAAGAGGGACACTGAGCCTAAAGGACAGGCAGTAGCACATATCAAGACAGAAAAGACTGCCCTCCACCATGAGTATAGAAAAGAGGTTTACGCCATCTTTCTGCTAACAGGCTGCTACCTGTGTGGTTCATCTCTGTCCCTAACTACATCCCAGCGCCAACATGCTGGCAGACTCAGGATTTCTACAACAAACAATCTGAGCCTCACCAGGGTTTAGTTTTCAGTCTTTAAACTGCACCGAGATTCAAAATTCACAATAGAGTATCTTGTGGATCTTATACTCTGGAATTTTTATGCCCACACATCCACCAAATTGGCACTTAAACAACACTCCCCATAAACGATGTTGACTACAGGAAATACGAACCAGACAGGGATTCGAAAGGCATGAAAGGAACGAAAATAACACCCAAAGGTCTATGTGAAGGGGTAGCCAAAGGACCAAGACTTAAAAAAAATGCCTTCCAACTGTCACCATGAGGAAGGATGTGAGGTCTGTGTCACTGGCAAGAACAGTTCACCAGCAGGTAACTCACATTTGAAAAAAAAAATCCTTATGCAAAAAACACACACCAGCGATTCAGGAGCCTCATTTTTTGATTTTTGAGTACCTGGCCAACTGGAGCACTGGCAGAACCACACAGAACGGCCCTGGCTGTTCTCGGCACTAGGGATCCACACCTCGACCCAAATACTCTGGGTGCAACCATAACACACAATTGTTTTTTAACCAGGGACAAGCTCTCAGCACCACACATCCACTATCCACTTAATATAGGCAAGGGAAACTGAGAAGGAACCCAGGTTATTTCCCTAGCGTCACAGAGCCAGACACTTGGAGCTGGCGTCCCGAACTAGGTAATCTAGCTGCAGTCTTGCTTAGATCTTTCACTGCAATGCTGTTAATTCTTCAGTTGTTTCTGAAGGGTCCAAAGGATCAGGGGGTACCAGTCTACAAACACAGCCTTCAGGGCAGAGAGGGCCCAGATTCCATGGAGACTACAACTTTATTTAAAACGCACAGAGCAAGTAGTAGGTGCAAAATGAACGCTCGTTTTCTTCTTGGTAAAAGCAAGAGTATGGCTAAGACTTTAATGACTTTTCGATCGGTGTTTTTCGCAATACTATTACACAATCTCTCCCTAAACGCAGCGCCTCAACTCTGACAGGTGATTACTTGGTCGTGCAACAGGAAAGATGCAGCCACACATTCTAGAAGTCCAAAACAAGTGGCTATACCCACTCTGCTGGAGCGCAGAGGAGTAGGAAAGAAACCCAGGGCCTAGGATCAGCAAATGACACCCCAGACTGCCGACCCAGCCTTTCCAATGCCCTAAAAGCCGGCTCCCAAGCTCCATCTTGCGCTGTCTTCTGCCCCCGGTTTCTTCTTCAGTCCCTTCAGGGGCCTAAAACCACACTTCCGCCCAACGCCCCAGAGGCCGTGCGCCTGGTGTCACCCGCGCCACTCACCCGGGCGCTCTCGGGCAGGTTATAGCGGCACAGCGTGTGGTCAAGGTCGAAGCCCACCACGTCGCAGGCGGCCAGGGAGAAGTGCTGAGCCATGGCTGCGCAGCGGAGGGTTCCGAGACCGGAAGACTGGAAGAGCGTGCGTGGTGAAATTGCCGAGACCCAACAACCCAGGATCGCACCGAGGAGGCGGAGCAGGATGGGCCCTGAAGGGGCGGGGCCTTACTGGACAGCCGGGCCGGACGGGCGGGGCGTGGTCTGCCAGGGCGGGGCCGTCCATGGGGCGGGGCCTAAACTCCGGCGACCCGAGGGCGGCCACGCCCCAGGCCCCGCCCCTCCCGCAGCACAGGTCTGAGGCCCGCCCACCTTCTGATACAGGGGTTTCCTGCAGGCTCCTGCAAGCTGCCTCCGTGGCTTGCTTCCGGTGGAGCCAGTACTGCCTGAGCTGAATTGTCTGTCTAGGACCCTACTAGCAAATGTCCCTTGCTTAAGGTTACTCAGAACTAGCCCGAACTCTTGATCATCTTTCAGGCTCCATACAACTAAACGATCCTAGTGCATATTTATTCTTGAGTGTGGAATAGTGTGAAATAAGGAAACATTATGAGCAAATAGCTGTTGGATTCCTTTAGCATATAGTTTTGTTGTTGTTTGTTTGTTTTGTCTACGTGATTTTTGTGTGTGTGTCGAATTGGCAGCTTGTTTTGTTTGTTCTTTGATTTTTCGAGGCAGAGTGTGTAGCTTTGGAGCCTGCCCAGGAACTCCTTCTGTTTACCAGGCTAACCTCAAACTCACAGAGATCCGCCAGCCTCTGTCTCCCAAATGCTGGGATTAACAGCGTTTTACTCTATTGTTTGCTAAGAATAAGATGTGAAAGGCACTCTTTGAATCATTTCATCACTTGGAATGAGTCAGAAAATACATTAGACATTATCAAGGACAATTTGACAAAAGACACTAAGGCTGGTGGTTATTTGATGACCCTGCCTTTAAGTGAGCTTTTCTACAAAAATATCAAAAACCTTATATATGAATGGGGTGTAATCCACAAGACAACCTTTTGCAAGTAGGAAGCACGGAGTGATCTCAGTGACAATTTGCTTAGTTAAGGACTGTATTATCTTCTATTTTAGATGGCAAAAAGTAATACAATTGAGTCAAAGGATGCCGGAGACATTTAGCTCTTCTAGCCTCTTTGTGTGAAAAATTAGTATATTAAGATCTTTACCTCACAGCCCTTCGTTTAAAAGAGAAAATACATATCTATTGTCTTTATACTGTTTCTCTAAATTTAAAAGAGCGCTTCATCTAATGAGAAAGAACAATTGATATAATATAATGATACAACTGATTGAGAATTACATTTAAGTCCCACAGGTACTCTTAGGAGGTAGCTAGACCAATCAAGGGATTAATTTAGCCTGATAGACAGTGCAGTTGGTTAGGATGCTTATAGCACCTAGTGGACTCATTTGAAAACTAATAATTAACTTTTCTGCCATAATGAGCCTCAAACAAATCTGGACTAGGGACAGGAGAAAATCCTCTAGAAAATCGAGCAGCTCACAGGTAAGAGCATAAGGACCACTGAGACCCTCCAGTCTTTACAGTCTGTGAAGACAAGGGGGAAGGTTGCTTTGTATCACACTGATATAGAAAAGGTGGGGGTGGGAAGATCCTTGAGTAGGACAGAGGCATCTTAGCTTCACGTGGGCTTTAACTGAGGAGTTAGGATGCCACAAGGTCACAGTCAAACAGAACTTCTACTGAATTAATAGGCTCTGGGTTCTTGTCTTTCAGATTCAGTTAAAGGAGACGGGAGCTGAAGATGGGACTTCAACAGAAAGGAAGAAGACAGAGCTACCATGTCACAGGAGTGGGTTCCAGGGATGGAGCTCCACCAAGCTGCTAGTCTAGGCAGTTTTCATAGGACTGATGGCAGAGGCCTGGGAAGGTGAGTTGCTCTGTCCACTCGGCTCACCCTTGTCCTCTGCATCTGCTGCTCTCTTCAAGTCACGTCATCATTTATAGTGTGCAGGCAGTTGTGCTTATCCAGATAGTGCAGAGATAAGTCAGAGCCGGAACCAGAGGCCCTTGTGCATGCCTGGCCTCTGATTGCTACTGAACAAAAGTCACTTTTTCTTTTTATTTAATTTTCTTTTTACATCTGGCTAGGGACAAAAAATTGTTTTAGGCCTTTGCTGAACTAGTTTCTATTTCTTGTTCTTATCAGCCAAAATTCCCTCATGAGTTATTACTAGAAGCATTGACCTGCATATGCCTCTCTGTATCTTCAGGGGAAGGCCTATGCATTCTGACTTCCATTTTAGTTTAAACTTGAAGGCCAAAGGTCTCCTTAGAAGAGATTTTGTGTGTGTGCGTGTGTGTATGTGCGTGTGTGTATGTGCATGTGTGTATGTATGTGTGTATGTGTGTGTGTTGTATGTGTGAGAGAGTTAATAGGTACTTTAGAGATTCTCTTAACCAGTGTATACCAGCACTCATGGCTAAAAGTTTTTAAAGGTTGGTTTCTTGATGATTTAGCCGAAGCTTCCCTTTATAAACTCTGCTGGATGTTCTGAACCAGGGACAGGAAATTCTTTAGGGGAGGAGGAAACATAAGTCATTCTTGAAGGAAAAGATCCCAATCTGTAACCAGGTGACTCTAAGCTGGAGGTGGCCATTAGTCGTGTTCAGTAACAATCTGATCCTGCAGATCAGCCAACATTTTATTTCTCATAATCCTCGTGTCTACCCAGAGAGTCCTTGTGCTGTTGTCCGTATTATTTCACTTGTTGGAGAATTTATCTAGTTATTCAGTTTCTTCACTGAAGATTGGATTCTTGAGCCCCACCCATCTTGTGATGTCCACTGTCTCCAACCTTATCTCAGCTCCTCCGAGAACTCATTTCCTTCCGTTTGTTCTAGTCCCTACAGAACACCAAACGTAGATACAAATGCTCTGGCTCATAGAGCTTATTGTTTCTAAATAAAGATATATCTTCTTACACATTAAACTTCAATACAAATAACACAGATTGTCTGTTAGCAACTAAATGCTGAATCTGCTTAAATACTGAAATAGTTACTTTTCCCCATGGCTGTGGTACAAACAACTTATCCTGGTCCCCAACTGGAGGGTAGAGTACATCACAGCGAGGAAGTCATGGTGGCAGAGTGGGTCTAGCTGGGGTAGCAGGAGTGAGGCAGGCAGTTGGCTACGTTTAATCTGCAGGACAAAAGCATAAGGAGCTGAATGTGCTTGTGTGTAGCTCTTCCTTTGTCTCCTGTCTCGTGGGCTTGTGTCATGCGCATTTGGGGAGGAGCTTCCTACCTCATTTGAACCTTTCTGGAAACAGTTTGAGCACAAGTTCATAGGTTCACTCCCAAAATGGCCCCCGATCCTGTCATGTTGTCAATAGACATTAACCATCACATAGATGGATTGTTTCTTTGAATAATAAGTTGAATAACTGTTATAGAGCGAGTGTTGTCCCTTCCAAATAGTTTGTTGGAGCCAGATCCTGTAACATGGCTGTACGTAGAGACAGCTTATAGGGAGGTGATTTTGTTAAATAGGGTCATAAGCACATGGGGGTGAGTCCTTTCAGATGGCCTGTGTCCTGCAATGATATGAAGTGGCATCGGAAATCTCAAGCACAGAAGAAAGGCCATGCGATGATCTAATAAGGTCAAGTCTGTAAGCCAAGGAGATAGGTGTCAATGGAAACCAACTCCTATGGCTCTGTGATATTAGCCATCGCCTACTGAACCGTGAGGAAAAGACTCTGTTGGTAGGAGCCTCCTAGTATGTGGTTTTCCTAAGACAGCTTAACTAAGACAGTCAATAATGCAGTTGGTATCTAGTCAATATTGATATGTTAAGTATAATGAGCATTGTTTGCAATTTCAAAGATCCATCAGGAAAAGGAACATTATGCCATTTGTCATTTTTTTTTATTTTTTTTACAAATTCAGGTGCTTCTAAAATATTCCATTCACTGAGATTTGTAACTACCGTCACAGAACAATTCAGAGATAGTCAGAAATAGTATGTAATGTTGCTGATCCTCTAGAGCCGATTTTCATCATGAAATCTCACTCCTTTCCTCTTTCTTCCTGACACTGTCTTGCTATGCAGCTCGGGCTGGTCTCAAATGTGTAATCCCCCTACCTGATTCCAAGTGCTGAAATTGCAGGCCTGTACTTAAAGCCTCACACCCCACCTGGCCTTTTAATAAGAATATTATTTAGTCATTGTGATCTGTAGCTGTTACCTACTCGTCGGTATTTACCTAAACAGAACTCTGATTAGTTGGCTTAAGTTTTAGATTGTGAAACAACTCATTAAAATGTCCCTTTATGGGTTTGCAACTTTCTCTTGACATGTGAATTGCAAACATAATTTATGCAAGTATTCTTTTACACAGAGAGGTACATAGTCTTTCTTTCATTCGTTTCAAATGTACTTTTTTTTTCTCAGGACTCCTATTTAAGCACAGGAACACTGAACATTTTATATGCCTTAAGCTAACCCACGTAGTCTCTGCCATACAGAGCTTGATTAAACTGTATTAACAGACTTTATTTAGAAAGAATGATAAAATTTACAACTACTTCTTAATCTTTATGGCATCTCAATACTAGCTACTAGCTAAGAAAAAGCATTCCTGCGATACTGAGCAAAGCCTTTAGGTGGCAGTAGTTCTGCGTGGGATTTTTTTCCCCATGGTCTTTGTGCTCTTTTTAGATTTACATTTCTTAATTAAAAACCATTTTATCTTGGGGACTCTAGTTCTGATATTGTAGCAAAAGGAGAAACTTACATAGAAATTTCACTGAGGTTTTCGTGTTTCTACTTACTTTTGATGGTGTTGTTTAAAATAGGGAATGAGCCTATTTTTGAGGAGTGAGACAAAACACTAAAAGACAGAACTGTGTTTCAAAACAATCCCAAAAGGTAAAACAATTGATTGAAGGGTAAATATTAAGTTTTTCTTATAGGTTCAAGAGACCAACTTTAACGACATCACACAGAATCTTGATTCACTAGCAGTAAAGTTGGAAAAGACATGTCAATAACCTCAAGGGGAACTGAGTCTCTCTTGAACAGACAGCAACTTCACAATACTTTGCTTCTGGCTTCTTTGTCAGACACGAGGCTTCTGAATTACATGACAGCTAATGAGATATTGTCATCGGGCTTGGGGAAACGTCAATGACATCCATGCACACAGCTCTTACTGAACTTTATATGCCCTGGGTATAATTTGTTGCTGTCGGCCAGGCTGGCCATCAGTAGCAATCCTGTTCTGTAAACCACAAAAGTCCAAATTTAATTCAACTCAGGAGAGCACTTCAGGCATACCACTCCGCACACAGCCAACTGCTGCCCTCTCGTCCACACAGAGTAAGCCCTCGATGTTAGAACACTGCGGGTGGAAAAGGAGAAGGGAAACACTGTGGTGGGGCAGCTACTGCAGGGCCACTCTCAGACCCCCAGTCACTTTGCTCTTTGTCACAGGGCACTGTGGAAGGCCACCTCCTCTTAGGTTCCAAAAATAAAGATCCATTTCCCCCTGCTCTGAGCTCCTAAGCTCCTATGGAAGGTGCTCTTGTTTCCCATGTGGGGAAAACCTCGAGTGGGCAGAGGGTAGCACTCCTCAAAAAGCTCACTGCTATTCTCTAGCCTGCTTCCCTGAGACTGTATTACCAGAGCGAGTGTATCATCCCTAATTATATTCGTCCCAAATATTCCACAGGGCAAGTGAATACTAAATATTACCTATTCTGTTCTTCTTGAACTTTCAACTGAAATTATTATTTTGTGCTATTATTTACAGAATCTGGCAAGTTCAGTCAATTTCATGATCAAATTTTTGATAGGGAAGTGGGTTTTTTTTAATTTGTTGGATTTATTTTTATTTATGTGTCTATGTATGTATCTTCTTGTGCGTATGCATATGTAAGTGCAGGAACTCTTAGAGATCAGAAGGGGACATTAGATCCCTGGAGCTGGAATTATGTAGGTGGTTGTGAACTGTTAAATGTGGTGCTTACAACTGAACTTGGGTCTTCTGGAAGAGCAGCAAGTGCTCTTAACCTCTTAACCCCTTCCCCATGAGCCATCTCTCCAGATCCTATGGTGTGTGTGTGTGTGTGTGTGTGTGTGTGTGTGTGTGTGTGTGTGTGTGTTTGTGTGTGCGACAGGATGCACATGGAGGTTTGGGGACAACTCTATGGAGTATCCCACCTTTGCTTGGGTTCCAGGAGCTGAACTTAGGTTACCAGGCTCAATTGGCAAGTGCTTTACCTGATGAAACATCTTGTCAGCCCCCCCAAAAAAATTTTAAAATCCACTTTATTTTACAAAATACAGAATTTAAAATCAGTTATGCTTTAGTGTTTGTTACGAACTGAGTTGTTCTATGTGATGGAACCTTAAACTTTATGAGTTTATAATGTCACTGTAGTTGAGGATAACTCCTTGTAGGAGGTGGGTGGGCAAAATGGGAGCTTAGGTGGCCTCAAATCCAGTCTTGTTGGTATCTTTATAAGATGAAATTTATACAAGTAAAGAGACACATGCATATAAAGGAAAAGACCACATGAAGACACTGCAGGAAAGGAAGGCTAAGTTAAGTAAGGAGACAGAAGGAGAGTGACATCTGTCAGCTAAGCTGGCCTCAGAAGAAACAACATCATGACACTCTGACACCCAGTCTCCAAGAGCCTTAGAAATGTGTTTTGTTTTTAAGTTGCCTCATCTTTGGAATTTAAGTCTAGCTAAACAATGCAGCTTCCAATACTGTTCTACTCTAAGAGAAGAGTCCATTCTGAAACACAAAACCCAAAAATCATCAAACTTTTCGGTTACAGGAAATCCCCCTTTAAGGGCTAGGCTGAAAAGACACTATTGCTGTTTTCTAAATGGTACTAAGAGTTCACTGAATTCTTTAATCTCGTTCGCTATTGGGAGAAAATAATAAACAAAACTATAATGGAAACACACCTGACATTCTTATGTGGGATTGGCACTCCTGAGGGGTTATGGGAGATTTGTGAGATGGTTTTGGAGTCTGGTGAATCTTTTCAGTAACAGTAGCAGATAAAATGAGAGAGACGGGATGGTTCTTAGCTCATGGCTCTGCATTCTTCTTCCAGTTACTTCTTGATTTAAAAATTTCCAATGTTTAAGTGAGCTGAAGTTTAGAGACTTTAAGTGTAACCAGAAAATGAACGTATTTTAAAATCTGTTATAAACTGTTTTCTTAAGCCGGGCGATGGTGGCGCACGCCTTTAATTCCAGCACTTGGGAGGCAGAGGTAGGAGGATCTCTGTGAGTTCAAGACCAGCCTGGTCTACAGAGCTAGATCCAGGACAGGCTCCAAAGCCACAGAGAAACCCTGTCTCGAAAAACAAACAAACAAAAAAATAAATAAATAAACTGTTTTCTTGTGATCCAGTCTTGAATCTTTAGCTTCTTGTATCCAACCCTCTTGAGCAGAAACTTCAGTCTCATAACGTAGGTAACTGAATGCACGATAGGGGAGTGACCCCATTCAAGGATCAATTATTCATTTATAAATTTTTACCAAAATTTTCAAGAATTACCCCCGACTTTGCCTACTCTGAGCACATGGATCCCACTTTCCATGTTAGCTAAAGCTGAGACGTGAATTCCTCTCAGAGCTGCCACATCCAAGAGGAAAGCTGAGCTGCCGTCTTGAGGGTGCCGGTACAGGTCGAATCTAAAATGTCATAACCAATGCCAAGTGCTTATGGCACACAATCAGCATGCATGGTCTCCTAAAACAAAACAGAAAGCTGTATGATGGTTTGCAACCTTCACTCCCAACTCCCTCCTCACTCAGAAACTGCTGGGGAGTGTTCTTTACAGGACACTTTATAGGGAGCTCTTAGGTACATACTATGTTATCTTCTGCCTGGGCGAATCTGAAGGCTTTTCGCCCCATCATCATGAACCAAAGGGCTCGCTTCTCACCTCTGCTTTATGGAGAGTTGCATACAATTCATACTGAACTGGGATTTGCGTCACTTTCGCAGGTGGGCTTCCCTTGCCAAGTGTTTGAAGAAAGACACGGCTACGAGTGGTATATTTGGAAGAGTGATCCCAGAAATCAGCAATAAATCACTGGAGAGGGAAAAGGGACAGTGAATACAATATAAGGCTAACATCAAGGTCACTGTAGCTAGCAATGGTTCAATCCTGCTAGGATGTCCCATGAAACGCAGAAGGGCCTCAGGACTGTCACTGGAATGAGGAAAAACTGAATATTTATCTATTAGCTCCTTTTCTGTCTTGACTGAGAGTCACCTACCCTCCAGTTTTCCAGGTTGTACATGACCTTGGGTTCCTACGGCCTCAGAGTTAGTCCCTGGGTACCAAGAGTAAGGACCTCTCAGAGATCTATTGGGGTGGGTTATTGCCAGTGTGCTATGAATCTGAACTTATATACAAATAGCTGAGTCTCAACTGTGCCTGAAATTAGAACTGGTTTGAGAGGTTGAGGATGGGGCACCAGTGCATCTGGTATACCTGCCATTCTTTAAACCTTAATCACTTCAACATCATTTGCAAAAATTTATTTTGCTAAGAATTTATCTGGGATAGGTGTCTCCATCTGTTGGTCAGTCTGTTTGCAACCCACTTTTCATGTCCATCTGTGATCTGCTCTGTGTTCTCTTTCCAAATAAAAAGTAATAAAATGTAATGGGAGATACCACAAATGTTTTAGCCCACTGCTTTCCAAATGTGTTTGCATTGTGGGTCCATAGAAACTGGTAGTGTTTATTTAATATGGTGGGGCCAGTAGAAAACCGAGTCCAGCTACATGAGGCAATCAACGCTCATCCTGTTTAGACCCTTGGAAAGAGCCAATAAGTAAATAAGTAAATATCATAAATATAACTGAATTTTGATAGGGCATGTTGTTTGAAATACTCTATTGAACTCATTGTTTATTTTTCTTTCCTTTTTAATTACTAGTAAATTCTTGAGTTTTACCTTATTAATTCAAATGAGCAAATGTTTACTGCATCTCAATTATGTGCTAGAACATGCAAGAGCTACAGAGCTATAACAGCAGACAACATGGCAGCTTCCCTAGAAGAGTCTGTAAGTTAAAGGAGGAAAGGTTGCATGATTTGGCAAACCCAATGAAACACTGCGCATAAAATAGAGAGTAAAAGAGGCTGTGAAGCTGGCTCAGTGGATGAAGTGCCAGCCAGTCAACTATGAGGACCCATGTGCAGATCCCCAGCCGCCACATAAAGAAACAAAGGTGATGCTTATAACCCAAACACTAAGACAAAGACAGATAGATGGGCTTTTACTAGCTAGCTAGCCAATCAGTGAACTCCGAGTTCAGTGAAAGATGGAGAGAGGGAGATGTTGTGGAGTATTTGTTTAACCAGGCAAAGACGTGTTACATTTGTTCAGGTTGCATTTGTTAACTATGTAAAGATGTGTTGCCTTTGCATAAATTAAATAAAATTAAAGTGGGCTCAGAAAGGCAGGGTTAGCAACTGGTTGACTGGAAGTAGCAGGGGGATGCTTCTTGTGGGTTTTTGTAGTTGGGGCGATATGGAAGACAGCGGCTTCCAGACTCCAGCAAAGAGTTGCTGCTCTAACTCTCTAAGCGTGCAGATTTTCACCCTAGCCCTTGAATCTCGAGTCTTACTAGGACTCCATGATTAAATTAGAACTACCTCTAATGTCACCTACAGAGCCATTGTCTGGGGGAACAGAATTCCCTGCTAGCTATGGCCTGGGCAGTCAGACCACTAGTAGTTTAAAGCCCAGCCTATGTAATGAAGGCTAAACAACAGGAAGACTCTGAATATTAGCCTCTGGTCTCCACATTGGTGTTCATGCATATGCACGTACACATGCATACATACACTCAAATGAGTAAACTAGAAGAAACAATGAGGCTGGCCAATCTTTGATTGGTCATTCCAACATATCCCGTCCCTTTATTATTCCTTTATTTCCATCCCTCATGTTACTCTTAAAAGTCAAGGAAGGTCTAGCTGTGGGAACCTGAAGATGTCTCTACTTCTAAGTTGCTGCATAGGCATCTGTTTTTACGACAGCCTTCTCTACCGGCTCTAAGTTATTTTGGACTAGGTACTTTGCCTCGTTCATCTTTGCACTTCAGTGACTAGCCGTGCATTCTGGCTCACAGTGCCCACTGGATGAAGTATCTGCCATTTCTTCATTTCTGTCCTAGCCATTGTGAGTCTAGAATGGCTGCAAAAGGCCATTACTTAGGGGAAGAGGTGCCATATTTTACGGAAGCTCCACAGCCTATGTTTCCAGTAATCAATCGGGGTTTGCACGTTACAGGCAACAAGGATGTTAATTGTGTACAGCCACAAAGCAGGCAGAGTTTTGACAACCACTAATTTTTCAGCCTGTTAAGTCCTAGCCTAAGGGCATCAGCTCCTACCTTTTCATTTAACTGTTAGTAGATTTTGTTGTCCACATCAAGCACTCACATACAGGTATTATTACGATGGCTGGTGTAACACAGTTGGAGCACAATAGTTCACTTACTTTAAAAATAGTACTTACCAGAGGAACAATAAATATTTTATGAACTTAGGTTTATATTTTTATCACGTCTCATAGCGTTCCCTTGGTTTCTTGGAGTGCATTTTGCCCCTGTGGGGATGACAGTGCCTGGTTAAACTGTCTTCATTGCGTGCGGAGACTCTTATAGTTCTGTTGAAACTTCCGTAAAGAGAATGGTTGAATAAAAACTGTTTACAGCAGGTATTGATACATGCAGAATTTCTAGTCATGGTCCAGAAAATTAGACAGGCAATTTAAATACAAACATGTTCATTTTCTCCCCCTTTCAACCAAATAGATCACTCTAGGAAAGAATTTAAGAGCTACAGGATTGCTTAATTTAGTTTTCCTTCTCTGCTTATATCTCTGTGACACACACATTCCCTCAAACACACTATATTGCATGGAGGTGGAGCTTGGAAATGAGTGGAGGGATAATAAAGATTATTTAGCTCCTCCTATATAGAAGGAATCATATTAAGAACATTAGAAGGGCCTGGAAAGATAACTAGCAGTTAAGAGCACTAGCTACACTGTCAAAAATCTAGGTTTTATTCCTAGTACCCACATGGGGGCTCAGAACCATTCATATCTCCAATCTGGGGGATCCTGGATGTTGCACACCTGGTGCAGAGGTTTGCATTTAGGCAAAACACTGGTTCTCATAAATGCAATTATTAATTTAACAAAGAATAGTAGATAATGACTTCATTATTACGCTATGGAAATAAACAGGGCACAGATAAACTGATGTTCTGCTCTGTTGAAACATCTGATACTTTCTTAAAGGCTTTTTCCTTTTTTAATTTGAGCTTTCTTTTTAAAAAGTATTTATGCATATATAATCATTTCATGAGACACAAAAAGAGCAAAGAAAATGAATGTGCAAATCCCCTTTTACTATTTTACACATTTATCATTCTTGTTTTCAGTAACTGTTACTGACAATTGGATGAATGCTCTATAGACCTTTTCCAATGCATAAAATACAAATGTATGCTCACGCATATATATGCATATTTTTAAAATTTGAACATGCAAATACTTCCTTTACATTTGGTGTGTGTGTGTTGCATATTGCATATATTCATCGATTTACCCCATTCATTGAAGTTTTTAGCTTCTCATTGCAATTTTCCTATTCCAGTTTCATTTCTGTTGCTGTGACAAAATACCCCAACCAAGAATGACTTAGACAGCAAAGTAAATTTGGTATAAAGTTCTAGGCTATGATCTGTCATCTAGTGAAAGTCCAGGTACAGACTAACCTCTTCCCATCCACATTCAAGAGCGGAGAGAGGTGATATACATCCATGCTGCCTGCTTGCCACTTGCTTGTAGCTATCATCTAGCCTTTCCCCATCTTATGTAAGGTCTCCTCCTAGGGAATGGTGCTTCCCACAATGGATCTTTCTACACCAACTTACACTGAAGACAATTTCCCATAGACTATGATCTAGACAGATCCTTAATTGAGGCTATCTTTTGGGGTGATTTTATGTTTTGTCAAGTTGACATTTAAAGCTAACTATCCTAGCATTTCCCATAGCTCTTAAGTTTTAATGGTTCCAGTATCCTTTCTTCTCAGTTCCTTTACCCCTCTCTCTAGGATGATCTTGCTGCCCACACTACCTTAGGTACCCATTGGAAATTATTCAGTTAAGCAGTGTAAACATCAACATTCTTAGTTCTACTTCCTATGAAAAACAATTTATCTTAATACTCTTTCATTTTTCCATATTTTCAAGCACTCAACCATTCTTTTGAAGCCAGTGATGTCTCTAATATTAATTAATTAATTCTTACCTTTAAAAATCATTTTTCACTTCTATTATATTATGTTCTCACTTCTTTTTGAATATTCATGGGACCCATTATGACCACTTTATTGACACATGCTTAATGTTTGTATATTTCTCACCTTTTATAGAAAACCACAATCCTGGTAGTGGTGATTTTTAAAAATTGGCCTTTATTCTTTCTTCCTGTTTCTATGTACACTATAGCTCTGCAACCCTTCTCATTGAAAGAGAACTTGTTTCTCCACTTTTTTTTTTAAAAAAAATTGATCTAGCCTTGTGATTTACTTTAGCTGATAGTATGCTGCAAAAAATGACATTTTACCAATTCTGAGCATAAGTCACAAGACATCTGGGATTCTACACTTTTCTCTGGGTACTCTCTACTGTCATGTAAATGAGGCTGGACTCTGTCTCTTCCAGAAGCAAGGGAATATATGTATGGATATAAGGATCAAGAACGAGATTAAAGGGCAATTACATATAAATAATTGTCAAAGGAGTGCTTACTTGCATTAGAGGTCATTTAGAGAAAAATCATTCCACAGAAGTTTTAAGATGAATGACTTGGGAGGCAAGCTATGGTGCTGAACTATCTGTTTTCTGTATGATGTACTAAGGGGTAGTTTTCATAAAGGGAAAAGGAACCCTGGGCACCCGAGGTACTGAGGGCTGTGAAGTCAGGGAATTCTTTCATAGGCATGAGAGAGCTCCATGGAAAACACTGCACCAACAGTGCCATAGAGACTTACAGTCTTTCTGCTTTAGATGCCTTGGGAATGCCCCTTACCCAGGATCCTGGGGGAAACTAATCAAGGCTTACTTTTATGATAAGGTGAGTCATGGTATTTCACATGAAAACACAGAAAATGGAATGTGTAACTTGCCTCTTCCTTTGTATGAATTCCCTTATTAATTTAAATGTGGAAATCACCTAAATTTTTTTTCATTCCTTTTGTGTTAGAAAATATGAATATAGGAGAGATGGCTCAGAGGTTAAGAGCACTGACTGCTCTTCCAGAGGTCCTGAGTTCAGTTCCAAGCAACCACATCGTGGCTCACAGCCATCTATAATGAGATCTGGTGCCCTCTTCTGGCATGCAAGCATACTTGGAAGGAATGTTGTATACATAGTAAATAAATAAAATTAAAAAAAGAAAATATGAATATATAGATGATTTGGAATTATCCTTGAGTTACTGAAATGTATATTATTTGGGAGATAATTTATTTATTTATTTTTTCGGTTTTTTGAGACAGGGTTTCTCTGTAGCTTTGGAGCCTGTCCTGGAACTAGCTATTGTAGACCAGGTTGGCCTCGAACTCACAAAAATCCACCTGCCTCTGCCTTCCGAGTGCAGGGATTAAAGGTGTACATCACCACCACCCGTTTAAAAGTGTGGATGCAGCATAAAAAATAATTTACATCATTATGACCCTCCTTTTCTTGACTTTCCCAATGTTTTTTAATGAGAAATTCAGATTAAAACTGTCATAAAAAGGCACTCAATGGTTCTTGTTTATTATTATTATTTTAATTTAGAGAAAACTCATAAGACAACAGGAGTATAAACACTGCCTTTTCTGTGGGCCATTTGTGTAGCCAGATCATAGTACCATAGCAGGCAGAGAAAAGCAATGAGAGTTGACATAAAATTTGGATAGATTTAGCTGTTTAAAGTGACTGCAGGGGAAGCATGGGGATCTGATTCTGGATTCCCAGCACCCTCATAAAAAGCAGGCCATAGTGTCCTACATCTGTAATTCTGAAAGAAAAAGAAGTATTTACATGTTCAAATAAAAAAAATGCATATATATGTTTGTACATATGTCTCCTTCTTTAACATTGGAGCAGGTCTGTAAAGCATTCATCCAGTTGATTTGGGGAAATAGACACAAGAGGATCTCAGGGCCTCACTGGCCATCTAGTCTTGCTGAACTCAGGGAGCTCTGGGTTCAGTGAGAGACCCTGCTCCAAAGAAAGCAAACAAATAAAGTTAAAGATGGGTAGGGAGCGATAAGGGCACTGTGGTGGTCTAAATGAGATTTGAACATTTAGTCCCAGTTGGTGCTGTTTGAGGTTTAGGAGGTGTGGCCTTGGTGGAGGAATTATGCCATAGGAAACTTTGAAGACTTGTGTTTCTCTTTCTGCTATGTCCTATGGTTAAAGATGTGAATCCCAGCTTGCTGTTCCTGACACCATGCCTGTTTCCTGCTTCCATGCTGTCCTTGGCATCACCACCATGAACTGTCTGAAATGAATAAAGTAACCTCATCTTGTTCTGGCTCCATTTTGTCTTGGCTTAGACAGTTCTCATTGCCCCCAGCCTAACACCACCACCATGGTCATGTTTGTCTTGGCAACACATTTGAATTTTCTTTGACCTTGACCCTGATCCAGCTGCAATAACCAAATAATTAATCTAAAATAAAGAGGAAATCTATAAGTAAAAAATAATTGTCATGTCATGCTGTATCCAGAATAATTACTATACTCGGCTAGGAGTGAACATTTCAAGGTTAGTTTGACCCTCATCTAACTTTGATGTAAATTATGGTCTTTGTGGTTTTGCCTTTAAAATCTTTGTACCCCTGAGCTTGGGTACCAAGAACCTTTTCAAAAACATAAGCCTAATCTTCATCTGGCTATCAATAAAAAGGCCTTAAAACTTTTAATTAGCTCAATTGGTGTGGGAGGTCCTTCTGCCTATGTGTTGCTTTCATTGGTTAATAAAGAAACTGCTCTGGGCCTGTTGATAGGGCAGAACTTAGGTAAGTACGGAAAATAAAATGGAATGCTGGGAGGAAAAAGGCAGAGTCAGAGAGAAGCCATGGATCCTCCGCCTGAGACAGACTCTGGTTAGAATTTTGCTGGTAAGCCACAGCCACGTGGCGATAAACAGATTAATGGAGATGGATTAAATTAAGTTGTAAGGGTTAGCCAATAAGAAGTTAGAGCTAATGGGCCAACCAGTGATTAATTAATACAATTTCTGTTTGGTTATTTCGGAGCTAAGCTAGCCGGGCGGCAGGGACAGACAAGCAGGCTCTCCTCCTTGCAATGCTCAATCAACATGGTTGTCAATAACTATCTCGTGTTGATCATTTCAGTCTCCCTCTGCCGCTATATGCCCTTATAAACCTATAAAAGGAAGACTTCCGTGGGTTCCCAGGTCACAGTGTTTTGTCACAGCAGTAGAAAAAATAGCTAAGGCAATGTATTTTACTCAACTTAAAATGATTGGTTTTGCTGGGATTGGAAAGACCGTTCAGTGATTCAGCACTTGCTGTTCTTGTAGAGGACCTGAGTTCAGTTCCTAGTATCTGGATTCAGTTCTTGGAACCTGGGATCAGTTCTTAGCACCCACTGTAAACTTACTTCAGTTCCAGGGACTCTGACACCCTCTTCTGACCTCTGCAGCCACCAAGCACACCCATAATGCACATGCATATATGCAGGCAAAGCACTCACATGTACACAGATAAATATTTTAAGCTATTTGGGATTATTATTCCTATGTCATAGGCTCAGAAGTGAAGCCATTTGCTACTGACACAGAGCTGAAGAAGAATACTGTATCACCACTGTTCTTCTTTATCTGAAGGTGGGGTCCTCTCTCTAATTGCTAATGGTAAAGCAAAGATTAACATCTAAGTCCCCAGGAAAAGAAGGTACGAAAGAACCCCAAGATGTTCAAAGTAGATCAAATAAAGAAAACATTAACTAATTTTGTGCCATCCTTTAAATGCATTTTACAACTACTACCTCATTTATTCATAATAATGATCTTTATGGTGTAGATTCTTTTGTTTTCTTTAGTTTGGCTGAAGAAAAATTGAGCATGATAGGATCAAAAGAAAAAAAAAGCACTTCAAACACTTTGATGACAGGAAGTAGATATGGTGAAGGTAACTTCTGGAGGACCCAACACAGAGTTGATTCCTGGCTTCATGGTGAAAAAACAAGTGGCTGCTGGTGTAAATGAGACAGTCTCTTGCTGTGATGGAGAAAAGACATCAACAGAAAGGAAGAGTAGAGACCACCTTGGCACTTGATTGGATCCTCCTACGTGGAACTCATGGATATGAAGGGATGAATGACGGAAGTCTTAATAACATACAGGAAGTTTTTATATATTAAATCCACTAAAATATAAAAAATAAACACTTCAAAAGTTAAGCTCAAATTTAGTTTTGATTCATGTGTATCTGAATACTTGAGACAACACAATCGGCTGGATTCATTTTGCCAGTTACATAAAGGCATTTCTCATTTTCCAGAGGTCGGTTCAGTAACCCACCATCTGAATCTGCCTGAGCCTCACCCAGTTTTAATACTGAAAGCCCCCTGTTTACTAGTTGGCCAGCTGTTTATGCTGCCAATACAGATCATAAGCCTGTTAGCATAAAAAACATTTAAGTAGGGGTACCTCTCTATTTTAAGAGTTCATGTGGATCTGGATTTTGCTTTTTCAGTTAGTTCTTAAACTCTGAGTTGATTTGTCTTTGGGGAATCTAGAGAAGACCTTGTACATCAGATCTCCAAACTGTTGGTTTGAAAAGTTGCTGATCCTAAGGAGAAGCCAGATGCCTACCTAGCTTGTACAAGTTCTCTGCAATATAACCAAGCTGACCAGGCAAATGTTCTGCTCTTGGCTCCTTGTGTGTTGGTGTGGAGGACAGGGACAAGCAGATTCTCAGACAGCTCCCCTCACCCCTGTGGCGGGCCGGAGCCCAGACTTAAACTCTACTGCTAACCTTCTTGGGAATTTCCTCCTGTCCTTGACTTCTTAGCCAAATGTAATTTTAAGCTCTCAGTCTGTCGACTCTGGATACTTCTTAGCTATGTCATAGGGTTGTGGTGGGAATTGATTAATATTTATGAACACTTTTAAGTGGAAAAGTGCAGTATAAATATTACTACATGCTTTGAAAAATTGTTTCCTACATAGTATTATGCACAAAGAAAATAAGCTACGGACTGTAGTATTCTTGGAACAATTTTTAAGTGGTGATCAGTTATCTGTGTTCCCCCTTCCATCTTTTATACATTTAGTGCTTTGTGATTTAATGTTTTCAACAATGATTTCTGCTAAATTTATTTTTTTATTGTTGTCATGCATCGATGCATTTTGTTTCCTGTTAAGTTCAATACATCTTTCTATTTCCAGTTACAATTTGTAAATCATTGACTGCGATTTTCCCTATTTGAAATGTGTCCAGCATACTCGGGATATTCGTATACTTAAGGATGGGTATGGAACCGCTTTGCTGAAGAGAACAGACATTCCTCTAGTTAGCTTTATTGCATAAAAATTCCATGTGATATAAATTCTTGCTGTGTTCTTAAATTTTAAGCAGAAAATTTGAAGTTGATTTGATTGGAAAAATGGAATTCTGAGGATTTTGAGAAGAAAATTACCCTGAAGTATTTGGTTAAGTTTGCAATTCATGTAAGAGAAATAATACATTTCTCATAAATCATGAACCACGTTAGTGGAAGCCTCGACAACAATAATGCTAAATGCCAAACTAGCACAGATCAAGACCATTTTTGTTTTGTTTTGAGATGGGTTCTCATGAAGACCATATTAGTCTGAATTTACCATGTCCTCAAGGATGACCTTGAACTACTGACTCACCTGTCTTCACTTATTCAGAGTTGTGATTACAGATATTCACGATCATGCCTGACTAGAAATATGACTTAGAAAATTCATGCTGTTATAGTGGTGAAATAATTGTCATTTTTAGTATTTTAATATTTACTAACATCCATACTGTCTTAGTTAGGGTTTCTGTTGCTCTGAAGAAACACCATGACCATGGCAACCTTTATAAAGGAAAATATAAAGGGTGGCTTACAGTTCAGATGTTCAGTCTATTATCATTGTGATAGGGCATTGCAGTGTTCAGGTAGATATAGTACTGGAGAAGTAGCTGAGAATCCTACATCGTGCAGGCAACAGGAAGTGATCTGAGCGTCACTCTGAGCAAAGAGACCTCAAAGTCCACCCCCACAGTGACACACTTCCTCCAACAAGGCCATAATTACTAAGAGTGCCAATCTTTTTCGGGATCGTTTTCTTTCAAACCATCACATCTACCATGTCTATTGTACATATTTTCCCATAACTAAACTGTTTCCACACTTTGGTTACATTAGTAGAGAGCGATCCATGCTCTTTTATGCTGTGTCTCCCCACAAAATATGCCACACAAGGCTGATAGCTCTTTTAGATCTAGTGCCCTACAGTGTTCTACTTTGGTAGAATCAGTCCTGATGCTGGACCTGATCCTCAGTCATTCATGTTTAAAATCTTGGTGAAAATTAGATTTCTCAGAAATTACCATATTTATAAAATATAGTCTTGATAATAAAGTTCATAAGATGATGATTAAACACAATTTTAAGGCATTAATTGCTAACAGCAAGCATATACTAGGCAGAACTAGTAGACGTATTCAGAAGTCTAACACAGAACAAAAGTTGCTTAATGAGGAGAGACTTTGACAGGGAAAATAAATATTACTAAGTGCTGATAATCTCATCCTAATAATCCTTCTCATTCTTACCAAAATGCCACAGAAGCTCTGGTAATTAAAATCAGAAGGCATTAGAGATACATTGGTATGCTATTTTGACACAATTCTTCTTTTTTTCAATATTTGTTAATTGTTCACACAAAATCCTGTTTTATTTCCTAATAAACTTCCTTATGACAAATAGATTCCACTTTAGGCCCAGCTTCATAGAGATATTTCATTTATTTTTTAGGGATGCCCTATGCTTTTTGCAGAGATTTAGGAAGCACTAGTCTTACTGGAATTATCTGTTTATTTAAAATCCTAAAATATTTTTTTCTCCTGCTTGCCATAGATATCTAACCTCATCTATATTAACAACAGTGTTAGGTTCAACTCTTTCAAAAAACAACTTATAAATCTATGAGGCTGAAAACATCAGGTTATTTCTTGATTAAGTCTTTGATTTCTTAGCGGGGCTTCTCAGGGTCTGCTTAAACATGGACACAGGTGAATACATCACTCTTCACTGCCATGATTGAAAGGAAACACATTCAAGAGCACATTGCTTTCCTCTGGAAGGCTTTTACCTGGAAGCTTTAGACATCTCTTGTAATTGCATTACATTGGCCCAAATAAATCACATTGCTATACTCCTTTCACAAACAGAAAAGGATAATTCTGCCTTGAAAGGGGAAAACTGGAAATACTGTAAACCATGATAATACGTATTGTATCTAGTTAGATGCATCTCTTTATTTTAAAATATATTTTCACTTACACCATAATCACACATCTGAATGAGCATAATGTGACAACGCAACACACACACGTGATCACACCAGAGTCAATACCTGAACCTCACTAGCCATTTAGCACCTCTGTGTGGCAAGAACCTCTGAATGCCTCCCTCCACCTCTCTTAGAAAATGTCCACGGGTAGATCACTGTGCATTGCAGTCAACCCTCTGTACTGTGCATCCCTCCTTCGTCACAGCTACAGGTGGTATCCATTTTCAACTGTCCTTTCCCATTCCTCTAATTCTATCTTGTGAATCACTCTCCCACTCTTAAAAATCTGCTTTTTAAGCTTCTGTGTATGAACAAAAAGATGTGGTATTTTGTTGTCTGGTGTTTCAGTCTTGCCTGGTTTCTGTCCTCTCACCAGGTCCCACAGTCATTTAGCCCCAAAGAAATCACACAGAGGTCTCTATTAATGATAAACTGATTGGTCCATTAGCTCAGGCTTTTTATTAACTCTTATAACTTATATTAACCCATTATTCTTTTCTATGTTAGCTACAAGGTTTGGTACCTTTTTCAGCGGGGCAATCACATCTTCCTTCTTCTGTGGTTGGGACAGGACTGGGGAAGAATGGGCTTCCTCCTTCCCAGAATTCTCCTGTTCTCATTGACCTGCCTCTACTTCCTGTCTGGTTGTCTTGCCTATACTTCCTGCCTGGCTACTGACCAATCAGCGTTTATTTAAAATACAATTAACAGAATACAGAATTGTCCTTTCAGTGAACTGCTTATTTTTATTTTATTTAGCATAAAGTTTTCTGATGACACTGATGTTCATCTCATTATTTTTTGTGTGTCTGAAGAATAGTCCACATTTGTATACATGTGATTTCTCGATCCTTCAACACTGTGGTGGTTCCAAATTATGGCTGTTGTGAATAGTTCTGGGATAAGCTTGGAATGTGTGGACCTCTTTGATTTCTTCATTGCATACCTTTGAGCAAGGAGAGTAGACAGCTAGCTCTAAATTTAGTCTTCTGAGGAACTGTCATAGTACTGTCTGCACTAGCTCTTCCAATGTACATTTCCCCACATCCCTTTTGACACACTGCATATCCCAGCTCATCATTTTTTAACGCAGTGTATACACTACCACATTCTTTTGGCATATCTGCATCTGCTATGTTTTTTTTTTCTTGACTCAGCCATCTAATTGCAGTGAGATGATGTTGGGATTTTGATTTACATTTTTCTGATGCTTACTGATGTTAAACATTTTTTCATACTTGTTAACCTTGTGTCTGTCTACTTTTGAGAACTATCTATTTATATTATTCCCCTAGTTTTTTTTTCTTCTAGAAATGGCCTTTAAGAAAATCCAGTATGGTCATTTTAAAATTGGATTATTCAGTGTTTACTATTGATACATTCCTCTTGTTGTTGCTGGCCTGTTCTGGAGTTAATGCCTTTCAGGTGAACAGTTTGCAATATTTCCTCCCATTCTGTAGGCTTTCTCTCCACTCTGTTGGTCATATTCTTGGCTTTTCAGATGTTTCTTCGTATCCAGCTCCATATGTCTAGTTCTTCTTTTGTTGTTTGTGATTTAGAGATCTTTTCCAAAGATATCATTGACTGTTGTGATGTCATGAAAGCTCTTCTCTCTGTTTTTATTTCTCATGACTTTGTAGTTTCTAATGGTTTTATTCTAGCAGTTTTAGGTCTTTGATCCACAGTACTTGATTTTTATAGTGAGAGGCAGGAGTCTCATGCATTCAGCGTTCTAGCATTTCCAGGATTATTTATTGAAATGGCTGTGTTTGTATGTTTGTTTCATTTATTCTTATGCTTTTCAGTTATCAAAGGTGAGTTGGCTGCTAATGGATGCATTTCTTTCTGGAATCTCTATTCTGCTTCCCTGTTTTATGCCAATGGCATGCTGCTAAGCTTTTTAAAAATTGTTTTGTGGTTAGGTAGGATGTTCCTAGTTTTGCTTTTACTGATCAAGATTGTTTTGATTACTTGGAGTATTTTGTTTTTACATGTAAGTTTTTGGATTGTTTTTCTATTTCTGAAGAGAATTCCATTGCCAACTTATAATAACCAAATGACAATTTGTCAAATTGGCAAAATGACCATAAATTACTTAGGTAATGTGAAAATTTAAATAATATTGATTATTTTGATCTATGAATCTTGTATTATTTCCAGTTATTTTCTCCAACTTTTCCATCAGTGGTTTATAATTCTTATTGTTTAGATTCATTACTATTTTGATAAAATTTGTTCATAGAAACAGACTTATTTATTTTGTAGCTTTTTTGAATTAGATTGCTTTCTTGATTTCCTTTTCGGAGAGCTCACCACTGGTATAAAATGGTATAAAAAGCCACTAAAGTATTTTTATTCTGTATCTTGCAGTATTACTGAAAACTGAATTATTCATAATTTTTGCCAGATTTCTAAAGAACAATTGGGGCTTCCAATGTATAAACATAGCAGTATTGTAATTTTAATTCTTTTTCCATTTAGATGCTATTTATTTATTTATTTTTTATTATTTATCTCTTGTCCTAATGCTTTGGCCATGACTTCTAATACCATGTTATGTAAGAGTGGTGAATGTGGTCACCATTTTTTTTTTTTTGCTTCTGTTCCTTTGAGGAACTATTTGCTATTCACTCTAACTATGGAGTCTGTCCTTTATTATTTGTTTCTTGTATACCTAACTCATTGATGTTAGTTACAAAAAATATTAAATTTTATTGAATGATTTTTGTATCTCTTGAGATAAAGAAGTGGATCTTGTCCTTCATTTTGTTAATATGGTATAGTTATGGTTGGTGTATGCTACATCCCTGAGGTAAATCCCACTAGGCCATTTTGTATACTCTCTTTGAGGAGTATAATGGGCTTTGTTTGCCAGGATTCTAGCTAAGATTTTTTGCATTAATGTATGTCAGGGATTGGCCTTAGGTCTCTTTTTTTCTGTGACTATAAACTGACCCCAAGGTCTTGTCCATATCAGATAAGTGCTCTACCACTAAGCTATACACCCAGACTTCTAGTTTCCTTCTTTCGTTATGTTCTTGGCTGGTTTTGGTATTAGATTAATGTTAGCTCATAATGAATATAGAAATGCTAATTTCCTTTACAGTTTTTAAATATTCTGAGATGGGTTAGTTTGTTCTTTAGGCTTTTGTCTCATTTTCTCTTGCTGATCATTGAACCCATGGCCTCTTCCACAGCAGACAAGTGCTGTGTTGTTGGAGAGTACTTCCAACCTGCTGCAGGTTCAAGTGTGTCCAAGATTTCAGTAGTGAAGCCACCTGGATCTAGGACCATCTGGTTGAAAGACATTTTCTTAGCAATTTAATTCCATTGCTCTTTTCAGGTTTTCTGTGACTTTATGGATTGATTTTGGTAGATTGCATTTATTCACAAATGCATTTCTTCTAAATTTTCCTTTTTATTTGGTGCAATATTTTAATTTTTAAATATTTATACTCCTTGGACTTAGCCTCATGTTTAGATTTCAATAACTCAACAAATACATATTTTTACTGCTCAATTCCAAGTTCTGGAGATGGCAAAAGTTGAATCATGTCCTAATCTGAAGGAAGACTTTTGTGCAACACAGAGATTTATAGCTTTCTAATAGTAATTGATAATTTTGTTTCATAGCTCTTAGGTGGGTATTATTTCTGAAAAAAATTGTTTAATCCCATCTCTTCCCCTGATCTATATCTTCTATATAGAGTACTGATCTCACCTTTTTATGTTTACATAATGAATGTCAAATGCTGTGAGTTATATCTAACAGGTGATATTTGATAACCATGTATTAAATAAATGATGGAGGCCAAAGAGGAAGATATTACTTCTAAACAAATTTATGCCTTTTTAAGATCGAAATAACCCTTTACATTAATAGTATTTATTTATTTGCATGTTTGTTTTTTGATGCTACCCTTTGTATGGAGGATATTTTGTTAATTTTATTTAATTTTATTCTCCCAACACCAGCGCAGTGTCGAATACATTGTAGAAGCCCAGTAAGTATTTGTCAAGTCAGTGAATCAAGGGAAATAAGCTTCAAGGAGAATGGAAATAGACGCAGGTAAAAAAGGCCAGCACTTCATAATGGTGACTGGAGTCCATTTCCTTTCAACTGCGACATTATACGACAGTCTTCTAAGGGAGTTGTATTAAGCACAACTGCTTTAGATAGACCGCCAGGTAAGCGTTTCTGTCACTGGGGGAAATTCTAATTGTCTCTGACACTAACTAGGAAAAGACGTTTCAGCAAATGACCTCTAGGAGCTGGCAATGGACCCTCTGCTGGGGGAAAAAGTGGAGAATGAGAAAGAAGAGGCCTCTATTCCATCATTCACCCATGTGGGTCTGGAAGAGTGGGGTGGATTTATTGTACAGATCACACATATTCCTAAGGCTTTATACTCCAACATGCACAGCCAATGGGGTAATTTTCTTACAAAGAGGAGCACACGACACAGGTTACAGGCTCTTTCTGCACTTGCATTGAACCAAACACACATGTCATTGTGTTCACAGTGACAGAGCATGCTATGGTTTCTCTAACTCAGGAAAAGAAAACTACCTTTTGTAAGATTTTGTTACATATGAACATGTCTACTTTGGTTATTCCCCAAGGCACATCAAACCTTGGAGATTTTGTTTCTTTTCCAAAATGAGCAGCTTCAACTTTGAAGGCCCCAGACACCAACTGCCAATCTCCATATGGCTGTGCCATACACAGCAGCCCACATAAAACAGCTTAATAGATATTTTTCAATATAAACTTTGCAAAAATTACTATGAACTTAGCTAATAACATCTTAGGCACATAACATTCTAGAGAGCTTTTTATTAGGTTTGAAGTATTAAAAATATCTATTGTATCTAAGCAGTATCTTTAACCTTGACATTCTGTGACAGAAATTAAGAAGTAGACCTTTTTTTTTAAAAAAATTAAGGAACAAATGGAAAGAAACGCTTAAAGACATGCAAACATTTAAGCAATAATGCAAGCAGTTAAACCTCAATGTGGCTACTTAGAGATAGTCCATCATCAAAAGAAAAAGAAATGCTGAGCATATTGCTAGTTCATTAAGAGTCTAAGGGAAGGCCTCAGCTGGGGAGCTCCTGGAGCCCTGCCCAATGGCTTGGCATGGACACTGGAAAATTCTGAATCTGGGAAGTTAACTATAAGCATTCTATTATTTGTTTCCACATAAATTCACATATATATAAAAAAGAACCTGTGTTTGTTGCTGATGTTGTTGCTAATGACTAGACACTTGGAAACTTGTGCCTTAGAGAAAACCCTATTATATATCTTTTAAAGTTTGAAGATATCTACTAGGTTTATATCAACATTCTTTTTCTCCTTTAGGTTAAGATTATTCTCATTTTATGGGGATTTTGCCAAAGATACACAACAGGGAAAGGAAGCCCTAGCTTCAGGTTATATGATTGATGGCAGTCCTAATTAGAAGGAAGTTAAGTAAATTGCTATTGCTACAATAAAAGCATAAACCAGGAAAGAAAAATGAGAGGTTCTAGCCTTGACCTTTTATATAGCCATTTCTACATCAACCTCACTCTTCTCCTTAAACATCTCACTTCTTTCTTCCACCCCAAGTACTTGGAGGCTCAAAGTACAGACCCCCAGACGTCACCCAGAACTCGTAATCAGAATCTGTCTTACAAGAAGTCTAGGTGGGTCATATGTTTGTTAAAGTTTGGGAAAAATCTAGGCTGGATCAAATTTGTGGATGTCGATGTCCACCCAGGGACATTTTCAAAGGCGAGGAAGCTTAGATTCCCAGCACATTTTCCATGACTATCTGTAAGTCGCACCAGACTGGATCCTTTCTTATCCATCTGCAAAACTGTGCAGCATCGAGCTAGTTTTATATCTAATACCCAGTGAAATTGACTTCAATCACTGAAACGTGCCAGTTTTTTGGTTGCTATTTGTTTTCTTCTTGCTTTAGTTCTTTCTGGTATCCTTTGCATCTTGCATTGTTTGTTTGTTTTAACTTGGGTAGCTCATAATTTCTCTTTACCATTACCCCTCATACCCTTTAGCTACTTACTTGTTGCCACATGACTGTCTTGGGAAGCTTTCCCTCCATATGTTCCAAAGTATATCAATAAAAGGGCCCCCTTTGCATTAATAGAGAAATTACGATTGTACACAAACTTATCCATAATCCGTTTGCTAATTATGCCACCAACTCATGTGGCTCATCCAGACATGTTCCCAGACTTCCCTGATGTGTACACACCAAAGCAGGAAAGACATCCTCCCACCCCTTGGGGTTAGTGCATATCCTACTACTTCGAAGCCAGAGAGTGCTGGGAAGAAGGAAACTTGTCTAGTGTTTTTCTTATCCGAGTTTCTAGCACTGTGAAAAAGCAAGAATACTGTATTAAAGCACTTTCCTATCACTAGAGCTTTTGGTTGCCTTGGCGTAGAGTGGTAGATTAATTGGCCCTCCAGAGGACAACAGGTGACCAACATCTGTCGTGGTTGGTTTGCTGATCTGCTATTCAATAGGCATTCTCAGACATGAATAGGTATATCTTAGTGCCAAATAAAACCGCTTTAGTCTTTACATTTTTGTAATGCATTTCGGGATCTTTACACTAAATTGCATTATCAAATAATATAGGATAAAATTTTTACTTAGTTTATATAAGCTTATATATCGGCATTCTGCTGAAAGGAATATATAAATGAGGTGAGAAGAAATGGAGGGAGGAATATAGCTGGAGAGGTTGAAAATTAAGAAGTGATAGAAGAACTATTATTAATGCATAAATAAATTCTGGGGGAAAGCAGAAAGGGTTAAAGTATGTCTGTCAGGAATGCTGTCCTCTACAGACTGCAGTATAACAGAGCCAAAGACTAGCAATACTTGGCAATGTTTTAGGAACTGGATGCATGGTACGGGTTTTCCTTTTATGTGTATAGGGGGAGATTTTATGATACTATGTGATAGACATTTGCTGGGAAGAAACACACACACACACACACACTCACATGCTCACACACACACACACTCACATGCTCACACCCCTCCTCACCTCAGATTGGGAACATGCTCCAGATCAAAGTAATTACTGCACCAAGTCGAACTCGGTAAGTGATGCGATTTTATTATGGGAATTAGTGGAAATATGGGTAAGAGGTTACTACAGGGGCAGACAAAAATGACTCAAAACACGTCAGCTGCCTCACGGAAAAGCCCATTTCAACAAAGCTGATGACTCATGAACACTCCAGCCCTGGAGCTCTCTGCAGATGGCTCAGCAGCCAGGAAACCTCTCCCCTGCAGCCCAGCTGCTCAGTATCTTCCCCCAGCAGCTGTTTACACCTTCTAAAGTATGTGTGTGTGTGTGTGGGGGGGGGTAGGGTGAGAAAGTTTCTCCTGTCCTAGACACCTGATGTTTCGTTTATTCCTAAATCTCAAGAGCTTCCCTCTCCTCCTAGAGGGAATGTTTGTTTTGGAGGCAAATTCTATACATCATATAGAAATGAAATAATTTTATATGACTATTACTAGTGGTATATGGGGTATCCCATGCCTCTTAGTTGTATGTGTTTTACTTTTTCTATAAATGGTAATGATTAATAATATATATCTAGCATTGACTATGTCCTAGAAAGTATGTATGTATGTATGTATATATGTATATATATAATTTTTTATATCTTCTTAAAAGTTCATTCAATATTCTTTAATCATATTATTTTTCCTCTCCCACTTCCTTCCAGATCCTCCCCATCTTTCTACCCACACAACTTTCTGTTCTCTCTCTCTCTTACATACCCACATACCCACACACACACACACACACACACACACACACAGAGAGAGAGAGAGAGAGAGAGAGAGAGAGAGAGAGAGAGAGAACAAACACAAAACTAATAAGATTAAAAAAAATACCAAAACAGAACACAAGGAAGCAAAAATCTCCATAGAGTTCATGTTCTATATGCACTTAGTGCTAGGGACTTGCTCCTCGAACTGCTCTCATTGTGTCTTAGAGTTTTGACTATTTTGTATTTTCACACTAATTCAACTCTAAAGTTTTTAATTTCCTTCGTGATTTTCCTTGATCTAGGTTCCATTCAGTAGTGAGTTGTTCATCTTCCATGAGTTTGTATACTTTCTCTCATTTCTATTGTTGATATTCACCTTTAATCCATGATGGTTAGATAGGGTGCAGGGTGTTATTTCAAGGTTTTTTTTTTATATCATTAAGACATCCTTTGTGTGAAAATATGTGGTCAATTTTTGTCTGGATGGCCTGTCTGTTGGTGGGAGTGGGACAATGAAGCAACCCATTTCTATGCTGTGAGGGTCAATATGCAATCTTAGCTATAGTACTGTTTCTTCTATGAACTTGGATGCCCTTGTGTTTGGAGCATTAACTTTTTGGTGGATATTTCCCTAAATGAGTATGAAGTGTTATTTCCTGTTTCTTCTGATTTTGGTTTGACACCTATTTTGTCAGCTATTAAGACAGCTATACTTTCTTGTTTCTTGGTTTCATTTACTTGGAATATCTTTTTCCTTCCTTTACCCTAAGGTGATGTCTATCTTTTATGATGAGGTGTGTTTCTTGGATGCATCAGAAAGATGGATCTTATTTTCTAATCTAATATGTTAGATTTTTTATTATGAAGTTGAGACCATTAATGCTGAGAGTTATTAATGAGAGGTGTTTGTTAATTCCTGTGATTTTGCTGTTGTGCTGCAGAGTCCCCACCCCTCTTTAGACTAACAGTTCTGGAATTATTTATTCCTTGTGTCCTCTTGGGTGTAGTTAACCTTCAGACTGAAGTTTGCTTCCAGTGCCTTCTGACAAGCTAAATTTGTGAAGAGAAATTGTTTAAATTTGTTTTTATCATGAAGCACTTTTTTTCTATGGCAATTGAGATTGGTAGTTTTTCTGGATGTAGCAGTCTGGACAGGCATCTGTCCAGACTCCTCTGACTTTCAGAGTCTCTGTTGAGAAGTCTGTGTCATTCTAATGGGTCTGCCTTTGTATGGACTTGGTCTTTCTCTTTTAGCTTGCTTTGTTCTGTACAGTAAGTTTTGATTTTTTTTTTTGTGTTGTGGGGAGTTTCTTTTCTGATCTTGTCTATTTGTGTTCTGTATACCTCTTGTACCTGATAGGCATTTTCCCTCTAAAGATTTGGGAAATTTTCCTCTTTTTTTCTGTGCCTTTGACCTAGCGCTTTTTTCCCTTTCTGCCCTCTGCACTCATTATTTATAGGTTTGGACTTTTTATGGCATCCCACATTTCCTGAATGTTTTGTTGCACCTAGATTTTAAAAATTGTAACATTCCCTCAGGTTGTGCTACCAGTTTCTTCAATCTTGTCTTCAAGGCCTCAAATTTTCTTTTTTTATGCCTTTTAATCTGTTGGTGAGGCTTACCTCATGGATTCTGGTTTGGTGTCTTGAGTTTTTCATCTCCAGTTTTATTGTACTTCGAGTTGTCTTAAGTGATTCTGTTTCCCTGTTAAAGTTTCCTTTCACATCTTGAATTGCTTTCATCAACTCATTCAATTGTTTGCTTTCATGGGCTTTGTTAAAGCATTTATTCATATCCTCTTTAAGGCCTTTGAACATGCTCATAATTGCTAGTTTTGAAGTCCTTGTCTTCTGCCTCAGCTAAATTGCTTTTGTCTGGGCTTAACACAATAGGGTTGCTTGCTTCTGGAGGAGGCAGATTGTCTTGGTTGTTTATATTTGGCTTTTTGCACAGGGAGCTTAGCGTCTGGAGTTATGACATTTTAAGGGTTTCTTGGTGTGACTATTTGGTCTTGGCTTTCTTTGGTGGGTGTTTCGTTTCTTGGTTGCTGTTGCCCACTTTGGGTCCTAGTCAAGTGTGGGGTCCCTGGTAGAGACCTGTCCTACAGGTGGGAGGGGTTGCAAAGGGAGAGAGATGGACTAGAAGAAAGGCTGAAAGGAGCAACCAGGGAGAACTTCAGGGACCACGGGTCTGCACCAAGTGGCTGAGTCTCTAAGGAATGAATGTGCACTAGGAGTGGGAATATATCTCTTAATGTAGGTTTCCCATTAATTCTCACAATAACGTAATGCAATATATGTTATTGAAAAGAAATTGACAGCATTTTATAGATAAAGTAACAGAGGCCAAGCAGCCATTAATCTTGCCCAGGGCTACACAAGAAAGTGGAGCAGGGCGTCATATTCACTAGTTATTCTGCCTCCTCGTGTCGGTACATGACTACCCCGTTTTATTCATGGACATCAAACAACAGGAGGGTCCTTTTCTTACTAGTTGTGATTCTATCTTATTTTACTAGTGTCTAATACATGTTTTAAATATTTTATATAGTAGATAGTAGATAAGTTAATCTTCTGTCAGGAGTTCAACTACAAGATGCAAGGCTCTGTGGACCTTGCTTTCCACAGGGTTTAGAATACCCCAGAGTCCTTAATAGTCCCACATAGGCTCATGTGAGGTCTGCCCAATCACCCATTTTCTATGTCACAACATCAGAGAGAAACAGAGGGAGAATGAGAGAGAGTGGGGCGGCGGCGGGGGGGGGGGGGGAGACAGAGCAATAGCGCAGAACTCTCCAGGTGCTTTAGTTTTATATCATTTGAGAAAAGTGTGGTAATGCCTACCACAGTAACTGCTGAGTATTAAGTAACGTTGCTGCTAGAGAAATGTGCACCCTGATAGAGGAAGTGTCTGTATAAGAGCCAAGAACAAATCACACTTGAGTGGACTATAAATTCCCATCCCTATTCAGTTTATTGTATACCACAGGCTTGCCTGTGTCTGAGAATGACCTTGAAATTCTGATCATCCTGCCTTTGTCTTCTAAATGCTAGCATGATAGATACATGCCATTCTGTCTGGCTTTTCTTTTTAAATTTTATTTATTTTTTGGCACGCTAGGTATAGAGTCCAGGCAGGGTTTCATACATGTTCAGTGTGTGTTCTACACCTAAACTACCTGGAAGCTCAGTCTTCATTTTGGGAAAACAATCAACTGTCTCTGGAACATTCTATATAAAAGATTTTTCATTAATCCTATTGGAAATAAGTTCTCCATTCATTATCCTGTGTAAATAGCTATAGAATATTGTTTTCAAAACCTTATGCAAGACTAGAGACTAGATATGCCTGTTCCTAGTCCATGCCTTTCACATTGTAAAGGACCGTAACAAAGACTTCAGTAAAGCGTTGCGCTTTTGTCTTTATTCTTTTCCTTATTTAAAGTGAATTATTTACTGGCAATCAAGGAAACTGCTATAAGTACATAAATTTACTGAGTAGTCACTATGGGAAAAATTCATGTGCTTTCAAGTGTTAAAAATGAAGTTTTATGGTGAGGCTCTCCAGTGGTTTGAATGAAAATGGCCCCAAAGATCCACAAGGAGTGGAGCTATTTGGAGGTGTGGCCTTGTTGGAGTAAGTGTGGTAGGGTTGGGGGAAGTGTGTCACTGTCTCTTCCTGCTGCTTAAGGATGAAGATGTAGGACTCTCAGTGCCTTCTCTAGCAGTATGTCTGCCTGCACTTTGCCATACTTCCCTCCATGAAGTAAGGGACTAAACCTCTGAAATTGTTAACCAGTCTCAATAAAATGCTTTCCTTTATATGAGTTACTGTGATCATGGTGTCTCTTCACAGCGATAGAAACTTTAACTAATACAGGCTCGAAGTATCAAAGCACAGACTACATTCGTACCAAGTGCTGGTTGAGTATTGATTGTCCAGTGTTGTCACTGACCACAAAAGATACCATGGTTATGGACAGGAGAGCTCTGGACTGCTAAACTACCTAAAAACTCATGCCCTTCAATGGTTAGCTGATCAGATAGAAGCAGTTATGGCAAAAATAGCATTCAATTTTCATATTTCCCAAGTGCTCTCATCATTAAACATGCTCTATATAATAGAACTTCTGTGTGGAAAAATTAATTAAGTTTAATTTGGCATCCTTCTTTCCTTTTTCAGCCCATGTTGGTTCCCAGCAATTACTGCTTTCCCTTAAATCCAAATGTCACTCAGATACATCAGATCTTTTTCTAGTCTGGGTATTATGCCCTATGATCAAGAAAACAAGGACAAATTTTGAAATAAGTTCTTAAGTGCTTAGAATGCTAAGGCTATTTTTTCTCCTCATCGCCATCATAATTTTCCTCTGAATATAATTCGACCTTTCCATAACATATTTCACACCCTTCAGCTCATTCTAACAGATTCTGGTGCCAGACTGATGTCTAGACCCACAGAAGACAATTAAACAAGGAGCTGGTAAGATAAGAAGAAACAGATGGAGCACCCCCAGGAACTCTGCAGGTTTCAACCTAAAGCATCATTATGAGTATTATCTAGAAGCAAACTGTAGCATTGAATTGCTGAGTGATGCAAAGTCTCAAGTCTTCTGCCTTCATCCAGGATGCTTCTTAAGGCCGATGTTTAGAATGCTGTTCTCCAAGGCAGAGGACATGACAATGAAGTATTTGAAAGAATGATAAACAGGGTTACTTTGAATCTGTTGAACTTCAACTTGAGGTGTGCTTGTGTGATAATCTACAAGGTGAGATCTGATTACACAGGCTATGGCTTAGTGGGTTGGAACCGCAGCAGGTCAGTGCAGACAGAAATGTAGCTGTGGGAAGCATCAGAAATGAAAGTGGAAATGCAAACTGCATGTGTGTCCAGCATGTATCAGAGGAAGACAAGGCCCAACAAAGCATTTCGGCACAGAGAAAGGGGGCGGTAATGCACACCTGGGTGGCAGGTCATACAGCAAACAAAGACGGCTTTAAGCTTTCCGTGAAGCTTCAAGCATCTGCTTTTACCAGCTAGCGAGGGTCAGCTACAGGAAGGAGACTGAGGACAGGTGTTGGCTAGTGGCGTGCTACTTGCAATATTATGTGAGTTTACCTCAATGCCTGAGGTGAAATCAAATTTCATTCAAAGAGCTTCAAAGAAGTCTGGAAGGGAACGCTCAAGGTTCCCCAGAGATAAAAGGCAGAGAGAGTTGGGGTGATTGCTTCAGCTGGAAAAGGGGTTTAAACATTTCTCCCCCACACCTCATTTTGTTTTATTTATTTTTCCTTTGTATATATTCTTTTTTTATTGATCAATAGACTTGAAATTGATTGCAGTGTTTTAAGAATGATGAGAGCTATTTAATGAAATCAAGTTCACAAGGGGATTAAGAACAGAGGTACAAGATCTAGGCATGTCTTCTGTCGTCAAAAACAGGTAAGATGAGTCTTATTACATACCAAAATTTTAGAATAAGTATTCTTTACGGTGATAGAAGATGATTTCATTTAATATTGCAAAGAAGCTTGAATATAGATATTCCTAGACATTAGTAGCATAGATTTCTTTGATACTTTGTTAATCTCTCTCTCTCTCTCTCTCTCTCTCTCTCTCTCTCTCTCTCTCTCTCTCTCTTGTGTCTGTGTGTGTGTGTGTGTGTGTGTTCTGAGATAAGGTTTCATGTAGGCCAGCCGGTCTTGAACTACTGGGTAGCTGAGGCTGGACTTAAACTCCAGTTTCTCTTGTTTCTGTCTTCTGAATTCTGCAATTTCATCTATACATCACTACCCTCCAATTGCTGGTTCAATATTTTAAGGTGACCAAATGGTTCGTTGCATCTTATTGTAGTCTGCAATTGATCCAGAGAAATTAGTGTCCCCTCTCAGGGTTCTTAGGTTTATTAATGAGAGAATTTAAGAATAGATTCATGTAAGTTCAATGAAAATTTTATTAGTGTTTAAAAGAAAGAACTCAGGTCAGATAAACTATAGACCTCAGCAGCTGCTTTTGGAAGAGACAGTGGAAGAAAGAAGGACAAAGCCATGCTAAATAATATGGCATGGAATACGGCATGGAGACCAGTCACACTTTGTTGTTGTTGGTGGTGGGGGCTTTAGAAAAGGATGAAGAAATCCAAAATGTCAGGGGATGGGGAGCCTAAATGTTAAGAAAAGTTTCCTTAGAAAAGACATAAAAGAAAAGAAAGTTACACAATTATGAGTTAGTCAGAAAAATGGACAGACTTACAACCCCACAAGGCTGTGGATCATAAGCTTTTGCATGAATGTCACCGCTTATGGGTCTTGATTGGGTTTGTTTTCTCAGCCAGTTCAAGAATTAAAGGGCAGGAAAAGGTTGGGGACATTCTCTAACATAGCAGACAGAACCAGCTGTTGAAGAAAGACTTTAATTAGAAGTGAGAAAATATATAAATACACACAGCAAATACATGGAGACAAAGATGGCTCTAAATTCAGTCTCTCCTTGAGGGATGGGGTTGTAAAAGTCTTTGTAGGGTCTTTCTTCCCCCGTTAAGGGCTGGTTAATTTGAAAAAAGGCAGGATGGCTGACTGGAACACAACCGTTGTGTAAACATGTCTCAGTCGGGCAGTGAGCTAGTCAGGTGGGTCCATCAGCAGGAGATCCATATGGGTGGAAGAAAAAATAGTTCCCCAGGCCTTTCTTTTAGGCTGCAAGGCTTTTACTCTAGGTCTGGAGGCTGAGGAAGAAGCCATCTTGGAAAAGAGGAAGGTAGCCATCTTGGAGATAGACCATCTTTATTTTCTAGTTATGGCAGCTCTCCCTGTTTGTCTCCCAGTTGCTTGCTAGGGGCAGGGATTCTGTGGGGGAAAACAGGAGTAGTTAAACAACTAGTTATTCTTTAGCTATTTAACTACCACTTTAGCATTGCTTAAAGTGAATCTGTCTTCTTAGGAGTGGTCCCCCAGTCAAAGCAATTGACTCAGCCCACCTGCAATGTCTGGTCCCCACCCACCCAAACCAAAGATTTTATTCTCTTGGCCAGGAGTCTTTTTTTTTCAATTATAACTCATATCAACTGAGTTCTACACAGAAAGGAAGAGACTGGTGAGGAAGAAAGGAATAGGTTATCCATCTGAGTCCACTCACGTAAGAGACTTTTTCACCTAAGGAGCTCTACTTATTTTTCCTTCAGTCACTTATGACTTTGAGGAGTTTTTAAAGAAAATGATCCTATAGCTTTTGCCCTTGAAAAAGTGTCATTGTCAGTAAAGAAAGAAAATGGACATCGAGTAAGCAGTAGAAATGCCTGTCCCGGGAGGAACGGCCATGTGTTAGCCAGGTCATATTTCATTATTGTTTTTAATGGGAGCAAAGGAAATGGCGTCAGTCAGACCGCGAATGCCAGTGCATTTCGGTGACAAGGTCAGCAGGGAAGGTGGACTCCACCGAGCCCAGCAGATCAGCGAGAGACTTAACAGTGCCGTCAGAGACTGAAAGGGACCGACATGCTGACCAGCTGGTGCGGAAACGAGCGATGAGAACTGAAGCCTCACGTAAAACTGAACAGCAGTGGGATTTGATGTCCCAGCACTCTGAAAACCAGATAGAGGAGGAGGGGTAAATTCACTTAAGGTCATGGGTACCGAGAGCAGGGAGTACAGAGCTAGAACACTCTTAGAGGAAGGGAAATTGTTTTTGGCAGGGAGGCACAGAGGAAGGCCTAGAGGAGGTAATAGGAATTTCATTCAGACTTTGAAATGCAGGCCAGAATCTTTGGGGAGAAGGGATGCTGAGCAAAAGGATGTCAGAGGAGACAGAACCAGATGTGGGAACAGACACGGCTTACTGGGAGCCTCAATAAACCAATTTGTTTGAGCTGGAAGGCTAATACAAGGCCACAGTGGAATGGGATGGTGAAAGGCCCTGTCTGATAATGCCTGGATTAAGTGTACAGTCCTCAGCTTTGATTCTAAGACATATTTTCCAGCAAGGAGGATCTGCTGAAGGTTATTGTGCAAGAGAGTGATATCACTGATTTATCCTGGAACTCTGGTACAGGGATAAGAAGGGACAGTGACCAGAGCAAGGATTGCTAGTCTGGGCTCTGGTTCAATAAAGCAATAAGGGCTTGGAAAGCTCCTGCCGAAAAACCTCTTTGCACTCTGCACTTGAGGCCGTTTTTCCCGTCTAGACTTTCACTCTGTGTGGGTATTTCCGAAGGGTAGTCTCACCTCCTACCCACTCAACCCTTTTTTCTTCCTCTCTCTCCCTTACTTTCTTTCTTCACCTTCTCTGCCCTGTCCTTCCCCCATCTCTGTCTCCCATGTTCTGTCTTTGTTAACTAAGTCATTCACGAATACTTACTTACATTCTGGCTACCATCCGAGGCACCAAAATTTCAGGGAACCCCAAAGATTCAAAGAATCCGGTTCTGTTCTCCTGAGAAAAGCAAACAATAAGGGAAGCAAGAATGGCTCCAAGAGCTACCGAGTAGAAGTTTGCACCAGGCTTCAGGGGTGTACAAAGTACTGCTCTATTATGTCAGAGAAGGTGATGCTGAAGCCAACATGCAGAAATGGCAAGGCAGCCATTGGTGGAGTAAGAAGGGATGCTGCGGCGTAGTGGGGAAGATGGATTCTGTCCTCGGGTGGCTGACTGGTAACTGGTAGTTTTGGGAACTGAGTGACAGGTCTTTTGGGTAAGAGTGAGGGACCGTGAAGTACCAGTTACCAGGACTTTGTGTGTCATGCTTCAGAATTTAGGTTTCATTCCAAGTATTCTGGAAGGCTGTTGGAAAACTCAGCCTTGAACAGTGGTAACAGATTTATTTTTTTATTTTTTAAAAATTTTAATTATTTGAGTTTGCAAAGCTGAGGATTTTCATTTTGAGTCTGCTATGATTGAGTCAGGGTGCAACTCCTAATTCAACCACTTGGTGGCTCTGGGCCCTTGGACAAGCTACCTAAGCTCTTGGAGCCTCAATTTCATCAAGAAACAGAAGAATAACATGTACCTTCTTCATAGACACTGCTCTTGAAATGTCAAACCATTTGCAGCATCCCTAGTATGGTTCTCCATACATAGAAACCCTTCAACACTGATGCAGCTCTTTGTGTTCCTCCTGCTACGGTCATTGCCACTACGATAAAGACCCCTCTGCTGTAAATGCCATTCATCTCAGGGTGGAAGGCAAGCTGGAGATAAAAATAAGCTGGGCAAAGGGAGGGCAGTTAAGACACCACTGGAGCAGTGCAGAGGAGAAGATTCTATTTTCTTATCAGTGACCAACTGTCATTATATAGAGTTAAAAAAAAAGTCTGTTGAATAAATATAAAGAAAGACTGAGTAGACGTAGGTGATTGCCTAGCTGGAAGGAACCAGCAGAGTGAGTAAAAACCGCCAGCTAGGCTTCAAGCTTGGGTGCCTGGGAGAGCACCTGTGTTGTGGACATGAGAAAAATCTTCCACACTGGGCTCAGCCTCTCAGGCTCCTTGGATGGTTGGTGCCTTTTCAGTTTGCTTCAGCTCCTCAGTGGTTGTGCCATGCTGCTTCTTGCTTTGTCGTTTTCTACAATGTTTTGACCTAGTCACAGCGAGGTCATATTTAAATTTAGAATAGCAAAAGGATTGGAATCTTGAACCCTCTTCTAGCTGGGTTTACACCACCTCTGTTCGGTGGACCCTTCAAACCCTTTCCTGTCTCTAGATCATGTAGATGTCTCCGGAAAGACTTTTATTCTGCAGCCTTCCTTAAAGGCATTAAGAGAATACCACACCGTCACTGTTCCTAGTGTTTGGCATAGAATATTTGTTATGATTTATTGGTATCACATGGTTTTATTTTCATTTCTGTATAAAATATGGAATTTTATGCACATTCTACTTTAGGTCTCATGCTATTAGGGTAAAACGAAATATGGCCCAGGATTTGACCTCTCTCTCTCTCTCTCTCTCTCTCTCTCTCTCTCTCTCTCTCTCTCTCTCTGTGACATAATGGTGCCTATATATGTGGGTACATGTGCGAGGAGGGCATTGGGTAGCCTACTCTGTCATTCTCTATCTTCTTGCCTTCGGGTATGGTTTCTCATTGTACTTGGAGAGAGGCTGGCAGCTGCCTCCTGCCTCTGTCTCCCAAGCACTGGGGTTACAAGGTTGTAATCATACCTGCTGTTTTTACGTGGGTGCTAGGATCTAAATTCAGGTTCTCCTGTTCATGTAGCCAGCATCTTACCCATCAGGTCATATCTGCAACCCTACCTGTGGTTTTTCTGTTCCTGCAAAATGTTACCTCTACTCTATGCAAGATGTTCTGTTCACTAAAGCCTGGCTTTGGAATAAGTAACAGTATATGGGACTGATACCATCCTTCTCTGTTTTTGTTTTTGTTAGTTTGCTTGTTTTTCTTTTCTTTTTTATATTTGAGTTGGATACTTTATTTACTTTCTTGTTTAGACAGGATCTCTCTACTTAGCTCTGGCTGTCCTGGAGCTCACTATGTAGACCAGGCTGGCCTCGAAGACTCACAGAGATCTGCCTGCCTTTGCCACCTGAGTGCTAGTTGATGAGGAACGGGAGTTTTGAAATTGTCTAAGGACTAGGCTAGCCATGTTCAAGACTCTGAATAAGTTGAATGATTGTTTCAGGAGAGACATTTTTGAGGTGTATTGGTGGGTTAAAGCCAAAGATTGTCAATTACTAAGCACTTCCCAAATCCCAAGTAAGAATTTAAGTAATTTTTTTTGTTAAATTTTTCTTTCATTTATTTTACATACCAACCACAGTTTCCTCTCCCACCTTTCCTCAGGTTCCCTCCCCACACCTCCCTTCTACCTCTACCCCACAACATATACATCCATTCCTTCTCTGTCTCCATTCAGAAAGGGGCAGGCCTTTCAGGGGAGTCAACAGGGCATGACACATCAAGTTGAGGCAGGACCTAGCTCCCCCTCTCCCACTGCATCAAGACTGGGCAAGGCATCTCACAATGGGGAATAAGTTCCAAAATGTCAGCTCAAGAGTCAGGGTCAGGTCCTGATCCCACTTCTAGGAGCCCCACAAACACTACACAACTGTCATACACATGCAGAGGGCCTAGGTTGGTCCCATGCAGGCTCCCTAGCTGTTGATCCAGAGTCAGTAGCTCCCATGAGCTCAGATCAGCTGTCTCTGTGGGTTCCGTGTCATGATCTTGACTTTGGCTCATACAATCCCTCCTTACTCTCTTCAACTGAACTCCAAGAGCTCAGCCCAGTGCTTGGCTGTGGATCTATGCATCTGCTTCCATCAGTTACTGGATGAATGCTTTCTGATGACGATTAGCATAGTCACCAATCTGATTACAGGAGAAGGCCAGTTCAGGCACCCTCTCCATTATTGTTAGGAGTCTTAGTTGGGTTCATCCTTGTGGATTCCTGGGAGTTTCCCTGGCACCAGGTTCTGTCCTAACCCCAAAATGACTCCCCATCAAGATATCTCTTTCATTATTCTCCCCATCTGTCCAGTCCCCAACCCTCCCAAGCTGATCCCTCGTGTTCCCATACCTGCATACCCCAGTTTACATAAGAGATCTCTTCTAGTTCCCCTTCCCAGAGACATCAATGTGTTTCTCTTTGGGCCTTCCATGTTACCTAGCTTCTCTGAGGCTGTGGATTGTAGTCTGGTTATCCTTTAGTTTATAGCTAATATCCACTTATGAATGAGTATGTACCATGTTTGTCTTTCTAGTCTGAGTTACCTCACTCAGGATGATTTTTTTTTTCTATTTCCATCCATTTGCCTGCGAATTTCATGACGTCATTTTTTTTCCTGCTGAGTAATACTCCAATGTGTAAATGTACTACATTTTCTTTATTCATTCTTCAGTTAATGGGCATCTAGGTTGTTTCCAGGTTCCAGAAAGAATTTTAAAAAACACCTTGCACAAAACAACAACAAAAAAATGTTTTATTTTCAAACAATGACACACAGTGAGAAATTTTGCGATGCCGTCCATCAGCCCAAAGTCTATGTAGATAGTTTGCACAGTTGCTCTTGACTTCCAGGGAGGCAGCAGCCCTGAACCAGGAGAAGCAGGGCAGGCCCAGTTTGGCTAAGGCAATCCCAGCCTCAGTTGTTCTGAGGTCCTGCCACAACTACTACCAACGGAGTCAGAATTCTTATGGACCCGCGGCCCAACTTCCAACAGACACAATCTTCACAAATGCCCTCATCAGTCTGTGTGTGTGCTCAGGAGCACGGGCCACAGAAATAGCTACCTAAAGGATGGGGAATGAGATGTTTCTGTGGGAAAAAGCAGCCTTTCGGGTTCTCAGCATTTTACCCGGCTGCTTTTCTACTTTTTCAGAAATGATTGAGGCTATTAAAATCTATTCCCAGTGATTAAAAAAAAATGATAGGGACTCAATGGCTCTTTCCCAATTGCTCCTTGTTTTGCAGCAAATACCTAAACACCCAGTTTTCTCTTTTTTTAATTTTCTCTACCAGTATCAAAACAGTCCTGCACATATTTATGGGGAAATAAATCTCTGCCCTTCATTCTGCGTAGGGTTTATAGCAAGACACAGGGAGAGAACCGCCCGGACTAGCCCAGTTCTCTATAGTTGGGTTTCGGCTGCTTTAAGAGTCTGGCTCCCTGGTTAGGGGGCTGGTCTATCCTAGGTGCGGGAGGAGGGAGGGTAAAGCTGGCCTGGGAGTTCCTTTTAGATCAGACAAAAAAGAAACCAGGAAGTTAGGAGGAATTATTACAGTCTGTCCAGCTCAGGATGTTAAAGGCGATAACCTCCACAGCCTGGTTATTCATTAGCAAAAAGGAAAGCTCCAGGGAGAGCAGCGCCAGTGCAGCTGCAGGGTTGAGGCTGGGTGAGAGCAGCTGGAGCAGGCCAGGTCGGGAGCTTTGGCCCCGAGTTAGTAGCAATCTCTTGCTAACTTTTTCTTGGGACAGAGGGAAAGGTGGCTGTTCTTTGTTCTCAGATGTCTGCTTAAATCGACCCCCTTCTATTTTATTTATTGTGGGGTACCTAAGCGGTCAGGAAGAAGTACCTTCCCACTGGACCTCCTGCCCAGAAGTCCCCTCTTGATTTTGCCCCAGGGCAGCTGCTACAAACAGAAAGTCAGCTGTGAGTCTGTCTTAGCCAAACCCAGATCTGCCGGAGAGATCTGAAGCGGGACTCTATCCGCTCTGCACAGTATGGTGAGTGGCGGCTGATCTGGAAACTGCTTGGTCTCGGAGGAAGACCGTGAATCTGGACAGCCTGTGGGGAGAGGTTGTCCCTCTCCCCTACTGCCAGCCAGGGCACCATGGGCAGCATCTGTGTGAGGCTCCGGGCATACATGCAGCGCCTTCTCCCCTGCTGGTCCCACGAGGCAGACAAGTCAGTGGTGATTGAGAATCCAGGGGCCTGCTGTCCCCCAGAGACTCCCAGGTCACAGGAGCCCCAGAGGAGCCATGGCCACTACTTTGTGGCTCTGTTTGACTACCAAGCCCGTACCTCAGAGGACCTGAGCTTCCGTGCTGGCGACAAACTCCAAGTTTTGGACACTTCGCATGAAGGCTGGTGGTTGGCCAGACATTTGGAGAAGAAGGGAGCCGGCTTGGGACAGCAGCTGCAGGGCTACATTCCTTCCAATTACGTGGCAGAGGACCGAAGTCTCCAGGCAGAGCCGTGAGTAGCACTGACCACATTTTGTTTCTTGAATCTCCAGGGGCTGGATACTGAGTGCTCCCTCTTACCTGTCCACTGACTCCTGATCCACAGATCAGTCCCATGTGGGGAAGCACTGGTCAGAAGCCACTAATTTAAACATGCCTTTTTTCAAGAAGCGACAGAGAACCAGGCATGTGGTGATCACTGTTAAAACGACTTTGATTACGGTGTGCACATCTACGGTCCATTTAATACTCTCACCCTGTCTCACTTTAAATAGAATGATATTTTCATTTACGGAGAACCATAATATCCCCTAAACCTAGTTTTAAATCTAAAATTTGAGGCTTCTGGTTTAGTGTTAACTTTCCAATCATTCCAGACTAATACTACAGACCTTACAGCTAACCACAGCCATTTCTATTCTGGTAGGTTCACAAGTGGGCTAACTTACCGAGAGGATAACACAACTGCGCAGTACTAGTTTGGAATTCCTGGATTCTTAGGTGTACTTTTCATAGTATGGTAGATTTAGGATTAAAAGCTGGCCAGGTATAGACAACAAATTTTAAAAAGAAAAGTCACGGAAATATTTCTTCAGAACAGTAGATAAAGATTTCATCCTGAAAAAAAAAAAACAAAATGACTTAATGGGGGGGGGGGTTGATGATGAGCAGACTTAGTTCCAGTTATTTATCTCTGATTGTAATGGTTAAACAATTATCTAGCCTTGTAAAAATGGATTTCAACCGGTTCCTGAATAAATCTGATTACCATATCTTATGGTCTAAATCTGAAATACACCCCTCCACCCTGCAGACTCAGGTTTTGAATATTTTCTCCAGCAGGTGGTGCTGCTTTTGAAGTCTGGAAGCTTTCAGAGGCTGTGCCTAGGTGATGGAAGTCCATCATTAGGACATGCCTTTGAAGAGTGTGCCCAACCTTTACTCTCCATCTCTCTCTTTGTTTACTGCTCCACCATAATATGACCAGTTCTTTCCACCTGAGCTTAGTCACCGTACCTGCTTTCCCAGGATAGATGAAAACCTTCAGAAGCCGTGGGCCAAAATAAATATTTTCTTCCTCAGGGGTGGGAGAGAGAGAGAGAGAGAGAGAGAGAGAGAGAGAGAGAGAGAGAGAGAGAGAGAACTTATCCTAGTATTTGAATAATTCCCATGGTTTGTAATAAAACCATAAAAGAAGAATGATTTATGAATTTATTAAGCCACAGTCATCCATCCATCCACCCTTTCAAACAGCAGGCATAGTTGGCAGTGTGCTTGGTGTTTGGTTAGAAAGTGGATAGAATGTAGTCTTGACATGGGTATATAGACTCTAGAGGACTAGGAAGCATGTTGAGGAGATCCAATGTTGGTGAGGAGTTACAATGAAATCTAATTCAGGAAATGGGCTCATGGTAGAAATGGTTCCTTACACGGGAGGTCATTGGAAATCCTCTCATAATCTTATCTGGGGATTTTTCTTTCTGATTGCTTTTATTATTATTTTTATATAAAATCTTTATTAATTCTTTGAGAATCACATGTGCAATTTGATCACATTCATTCCCGTTTCCACATAGTTTTTGCTTCTTTGTGAGCCGCACATCTCTTACTGCTGCAGAGAACAGGATGGCTAGGACAGCCATGGGCTGCTGTGGTTTCCAAACTGGATATTCCAAAAGAAGGATGGTTTAGTGATCGGTGAGATTTTTTTTTTTTACCAACATCAAGAACCTTTAAAATAAGAAGGCTATAATTTATGCTTAACTAGCTATTAATTGACATAGACTTTTGGTGGGCAGAACTGATAAATTAACAAATGATAAGATGCTTAGCTGGGCATGGGGTGCACCCCTGTAATCTCAGCAACTCAGGGGACTGAGACAGGAGGATTGCTACATGTTTGAGAGCAGTTCGAGCTACACAGTGACTACAAGGCCAGCCTAAGAACCTTGCTTCAAGAGAAAGAAAGAGAGAAAGAAAGAAAGAAAGAAAGAAAGGAAGGAAGGAAGGAAAAAAGAAAAAGACCTGAACAAACTCTTATTTTCTGTGGTAGTCTAGATCTTCTCCCAACTATAATCTCATGAAACTGAGTAATATCTGAAGCATACCAGGTATCTTTTTCTCACCTACTAAATGCTTAGTTACATGCCTTTCCTGCCACTTTGTTTCTGTGTCAGGCATTATGCATATTTTATATTCAGTGTAACTTTATCAGAACAAACACTTGGATGTTAATATTTAGTGCCTTGAATTCATGACATACTACTGTTTAAGCATATTAGACTCATTGCAGTTTAGCGATTCCTCTGTACGATCTCTGGGGCGGCCTAGACGCCCTCATTTCGTGACTGTGTATGAATGAAAGCTCTTATGTACTTTCATGTGGTACATTAGCTACATTTATCCTTATTAGATTACAAATGCTGCCAGCCAGGGCACTGGAAGAAGATGAGCTGCCCCAAAGGGAATGCACCCTGGTTAAAAGACTGGACACAGTAGCTGGACTAATTTAAATTGTCTGCCTATGAATACAAACCAAAGCCGCTGTACGAAGTATCGTGGTTCTTTTTCAACTCACTGGCATGGTTCTTCAGTTCACAGGGATGGTTTGTAGCCAAGAGCACTCTTTTCCACTTTCCACTTAACTCAAGACCAACTCTTGGAATTGGTTGTCAACTGTGCTACCATCATGGCCAACTCAGGTCTCCAGAGTGTTTCCTCCTACCCTCTTCAGTGGTAACAGGATGTTGGCAGGTGCTACTGTGCTGCCTCAGCCAGGAGAGGATACTTGTTTCTTTCTAGACACACACAGAAGTTTCACTTAGATCCCTGGTTTCTTGCCATCTCGTGGCTGAATTTCTACAGGTTGCCAGAAATGTTTCCATTCCACCACCAAAAGTGATTTTAACTTAGCAGGTTTTAGAATGAGGATGTTCAAGAGACCCATACAGTGCTTTATTATCAAAGGAATCATCTACAAATTTAAATAGTTTCATTGAGATTTGCAGCCCAACTTCCAGTTTTCCTTTTGAAGACTGTAAAACAGTTAATGTGGCTGTCAAGTTAAGTCAACAGACCTGAAGAGATTGTTGCCTGGATTCCCTGAAGTAGTAAGAATAGGTTATGGGAAGCCAGTGTAAGAGGATTCATTGAATTTCTAATTACTTAGTTCAACATATTAGTATTTACTTGTTTATGTCTTTATCTTGACTTTTATCAGCAGGAAAACAATGTAAGTACTTCTGCTGTTATTACTACTAGGGCAAATCAATTGAAGGTTTTAGTTGGCTGAAATCCACCCCCAATTTTTTTTTGATACCTGGAAGTAGAGATGTCACAAGAACCACACTATTGTTAAAACGAACAACTGTGCTAATGGATTATTACCGTACTTGGACATGTTTCAAGTTCCCTGAGTATCTTACATTAAGTGATAATGACCCAGTTCTTAAGAAATTTTGCTTCTGTGAAGAACCCTTATGTTTATATTTTCTTCAATTTGAATTTATTCCTAGATCCTCTTATAGATAAGTGTTTTTCTTCAACATTTTCAATCCAGAATCCATCAGAAACTTTATGCTTAAGGTTTTCTTACTCAGAGCTCCTTTAGAAGATATTATTTGGTGTTTTTAAAGATAGCTAATATACTGATTACTATGTGTTAAAGGCTTGGTCCTGGGGAGGGGAGCACTGCTGGGAAGTCCTTAGGTCACCGGAACTGTGTCCCCCAAGACTGTGGGACCTTAGTCTATGCCCCCTCTTTTCTTTCACCATGTGAGTGTTTTTTCCTACTATGCTCTGACTTGGGCTGTATTGCTGTATCCGAGGTCCACAGCACTGGGGTGAACTTGGTGTTGGTCTGGAACCTACAAAATCGTGAGATGACCAAAATGTTTCCTTTTCTTGTGTGCATGTGTATGTGTACTGTGTGATGTGCATGTATGTATCTGTATGTGGAGGCCAGAAGACAACTTCCATGTCCTCAGCTACTGTATACTTGGTTTTTAAGACAGATCCTACAGTGATCTGGGATGCACCAAATAGGCTATGCTAGCTGTCCACTAAGTGCCAGGGAGCTGCCTCCTCTGCCTCCTGAGCACTTGGGTTATCATTCAATGCTACCATTTTTCACACAGGTACTGGGGATGGAACTTAGATCCTTAGACCTTGCAAGGTCTGGGTCCCATGGGTACTGCCAACAACAAAGTCAACAGCAACAAAACAAACAAACAAAAGTCAAACCCTCACAGTAACTTCTGAGTGTTATTTATTTTAAAATTAAAACCCATTCTTTTGTCGCATTGTGTGTGTGTGTGTGTGTGTGTGTGTTCTTACTTAAGAATCAACTGCTGCATTCTGTGACTATCCAATTAGCTAGGAGAATGAATCAGCAGTGAGAGAATCATTTATTTGCTTTGCTAGCTGTATAACTTGGCTTTATGTTCTTTAGTGTCTTGGCACTTATGAGTCAAACTCTAAAGGGTATGAAGTTTCTCTTTGCCCCCTAAGTTCAATGATAGCTGATTTTGGTGCATAGGGAGTGCTAGGGGTACCACCAATTCAGGAGAGTCCTGTACCTCTTGGACAAGAAGCAAAACGTTGTTTGGGAAACTTTGCCCTCTCCTTTGCTTCCCTCCTTAATAAAAGTACATTCTTTTCCTCCATCCATCCCTCCCTCCCCTTCTCCCCTCCATTCCTCCTCCTCACCTTTTTTTGTTGTCTATGTATTATTTTAGAGTCTACCTTGAAAAAGACAGCAAGATTCAGGATTTGTAGCTTTTTCATATTTATTAATTTTTAATTTTTTTCATTAAGCTATATATTTTTCTCTTCTCCCCTTCCATCCTCCCTCCCTTTTTTTTTTTGTTGTTTTGTTTTCTGTTTTTTCGAGACAGGGTTTCTCTGTGGTTTTGGAGCCTGTCCTGGAACTAGCTCTTGTAGACCAGGCTGGTCTCGAACTCATAGAGATCCGCCTGCCTCTGCCTCCCAAGTGCTGGGATTAAAGGTGTGCACCACCACCGCCCGGCTCCTCCCTCCCTTTTGCCCTCTCCCATGATCTCCACTTTCCCAATTTACTCAGGAGAGCTTGTCTTTTTCTACATGTAGATTAAATTCGTGTCCTCTTTGTTGTCTATGTTCTCTGGGGTTATGACTTGTAGACTGGTTTTTCTTTGCTTTATGCCTAAAGGCCAGTTATGAGTGAGTACATATTGTATTTGTCTTTCTGGGTCTAGGTTACCTCACTCAATATGATGTTTTCTAGATCTGTCCATTTGCATGCAAATTTCAAGATGCCATTATTTTTTCTGCTGTGCAGTACTTCACTGTGTAAACGTAACACATTTTCTTTATCCATTGTTCAGTCGAGGGACATTTAGGTTGTTTCCAGGTTCTGGCTGTGACAAATAATGCTTATTTGTAATGCTGATGAGTGTTTTGCCTGCATTGTATGCAAGTCCACTATGAGCATGCCTGATGCCTTTGTCAATCAGAAAAAGGCATGGGATCCTCTGGAATTGGAATTACAGACGGTTGTGAGCTGCCATGTGGGTGCTGGGGGTGGAACCCTGGTCCTCTGGAAGAGCAGTGAGTCATCTCTCCGGTCCAGTATTGTAATTCTTGATTATTAGCAATTGAGGCTTACAGGATAAAAATATTAGAATGTTTTGAAATATGAAAATATTTTTGGTTGTGAGCCTAGCCTTTAACGGCTGAGCCATCTCTCCAGCCCAAAATAATGGAATTTTCCCCTGTCCTTTTAGGGTATCTATTTCTTCTTGTAATCCTTTTAAAGTGTTAAATGAGAGTTCTTTTAAAATATTATACAATTCAAGGTCATTGCCATTGTCTGTCTTGAAGATAGTAGCCTGGAGAAATAAAATAGATATTTTCAGAAATTGTCTCATGTCATTTTAGAACAGAGTTAGGCTTTACTGCTTGGTGCATCAAATATTATTGAATTTAGAAATTATCAATAACCTCAGTGATCTCAGTCATTTTCAACCTAGGTGTCAGGCTATTTCTCAGCAGGGATATAAAGCCAAGTTTTAAAAATTATATTAGTTGAAGATAAGCACTGTACTTTCAAAATAAAAAGTTTATTAACAAATGAATGAAGAAAGAGCTTCAAAATATTTGTAAACTACACTGGCATAATAGATTTTTACCTTTACTGGGTAGTTAAGTCACTAGAAAATCCCCATGGGCAGCCAATCATCCAGTTGTTTCTTTGTGTGGGTTCTTTCTTTTCTTTTGTGGTTATTCTCAAGGAATATTAAATGTTCATGTGTAGAGATGAAAATAATGGATTTATAGTTTTTCCCCAAGATAAAACATATCTAATTATTATAATTCCAGACATCAACTAAAAAGAGGTTTATAGTCATGAAAGTGAAGTACATCTTAAATACACATATGGTTATCTAGGAAATAATGTGTGTTTGATCAAAGATAAGAATGTAGGACCAACAGTTCAAATCAGACAAATGAAGAGTTAGACATCATGCAATCAATTGGGACTATATATCACTTGACGATTGTATTACCTATAGATTCATACTCTTCCTGTTCTTTGAATTCTTTGTTATTATCTGCTTTTTGCTGTGGTTTGAATCAAGAGTATAGTAAATGTGTTGCTGAAGAAATTAGCTTATCAGAATTTTATCTCATCGTTAACGTTATTTTTCATGTTAACATTGTACTATGTTCATGTACACAAACTGTTTATATTAAGTCTATTATTTTATAGAATATAAATATATCTATATTATTTTATAGAATAAATGTTCATATAATTGCCATCACTCTAAGGAAAATGACAACTATTGGTTTTAACTGTATTGGAAGGATGGCTAAATATCTAAAACTATGAGAAATGTTCTTGATTAGGCACTCTCCAAATTAAAAAAAAACCCACAGAGGCATAATGAAATAATAAGGAGCAGTATCAATTAAACTGCATTGAAATCACAGTTAAAAATTGAGTTAATAGGGTCTTAAATAATTAACAGAGGAAAGGTTTCATTCCATGCATCTCATTACACCTTTGAGAAACCTTGATCAATCATCGTTCGGAATCACTGAGTTGAGCTGGAAGTTATCTTTTCTACAAAAAGTAGAAATTTCACTTAGAGTATTTCATTCAGGACAAATTTCTTTCTAGAGAAAGTACTGATTTTTCTCTTTTCAGATTTTCAACAGATTACAGACAGTGGAGAAATTCCATGTGTATGAGATGAATCCCAAACTACCTGAAGAGAAGTCTTAAAGAGCAGAACTTAAACTTCACCTGTATTGAATTTGTTTTTTGATTGCAATAGTTTAGCGGACCCCCAGATAGCTTTTTTGTTGTTGTTGTTGGTTTTTGTTTTGTTTTTTGTTTTTGTTCAGATGAGTTCATTTGAGAGTTTAGATTGCTTTTATTGATGTGTTGTGTTTTGGAATCTTGTGGTTTTCTTTTTTTTTTCTTTTCCTTTCTTTCTTTCTTTTTTTTTTTTTTTTTACAAATAAAAGGCAAACATGTCACTTGTACACAACTTTGTGCACTGTAAGATAAAAGCTAACTTTCTTTCGTGCTTTTTGGTTTGTCTTGTGACTACCAAGAAAAGAAAATCAAACAATAATTTGCCTCAACAGACTGAAAAGATTCCTTTTGGTTCATCCAGCTTCCAATGTTACAGTAACTTAGAGCACAATACTTCAGTTCTTTCAGCGAATACCCGAGCGATGCTCAAGCATTGATGGAATGGAAATTTAATGGGAATATAATACTGGTTGTTCTTTTTCATCTACACTCTTGCATGCTTTATGACACAGGATCTGGATTTCATTATGGCTGCTATCACTTACCTGTGGAACTCTGGGCAAATTATTGACACCCCATCTCACTTTCTCATATAGAACATGGAACTAATAATGGCACCTTTTCCTCAGGATTTATTCTATGACATGATACTGTCCAAAAAGATTCAGTATAAAGAGCCACTCCATTGTAAGGGTTTAATAAATGTTACATATTATTTACTTGGCAACTTTCCCCCCCACATCAATTGTATAGTATAGCACCATTTTAGGCTATGTTCATAATACGTTTTTTTTCTACAGCCTCAGTCCTACACTGGAGACCTAGACTACTGTCTTCTGATAGACTATTCCAACAGACTATTCCATTTGGTTTTTCTGTAACTCCTTTTCGTCTTCATCACCTGATGTGGTGGAACTTACCGTTGGTCTCTCCCTCTTAGTCCTACTCTAGCTTCTAGAATACACTAAGACTTTCTGCTTACAGGTTTTAGCATCCTTTGTCATTATGGAAACTTTGTTTTCTGCAGAACTGTAAACTGGGTACACGGGTGGTAAGAAATAGAGCCATTGTCTTGCCTCTGTCCTGAGCTTAGTGTATGTGTAATAAGACTAGCTGGGTAAATGAGAAATTCAGTGCAATACTACTGTCGTTCTCAGGTGTGTTTAAAAAGCAGCTAATAGCGGGCGGTGGTGGCGCACACCTTTAATCCCAGCACTCGGGAGGCAGAGGCAGGCGGATCTTTGTGAGTTCGAGGCCGGCCTGGTCTACAAGAGCTAGTTCCAGGACAGGAACCAAAAGCTACGGAGAAACCCTGTCTCGAAAATTCAAAAAATAAATAAATAAATAAATAGCAGCTAATAGACTGAACTCTCTGAGTTCCTTCTTAAAAAAAATATTAGGGGATCTATATTAATGGCATTAACCATTATGCATTGTCTCTGTGAGTTGCTCATACCTTAATTTTTTGTTAGAGTCACAGTCATAGTACCATAATCTCCAAACTCCAAAAGAATAAATTTCTATACTCTAACCCCAGAAGTGACAGAGTTTTTTTTTATAACACCAAATGAATATGAAGCCAGGAAAAATGATAACTCTCATGGAGATGGTGTCTAAAAGTCATATACACATACTCTAAACTATACCTTGGTTATATTCAAAGTAAATCAATTACTGGGCAGAGCTTAAAAATGGGAAGCAAGCCAAAACCTAATTTGCAAAATTAATATTGTGGGCCAGGCTTGTAATTTCAGTTTTTATAGTCAACATATATAATTTCAAATTAGTATGTTTATGAAATATTTTCAGCTTATATGTGCTGAAAGTTGACTGGAGTGGATATTAATAGAGTTTGACTGTTACATTCTAAACATTACCAAACAAAATAATTCTAGCTACTTTTTGCTAATTTCCTTGCTAATTAGCTGCTACTTTCTCTACAGCCTTCTCTCTGATTTCCATTTTTAATGGGGTCCTTAGCACTTCTTAGCACTGAAAACACTGAGCTGCTTTCTCCAGGGAAGGTAGTTATGCAGATTAATAGCAGCTGTAATGGTGTTTCGGGGCTCCTTCAAGCTATTTTCCAAAGCCTGCAACTTTAGTATTAGTTTATGTGGCTGTTTCTTTGAAGATTAATGGAACATCAGAATTTTTCAAAAATGCATAGATGCAAATATAGACCATGTGACCTCTATTCCCCACGTTATTGCTTATTTAGTTCAATTCAGATACTACCTTGGTGTAAGATCATTCCGTTATGTCATGCTTTTTCTACAGAGATGCTTTTTCAGTAAGATGTTTTCCTATTTAAAAATTGAGTTAATTAGCATGTCAAAGTCTTTAATGTTTATATGTATTTTTATAATTTATATGATGGTTTATAAAGCCTTCAAGTTTTGGGAAAATTTTAATGAGAATTTTTCATGATTCCTCTGCCTTTTTGAGGGTAAAATGAAAAGAATAATTCAAGAAATGCAATTACTAGGAACTTCTGAACTTCACGCACATAGTAATTTGAAAGGAATTTAGAATCTTATTGAAAAATATTTCCACCAACACAAATGTTGCATAGGTCACTGGGAGCTTGATTTGAATGGTTCATAGGAATCTTATATAGTTCTTCTGATGAAGCAGTATTATTGACAGATATCAGGTCATTATAATGATATTCTGGTCTCACATTTCTGAATTTTAATTATAACATATTGAGATGCTATGCCATGAGACTGACACTACTTTTTTTCTTCCCACTGCTGCTCAGGAATCATCTCAGGGGAGGGAGGTGGGGCTGTGGTAGTTCTGAGTGCTGTGATTAAAATTCTTTCTTCTCAGTCTCTGCACCACATCTGATCAATGAAAGAAATGATTTCTAGGGACTCAACAAACATTTTGCTTGTGTGCTTACTGTATTAAAATTCTCTATCATGGATGCTGTATAAATTATTGTGACAATGCTTCTTCTGTGCAGAATTTTGCAGTCTTAGGAAGTCATAGGAATATATAGAGAATGTTGTGTCAATGTTTTTTAGCAAAAGCTCTCCAGGAGCACAACTGTAGCGATTTGCAGAGAAGGAACATGGTACAGAGAAGATAGGATCTTCTCAGAAATAGAGCATTAGAAAAGGCTGTGATATTTGAGAGTGCAGTTCTGGGGAGGGTGTAGGGAAGAGAGGCTTTGCTCTGGATTAGATTCTGCCTGAAAGCAGAGATGCACAAATAGTTGAACATCAGTAAATCATGAGGAAGCAAGACTATTAGGAGACTGAAGGTGCAATTGGCAAAGAAGCAGCAGTCACCCGAGTGAGCCAGGCTAGATGAATACCTGGTTGTTTTTGTCATTAGATAGTGTATATGCTTTTGTGGATGCTCACATATGGTATTATGGTGGGTTGGCCTTGATTATCATGATCTGTCATGATCATAAAGTGATCTTGTCTGATGTTGATGACCTATGAGACTGTTTACGTTTAATAGGGAACACCAAGACCTAGCCTTAAGTGCTGGGCCAGCTTCTGCACGTAAGGGCTTCTTTTTAATTTCCTAGGATAGACAGATGATGATTTATGCTGTAGGAGCAGCACAAACTGTCATGTCATACATATATGAAAAATAATTATTTACTGTTTAATGAAGAAAGCAATACATGGGTGAATAGGTAGAGGTTGAAGAGATCAGTTTTGAGTTGGAGAAAATCAGACCTTTCTTTGAAGGCTCAACTCACACAATCTTTCTAGAAGGAATTCTTTATTGAAAGGATTCATAATCTGTTTTTCCTATAATTTTGTATTGAATGCTAGTAGAGCAAGAAGTTATAATGACTGTCATTTGAGAAGGGTTACCACTGTCTAGCCCCAAATGCACATAAATTAGCTGACATTGTCTTTTGTCACAGAACATCCTCATGAGGCAGGCGTTTTCATTGTAACCATTCATAAATGTGGAGGAAGAAGCCAAGTAAACTGCTCAACAGGATTCTATTAGGACTTAATTTTGATTTCTAGGGCCGAATAAAATATAAGAGTAGAGAGGAGAGCAATGCTGTGGGCAAATGTAGGACTTGAGGGCAAAGGAAATACAAACATTTTTGTGCATCTTCAAAGTAGTAAGCACATACAAAGCCAATTTAATTCTTACATGATAGCTCTGTCTGGCAAGTTTTCATATCACTGTTTGTAGGGCTGGAAAATTGAGACTAAAATTAAATAGATTCTAGAGTTGTCTTATCTTGTGAGTGGTAGAGGTGGAGCTAAGTTAGATGAGAAAAAGAGAAAGGGGCTGGAATGGAACTGTCATTTTAAAACATTAAATGAAATATTCATTTCCTACAGTAATTTCATTTTGGGGACAGCATTTTTCTTTTACTTTTTTAAAATATGCTTTCAATTTAGACATAATTATATCATTCTCTCCTCCTTTGACATGCCAACTTTCAAGTCATAATAAAATATCTCAATGAAAATATCTAGAAGAAATATAGACACAATAATATCCAGACAGAGGGGCAAATTAGTTCTGTCACATGTCAAAGAAATATAGAAATCATGTAGTCTTGTAGCATTTATAAATATTATGAGGATCCATAGATTAAAGGCCCCCAAAGAGAGAAGGGAGGAAAAGATCAAATCTTTAGCAATATTTGTAGTCAGATGAGGAAGAATGATCTGTACATTTTGGTAAAATCCCATTTTGGGTTGTGTAGTATATGTCAACACTCTTAAGCAATCTCCTGCCTTTCTGACAGCTACCACAATCAGGATGAGTTGATTTGTTTTGCTCAATAGTATAGTAGCAAATGTGGTAAGAGTAGAGACAAGTATTTATAAGTTGGTATTTGCTTTCTGCTCTTAGAGTTCTCCAGCTATCATGCACAAAACGTAAGTCAATTGGCAGGTGGGTACAAAACTATGAAGAGCTCCTTCTGGTCAACCCGTTTTGCTAGCTTAAATTGTTAAGCCTGTTTAAGATGAGTGGAGCCCATTCTACGTAACTCACCTTTAGTTTATGAGTTTATAGATGTTTATGAACCAAATGTGATTAATACAAGAAGAGGCAACAAAGGAAACAATGGACTCAAAAAAGTAGACAAAAACCAAAGGCATCTTTTTCAAAACAAGTTAATAGCATGCAAATAGAAGGTTTTGGGTTAGCTGCTAAAGAAAGGCTAAGGGAACAAGAAAGAGGTAATGGGCACAGGCTGGTGACAACATGTAATAAAGATATAGATTTACAAAGGAGCACTGCTTTTTTTTTTTCTGTCTGAGACTCTGCACTGGGCGACTTAGTTCTGTTGACTCACAGTAAAAGTATTTGTATGAGACTTAGGTCAATCCAGAGGGTCAGCATTAGGGAGCACAAAAGCCACAGGGTCAGGGGAATCAGCTGCCTCCACCTCTAATCAGAGTCTGGAGTGTCTTACAGGACTGTTTGGTTAGGGTTTATAGTCTATATCTTGTCTCTAGGGAATCGGTTGGGAGCTATAGTCATTAGTGTCTAGTGGATTGATTATTTAGTGGTTGAGATAGAATGAGAACAGACTTAGGATTTAACCTTTTTAAAATTTTATTGAATCCTTGAGGTTTCATGTCATGCACCCCACTTCTGTTTACTTCCTGGTCTTCTAGATGCCCCCATTCCTGCTGCGCCCCCCATTCCTGTTGTACCCCCATCCTCCATGAAAGGAACAAAACAAGCAAGCAGACAAGAGTAAGCAAAAACAGACAACCCCCCCCCCCCAAAAAAAAACAACAACTCAATAAACCAAACCAGAACAAAATCCACACCAGGAACAGAAAAAACTCTTCTTTTTCTCTCCTGCCTCTCCCTCTCTTCTTTATCTATCCTGGTGACATTAGAGGCTTCTGTGTGTCATATAGTATACCCCTTTGTCCCATCAGCTTGACTGGTGAATGTTCATTGCAATGAGTATGGTTCAAGGCCTCTGGTTTTTGGTATACCATCCTCACTGGATTCTCACCAGAGCTCCTCTGCAGTATTCCATGGCCACCCCACATCGTGGAGATCTTGTGGGTATCATTCTACAGGACCAATCTCTTTATGAGCTCCAGTAAAACCTAGATGGATTAGATACTAGGGTGAGTCAACCCAAGGCCCAGTTGTGGGCCTGGGTATTAGCCAGGCAGGTCAGATGGAGCCAAGGAGGCCTGCCTTGGGTGGGGGTAGGAGAGTCAGCTCCCCTACATGCAAGCCCTCAGAGTAGGTTCATCCTACTCTGTGGTGAGGGGTGGGGGCCCTCTCTCCCAAGTGAAAAGGCCAGCTCTCTTATTGTAGTGGCCAGCTAGATGTAAGGCCAACTTTCTCAAGGCACTGAAGGGTGGGGCCAGCTCAACAAAGTCCTCTGATTTCATCTCATATGGTTTCTTTCTTTTTATTTTTATTTTTTTTTGCATTTTTTTATATTGATAAAAGGACAATAAAGAAAAAAAAAACAAATTTCCACCTCCTCCCAGCCTCCCATTTCCCTCCCCCTCCTCCCACTCTTCTCCCCCTCCTCCCACTCTTCTCCCCCTCCTCCCACCCCTCTCCCCTTCCCCCCACTCCTCTCCCCCTCCCTCCCCAGTCCAAAGAGCAGTCAGGGTTCCCTGCCCTGTGGTAAGTCCTAGGTCCTCCCCCCTCTGTCCATATCTAGGAAGGTGAACATCCAGACTGGCTAGGCTCCAACCAAGCCAGCAGATTGCATAGGATCAAAACCGCGTGCCATTGTCCTTGGCGTCTCATCAGCCCTCATTGTTTGCCATGTTCAGAGAGTCCAGTTTTATCCCATGCTTTTTTGGTAACAGTCCAGCTGGCCTTGATATGGTTTCTAAGGCCTTCTGAGGTGATGCTGGCCACAGACATCAACACAGATTCCAGGTGTGGCTGGACTGAGGTTGCATTTTTACCTCAATCTTATTGACTGTCCTCAAACACTTTGAAAATGCAATAGAGTGTTCTGAATGTATAACCCCCTTTTAGGGGCCATACTGTTGGAAGAATGTGCTCAGTACTAGATCTTGAACAGAAGCAGGACCCAGATGTTTCTTTGAAGGAAGTTTGATTGGCACTAGATTAAGGTGATGACACAATTGGAGTTTGCTTGGAAATAACTGAGTCAGATTAATAACTTTAAAAATGATTCAATGTGTAGGAATGTACCTTGCCTGTGCATTGGAACAAGTCGTTCTCTATGATAATATTAGTTACGTTATGAAATAAAAAGAATGCCTTCAGAGCCACTTATTCTAGGAACCTTCTATACATCGGAGCAATACAAGAGCCACCATGCTTTCTGGAAATCCCTGGGGACTGAGTCCACCTTCGTTTCTGTTCTGGCATGCTGTCTTTGCCTCTGTGGTTATGATGCAGTGGATGCAGTGATGTTTCTGATAAAAACAATATAAAAGTGACCCAGTAGCTTCTATCCCTGTGTTATACAAAAGCTGACTGCAAAACAGGTCCAACTGGTTTGGAGGTTTACTCACTGGGCTCTGGGCTCTGTTTTAGCAGAGGGAGGGTTGCCTCAGGGAAGCAATTGTTTAGGAAAATGAGAGGTCACAGAAGTGATAAGTTCCGGTCAAATAACAGGAGGCAGAAGATGTGCGTGACCATTCATGGAGGCTAAAGAATCACACTAAGTGATTTTTCACTTTTGAAAGAAAATTTGGGAGCTTAAAGAAAGTCCTGATCTTTTTTAAAGCCCCAAAGTCCATTTCCAAAGTTATGTAGTACTATACAATATTTTGGCTTATCAAAACTTTTTTTTTATCTTTTAAGATAAATCTGATGAATGTTAAGGAGTATGTGTAGCTTTTAGGGAAATTTTGAAGTTATGATTGACAAGCATCATTACCAGCTTGTCTAACAAGCAAGTCCTAACAGTGGTTTCTCTGCCTCCCAGACTCAGAACAAAACCTGTTTTCCCTAGAAAAGGCTGGTAATAGCTCAGTTTTTGAAAGGAAATGACCAGGTAAATCCAAATGCCCACTGATTTTGGTTTATTTGGTCAATGAAACATGACATGCAACAACAGGGGTGGAGTTTGGAAACGTACCATGTTTCAGAAGACGGGAAAGCAGAGAAAGGACTTGCCGCACAAACACACGAGCATGATAACCCCCTTGTAATTTTAGGGTGAGGAAGGCAGAGAAGGGATCTCCAGGGCAATATGGTTAGTTTATGGTCTCTGAATTTGATTGCGAGACCCTGCCTCAGTGAATTTCAAGGCCAGTAGGTGAGGAAAATATGTAGTGTTAGTCCTGGGCTCTCTATACATACTCACACATGTACATATGCATCCACATGTGTGTGTCCACATACATGCAAACACACATATATTGGTGCATCTATGTTTACACACACATGCACTTGTATCACACATATATACATGTGAGAAAAATTTTCAAGACTATACTATACATATGTATTTAAAATAAAGAAGTTTGTATTTTTAATGTCATCAAATAAGTTAAATAATATATTCTTTAGGTTTGTGTATTTTGGAAAGCTACAAATAAAACTAAAGGAACAATGAGCGGATGAGTTGATTGCTGTTTAATGTATTCATTTGAGTATTGTAGATTTTAAAATAATAATTAGATATTGGAGTCAGGTGTGTGGCTCAGTGGTAGTGTCCTTGTTTTGCAAGCCTGTGGTCCTGAGTTCAATCCATAGCTCTGAAAAATGAAGCCAACAATAACTAAAAGTAGCTTAAGCATTAAGCCAAAGGATGGGACGGGCGGTGGTGGCACATGCATTTAATCTCAGGACAAGGAAGGCAGAGGCAGGTGGATCTCTGTGAGTTCGAGGCCAAGCTGGTCTACAAGAGCTAGTTTCAGAACAGACTCCAAAGCTACAGAGAAACCCCGTCTGGAAAAACAACAACAAAACCAAAATCCAAAGGTGGCAAGTCTGACAACCATGAAGCTAAACAGACATTGCAAGCACACAGGCAGCACAAGAGGCTAACTTTTTACAATACTGCTTTAACCTAATTATTCTTAATTATTCTTTAATGAGTTGGGAAGATCTAAAACAGAACGGCTTTGCCCTTTCTGATCTCTTCATACAACATGACTTCAAGGATTCCTCTGTTTGCATCCTGATGCCAAGGCTCCTCATCCCTTTGACCATGACTGCTCTGGGTTCTAAGGCTCAGTTGCATACCTTGAAATAGTTCACGAACCTCTGAAATTTTGCATACGATTTGTGTGGTGTGTTGAGGACAAGACACTCAAGAAACCGTATTTTAAAAGTACAGGATCTTGCATTCTGAAATTAATGTGACTCAAGTTTAAAGTTTGTTTCCCTGGAAAACTTGATTTGCTTTATTATATCAGGAACTAGAACTTTATTGCCTCCCGTGTTTTTCTGTGTTGCCCAGAAGTTCAGAGTCCAGTTATATGTCTATTAGTCATAACTTTATCTGACCTTAATACGCTTTATTCTTGGTCTCGCTTGGTTCCTTTTAAAAACATGTGTACAATTCCTCATCAATATATTTTGAGGTTTTCTTCTGGAGTGGGGTTTCATATTGTAATCTACTTTAATAAATAAGTAAAAACAATTATTAGTATAAACATAATTTATATTTTAAAACAAAAACATAAACCAAAACAAATTTTATATGCTAATGTATATAGTAACCAAAGTATACAATTAAACAACTGGCATTCTCAGTTTATTTAAGAGACTACTACTGAACCATTGAGGACAGGTTGTTTGACTATGGGCTGCAACTCCAGCCTCCTCTCTCTATGACTGGTTTTCCTGGACACTGAGCAGCTTAACTCTGCCTCCCCTGCCTCTTTCTTTGTTTCTTTCATTCCCTTTTCAAAGTCAGCTGGGAGCACCCTTGTCTATTGGACATTTGACACGAGCTCCTTACCATTCTCTTTGTTTTCTTTGTGCGCCTGTGTGTTGAACTCCTTTGGCTTGTCGCTTATCAACAGGACCAGGTAGGGGAGTTTAATATCCCTTCAGAGGGATGCTGACCCTCACTGAGAGCCGGGTCCATTACAAAAGAAACACAAAACATGAAGAAATCGGGAGGCGAAGACAAGAAGGGAGCAAGGTGGATTGAAACATAGGTGAAGAGAAGGGTTGATGGGAAGGGATGAGAGTAAAGAAAGGACTCTGTTCAACAGCAGTGTAATCAAATTAAAGGAGGATAAGTTAACATTTAAGCTAGACAAATAAAGCTGGAGTGTATGAGAGGCAGAGAGATTAGAAGAAGGATTGATAAGCAGATAAAAGCACTAACTGGTTTGTGGCTGAGAAGACCCGCCCAGGAATCTGTGCCAAATGCTGACGAATGCTGGTGGCTATTCGGAGGATGCTGACATCCAGGGAGGCCCAGGATTTGACGGTCATGTTATTGTAACTGTGTTTATGAATACCTCTGGAGCTTTTCTATCGAGGAGATGAGCAAATTTTAATCCATGCTTGCTTACTTCATCAGAAGTGAAGTAAGTATAATACTGGTTATTGATGCTGACATAGCAAAGCTCATTTCCCTCTTGGTTCCTCCATCTTTATACCATTCAGTTTGTCTGTTAGCCTGGGTATTGGCAGCCTTTCACAGATAGAAAGAAAACCTACAGCAACATACAACCCTATTATGCAGACGATGATAGCAAGTGGCATGACATACTTAGAAGTGCATTGGCCTATACAGTGTGCACACTGGTTAATGCAAGTTGGTATTGATATAAGAACTCTTTTATATTGACTAATGAAAAATTGATTGTAGAGCCATGCTATTAAAAACAAAAGACTTCTGTTGGGAATTAACATAACTTAATAGCCTTACTTTGGTACCCAAGGATTCAAGGAATCAGAAGAGGAAGGCACCAATACACTAACATGGGCCTGATTATTGCCACGAGGAAAGACGTGAAACACATGTCATTCAATGATTAAATGCTCAAAAGAATGCTATGTAAATACTAAGAAAAACACATAAGTAGGGCAGGAAATTGCTTTTTGAAGAGTTATACCTGGATTGGAGAGGGTTTATAACACAGTTCTGCTCAATCCCCCATGCAACATGTCCACACACTTGTTTACTTTTATGTAGATGGATATTTATTTCATAAGGCTCTCGTAGTTATTTAATGGGTAAAATACAATTTTCTCCTTTCTCAAAGAAACGTTTTCAGATGATGGGACTTGCAACCCCACAGAAGCTGGTCTTCCTCATATACAAAGGGACAATGTCTCCTCGAGATTCCGTTTGCTCAACAGTTCTGTGAAGATAAGGCCCTCACCAAAGCACGCTGTTTTTCACATTGCTAACTGCGTCATGGCATCCTAGTGGACCACTGGGCAGGCGCAGTGGTTGAGTTTTGAACAGAGGGCATTATGAACAGAATGATCTCAACTCTTCTCTCCCCCACCACAACCTATGTTTTGTTAGCTATTTTACATATTTTAGCAAATTTTGGTTGCCATGTTTGTGTGCCACCAGAAAGCAAGGGTAGCATAAGTGACAAACGGTTTAATTTGGTCCAGCAGACAACCAATGTGTTTGCTGGAGGCAGCAGGAATGGGCTGCTCCTGCTTTGCTGACTCGAGGAACTTCCTCTAGCTTGTGGAGTTAAGCCTGTGCTGGGAGAGGAGGGCCAAGTAGTTCACTGCTGGTAATTTGTCCTGGAAAGAGGTTTTGTCCAGCCAAGGGAGCAAACGGATCTAATTTTCAGGAAAAAAAAGAAACAAACTTATGTTCAAACTTCCTCTAAAAATAGCAAACTGGCCCTCACTCTGCGGTTTCTTTTCTGTCCAAATTTTGTCCTGGGATTGAAGAGCAAGATTAAATCACATTTAGTGGAATTTACAGGTAGTGGCAATAGAGAAAGGAATCCAGAGGGAGAGAGCAAGTAGATGGAATGAGGACATAAACCTGAGAATTTTAAGAAACCAGGAAGAACTAAGGGAGGGGAAGACAGTGTTCAAATTTCTATTACAAAGTGGCAAGCGTCCATGAACCATGAATGTGCTCTACTGTAAACAGAAACCATAGGAACCGATGTTCACCTGCTCGCTACTTATTCACGGGTAGTTGTTACAACATAGAAACTCCGGACAGGTTATTTCAGCCAACAATATTGAAAAAAAAATCAGTACAAGAGACATTATAGGAAACATCTAACAGTAACTCTCTTAAGAGCTGAGTGGGTCGTGTATTTAATTCTATGAAGTAGCTCATGACATATGACATTTGACATATAACATTTCTTGTGTCTTGTCCCCTCTTGATTGAGGCACCTTGTGACATTTAGTCTAAGTACTCTAGCTATCGAGCACCAACACTTTGCTAGTCAAATATAATAGTATGTTATCCCTTTGGAAAAAAGCTTCAACCAGTTGTTAGAGGGTGCTGAAAGTGTGCTGTAAATGGATGGATAGGACGCCTTCCTAGGTGTGGTTCAGTTGGAGAAGAATAAGGTTGTTAGTGCATTTAGAGTGTACATGATTCTCATGTATTCTCTGAGCTTAACAGAAGTGTGATATGTGGGTATTGATTTCTTATAAAAATTCTAGACTGAGCAAGGAACTCAGGACCGTAAGGGGTGCACCCATACACTGAGACAATGGGGATGTTCTATCGGGAACTCACCAAGGCCAGCTGGCCTGGGTCTGAAAAAACCTGGGATAAAATCGAACTCGTTGAACATAGCAGACAATGAGGACTACTGAGAACTCAAGAACAATGGCAATGGGTTTTTGATCCTACTGCACGTACTGGCTTTGTAGTTTGGATGCTCACCTTACTAGACCTGGATGGAGGTGGGTGGTCCTTGGACTTCCCACAGGGCAGGGAACCCTGATTGCTCTTAGGGCTGATGAGGGAGGGGGACTTGATTGGGGGAGGGGGAGGGAAATGGGAAGCGGTGGCGGGGAAGAGACAGAAATCTTTAATAAATAAATAAATTAAAAAAATTCTAGACTGCTCTTATGCTCACCACTGTAATTTAAATTCTGGTGGGAAGGCCACACAGAAGCAGACAAACAAAATCAATATTCTCACCTCTTAGGAAACAATTCTTGACTCCATTTCCCCTCCGGCTACTGCTTATGAAGCTGCTCTCTTCAGCAACAGAGCTCTTTGAAAAACTTGTCTGAACAAGGAGCCCTATTTCTTTTCTTTTCTTTTCTTTCTTTCTTTCTTTCTTTTAATTTTAACTTAAAAATATTTTGAGGGGGGATGAGATGCCACAGGGTCCATCTGTGGGGGGTAATACGACAACTTATGCGAGTCAGTTTTCTCTTTCCTCCACATGGGTTATAGGTATTAAACTATAATTACCCAAGGCCGTCAGTCTTGGATACTTGCCTTGACCCACAAGACATCTCCATGATGCCACCTTTATTTTTTAGAATGAAGATATAAAACACTTGTAAAATTACAGAAACAGTGCCTCTAATCCATCACTTTAACTTCAAAATTGACCAAACATGGAAATCTTTTGAAGTATATTATTTGTAGTAATTCTTCAAACATTGTCTTAGTTTTTTTTTTCTGTGATGAAAATATATACCAAAGCAACTTGAGGAGGAAAAGGTTTATTTGACTTATACAGCCTCAGTCACAATCCACTGAGAGAAGTTAAGGCAGAAACTCAAGCAGAGGCCATGGAGGAGTGCTGCTTACTGGCTTGTCCCTCCTGACTTGCTCAGTCTGCTTGCTTATAAAACCCAGGACCACCAGCCTAGAGGTGGCGCCACCCTCAATGGGCTGGGCTCTCCTCCATTAATCACCAGTTAAGGAAATGCTGTGCAGGCTTGCCTCCAGACCAGTCTTACAGAGGCATTTTCTCAAGGTTCTTTCTTCTCAGATGGCTATAGCTTGTGTCGAGTTGACATAGAATTAGTCAGCACATTTCATACATGTATATTGTGTATTTTGATCACATTCAGCCCCTACTCTCCTCCTTCTACCTCTTCCCTTCTACCCCTCCCCTCCCACCATCATGGCTTTTTTTTTGTTATTATAACCTACACACTATTTCTGTTTGTGCTGTGCATATATGCATGGTGTCTGGCCATCTACTGGAGCACAGTCACCTCAGGGCCCACACACCCTTAATTCAAACTAACTCTCCCCATTCTAATAACCATCAATGGTCAATAGCTCCCTAGCTATGGGTAGGGACTCATGGCTCTTTTCTACCTCTGTGCTGAAATAGCTCCTGGCTTCACGTGGCCAGGTCTTTTCGCTGTGAGTTCAGGAAAGCAGCAGACCTGTTGTTTACAGGAGGCACTGTTTTGTTCAAGTCCTGCCTGACTTCTGACACTTATCTTTCCACACCTCTCCTGTACCCTAAACCTTTGAGGGAAAGGGTGTGATATAGATATCCCATTTATCACTGATCACTCCACAGGCACTTGCCTCTTCACGCCGTGGACTATGGTTAGGGCAGAAACTCACAACTCAAGGGCATCTTGTCTCGTCCTTTTACTTCTCACCTCTGCCCCTGCAGTGTTTTGAAGCAAATCCTAGACATATGTAAATATAATTCTACTCATTAACTTTTTGTGCCTTTCAGAGATACGAAAGGCTAATAATCAAATAAACACAATTACAAAATAGCAAATACTTCTAAAACTTAAAATACTCTTCTACCTTCTATTAGCCTTTCATGAGAGAGTTCCATGAACTTGCTCAGCTCTGTCCTAGGACACTTGCTAAGAAAGGATGGGTATCACAGAACCATTCTGATTCCCATTTCCCTTCCCTGTTTCATTTCCAGCCAATCACAGTATGCCATCTTGCTTTCCCTGTATTGTGTACTTGTAACCCACCATCTACCACTATATATTTTAAGAACCCCTTTGATCTTTCAGTCTGGTTTGGTGTGGTAGTTTTTCACCAAGTTTTTCTTGATTCAGCTCATGCTCTGCAAAAATATATACCAAACCTAAGATGAGATGTCAGAAAACTAAAAGTTCTTTTCTATTCCAAATTCTCTATGTAGGTGAACCCCGAATTTCTCTGTGGTGGCTTACCAGAACCCGAAGACCCTCTGTTTCCATTTACCTCTTTGAGTTCCATTCTTACAGCTCAGGCTTGACTTATATTTCTTCCGCAAATCCAGTGGTGGAAGAGAAGTTACAAATTTATTTTGTACCTTCTTGTTTGGAGCCTCATGTTTGATTTCTCTTGTTCAGTAAATTATAAAGAGCTAGGGAGAAGAGCAAGCGGTGCAAATACAATTTGACCTTTGGAGTTTTTTGTGTGTGGTCTTGGAGACAAAGGGACCTTGCTTATCTTAAGCCACTGACCTTCAGTGGCAAGTGCCAAATGACTGCAAATGCTTGATGACAAAAGACAGTGTCTTCTTTGTCTTTTTATGTATGCAATCACCCTGAAATATTGGAAAACAGTTTTAAGTTTTATAGATATTGTGGGGAAGGTCCACTATTCTCACGAATATTTTTAATTAGCTTGTGTTGAGACTTCAGACAGATTTTTATCCAAAACTGGCTGCCCAGTCTCAGTCTCACAAAAGCAGCATTTCTGACACATTGATTTTTGAGTCAAAAAGGGGAACTTTTGAGTGTCTAACAATAGTCTTTAGTGTTTCTAACATGATGAAATTCTATGTTATCAATATATCCCACACCAGGCATTTAAAAATAGTTATATGTTCAGAGGTTTGATTTTTTTTAGTGACTTCATTTCAATATGCACATTCTTAAAAGAGGTTTGAATAAGGCAAAAATAACCTGAATACTTCACAGTGCCCCCACAAAATTCATAGCTTGAAAGATGTGCTTCCCTCCCCTAAAAACTAAAGACGATCATGAAATAGAAATGGATATGAGCTTGCTCTATTGTCACTTGACATTTCAGTTGTAATTAACAGGACCTCTGGTATGAGCCAGCTTTAATTGGCATTGTAAAGTGTTTAAACACAGAGTGTAATAACTATGCTTAGTGGAAGTGGATCCTGAACGTTCATCAGCTTACCTCATGTTTATTGAAGCTTTCTCTTTGAATGCTGAACCATTGAGTTCATTAAATTATCACATGGATGTGAATGTTCTGCTATGCTCATGTGCTCTGTAGTCATTGTTGCTTCCTTGGAATATCGTGGCACTGGGGACAGGCTCTGTCATGGGATTTCAGTCTGCAGGGTTTGTAGAAAGTCCTTCTCAGGGATAGCTTGGAGGGATGGTGCTTGGGAAGCTGCCTTCCTGTGTTGATGTCACTTATGCTAATAGTGTGTCTTTAAAACATAGATAGAAGTATTTTCTCTTTCCTGATGACAAACACTAAAAGATGCCCAGTACCGAGTTTCAGAAAACACTGAGAAATGTGACCACTGCAGGAATTCAGAATAGCTGGATACCTGATACAATGTCCTTTAAAAAATCATTTCATTTTTTTAAAATGAATTTTATCCTCAATTCATTGGATCTTATTTTAGAACTAAAGTCACTTAAGGTATGACCAAGTTTCATCCTAAAAACAATAGGCTGTATGTATTTGTAGCTGACTTTAAGGTGTTTTGATGTTGTAGGTGTAGGTTTCAGGACTGTAGGACTCTCCCTGGCACCCAGATTTAATCTGCATGGATTTAAATCCACTACTGTGAGTTCTTATTACTCACACTGGAATGGCAGCTAGAAAGAGATGAAAAGAACAGTTCTGAGCATGCTTGCTCTGGCTTCTCTGATATTGAAATTGTTAAAAGTTCAAGTTTAAATTCGAGTTGTCTTCCTTCAGCCACTGCCTCTACACACGGTTTTCTGCTTCTCAGAAACTGACTGAAATGTTTTGCATTCTTTATTCCATATTGCCTATGGTGACATTTAAAAGAATCTTCAGGTGTTTTGCATCAAGAATACTACACAGACAAAAGAACATTTTTTTGATGTTTGTGTGCAGGTGTCTGCTACATCAAAGTGGCTTGAATAAATAGTCTACTTTTTTTCTCATCTTATTTTAAGCTGCTGCTTTGTCTTCATCTTAGTTTTTATAATTTTCATTTTAATCCTGTCAAGTGAATGTACCATAGCTTATTGGAGCTTGTTTCTGCAATCAGCATTTAAGCTCCAGGGTATTATTTATTATTTACAATGTTTTGATTAGTATAACAGTAACTATATCTTCCTACATGAAGATTTCCCTCATATTTTGTAGGAGTTTGGTAGCATTTATTCCTAGAATCAGAATGAACAAGCCAAATGTATATACAGCTAGTTTTCAGTAACTTACTGCTTTTGCCATATTTGTTTTTTTATGTTCATAAAATTCCTTTATGATTTTATGCTCATAAAATTCTTATTGCTATTTGGAATTATTATACTTTTTCTAATAGCAGGAAACCTTTCAATATTAATCAATTTGAATTTCCCCATGTGTGTTTTTGTGTATGCATATGTGTACATGCTCACGGATGTGATGGTGTATGTGCCCGTATGTGTACTTGTGTGTGTGGAGGCCAAAGGCAATTGTTCTTCAGGCTCTGTCTTCCATGGTTTTGAGGCTACAGTCTTCCTGTAGCTTGCAAATATGTGAGCCTGACTGGCAATCAAGCCCCCACCTCTGCCGCCTTACCTTTGGGATCACCATGTGATGCTCTACAACAGGCCTTTCCGTGTGATCACGTGGGGTAGACCTCACATCTTCATGCTTGGCTGGCAAGAACTTCACTGACTTAGCCATATCTCGAGCTCTGAATGTACTTCTTAGAACTGCATAGTTCCTAATTACATTTAGACTTTGACTAATTATAAACTTGGAATTTCCTTCACTACTGCCTCTGCTAAAGAGAATGGCAAGTTCAGTAGACTGCTATGGTACTGTACCAAGGTAATCTACTATCTCGTATTAGGTCAGGGATCCATCATACTCTGAGATAACTTTATCTTAATTAAATTTGTAATCACGTCATTGTAAGTTGGGTCACATTCTGAGGTAGTGGTGCCTAGTAACTTAACCTATGAACTTTTCAGGAAGGGGGAAGCACACTTCAGCTCTAAACATTGGTTATCTGGACACTGCTCAGTGATAAAACTGTGTTCTCTCATTTGTCTTTAAAATCACCATGTGAAAAAGTTAGTGACTATTGCATTCACCCCAGGTACGTCTCCAACACATCTAACAAAATTTATTGGTATATTTGAGAGCTTGGACTGCTCCACACTCAACTCTTTAAGACTTGATTCTGGCCCCACAGCAATATACCACCTTGAATCTTAAACAAATGTTATGGTCAGTGTCCATTGTTTCGGGAATACGCTGTGAACCTCTTACCATCTCTTCCTTGCTCCATGCTCTTGTTTTGTGTCCCCTTTGATTCATCTTTCTCTACTGTTAAAGGTTTACAGTTTTGATCTTCAATTGAACATCATTATTCACTTATTAGAGAACATTTTTTCCCTTCTGGAAAGTCATTTGTAGAATAATTACTCTATTCATCTTTTTTCTTTTTAAAACTTTTCCTTTATTGGTCATTTTGATGGACAGAGAAACCAGCTCTCTTGAAAGAATTTGATTATTTGAAATACAACTTATCCATATTTCCAACACTTTATCAATAGGAGTAAACAAAATGGTCTGGCTATGTAGTTAGACAGGTACCTATATATGTGCACCATTTCATGTCTCGGTAACTAAATATCTAAGAAGCACGTACATGAGGAAGGGTTTGCTTGTCTTACAGTTTTAGGGGATACAGTCAGCCTCAAAGGGGAAAGTACAGCCTCAGCAGAGTGAGGTGACTGATTACATTGCTTCTGCAATCAGGAAACACACTCCAGCCAGGAAGAGGGACTAGGCTATAAATTCCCCAGATCTGCCCACAATGACCCATTTCCTCCAAGGATACTCAAAGTCCTGAGCTTTTTGATCATTGGCCCTCTAATTAATTGTCCTTATTGTGTTCTTGTCACATATGCAAAGTCCTGGGCATGTAGTTTCTGAGCACTATATGTCAAGGATTGCTGGAGGCTGACCTCAACACTGAATTTCCTCTTCTCAGCCTGACATTTGCCATCTCCCTGGCTTTAAGCTGTGGCATGCATGTTAGCACTTTGGGACTTTTTCCTTTGACATTTTCTTGAGCACAAACATTTAGCACTTTTCCTAAGCCTTACAAACCTAAATAATTTTTTGCCTTTTATTTTCTTCCTTGTAGATAAATGGAAACTGAACTTTGAATAATGATATGAACATTTTTTTCATCTTTTTATTAGCCTCTGGTCATTGGATAAAATAATGGGCTTTGTTGTGACATTTTTATTCATATGTATAACAAACTTTGATCAAATTCACTCCTTCATTTGAATACTTTGCCTACATAGCACATAAATATTTTGAAATCTTGCATAACAATAATTTGTAATACTCTAAGCATTAATATGTATAGTACAAGTAAATTCATTTTTTCTTTCCAGCTCTTTTAATTGTACCGCAGTTTTTAGTAGAAGAGTAATTTGTAAATATTCGTGCCGATTTTTTGGTCCTGGTTGGTGCCAGAGCCCAGGGCTTTGCACATGCTAGCAAGTTTCTACCACATCTCAAGATCTTGTAGATTTTACAATTTTTAATCAGCTTATTTTTATTTTCATTTAAAAAATTTTAAATTGCATTTATTATTTATTTATTTAATTCTCTCTCTCTCTCTCTCTCTCTCTCTCTCTCTCTCTCTCTCTCTCTCTCTGTCATGCACATGCTTGCCATGGTGCTCACAAAGATGTGAGAGAACAACTTGCAGGCGTGGCTTCTCTCCTACCTAAACTCAGGTCCTCAGGCTCGTAGCAAGTGTCTTTATCTGCTGATCTGTCTAGCTGGTCTTTTATCTTCCTTTGAGATGATCATAGATTTCACTCCAGGTGAAAGAAATGATTCCATTTTGCTAATGGTGAACAGCTTTCAAAGTTACACTACAACATCACAACCAGGTGAAGATACAGATGTTATATTCACACTGGGCTGCCTTCTGTTTAGATACAGCAGCCCTGCCGCATTTTTGCTTCTCACCTGGCCTCCTCTGTCTTGCTTACAGTCTCCATCTTTGGTACTAGCAAACACAAGTGTTTACTTATTTAACTCAATTTCAGGAATATCATGTTGTTGACAGAGGTTTTCTCCCACCCAGTCCCACAGCCGTTTGTCCCAAAGAAACACACAGAGGTCTACTACATTATTACAAACTTGTTGGCCTATTAGCTCAGGCTTCTTATTAACTCTTATATCTTACATATTAATCCATAATTCTTGTCTGTGTTATCCATGTGGTTTGGTCCCTTTATCAGCGAGGCATTCTCATCTTGCTTTCCCGGCATCTGGGTGACGGCTGAAGACTGACCTTTCCTCTTCCCAGAATTCTCCTGTTCTCAATGCCCCACTTCTACTTACTGTCTGGCTACTGGCCAATCAGTATTTTATAAAATTAAATTATATTAAAACAATACAACTGACAAATCTTTAAAGGGTTAATGTGGGAGTCCCCTCTGTGTGCTGTGATTACCATTAGTGAATAAAAAAACTGCTTTGGACCTATAGCATGGCAGAACTTAGGTAGGAGGGGAAGGCTGGGCTGAATTCTGGGAAAAAGAAGGGTAGACTCAGGGAGATACTATGGAGCTACTGTTGTGGGAGCTGCGGGCCTGCTTTTCGTCCCGCCTGGCTCCCACACGGCTAGCTTTACACCAGAAATAACAACACACAAATTGTATTCATTTAAACACTGCCTGGCCCATTTGCTCTAGCTTCTTACTGGCTAATTCTTACATCTTGATTTCCCATTTCTATTTATGTGTGTAGCACCCCAAGGTGCGCTTACCGGAAGATTCTAGCCTACATCCATCCTGGGTTGGAGCTTCATCGCGTCTGCCCCAGAGAGGAGAGGAAATGGTGTCTTACCTCACTTCCTCTTCCTCCCAGCATTCTGTTCTGTTTACTCCACCCACCTATGTTCTAACCTATGAGGCCAAGCAGTTTTTTTATTGATTAACCAAAGACCTTCCCACATCAGAGCCACTGCTAGAGATAGATGTGCTGAAACTTTTCTGGTAGGTCACAGCCTCATAGTGATATACAGATTAATAGAAATGTGTTAAATTAATATGTAAGAGTTAGCCAATAATAAGATAGAGCTAATGGGCCAAGCATTGATTTAATAAATACAATTCCTGTGTGATTATTTTGGGGCTAAGTGGCCAGAACAAACAAGCAGCTCTCTCCAACAATTAAATCATTGTCCCACAGCATCATGTAATTTATTTAATGTTTGTATTTTTTCATCAAACAAAAGTTCCTGGATATTATATAGACTTCTAGGTATGTGTATCTTCCTTTTAATTGTTTCATAATCTTCAATGACTTGAATGTACATAGAATGAATAATCATTTATCCGCTGGAAAAGATCTGAGTTATTCCTAGTCTCTGGTTTTTATGAATGAAGACACTGCAAATATATTTTTTTTCTACAAATTTTGGTGTGAGCATAAATTGTAATTTTTCTGGGATAAATGCTCATGTGTGTAATTGCTAGACCATATGGTACTGCATGTTTCATTTTAGTAAAAATCTGCTATACTATTATTACAAATGGCTCTGTCATTTTATTCCTACCAACAATGTGTGAATGGCACAGCTTCTTCAATCCATATCATCATTTAATAGTTATTAGTTTTTGCATTAGTCATTCTTATAGTAATGGTATTGTTTGGTTTTAATTTGTTCCCCTCATGATTAATGACGTTGAGCATCTTTCCATGTTTATACTTCCACATTCTAACTTCTAAGAAATCTCTCTGAATGTTTTTGTCTAACCTTTTAGGATGAATTTTTCCTACTATTATCTTTGAAGAATTTCTCATAATTCTAGATAGTAATCGTCTATCAGACATATAATCTATAAGCACATTATCCATTGTTTATCAATCTGAACATTGTCTCCTTTAGCAGAAGCATTTAGACAACCAAAACTTTTCTCTGTGCTGGTATTTAATATCTCACATTTTCCTTTGAGATACTTTTCTGTTAGGGAGGCAAAATCTTGAGATGAACAACTTACAATGAACAGTGTTATTTGGTATCCAGAGATGAAAGAGATGGGGGTTTTTAGCCAGAGACTAGAGTCAGGTTCCTGGCTCTGCTGCCTTGGCTCCATGACACAAACAACGTGATGGTGGAAGTGGTCAGTGAATGAGACTTATTCTCAGTGTCCAGGAAGCAGAGAGAGAAGTGCTGGTACCTCCTTCAAGGACACACCCCCAGTGACCCAGTTTCCTCCCAGGAGGCTCAGCCTTTTAAAGGCTCCGCCATTTCCCAGAGATAGTGTTTCTCTGTGTAGCTTTGGTGCCTGACCCAAAAATGTCTCTTGTAGACCAGGCTGGCCTCGAACTCACAGAGATCTACCTGCTTCTGCCTCCCAAATGCTTTAGATTAAAGACATGTACCACAACTGCCCAGCTTAAAAATATTTTTGACGGTGCTGAACATTGTGAAGAATGACAAAGTACTTCTTCTGTAGGGGTGGTCAATAAGAAAAAGGAAGGGGCAGAAAGACAGGGCTACTGTTCTCTGAGCATTGTATGGTCATTGGTGGGTTATTAGAATGAAGGCCCTTCAACAGAAATGTCAAGAAGAGATTAAGACACCATATTGAACTCAACTTTCCTCTTTGCAGTTGTCGTGTAAGAAGATGACACTGGAAATAGAGAATGATTGCCTCACCCAGACAAGGCTCTGCATTCAATAGACAGAACAATAAAAAATGAAAAATAAACAGAATTAGTAGCACTATTTTTACAAACAAAGAAACGAGAATCAGAGATTATATAACAAGTTTGAACGATAGTCTCAAAGCTACTGAGGGGGCAGGAGACAGCAAAATCTAGGTAGACGCCCCTCCAGCCAGAGGGAGGGGTTGGCTGTCTGTCATTGGCTGGAGGTACTCCACATCCCATCATGTCACTTAACCTATATTAAATGACCTCACTGAGTTTGTACTTTGACTTGACTCCCTATCGTGTCTGCTTGTCCTGCATCATGGGGCTGTGGAACGAGCGGATAGCGCACTCACCTTTTCCTGGGGAATAAGGCTCAGGAGGCCTGGCAGAGTATAACAAAGGAGACTATAACCATGTACATTTAGCACTGGGGTCTTAGAATAGGTCGAGTTGTTGAAAAGGTCAAATGTATAAGTACGCATTTACAAGCTTGATTATAAAAACTTAAGTTATGTGGAAAGGTACGCTTATGGACCAGACAAAAGCCAAAGATGAGTTTACACTCAGGCAGGGGTTTTAGTTGATTACAGCAGATGTTCCCATGTAGATTTTAAAGATAAGGTTTTATTCAGTTTTCTAATAAAAGTGAAAAATACATTTCTGTTTAGTTCCTTTCTTACTATGCATGTTCAGACTCCCCAGCCAGTTAGAAGCTTATTTTGCTCCAGCACTCGTAGATGAGCTGCTGTCCTGACACTGGGCCTGGCTCCTGCTAGACTTTTGAGCATGGTGAAAGTTTCTGTAGCTTCCTAAAGAAAGGAGCAGCAGAAGCTGGAATGAGATCCTTGAGGCATATTTTCAGACCTCACTGGTTCCAATTCCTTCCATTCCTGGAATCTAAAATTCTTGCAGTTCTTTGATTTAATGCCCTCCCTCCCTCCAGAAGCCTTTTTTTTTATTTTAAAGGTAACCATTTTAACAGGAAGTAGATATTATGTCCAACCAGCTCACATTTCCATATCTAGTCCTTTGATGAGAATAAGATCTTAACTGAGCAAAAGACAGGACAATAAGGAGTCTGATGGTATGTGTGGTGGTGTGGGTGAGCAGTGTCTGTCTGTGCGTGACGGTCTACTTCAGTTCCTGCTTCCAGGTTCCTGCCCCGAATTCCTTTGATGAACTGTGATGTGGAAGTGACGGCAAGATAAACCTGTTCTTCTCCAGGTTGTTTGGCATTAATGTTTTATCACAACAGCAGAAACCTTAAATAAGACAGTGCATGTGTACACGATGCTGTTTTACTGGTGGTGTGTGCGTTAGGTTTTCAGATGCTCATGGCTTCCTGTAGACACAGCTACAGGAAGAGGCTTTCTCGGATCAGACACTGATTGGATATGTTTACAAAACCAGTCTTGCTATTTTTAAGTCTAAACTAAGAAAACATAAGGTTAATAAGAAACCTACCACAGTAGAATATTATTGCTTTAAATTTTTTATTAGTGTATAGTAAATGTACAAAAAGGATAGGTTTCGATGTGACATTTTAAACTATGATTATAACATATAAAGTACAGTATGCTTTTAACATATTTCATGACCCTCTTGTTCATATGAACTAAGGATAGAAGAGAGATACTTGTCATTATAGACTTTGATGAAGGCAAAAAAAATTGTATTTCAAATCTAGTTATGTCATTGTCCAATTTAAAAAAAAAACACAATAGTTTTTGAGAGAATGCGACCAAACCTACAGTTGTTACAACAGCTGTACTCAACCAGATGGAAGCTGCATATAAAAAACTGACCCCTCGCAAATCAGTTTTCTAAAGAAAGTTTAAACAAGATTTACTTTTAGGGCTGGAGAGATGGCTCAGCAGTTAAGAGAACTGACTGTTCTTCCAGAGGACCTGGGATCAATTCCCAGCACCCACATGGCAGCTCACAACTGTCTGTAACTCCACATCCTGCTATCCAACAGTCTCACAGAGACATACATGCAGGCAAAACACCAAAACACATAAAATAGAAATAAATAAATCATCAAAAAGATTGACTTTTTGTATGTGTTTGTGTGTTTGCATGTGTGTATGTACAGCACAGGTATTCCTGGTTCCGTGAAGGCCAGAAGAGGTGACCGTAGCTCCTGAAACTGGAGTTAAAGACAGTTGTGAGCCACTCAAGGTTGGTGCTCCATCCTCTGAAAGTAACTTTGATGAAGCACAGTCTATCATAGTGACAGACACAGATCTTAGGTTGCTTTGTAATATCTACTGTGTAAGTACGCAAAGTCCCATGCAGAGCATTTCCGTCTTCCCAGGCTCTCTCTGGGCTTCTTTCCCCACTTCTGTCTTCTGCTTGCTGCTATGAAAGCCTCACTTCCCAGCTCTGGCTTTTCATCCTTCCGTTCTCTGGCCTTTATTCTTTCCTATGACCATTTTCATTATGATCTTAGTTTTTCTATCTTAGTTGTCCTTTATACTTAACTTTTACTTTTTCCCTTCAATTTGTTCAAAGGAATATATCTGTTACAGCTTTTCAAAAGCAACAGTAATAGTTGCATGATCGTAGGCTTAAGCCATTTATGCTGCACAAATTTCATAACCTTCTTATCATTGTTTTCAAAACTTCATAGGAAGTAATGTGACCATCAAGGTCAACTGAATTTTGACTGCTGACATGCAGTGAAATTGAGATTGCAAGGAACACGGAAAGATCACAAGGCAGAAAACCCTTATTCCTTTCTTGCCACACTAGATCCCTAGAACTAGTATTTTCAGTAGGAGTAGGAAGCGTAGTTATGCACCTTGGCCCGTTGCCCTGCACAGGGCCTTTCTCCCAGCCCCCGCCTTTCCAGTCGCTGTGTGAGGTTTTGGCCACACTGTTGGCATATTGATCACACACGTCAATTATGAAACATTTCCTCATGACACATTCCCCTGAAAGTGTATTTCTCCAATTATCTGACATCAAGATGATGAATGGCACAGTTAAGGAGCTTTTTTTGCCCTTCTTTTCAGAGCAGCCCACGTGAGAGTTTTCCCAATATTCATGTGGATGTATAAGTGAACACAGTCTTGTCTTTACTTCTCTAGCTCACAGTAAACCTCAGAGAGGATTTATATATTAATAATATGTTCTGCAGTGTCCATGCATGGCTCCCAGGGGTGTGCAGCTGTCTCAGAGTGGTAAGGAAATAAAGAAAAGAGAGATGGACATTGGACAGAAGCTTGGCTTGAGTGCTCCGGCTTCTCTGATGAAGAGACACAATGCTCTGAAAGCCTAATGCGCTTTTTTTTTATATAGAGTTGAACGGGGAGGTACGACTATTGGATACAGTTCAATCAAGGAGGCGTGTTATTACAGATAGATAAATAAGGAGACAGGTTTATGTGCAGCTGGATCAAGTAGACAACTTAGCGAATCTGGGTAGAAGCAGCTTTTGTCGGGGAGCATTATTCAGGCTGGTAATAAGGAGGGAGGATAAAGGAACCTACAGTGGATGCTTCCTGACCACACCGTCAACATCCACATTTGGACCAGATAAATCTCATCCTGGGGAAAAGCTCTGCCATTCTTCCATGGGTCTGAGGCGCTAAAGATCCTTGTCATGGGCCAGCTCATTTTAATAACACACATTTACTCAGGGCTGTCTCCACACTACGGTTTTCTTTGGGAGATTTTTCACATTTATAAAACTTATAAGACGTTTATAAAAAGTAAGATTAGAAAGATATCATTGTTGAATCTAGATGCTGGGGAAAATAATATTTAAAGCAGAGTTATTTATTCTCATTTATGTGTCTATGTGAGTGTCTGTGAGAACTAATGCCTCATGTGTGTGCAAGTGTTCCCGTGTGAGTGAACGCCATGTGTGTGCAAGTGTTCCTGTGTGAATGTCTGTGTGAGTGAACGCCATGTGTGTGCAAGAGTTCCCATGTGAATGTCTGTGTGAGTGAACGCCATGTGTGTGCAAGTGTTCCTATGTGAGTGTCTGTGTGAGTGAACGCCATGTGTGTGCAAGAGTTCCCATGTGAATGTCTGTGTGAGTGAACGCCATGTGTGTGCAAGAGTTCCCATGTGAATGTCTGTGGAGTGAACGCCATGTGTGTGCAAGTGTCCCCATGTGAGCGAACGCCATGTGTGTGCAAGTGTTCCTGTATGAGTGAACACCATGTGTGTTTTCATGTGAGTGTCTGTCTGAGTGAACGCCATGCATGTACAGATCCCCTAGAGACAGATGCAAGTGTTGGATCCCATGGAACTGGAGTTACAGGCAGTTGTGAGCAGTTTTATGTGGGCATTGGGAACTGAACCCTGGTCCTGTACAAGGACAGCAAGTGCTGTTGACTGCTGAGCCATCTCTCCAGCCCCAAGTGTGTTTATATTGATATTAACCTTGAAATATATTTAAAAGTTCTTGTGACACAAAGCTTGCAAATACTTGTGGTAAGCATATACATGGAAACCCAGGGAACTGGGGAAGCCATGTCTTGTCACTGATTATTTTGTCTATCTGAAGTATTTCTCCACAGCAAAAGATCTTATGGGTCTACAGAACTGACGACAAGGCATGGGGCATTTTCTTTGTCAAAAATAATAGAATCTTATTTATTGAAAATTCGATTAAAAAGCTGTATTGTTTTTATATTACCCAACCCAAAATACCTCATAGAAGTAAGTAGGAAAGGGTTATGCGGGTGCGAGCATCTCTGTGGTAGTGGGAGGATGTAGGGTAGGTTGCCGACATGGCTATGTCCAGAATTAGGAGTGGGTTCTGCCGTGAAAGCCCTGTGCTAGTCAGTGGCCCCTGATGGTAGACAGCAACTCTGAAGACTTCATGGCTTGCAATACAGGGCCACGAAAGGGGGATCTAGCAGTCAAAATACGAGTGTGGGGGACATTTCATACTCAAACCATAACAGAAGAGAATAATTTAAGTAGACTCATGGAAGAAATAATTCCACATCATCTGGAGAAGATAATAAGTAACATTTATTACAGTATTTACAAAGTTTTGGTTAACTTCACTCTACACTTTTTTCCATACATTTTTTTTATTTAATTCTTTTTGGCTCTTTACATGATAATGGTTTTGCAATACTCTTCTTTATTTAGCATTTATTTATTTAGTCTGTGTGTGTGTGTGTGTGTGTGTGTGTGCACGTGCTAGTGTATGCATGTGAGTGTGCCATGCTATGGCACATGTGTGGAGGTCAGAGGACAACTCATAGGATGGGTTTTTTTTCTCCCACCATGTACGTCCTGGGGATTGAACTCAGGTCATTCAGCTTGGTGGCAAGTCCACTAAGCCATGTCTCAAGACTTACAGTATTATATTTTTTTTTATCAAAAGAATTAAACAACAGCTTGGTTTTACCTTTGAAATGTTTGATTGATCTTCTTTTAAATAATTGTTAATGCTTTATTTTGAAAAGCTTGTAATGTTGGCACTCATTATATGCCGCAGAATCTATAACTTTCAGATTGCTTAAATGTTTATTCACTATAATTTTCTTTCTATTTTCACATTTATGTTCTTATGTACCCAAACCAACATCTAAACAAAAGATGATTCAGCATCCTAAAATCCTTCTGTGTTCCTCCAGGAACATGTTTAGACCCCAAAGGGTTACTTTCCACGGCTCATAACTGTTTGTTGTTTCAGACATACCCTGGAAGATTTGAAGGCAAACCCACATTACTTTGTCCTCAGTCTGCATAGTTTAAATAGGTCACATGGAACGCTTTGTGCACGTGCCAGCATGGACTCTGCTTACTATTTCCATGACAAACAGTTCGGTTCCTTTTCATTCCTTCCCCGCTTCCCTCAATCTGCGATTGAGGCCCTTGATCTGACTACCCTGTACTTCACCACGACAATGAGACTGCAGTGTAGATGATGACGCTGTGAAATCTAAAGTAGAATTGAACAGGAAGTCTTCCTGCGACTATTTTTTGTCACCTTGCTGCATGGCTGTGATCACATGACTGACCAGGGATAACTCATGACTGGCAGATCTGATTTGTTGTTTTGTTCTATATGAATACTTCAGATGCTTCTCTCCGAGTCTTAAATGATTTTGACAGCTTTCAGTTTTGATTACAAGATTTATTTCCCCAAACAACCATTTGCTCATCATTCATGTATTCATTTTACAGTATGGAGAATGTATTTAATGCCTGGTGTTGTCCTGAGTCTGGGGATTAGAGTGATAGGCTAAAGCCATAGCTGCTTAGAGCTTGCAAATATAGTAGAAAAGAGTGGGATTTTTACCAAACATGTCCAAACTGGAGTAAACCAGAAAGAGCATATGAAAGGGAAAGAGGGCTCACAGTGCTCAGACATGCTTGATCTGAAGAGGATGGCTTCCTTTCTAAACATCGTAGCCCTGTAGTGAGTGGAAGTCAATGGGAAGAAAGGGCTCTTTTATAATTAATCTACCACCCCCAACCTTGCAGAAATCTGTTCCCTGGCCTGTTTGATTCCCATTTCCAAAGCTCTTGGATCCTCGGTTTCTGCATGCCCACATTCCAACAGCAGGGGATTTGAAACTGTTAAGATATAGAAATCTCTTTCATGGGTCATGAAGAACAGTTGGTCAAAGCCTAGGCTCCTGAGGGCCCCACCCCTTACCCTTCACTCTTTGATGAAGAGGTTACCATGGCATTTTAGTGCCCAGAAAAGTTCTTCTAACAATTATCAACACTGTGGAATCAAATCTCACTTTATTGTGGTTTGCTAATTAATAACTGCTGTAGAGAGACACTTTTTAGTTTCCTGAAATTCTTCCCACGGCCCTTCTTTCCATATGCAGGCCTATGCTTGTCAGATGTGCCCGGTGGGTGATCTGGTTTAGAATTCCCCACTGCCCTTGGGACCTGTACTGTACCCTGAGTGCCACCCACCCCAGACCAGTTGGCAATGTTTGCCTCGTACACATTCTTCCTGAGACGAAGGTTAGAAACTGGAGTTTGAGAACTGAGACCTGAAGGAAGGAAGTTAGCCCTTGATGGCTAGCCCTGACTGCGGGGCACTCGGGACCGGAGTGGGCTACTTTTCAGAGTGCTTTCCCATGGCAGCTATGACAAGTGCAGATTATTTTTTTTGTGAAGCTGCCTTTTCAATGGTTTCTATGAAACAAACAAACAAAAAACAAAACAAAACAAAAAAAAACAACCAGGAAACTAATTTCAGATTTCAGAAAAAAGAAACCACTAGCATTGGGGAGCTGTCCTTTGTGTCCTGACAAGCAGCTTGTTGACACCAAAAACACAGGGTGCACTTTCTGGCACTGGCTCTGGCTGTGGTCCAGCAGGGATAAGTGGCTTTGTGGACCTGCACACGGTCTGCCGTTTTACTGTCCCCTGATCTGCATTTACATGGGAAGTAACCAATATTGAGTTACTGATGGTAGAACTAGGATTGGTACTTGTAATTTAAGCGATGTTCAGTGAGCATCTGGCTGCACAGTACCAAATTACTTTTTAAAAAGAGAGAATGGGTAAACCTGTTCTGCCCTTTAATAGACTCTGTGTCTGCCTTCTTGGCTGCCTGGGGAACATGCTTTAATGTACTCCCAAAGGGCAGTGAAAAATTACCTGTGCATATGCTGGGAGCCACATACACACACACACACACACACACACAAACACACTGTACCACATCACATAAAAAATACAAATATATATACTCCATACATACAAACATGTAAACATACAGACACATATACGTATACCACACACATGCACACACATGTATATGCCCATATATACACACACAAACAAATACATTCATACACACACACATATATATATACACCATGCATACATAAACACACATGCTTATACATATATATCCACCAGGCATAACCATGTATATATCCACCATACATACACATATAGATACATACATGCACACACATACTCATATCACATACAAACAAATACCCACGTATATATGGACACCACACATACAGATACACAGATATACACATATAATCACATACAAGCAATTCATACACACATACCATGAATACATATGTCACACATCTACATACATAAACACATACATGAACACACATATAAACACATACACATATGCCACTCACATAGACATACGCACCACACACACATACACTCACATACAAAGTTTAATTTCCATATTTTGATTTTTATATGCATAAGGCAGATGTATGAAAAAATCCTACTTCAAATATTCCACTATAATTCAACATATTCTTTATCTCTTATGTGCAGTTAATTTTCATGAAGCATTCCTCTTCCTTTTAAAGAGATTCCTCTTTTCCCTTGGTTAAAGAATCATAGAGCCCAAAGAACTCCTCTGAGAATATTCAAGGCTTCTGTTGTCTTGTATTTCTACCCATGTCAGTGATAGAAACACATGAGGTGGTGGCATTCTTTATTTCTCAATGAGAAACAAATGCTGAGAGATGTTGGCCAAAATGTGTCTGAGGAATCTGGGTACTGGCTTCAGTCCTAAAATCTTCATCCGTTTGTGATTCTCTGAAAGTCTATTCATTCTCTTTTATTCATTTGGTTGCTTTGACATCAAGAACACACAAGAAGACCCTCTGAATTCCTCCCGCCTTAGTCTGCTGCACATGTAGAGGAACTTAAAAGCCCTGCCTCCTTTCTCGGTTATCTGTTTTCTGTTTCATACCCACCACCTTCAGAATACACAGTGCAGTCCACTCAGTGTTATGTTCACCCGCCCCTGGCGTCCTCCAGCTAGTTGACCACCTACGTCTGTTCTTTCTTCCTTCTCATTTATTCCTCGAACTTTAACTCCTCATCAATGGCAGGTAGTCACTGAATAGAAAATGAATATTCTGCCCTATATCATTCCAGAGTGTCTTAACTGTCCTCTTTTTCCATTGTACTCCTATCTTGACTTGCACACTCACTGTGAATTTTTCTAACTATGCATCCTTACAATGGCATGCTCCATTTTGACTTACTACTTAACTCAAAATTTAAATTGTAAAAGATAACGACACCTTGAATTTTGCAGGCAAATGGATAGAGCTAGAAAACATTATTTTGTGTGAGGTAACCCAGACCCAGAAAGACAATTATCACATGTACTCACTCATAAGTGGTTTTTAAACATGAAGCAAAGAAAACCAGCCTACAAATCATAATCCTAGACAACAATGAGGATCCTAAGAGAGACATACATAGATCTAATCTCCATAGAAAGTAGAAAAAGACAAGCTCTCCTGAGAAAATTGGGGACCTTGGGAGAGGGTTGAAGGGGAGGGGAAGGCAGGGAAGGGAACAGAGAAAAATGTAGATCTCAATAAAAATCAATAAAAAAATTAATTATTAAAAACTTAAATTGTTATCTCATTCTTGAGTCTTTCGGAGTCTCAAAAGAAATGGTTAATAGGTTTTCTGCCTTTTCATCTTTTCACAATATAGTTAGTATGAAATTGATGTCAATGAATTCCAACATATTAAATACATAAAAAATGATAAAATGACTAGTTATGTAGGTGGTATTAGGTTAAAAAGTGGTTACAGTGTCTTCAAGCTGTTTGCAGTATTTCATGTGGGATCAGAAATTTCATGTTGTCATCTAATTTTGACACAGTAGGCACCAATACAGCACCTCAAAGCCTCAGGTTTGTCTGCACTCATGGTGGGTGTGTGCTTGCCAGCTGGGTCATTCAACTCAACATCTGGACCAGGGGAATTAATGGCAATTCCCAAAAGAAAGCATATTCTGTATATCATTTCAACATATTCAATGTTTTAACTAAGACAGAATGATAGCATTCATACCGCTGGGAATTCTTTTTTTTTCCTTTTTTTAAAAAATTTATTTTTCCATTCAAAAAATTTACACTTCCTCCCCTCCTCCCATTCCCCTCCCGCTCCCCCACTCACCCTCATCCCTCCCCTTCCTTCCTTAAGAGAGAGGGCAGGCAACCCTGCCCTGTGGGAAGTCCAACCTCTTCCCCACCTCCAGTCCTAGGAAGCTTTGCATCCAAATAGACAAATAGACTAGGGTCCCAAAAAGCCAGTACATGCAGTAGAAATAAGTCCCAGTGCCTTTATCAATGGCTTCTCAGTCAGCCCCCATTTACAGCCACATTCAGAGAGTCCGGTTTGATCACATGCTCATTCAGTCCTCGTCCAGCTGGATTTAGTGAGCTCCCCTTAGAACAGGCACACTGTCTCAGTGGGTGGATCACCCCCCCCCACCCGCAGTCCAGACTTCCTTGCTCATCTTCTCCCTCCTTGTGCTCTTCAACTGGACCTTGGAGGCTCAGTCCATTGCTCTGATGAGGGACTTTGTCTCTATCTCCATCCCTCGCCGGACGGAGACTCTATGGTGATATTCGAGATAATCATGAGTGTGATAGTGGGGCAAGGCCAGTTCAGGCACCCTCTACTCTGCTGCCCAAGGACCTAGCTGGGGACATCTCCGTGGACACATGGGATCCCCTCTAGAGCCAAGTCTCTTGCCAACCCTAAAATGGCTCCCTTAATGTAGATATCTTCTTCCCTGCTCCTGTATCTGTCCTTCCTCCATCTCCACCCTCCCACTCCCCCAAGCACTCTCCAGTCTTTCCCTTTTCCCTTCTCTCTACCCCTCTCCCCTTCCCCCACTCCCATGCTCCCAACTTTTGTCTGGCAATCTTGTTTGCTTCCAATTTCCAAGAGGATCTATATATGTTTTTCTTTGGGTTGATCTTTTTATTTGGCTTCTCCAGGCTTGTCAACTATAAGCTTAATGTCCTTTGTTTATGGCTAGAGTCCACTAATGAGTGAGTCCATACCATATTCATCTTTTTGGGTATGGGTTTTCTCACTCAGGATAGTGTTTTCTATTTCCATCCATTTGCATGAAAAATTCAAAATGTCATTATTTTTTTACCTCCAAGTAGTACTCTAATGTGTGTATTAATAAATTCGAGCGTTCTTTTGTGAGCCTGGGGAAGTTCAGTGGCTGAAGCAGCACTTGCTGTGTAAGCATGAGGATTTGAGTTTGGATTTCCACAACCTACAGAAAAAGTTAGGTGACTTGCCTGTATTTCCAGAAATCTGACTAGTCAAGTACACATCCATAACGATACCACTAATCCCCAATTCCAAAATAAAATGCAAATTTTAATGATCTGCTTAATTGTTGTATATGTCTGGTCCCGTTTACCTAGTTTCTTCCTCATGTTCCATGAAGGACAAAGACAGTTGGCCTGAAGATGGTCTAGCAAGGCATTGCTTCACAAAGTATCACAAATGTTTATTCTCGCTGTCTTTGTTGGCCTTTTCATAGCAGTATAGTTCTTAGTGGCTGTGTGGGTTATTACTTTCTGAAACTCTGGAACCACTTGGTTTCCTAGTTCCTTTCCAAAATGCTTCTCGGAACCCTGCTGGATTCTCTGCACTTTCTACCATGGTGAACTGTGTAATAGCCCATGTTCTCTTGTAAACCACTGAGGGAAGTGGGCTCGGGTTAGAAGCAGATTCTTTAATGAACAGTCACCTCCTCCAAAGAGGAAACACAGTTAGTTCCTTCAAAATTCCCCCCTTCATGGTGACGACTGGGGTGTGTAACAGCAATAAAAAATGCTTTATCCAGTGGTCGCAGTGTGAACTTCCTAGTTGCTAATAAGTCTGACCTCAGATGCTGACCTTGAGTGACGTCATCTGATCAACATTCTTAGGTGTGTGCAGTTTCCTCTTGAAGAATGGAGAAGTCAGCCTCATGTCTATCTTCATGCTCCTGTACAACAGCTTTATGTTTTTCTGAAGAAAAATGAGTTCAAATAGGAAGCTATGCTCCAGGCTAATCAACATGGGAACTGCACAGCAACTGGATGCTAGCACAGAGGCATTTTATAGTTCAAGCTTTCTGACAAGCACGGAAGATTACATGAAAACACATTATCTAAAGTTCAATGTTCAGAATAAATGTGACTATAAATCCCATGCCAAAGTTCAATGCATCAATAGTTTTATCAAGCATTTAGTTAATAACTGCAAAGGACATATGGCTACTATTTTCTACCAGAGATCTGCGAGGGTATTATATGTGGTCCTTGGCCTAGATAGGTCTTTAGCGACAAATGACTTACTTAAAATAAACAAGTAAATTAAAATTTGGTGCACTAATGGAACTGACCTAGGTCCTCTGCATATATCCGACAGTTGTATAGCCTGGTCTTTTTGTGAGAGTCTTGAGAGTGGGGGCTGGGGCTGTCTCTGACTCTTTTGCTGGTTTTCCAGACCCTCTTCCTCATACTGGATTGCCTTGCCCAACCTTAATACATGGGGAGATGCTTAGTCTTTCTGTAACTTGATATGCCATGTTTAGTTGATATCTGTGGGAGGCTTGAACAGAAACAGAGGAAGAGTGGATTGGGGAGGTAGAGGGGAGGTGGGGTGAACTAGGAGGATAGGAGGGAGGGAAAACAGTGGTTGGGATGTGAAATAAATAAAAAAAAATTTGGCGCACTGATTTGTCATACTTTGGGTCAAACCTAAAGGGCAGTCTCTGAAAGCTGTCAGTCTTTTGGGGAAGTGAGTTTAAGTATAGATTTAGGTACAGCAGATGTAGGTGAGACAAGTTGGCCGGATTACTTGGAACAGGAACTTGACAGAGGCCTTTCTGGCAGTGTTGTTAAACATAATGCGGGTGAGTGATACATAGATACAGAAACAGAGTAGCTCCAGGGTACTCTAGATGGGCGGGTTTTGTTTAGATATGATAAGTGACCCGATGTGGATCAGTGCACCCTGAATACCATAAGTGTTCTGTCACAGTGCCATGAAGCCTCCCCACCCACACAGGTACTAACAGTGTCATGATGAATGTCGGCTGTACAGGCATCCGGAGACCAACTCCATTGATGTGCTCTTCTAACCGACTTCCACATAGGTTATTTTGCCAAGTCAACCTGTACTTTTCTTTTCCTGTTTGCTCATGAGACACAGTCTCTCTCTCACCTCCAGGATCGGTCCATAGTGATTGAAGACCAGCTGCAGCTGCCTTCGCTTTTAGCGAGACAAAAGAAGACATTATAGGTCAGCTTTTATCCACTTAGCTCAGCATTTACTGCAAGCAGTGCTTCTCTTTAAACTGTAGGAGGAAATTACATACATCTGTTTAGAACTAGGAGTGACCTAGATGCCTACTTTGTACCAGTTGATGTTGCTCTTAAGGCTCATAAAGATACACTTGCCTCTGCCTCCTGAGTGGATTAAGGGTTTGGGCCACCACTACCACCTGGCTGTATCAGTTTTGATTATCAACATTTGAGCCTTGACCTGGTAACGTGTAGCTATTGCAGTGTACTCTTAAGTGACTTCTCTTAATTGTCTAATAAAAATTACATCTTATCAGCAACCTTCCCATTATAGAGAATACAGAGTGAAAACTGAGGGTCCTCTGTCATGATTTACACCATCTCTCATTAATCTCAGAGATGGATACTCATCTCACTGGTTTTTATAATATAAAGAAACAGAATATTCCTATTGCTCTGAAGTTTACCCTTTTTGTTCAACAGTGGGCTCACTATATCCCATGTCAGTAGGATAAACACCTGATGAATATTTACATAACACATTTCAGGGTTTGATCATGTATGTTTTACCTTCACAACAGGCATTTGTTTTCTCTAGGAAACACTTATTTCTCCTAGTATCTAAGTATCTTAGATATCTGATATCTTCTTTTGGCTACTGTTAGTATCTTCTCCATGTTATGGTATGCTAAAATAAAAACAGTAATTTCATTGTCAACACAGAGTATGTGTTTGGATGCATTTGGGGTCATTTACACAATAACCCTTTTCACAACTACGTGTCAAACTTTGATTTGTTTTTGGATATCTTGTACAATTTTTTAATTTCTTGACTATTTCTATATATCCAGAGCTCCCAGGTTTTAGGATACGTCAAATCACTCGGAAGGTTTTTTAAGTTCATGATTCCTGGGTTACAGTCCTCAGACTCTCTATTTGAGCAAGTCTGGACTGAGGCCAGAGAGTTCTCATTTTAGTGTTTCCATGCAAAGCCTAGAGATCACGTGTTGAGGTCTGTAGACTCTCTATGCAGGTCACATGTCCTTTGATGTCTGAATCTTTTCTTGGTCCCTGTTGTTCACTGCTCAGAAGAACAACAGCAGCTGAGGAGAGGGTTGAAATGGCTTTGATGTTCGTGTCCTCCCAGAAATGGTGCCAGCAGGGTCTCTAAAAGTAAGAGCCAATGAGAGCAATACTCCTGCCAGGAGCTTCAACCTCAAACTAAGGAAGAGTTTCCACAGGCGCAAAGGGTAGGATGGGCTATGTTTCCCCGTTAAACTCAATGGCATCACATGCTCTAAAGATTGCAATCCCCAGCAGGTGCGTCATCTTTGAGAATGAAGGAGGGCATTATAATGCCACTCCTGGCAGAAAATATCTTTTTATTTATATTCTTCCCTTCCTGATGGGAGTGAAGCCAAGAAAAATTCTAAGTATGACATAAACAGATACATTCAGTCAAACACTTAAATTGTATCTATGTAGTAAACAGAAGTTCAGAATTTCTGAGACAGAATTTCTGAAAATTAGTAAATAGTTTCTCTACAAATGAAGATTGCCTTATCTTTAATCACTGAGCTTGTACCAGCTGCTTACTTCTATATATCTTGGGTAGAAGATACACATCACTAATAGATAATTATTCCAAATACAAACGTAATGTATGCACATAAAACTTTATATAATAAAGTATTTATGCATGGAAATAAAATATAGGAGATACCATAATTAAAAAAATGTAACTTGCTACATAAATTAATGCATGATCAATGCCCTTTGAATCAGGAAAATGCACCGAGCTGATCAGTATATTTCATTTGTGCTGCTTCTTTGCTGGAAATCTATGGAGAATTTTTACCATTTCTGGAAATGCTTGACTATTTGAACAATTCATTTTCAATAAGCTCGTACATATTTATAAATATGTGTACAGTTTTTGAAAATATGCTTGTTTAAGTTTTATACAAATGATATCATCATGGTATGAATAGTTCTTCAACTTCCTTTTGTGCCATTATGATTTAGTTGTATTAACCTCTGTGTAAAGTTCCACTCAATTCCTGTAACTGGTAATTCTCTAGGATGGATATCCAGGTTCTGTCCTTTGTGTTGATGGTGCTGGGGATCCATCCCAGGCCCCAGAGCATGCTAAGACCATGCTCTACCACTGAGGAACCCTCCCTGCACTTGTTTTCTGTGTGCCAATGCTAAAATTCTTCAGTGAATTTTCTTGTTGCCTATTTTCTTGAGCACATTAAACAGAGAGTCAGGAAGTGAATCTGAGCTGCACACCACCAGCTGGTGACAGATTGGTCTCTGAATAGGTTATATCAAATTATATTGCCACGAGAACCACATAAATGTTGTTTGACATTTTCCCACACACATGACAATAGGAGGACTGTAAGGTGTCCAGTTATAAAATATGAATTTACACTTCATTTTGATTTTGTTTATAACACCTAGTTGTGGCATAGGCACTGGCCATGCTGCTTATTTTTATTAGTTTCTTGGGTTTTTTATTTCGGTGAGTTATGCACTATAGCCTTTGCCAATTTTCTCCTGCTTTGTCTTATATTGATTATTGACCCCTCAATAAATCTGAATAGTGCTTATATTTTGGTTACATATTTTGCAAATATTTTAAAAGGTTTATGACTTGTGTCTTAATTTTATTTAATAGTAACTTTTTAAATTGAAGTTTAAGATGTGTTGTGATGAATATTCAAAATAATATTAGGTTTTCCAATTAGTCTAACTTATCTTTCCCTGTAGATGTTTTTGGAGGGGGTTTGTTGTTCTGTCCCAATGGCCTCAGAAAGTTTTAAAATTCACTTTTTAGTAGGTCTTCTTGTGAAATTATCATATATTCTGAAGGCAGCATACATTAATTTATGTCTATATATAAATTTATTTCACATGGATTTTTAACAATGTTCACTGAGTCATTTATCCTTGGCACCAATTTGTGTGTTTGGATTTGAGATTTTACAATTATACTTAGAATTATACTGATGGAGACATTGAAGATCTGTAATTCTTGATTTGATCACATTCACAAGCTTGTGTATTTAGTATCTGACTCACAGTTTCGATCTGTGAGAACATGTGTGTGTGTGCGAAGGCAGAGACGGGTGTAGCACAGAGACCATGTTGCCAGAGATGTACCTTTATATAGTCCGCTCACTGATCAAAGTTGCACTTATGTTAGTAAGTTTCCCAGAAGCATGAGATAATTCCATATTACCATGGGCTTTGGTAGTGATGGCGGTGGGAAAAAAGACATAATAATGGAGAAAGGATGTTTAATTCTCCTCCCCATCTGTTGGTGGAAGTTTGGTGGTGACAGTGAGTGTAACACGCAGCCCTTTGTGGCCACGCTTATATGAGCATAAGATCTTAGGAAGGCTTAAGGGTGAGGAAGGGTATGGAGCAGGCATCAATCAAATTTCTGTGTTTTACTCTCATTTTAAGAATCGTGGAGTGAGTTGCTGCCATCTGAAAAAGCGACTCAAGTATCCAAAGCTACCATTTGTGTGTGTGACGGTTTCACTGAAGGAATAGCAAATGTTTCTGACGTTACAATGTTCACTTCTTGTTCTTGTTTTTAATATGACTGATTGGTTAATTGGGGTTTATGTCTCTCTCCTCTTCAGGTGGTTCTTTGGAGCAATCAAAAGGGCAGATGCAGAAAGGCAACTACTGTATTCGGAAAACAGGACAGGCGCCTTTCTGATCAGAGAGAGTGAAAGCCAGAAGGGGGACTTTTCCCTCTCAGGTAGGGGCATTGCTCTGCGGCGTGGAATAGGAGTTTGAACGTTTGCAGTCAAGAGCTTTCTATGTGAACGTGAGTGTGCTAATGATAGATTTTCAAGATTTCTCTTATTCACAATTTCACCAAAATTAAACCTGCTGAACTGCTCAAGAGTAACGAGGATTAGATAAGAGCCCCTATGACTAGACCTTTCTACAAACAGTTCCCAATATATGAACCATTTATAAGAAATGAAAAGCCCAGAGTCACATGGTTGGGGTTCGCATTGTCTAGTATCCTTCTGGAGAAATGACTAGAAGGAAGAAAAATTGTCAAACCAACCTTGTGAAAACTTAATTTCTCTTTCCTCCTTCCTATTTTCCCTTTTATGTTTTCACTTGTCTTTATCTGATAAGTAGGAAAAACTGAAATGTTGGATGAAAATTCATTTAGTCAACCTACATAATTTTGCCAAATATGGTCTGCTTTCATGAGACTATGTTCCAGGCCAGATGCAGCAATGCAGAGTATCCTTACTTAGAGTTGCCACACCAACTTGCCTCTGGGTGTGAAACTCTCTCTCTTGCCTTGTCTAGATTGCTTTATGTCTAATACAAACACACACACACACACACACACACACACACACACACACACACACACATGTATATGTCATTATCCTTTTAAGCATGTGGTCAGTTTTTCTGAGTAGATAAAACCTATTTAGCAGGGGTTCAGAGAGATTTTGTTTCCCTTCGTGTCTGTTTCCCTGTTTTATGTTAATGATGATCTTGTGTTTTTCATGATGTCTTCTTGGCTCCTTAGAAGTTACGGTGACCTTCACAATGTCACCTTTTAAGAATTCAGACAAGAACTCTGGCCACGTTGTGCAAATTTGGCATCCTTCATCCTTCTACAATCCTGTGGTCTCAAAGTTTGGGAACACGGGTTGACACTAGGAAGATTCATGGGCATTGATATAGGTGATGCAGACACAGATTTTATGTTGTGCCTTATCCGTGTCCATCCAGGCGACATCAGCTGGGTCCTGCTTGGCTTCCTAGTCCATGCTTAAAGGGAAGCATGAGGATTAAGAAATGGAAGCTAGAAAAGTTAAAGATATAAAAGACAGAGACACAGGATAGAGTCGGGAGGGCAACCCAGTGTGAATACTGAAATTTGTTCCTTGTTTACGTCTCATAGACTTTATATACCTCAATCCAAAGAGGAAGGGGAAGACAAGAGGCTTCTTTACCATGATACAAGGAACAAACAAAGTAATCACCTTCTCAATACCCATAGCATCACGTAACCACACCCTAGGTCAGAACATCCTGTTAGTAGTCACACCTTGGGTCAAACCACCTGTCAACATCCCTGAAGAAGCAAGAATAGGCCCGAACTTTCTGACCTTCGCTCAAGGTGGAAGGAATCCACATCTGTGGGCTCCCACAGTGTTGGGTCTGTGCTTAGTTCCTGAAGGTTCTGGAACTGAATTGATATGGTATTGGAGGATCATCTGAACAGAGCCTTTTTCCTGCTCAGCGCCATGGATGAGGATGAGGGTTTTTCTGATTTTTATTCTTGAGATATCCCTAAGCGTAATGATTCCAGATTTTTTTGAGATGTTGCTGACTCTTAAAGCAGTAACAAAATCATTTAGTATTGGGGTTGTTCACTCAGAAGAGATACCCTGGCAGGTTGGGACTTCACAGTAGTAGACGCCTGTGTAAATCTAGGTGGTAGAAGTAGAAGCGAATATTTTATATAATAGCTTTACTCCTGGTAATGAAGCACATGTATATAAAAACAGAAAAACATTTAAAAGAGCAGTCTTGAATGTTACCTATTGGGGATACATTTTCAACACTGAAAAACTCTTTCTACTGTTTTTTTCTATAATTAACCTATATTTATTTATATATACATATTTATGCATGGACATTTCCATACACAGGAAATAAAACAGAAATGATCATGTAATCAATGAAATACATACCTATGTACATCTATATTAATAACACAAACATGTATGTGTATGATAAACATATGGACACATATAATTACATGTGTGTGATGTGAAGTCATCTATGATTTGTGATATTTTATGAATGTTTCTGCATGCTCTTATTACTCTGCCTTAACATTTTAGAAGTTACATAACTTTACATTTGCATGAGGGAAATCATTTTTTGACTTGTTTCATATTCTATACATTGTTGTTATTTTCAATTATTTTTCTATTATAAAAATGGTTCACATGGAGTCTCTGTAGATTAATATTTAAATGTTTTAATTGAAATACCATTTTCACAGTAGGACAAATCAAATCTTTTTGAAATCTAGATATTGAATAAAAAGAACTATAAGAGCATTCCCTCTTTAAGTGTATCCATATTTGTTGATTTGACTTTCTCATTATTTATATATCCAATTTGGTCATAGTTGCTTATTAAATTTAAATTAAATGCTTCCTATAAGCATAAGATATAGAAGAATATTTCCACGGGGAAAGCAAACTGAAAGTAGAGTCACCTGACTCATACATATCTTTGAATAACACTGGGGTTACAGTGACTCTTCAGAATATTCTCTACAGCGAGTATTCTGGAACAAAACAGCTTGAGAGGCTTAGGAGAGAATTAGAAGGATATTGGCTGCTGTAAGCCGTGAATACTCCAGAGCTTGCTTATGGTCTTAGGAAGCACTGTAGAACTGCTTTAGAGACCAGCAAATCATTATAGATTCTTTTTCAATGAAGTCAAACAATTTAGAGTCTTTCGAACAAATTATCTGATTGCTGTGTATTCACACGGGATAAAGCAAATGCATCTGATTATGTTCTGCTGAAAGGGAAATTCTCTTATTAGTTAGAAGGCTATGCAATGGAGAAATGGAAAGAAAAGGGGCTTCGATAGATCCACATAAGACAAACAAACAATCCATTGGCTGACAGCTGATTATCACTAAGGAACATCAGATGGACCACTCATAGATTGATTTCTTAGTGCAGTTGTCTTCTTAATCAGCGGGAATTGATGGTCTTCAATTTTGCTGACTGCTGTGCCATTAAAAGAAGGTAAACAACATTCCTTTTCTATCTTTCTCTCCCCTGTATGACTTTTCTTTACAAGCGTCGTCTTTATTCCTTGGGCAGCAATGGCTTGCAGCTGTCAGAGAAGAGCTTCATGACAGAGCATGATTTATTGAGGCTGGGGCAGCTCTGGGAAGCAGCGGCCCAAGGTTGGGGTGGGTGCTAATTGGGTTGTTGTGATCTACACATGGTTGTCAGATCTTGTGAGGTCTGAGGAGATCAGAAAAGAGACTTAGGGCCATGACACCTCTCATAAAAGTGAGACACTAATTAGCTATGAATTATAGCAGCACTTTTGGATATTACAAATTATACATGGTAGCCAGAGAATCTGTCTTCATTAGACACATGGCAGGTAGCTTTAGTGGCTCTATTGTTATTTGTCATTGGTAGTGAATTGTTTTTCTGAAGAAAAATATAGAATTCTGACTGCATGTCAACTGGCTTGGCTATTTCTTCACATCAATCAATTGCTTAAAAGGAAATTATTATTGCTATTGCCATTAATATTAATTTGATGTTTGGTGTCTTATAAAACATTCATTGTCTTGTTTGATGCATGGAGGCTGCCCTTGTGCTCGGTATCAGTTTGTATTACAAGGTGGCAATGGAGGAAGGACTGCCAGATGCCAGAGTTCTATTTTTGGGAGAGTTTGTAGTACAGGCATTGAATGTGTGTGTGTGTCTCTCTGTGTGTGTGTGTGTGTGTGTGTGCAGATGGACCGATATTTTTCAGGGTCATGTATGCATGCGGAGGACTTCTGGACCTTACTCTATAGAGAGATATTTTAGGTAGAAGATGAGTGACCCAATCTGTGTTGTAGAGAGCATATTACTTCTTATTTGTTGCCAGGACAAAAATACATAAAAAGAAGCAACTTAAGCAAGGGAGGGCTTGTTTTGCTGTATAGTTTGAAAGGGCAGTGCATCATGACGGGGAAGGCCTGGTGACCAGCGTGTGAGCTAGCTGTTCATATTGTGTCTGCACCAGAGGGAAATGACTGCTGCCCCTCAGCTCTCTCTCTTTTCCCTTTTAGCTGGTCTGTCATCTCAGCCTATGAGATGGTTCCAGCCCCATCTTTCGGGACAAGTTTTTATTTTGCATTTGTATCTCTCTAGAAAAGACCTCGCAGATATACCCAAAGGTGTGTCTGCTGGGTGACTCTAAATCCAGCTAAGTGGCTGATGAAAATTAACCTCCACAGCGAATTTGGTGAGATGTGTGCATGAAATGTTTATAATAGCAGTCTGGAGAAGAAAGAGGTGAGCACAGTGGCACCATTTGCTGCTATCTGAAGTCACAGGTGGAAGGCCACTAGCATTTTGCGGATGTGGGTGACATACACCGATGTAGGTGGGTCTTCTTTATATGTGTTGCTTTCATTGGTTATAAAGAAACTGCCTTGGCCCTTTAATAGGACAGAAAATTAGGTAGGCAGAGTAGACAGAACAGAATGCTGGGAAGAAGGGAAGTGAAGCAGACTCCATGCCTCTCCTCTTTGAGATGGAAGCAGGTTAAGAATCTTCCTGGTAAGCCACCACCTCATGGTGCTACACAGATTAATAAAAATGGGTTAAACAAGATATGAGAGTTAGCCAAGAAGAGGCTAGATATAATGGGCCAGGCAGTGTTTAAAAGAATACAGTTTCTGTGTAATTATTTCGGGGCATAAGCTAGCCAGGCGGCTGGCAGCCAGGTGACAGGAATGCGGCCCGCAGCTTCTACTACAATACACTAAGCTCTAGGCTGCACTTTCAAAACAGCAATCTCCCAGTGTTCCTTTCTATTTTTGTAGGGTGAGTATAGGAGTGTGGACCTAGAAGTAGGGATTAGAAAATACTTTGCTATTAAGCAGTCTTATTTAGTGCCAAATATTTTCATGCTTCAGTTTCTTTTGGCTTAGAGGAGGTAACCATGGGGCTATAGAAAACTGAGTTAAAGTGTATCCCATCTTGATGTTGAGTCTTTCCCAGTCGACTCTTTATGATGTGATCAAAACAGTCCTATTTTGTTTCCACAAATTCCAGCCTGAACCAGGATATTTAGGAAAACTAGAAAGAAAGAAACGGGTCTACCCATACATGAGCTGATGGAGTAAAAGAGGCAGAATGATGCCTGTCCCATGTCTGACAAGCTAAGTGAATTCTGTAGGAGTGGTCCAGTGGTCTCCATCTGGGCTGAGTGTAGGTTCTTTGTGCTCTGTTTGGACAACTGAAGAAGCATACACAGAAAGAAGACTTGCCCAGGATTTTATCCAGAAGCAAAGCAAAGTGCAGAGGAGATGCTATGCAAGGGAACTGCAGGCCTTAGCATCACAAGCAGTTCAAGAATCTGGTCACTGTCCTGAGTGTCTTCCCTTTGTAGTTCTTGGAAGAGGAGTTGATTGCTAGGGGCAGAGTGTAAGTTGTTTGTATTTTGATTGGTAGGCTTGGATTGTGTAAGCCTTTGTTCATCAAATATCTCCTTTCCCACAATGCATCTGATCTTAAGGATATGTATGCTCATGTATACCCAGTCATGTGTAGGATATAAGATGGCAAATTGGAAATTTTAGCTAAGAGTTCACTCAGAGGACACGGCTTGCCATACTGCTCACATATCCAACAGCCAGGATATGCTTTCAGCATAGGCCATGAAAGGAGAATTACTGAAGATTCATAGGCAGCTCTAGATGGGAGTGCTCGGTTACTGTTTGGAAAGCAGGGTGTGTGAAGCTTGCTTGATGCAGGTGTTGGTCCCAAGTTTCTAAGTAATGTGTTGGGTAAAGGGTTGTGAGTAGCAGAGTCCTAGGTTGCCAAGCTACCCCTTCGCATCCTGATCTGGGAAGGCAGATTCTTAGGGAGAAAGTAGAGAAAAGGAGGGTAACCTTATAGGTAGTGTGGGCAATTTGGGGTGAACTTAGTAATAACCAACATTTCTTCAATTTTTTTTTCATTTTGATTTTATTTTATGTGTAGGCATGTTTTTTCTTTCTTTCTGAATTTGTACTGGTGCACCACTTGTGTGTCTGATGTCTGAGGAGGCCAGAAGAGGGCATTGGACCTTTGGGACTGGAGTTGCAAACAGCTAATAGCTGTTTTGTGTGTGCTGGGAATTGCTGCTGGGTCTTTGGGAAGAACAGACAATGCTCTTAACCACTGAGTCGTCTCTCCAGCTCACAGTATCTCCTCCTCCTCCTCCTCCTCTTCTTCTTCTTATTTCTCTAAAGAACTAAGTCATTTTAACTGAGTAGAGAATAATTGAGAATGAGAAGTTTTCAAAACCACAGTGGTTCAGACTTTTTTTTAAAAAAAAATAAACTTTGAGTGTCATTTTTCTATGATAAAATGATAAAATGTCATTCCTCTGGTCATGTTGGTCCCATGGAGTATGTAAGAGTTATTTATGGTCACTGTGAAGCTATTTTGTGAGACTATAAGGTCTAACCTCTCTACAGAGACCTACCTATTTTTAATACAAACACTCTCTCTCTCTCTCTCTCTCTCTCTCTCTCTCTCTCTCTCTCTCTCTCTCTCTCTCTCTCTCTCACACACACACACACACACACACACACACACACACATTGTAGAATTCATAGAACCAGATAGTTTTATCCTCCAAAATATTTGGTGGTCATTGCTAGAAGTATCACATAAATTGCAAAACTGCCTTTTCAAGAAGAGTATCACCTCATGTCTGTTCATTGAGAATAATGTCCACATGTGGAAGAGGCCAGCGTGATCTGAAGTGAGTTCCTGAATACTGAAACAGGGGAATAATCGGAGTGATGCTTTAGAATTCTAACATAGCATACATTTATACATACCTTACAAATTAATGTTAAAGATGATTGAAGGAGAATGGAGACAACAGCAATCCCTCTAGAAGAGATATACATCCTTTATGTTGACCTCCATGTTGTCATTGTACATATCCTTGACCTTGTGTGTTCTTCATGTTGACCTTATGCGAATCCTTCACTTGGACCTTGTGTGTTTTATTCCCATTGACCTGGTCTTTATCTTTTCTGTTGACCTGGTGTGCATTCTTCACAGTGAATTTACATACAAAAAGGCTTTCTTATTTATGAGCAGCCGTTCCACTATGTGTAAAAGAATCCACACTTTTCCCAGTGAATTCTAAGGGCAGAGAAACTTTGTTGTTGGTTCTTTTTCCTGATCCTTCTGTCCCCCACACTTTCCTAACAGTTTATAAAGAACTGTCAGTAGACACCCAGACACGCTCTTCTTCATGCTGTAGTCTCTGGGAATAACGAAAAACAAGGCCAGCGACCCTTCCTTAAGCCAGCAAGCCTGGGTCTCGTAAGATCACAGTTAATCCTCTTGCCTTTTATACTTTACATTATTTTAGAAACATGGTTTCATATCCAAAGGTCAGCGTTTTCCAAATAATGTGGCTGTAGTATAAGAGAAAAATGGAAGATGTAATTCTTTTTTTTCATTGGCCACATTATTTTTATTTATTTTTTTTTATTTTTATAAATTTATTTATTTATTAAAGATTTCTGTCTCTTCCTTGCCACCGCCTCCCATTTCCCTCCCCCTCCCCCAATTAAGTCCCCCCCCAGCCCGAAAAGCAATCAGGGTTCCCTGTCCTGTGGGAGGTCCAAGGAACCCCCACCTCCATCCAGGTCTAGTAAGTTGAGAATCCAAACTGCCTAGGCTCCCACAAAGCCAGTGCATGCAGTAGGATCAGAAACCCATTGCCATTGTTCTTGAGTTCTCAGTAGTCCTCATTGTCCGCTATGTTCAGAGAGTCCGGTTTTATCCCAGGCTTTTCCAGACCCAGGCCAACTGGCCTTGGTGAGTTCCCAGTAGAACATCCCCATTGTCTCAGTGTGTGGGTGCACCCCTTGCGGTCCTGAGTTCCTTGCTCATGCTCTCTCTCCTTCTGCTCCTGATTTGGACCTTGAGATTTCAGTCGGGTGCTCCAATG